>NC_133451.1:72885000-73548125 GCF_048565385.1 Saimiri boliviensis | reverse complement strand
ACCTATGAGTGAAAACATACAGTGTTTCATATTCTGTTCTTGTGTCAGTTTGCTGAGAATGATGGTTTCCAGGTTCATCTATGTCCCTACAAAGAACATGAACTCATTTTTTATGGCTGCATAGTATTCCATAGTTTTTTATGGCTGCATGTATATGTGCCAAATTTTCCCTGTCCAGTCTATCATTGATGGGCATTTGGGTTGGTTCCAAGTCTTTGCTATTGTAAACTGTGCTGCAATGAACATATGTGTGCATGTGTCCTTGTAAGAGAACGATTTATAATCCTTTGGATATATACCCAGTAATTGGATTGCTGGGTCAAATGAATTTCTATTTCTAGGTCCATGAGGACTCACCATACTGTCTTCCACAATAGTTGAACTAATTTCCACTCCCACCAACAGTGTAAAAGTGTTCTTATTTCTCCACATCCTCTCCAGCATCTGTTGTCTCCAGATTTTTTAATGATGGTCATTCTAACTGGCATGAGGTAGTATCTCAATGTAGTTTTGATTTGCATTTCTCTAATGACCAGTGATGATGAGCCTTTTTTCATGTTTATTGGCCTCATGCATGTCTTCTTTTGAAAAGGGTCTGTTCATATCCTTTGCCTACTTTTGAATGGGTTTGTTTTTTTCTCGTAAATCTGTTTTACTCCTTTGTAGATTTTGGATATAAGTCCTTTGTCAGATGGGTAGATTGCAAAATTTTTTTCCCATTCTCTTGGTTGCCGGTTCACTCTAATGATTGTTTCTTTTGCTGTGCAGAAGCTCTGGAGTTTAATTAGGTCCCAATTGTCTATTTTGGCTTTTGTTGCCAATGCTTTTGGTGTTTTGGTCATGAAGTCCTTGCCTACACCTAAGTCCTGAATGGTTTTGCCTAGATTTTCTTGTAGGGTTTTTATGGTGTTAGGTCCTTTGTTTAAGTTTTTCATCCATCTGGAGTTAATTTTAGTGTACGGTGTCAGGAAGGGGTCCAGTTTCTGCTTTTCTGCACACTGCTAGCCAGTTTTCCCAATACTATTTCATAAACAGGGAGATTTTCCCCCATTGGTTGTTTTTGTCATGTTTGTCAAAGATCAGATAGTTGTAGATGTGTTGCATTGCCTCCAAGGCCTCTGTTCTGTTACATTGGTATATATCTCTGTTTTGGTACCAGTACCATGCTGTTTTGATTACTGTAGCCTTGTATTATAGTTTGAGGTCAGGTAGTGTGATGCCTCCAGCTTTTTTCTTTTTGATTAGAATTGACTTGGCTATGCAGGCTCTCTTTTGGTTCCATATGAAGTTTAATGTGTTTTTTTCCAGTCCTGTGAAGAGGGACTTTGGTAGCTTGATGGGGATAGCATTGAATCTATACATTACATTGGGCAGTATGGCCATTTTCACAATATTGATTCTTCCTAACCATGAGCATGGAATGTTTCTCCATCTGTATGTGTCCTGTCTTATTTAATGGAGCAGTGGTTTGTAGTTCTGCTTGAAGAGGTCCTTTATATCCTTTGTTAGTTGTATTCCTAGGTATTTCGTTCTCTTTGTAGCAATTGTGAAAGTCAGTTCATTCTTGATTTGGCTCTCTTTAAGTCTGTTATTGGTCTATGGGAATGCTTGTGATTTTTGCACATTGATTTTATATCCTGAGACTTTGTTGAAGTTGTTTATAAATTTCAGGAGACTTGAGGCTGAGACAATAGGGTCTTCTAAATACACAATCATGCCATCTGCAAATAGAGGCAATTTGACTTCCTCCTTTCCTAATTGAATACCTTTATTTCTTTTTCTTACCTGATTGCTCTGGCTAGAACTTCCAATACTATATTGAATAGGAGTGGTGAGAGAGGGCATCCTTGTCTTGTGCCAGATTTCGAAGGGAATGCTTCCAGTTTTTGCCCATTCAGTATGATATTGACTGTGGGTTTGTCATAAATAGCTTTTATTATTTTGAGATACATGCCATCAATACCTAGTTTATTGAGAGTTTTTAGCATAAACTGCTGTTGAATTTTGTTGAAGGCCTTCTCTGCATCTATTGAGATAATCATGTATTTTTTATCTTTGGTTCTGTTTATATGGTAAATTATGTTTATAGACTTCTGTATGTTCAACCAGCTTTGCATCCCCGAGATGAAGCCTACTTGATTGTGATGGATAAGCTTTTTGGTGTGCTGTTGCAATCAGTTTGGCAGTATTTTATTGAAGATTTTTGCATCTATGTTTTGGGTATTTTCATTCTTTTTGTGCTGGCTTCTTTCCATCTTTTGGATTTAACTACCCGTGGTCTTTGTGGTTGGTGACTTTCAGATGGGGTCTCTGAGTGATCGTCCTTTTTGTTGCTGATGAAGTTATTTCTGTTTCTTAGTTTTTCTTCTTCAGTCTCCCCTGCTGTAGGACTGCTGGAGGTCCACTCCAGACCCTGCTTGCCTGGGGATCACTTGCAGAGACTGCAGAATAGTAAGGTGCTGCCAGTTTCTTCTTCTGTTATCTTTGTCCCAGAAGGATACCTGCCAGATGTCAGCCTGAGCTCTCCTTTATGAGGTGTCTCTTTGGTTATACAGGGGTTAGGGAGCTGCTGGAGGAAACTGTCCCTTATAGAAGCTCAAGTGCTGAGCTATGACCTCAATTGTTCTGTTCAGAGTTGCTGGGCAGGTATGTTTAAGTCTGCAGCAGCAGCAGAACTCATAATTGCCTTTTTTTCCCAGGTGCTCTGTCCTGGGAAGGTGGGGCTTTATCTATAAGTTCCTGTCATTCTGCTGCCTTTCTTCAGAGATGCCCTGCCCAGCAAGGAGGTAGCCTAGTCATAGTCTGCCAGCAGAGGCACTGCTGAGCTTCCCTGGGTTTTGCCCATCTGCTGTGTGAATTTACTTGCAGTTTTGTTGTTGTTGTTGTTGTTGTTGTTGTTGTTGTTGTTGTTAATAGGAATAGAGTTAGAACTGCCTTGGTAATGGCAGTTTGCCTCAGTAATGGCAGACTGTGTCTATAATGGTGGACTGCCTTGGTAATGGCAGTCTGCCTTGGTAGTGGTGGACTGCCTCAGTAATGGCAGACGTCCTTTCCCCCACAGAGCTGGACCAGCCTGGGTCCAGCTGTGCTTGCAGTGAAACTCTCAATCCAGAGCGTTTCAAATTGCTGGTTTTTGTGGGGGTGGGACCAGCTGAACCAGATCACCTGGCTCCGTTTCAGCCCCCTTTTTTTCAGTTGAATGGGCAACTCTGTCTCCCAGGCATTCCAGTCGCCAGTTGAAATGGTGACCGGATTTGTGTGAGTCTTTGTGCAGAGACCCGTTGTGCTGGCTGAAACAGCCATGCTGGACACTTGTGGTACTTTTCCACCTGGGAATCTCCTCGTCTGTGGGCAGTAAAAACTTGTTTGGAAATGCAGTAATCACTCACCCTCTGCATTTTCACTGGAAACTGCAATCCAGAGCTGTTCCTATTTGGCCATCTTGGATTATCCTCCCATATATACTTTTAAATCTGTAAATTTCCCTCTATAGATTCTTTTATGTATATCCAATAAACATTTATGTGTTCTTTTAATTCAAATCAATTTTTTTCCTAATTTTTTTTTAATTTCTTTTTTGACTCTGAGTTATTTAGAACTATGTTGTTTACTATGCAAATATTTGGGAATTTGAGGGGTATATTTCTGTAGTTGATTTCTAGTTTTAATTCTGTTATGATCACAGAATATGCTTTCATATAATTTCAATATTTTAAATGTATTGAGATTTGTTTTATGGCCCTGCATGTGGTCCCTCTTCATAAATGTCCTATGTGCTTTTGAGAAGAATAGATGTTCTATTGTGTGAACTATTTTTTATTTTATTTTATTTTATTTTGAGACAGAGTCTTGCTCTGGTCTCCCAAACTGGAGTGCAGTGGCACAATTTCGGCTCACTACAACCTCCACCTCCCAGGTTCAAGCAGTTCTTCTGCCTCAGCCTCCCAATTAGCTGGGATTACAGGTGCAAACCACCATCCCTGCCTAATTTTTGTATTTTTAGTAGAGATGGGGTTTCACCACGTTGGCCAGGCTGGTCTCGAATTCCTGACCTCAAATGATTCACCCACATCAGCCTCCCAAGTGCTGAGATTGCAGGTGTGAGTCACTGTGCCCGGCTTTTGACTGCTCTTTAAATCTTTTACATGCTTACATTTATTCTATCTTCTAGTTCTATCAGTTACTGAAAAAGGAATGTTTATGTGTCTCTAGTTACAATTGTCAAATTCTCTATTTTTTCAATTCTTATCAGTTTTGCATAATGCATTCTGAAGATCTGGTATCAGGCATGTAGGTTAAATGTTTATTATAATGTACTGATTGACTCATTTATGTATGTTAAAAAGTCCTTCTTTTTCCCTGAAATAATTCTTGTTTTGAGGTCTACTTTCCCTGACATTAATATAGACATTATAACTCCTCTTTTCTTTATGCTTGTATAATACCTATTTTTCATCCTTTTAATGAAATAAAAATTATCTATTAATATAAAATTAACATATTAACATTTATAAATTATATTGATAATTAATAAATTAGTTATAAAACAGTTTAGTATAATGTATTAACATTAGATAATTGATCTCACATTATTTATATTAATATAACATTAATGTTAATATATTTATATTAATACAAATATATTTGTATTATGTTGTTATATTAACATAATATAAATATAATATTGTTATGTTAATATAAATAATGTTAAATTTGTATTATAATGCTGTCCCACTTTAAATATAAACAAGTTAATGTAAATTTATTAAGATATTATATTAATGTCCTATGTGCTTTTGAGAAGAATAGATCTTCTATTGCTGTGTCAACTATATATATATATATATATTTATTTATTTATTTATTTATTTATTTATTTTTTTTTTTTTTTTTTTGGAGATGGAGTCTTGCTCTGGTCTCCCAAGCTGGAGTGCAGTGGCACAATTTCAGCTCACTGCAACCTCCACCTCCCATAATATCTTAATGTTAATAAATTTACATTGTTGTTTTATTTATATTTAAAGTGGTACAGCATATAGGACTCTTAAACTTTTATCTATTTGGACCATTTCTGCCTTTTAATTGAAGTGTCTAGATCATTTACATTTAATGTAATTTTCAGTATGGTTAGGTTTTAATATTCTACCTTGTTATTTATTTCTTCTTAGTCTCATTTGCTTTGATCTTTATTTTTGCTATTTTTTGTTCCTTTTATTTCCATTTTATCTCCACTATTACATTTTTCATTATATTTCTACTTTATTTTTTAGCAGGTGCTCTGTGATTTACAAGAAGTTATTAGCTTATTACATTCTACTTTAAAATGATATTACACCTTTTCAAGTATAAGAACCCACTGCAACATTATCCTCTCCTATCTTTTGTGCTATTGTTGTTTCATATTGTAGTTCCATATTTGTTATAAACCAAAAAATTCAATGTTATTATTTTTCTTTAGTCAATAATATTTACATAAATGTAAAACTCAGAAAAAATATTTGTAATTCCCGTATTTTGCATTTCTGGTGCTTTTTATTCATTTTCATTTTGACCCAAGTGTTCCTTCAACCAGAGGAATTTCATTTAACATTTCTGGTAATATATATCTGTTAACAACAAATTATCTGGCTGTAAAACAAATAATCTCACCTTAGCCTTTTCTTCTTATTTAATGTTATAGGTTGACTTTTTTTCAAATCTTTCAGCACTTTAAAGATGCCATTCCATTTTTCTATGTCTACCATTATTTCCTTTTTTAATTTTATTTTTTAAGTTTGGGATACATGTGCAGAATGTGCAGGTTTGTTACATAGGGATACACGTGCCATGGTGGTTTGCTTCACCTATCAACCCATCATCTAGGTTTTGAGACCCACATGCATTAGCTATTTGACCTAATGCTTTCTCTGCCCTGTCCCCCACCCCACGAAAAGCCCCAGTGTGTGATGTTGCCCTCCAGGTGTCCCTGTGTTCTCATTTTTCAACTCACTTATGAATGAAAACATGCAGTGTTTGGTTTTCTGTTCCTGTGTTAAGTTTGCTGAGAATGATGGTTTCCAGCTTCATCCATGTCCCTCCAAAGGATGTGAAATCATTCTTTTTTATGGCTGCAAAGTATTCCATGATGTATATGTGCCACATTTTCTTTATCCAGTCTATCACTGATGGACTTTGGGTTGGCTCCAAGTTTTTGCTATTTTAAATAGTATTGCCATAAACATACCTGTGCATGTGTCTTTATAGCAGAATGATTTACAATCCTTCGAGTATATACCTAGTAATGGGATTGCTGGGTAGTATTCGGTCATTCCTGGTTTTGGTTTACTTTATAATGTGTTCTTTTACTTTTGTTTTTAAGATGTTCTCTTTATCACTAGTTTTCAGTAATTTTATTAAAAATATCCCTTAATGTAGTTTTCTTTGCATTTATTCTGCTTGGAATTCATTGAACTTCTTGGCTCTGTGGGTTTGTAGTTTTCCTAAAATTTGGAAACTGTTTAGCCATTAATGTTTCAAATATATTTTATTTCCTCCTTCCCTTTGTTCCTCTTGGACTCCATTTACATGTATGTTAGACTCTATGACATTGCCCCACAAGTTACTGAGACTGTGTTCATTTCTATTTGTTTATGTCTTTTGTTATTATCTCATTTATTGCTGGTGACAATAAATTACAACACTGCACTGGTAGACTGCCAATAAAAGATTACTAGTAGTAGCAACCATTTTTATCATGTTTCTTATTCAAATGCTAACCATTCAAGTGTTTAAACACTGAGCATGACATTTTCTATAAGTGTTTGAATATACTCCTTATCAAGTTATAGTAAGAGTGGCTTTAGAATTTTATCTATGCTTTTTCTTCATCTATAGAAATATCTTTTTCTCTTTTTAAATTTAGTATCATGAGTTCATCTTTGAAGTCCCATAACAAATCATACTATTTTCACTCTGACATATTATTTTGTTTCACTTTCTTAAAATTGATGTCAGGGCTATATGTCCTATCAAATTTGAGACACTCTCATCCTTTATTTATGCTAATTTTTATTTATACAAGTCAGACATAAATATATTCTCCTCATGAAATGTTAAAACATGGCATATGTAGTGAAGTTGTATTGCATCAAATTACCTAAGCTAAGATTTCATTTCCCATCATTCTACTTCCTTGGATTGTTACATGTTAAGGTGAGCCATAAGAGACATTTGTAATACATTTAGAAAGAAGTGAAGGAGCAGAAATATTGTTTTAGCTTTTAGAGGCTCTATTTCTTAACCTTCTCCAACTTCTGTGTCAGGTGGATAGTTAGCTCTGTGACTAAAGGTGCCAGTTTCTCCTGCAGAATGCCCCCATCATCAAAACTGTATGGCTGGCTGGGATGAGCACCTGACAGAGGTTTCAGTCTGTCTTCATGGATTCTAGCTTATCCTTTCAGGTCTCAAGTGTGACTTCAGGCTCCAGAACCAGAAACACCAAAGAAACAGCCTTTCATCAACAGTGTAAACAGCTCTCACATTGTGTAAGGTCAAAACTCCAAAAAATAAATTGTGTGTTTGTGTCTGTCTGTGTGTGTAGTCCATGGAATGTAGAAGCAAAAGTTATTTAGTTTATCACCATTAGACACCTGAAATAAGGATGAGATTTTAGGTAAACATGTATTTGCTGCTATATTAGTTTGCCAGGGCTCCCATAAGAAAATACCACAAACTGGGTAATTCAAACCACAGAAATTTATTTTCTCAAAGTTATGAAGGGTGAACAGCAAGGTGTTGGCAGTTTTTTGTCTGAGAACTTTCTTCTTGAATTGCAGATGGCCAGGTTCTCACTGTGCCTTCACATGGTTGTTCCTCATTTCCTCAGTGTTTAATTTCCTTATCTTGTAAGGACACAAGTCATACTGGATTTGGGCCCATCCATATGACCTCATTTTGCCCATCCATATGACCTCATTTTATCTTAATTACTTCTTTAAAGGCCCCATCTCCAAATAGAATAATACTGTGAGGTACTAGGTCAGGCATCCCCAAACTACGGCCCACAGGCTGCATGTGGCCCCCTGAGGCCATTTATCCGGCCCCCCGCCACACTTCAGGAGGGGCCACCTCTTTCATTGGTGGTCGTGAGAGGAGCACAGTATGTGGCAGCCCTCCAACGGTCTGAGGGACAGTGAACTGGCCCGCTATGTAAAAAGTCTGGGGACGCCTGTACTAGGTGTTAGAACTTTAACATACAAAGTTTAGGAGGACAAAATTCTGCCTGTAATAGATGGAACAGGACATTTTTGTGGAAGTCAGTATAATAAAGTTGGTTGTTTCTAAGCATGTTGGAGGCTTTGGGGGAAAGAAAATGATTGTTTCATAGGTTAGGAAATAACTGGCTACTTGTACCAGGTTAACTACATAGGACCACTCCCAGAAGAAAAGGGGCAACCCTTTATTCTCACTGGAACAGAGAGACTTACTCTGGATGGGTTTGTTTTTTTCTGCCAACAATATCACTAAAACCACCACACCTGTGAACTTCCAGAGTGCCGTATTACCATCAAGGTATTCCACACAGCATTGCTCCTGACCCCCAACTGAAGTGTGGCAATGGGCACATTGTTTGTTAGTTGACTTATTATATAATCATTGTGAATAATATTACAAGATTTCCCCTAGAGTCTCATCTTATCAATATCTTCCAAATAATTTTAAGGTTATATCCCACAGATTCAATGGGGCACCAGCACAGGATTTCATTACATATATAAATGTGTGCCTTGGTGGTTATTCTTCCTGATGTTCTCATATTCTGTTCCATTGGTCTATGTGTCTGTTTTTGTACCAGTAGCATGCTGTTTCGGTTACTGTAGCCCTGTAATATAGTTTAAAACAGGTTGCATGGTGTCTCCAGTTTTGTTAATTTTTGCCTAAGATTGTCTTAGTTATTTGGGTTCCTTTTTGATTCCGTAATAATTTTATAATAGTTTCTTCTAATTCTGTGAAGAATGTCTATGGTAGTTTAATGGAAATAGCATTAAATCTATAAATTACCAAGGGCAGTATGGCCATTTTCATTTTGTTAATTCTTCCTATCCATGAGCATGTAATGTTTTTCCATTTGTTTGGGTGCTCTCTGATTTCCTTGAACAGTGGTATGTAGTTTGTCTTGAAAAGGTCCTTCACTTCCCTTGTTAGCTGTATTTCTAGGTACAAAGGACATGATCTCATTCCTTTTTATGTCTGGATAGTATTCCATGATGTGTATAAGTACCATATTTCCTTATTTAGTCTATCACTGATAGGCATTTAAGTTGATTCCATGTACATTGCTACTGTAAATTGTGCTGCAATGAACATACATGTACATGGTACATGTATCTTTGTAATAGGATGATTTATATTCCTTTGGGTATATACTCAGTAATGGGATTGCTGGGTCAAATGGTATTTCTGCCTCTAGATCTTGGAGAAATCACATTGTCTTTCACAATGGTTGAACTAATTTACACTCCCACCAACAGTGTATAAGTGTTGCTTTTTCTTCACAACCTTGCCAGCATCTGTTGCTTTTGGAATTTTTAATAATTGCCATTCTGACTGCTGTGAGTTGGTATCTCATTGCGGTTTGATTTGCATTTATCTAATGATCAGTGATGTTGAGCTTTTAGTCATATGTTTGTTGGCTGCATGGATGCCCTTTTCTGAGAAATGTCTGTTCATGTCCTTTGCCCAGTTTTTAATGGGATCATTTTATTCTCTAAATTTGTTTAAGTTACTTAGGGATTCTATATATTATACCTTTGTCAGATAGATGAATTGCAAAAATTTTTCCAATTCTGTATATTGTCTGTTCACTCTGATTTTCTTTTGCTAAGTAAAAGTTCTTTAGTTTAATTAGATCCCATTTGTCAATTTTTGCTTTTGTTGCAATTGCTTTTGTTATCTTCATCATGCAATCTTTGCCCATGCTGATGTCCTGAGTGGTATTGCCTAGGTTTTCTTTTAGGGTTGTTATCATTTTGGGTTTTACATTTAATTCTTTAATCAATCTTGAACTAATTTTTGTTTATGGTGTACAGAGGGCATCCAGTTTCAATTTTCTGCATATAACTGGCCAGTTCTCCTAGCACCATTTGTTAAAAGGGAATCCTTTCTCCATTGTTATTGTCAGGTTTGCCAAAGATGAGATAGTTGTAGGTGTGTAGTCTTATTTCTGAGTTCTCTATTCTGATCTATTGCTCAGTTCTCTACTCTGTTCTATTGCTCTATGTGTCTGTTCTTTTACCATTATCATACTGTTCGGTTACTGTAGCCTTATAGTTTGAAGTCAGGTACCATAATGCTTCCAGCTTTGTTCTTTATGCTTAGGATTTTCTCGGCTATGTGAGCTCTTTTTTGGTTTTATACTCTATTTTAAAAGAGTTTCTTCCAATTCTGTGAAGAATGTCAATGGTAGTTTGATGGGAA
Source organism: Saimiri boliviensis (assembly GCF_048565385.1). Classification (NCBI taxonomy): domain Eukaryota; kingdom Metazoa; phylum Chordata; class Mammalia; order Primates; family Cebidae; genus Saimiri; species Saimiri boliviensis. The sequence goes on along the minus strand of NC_133451.1, from coordinate 73,537,670 downwards.
TAATTTTGAATATATAAATTACTTTGGGAAGCATGGCTATTTTCACATTAATTCTTGCTATCCATCAGCATGGAACATTTTTCCATTTATTTGTGTCCTCTCTGATTTCCTTGAGCAGTGGTTTGTAGTTCTAGAAGAGGTCCTTCATTCTCCTTATTAGCTGTATTTCCTTGTTAGCTGTATTCTAGGTATTTCATTCTTTTTGTAGAAATTGTAAATGGGAGTTCATTCATGATTTGCCTCTCTGCTTGCCCGTTATTGGTGTATAGGAATGTTAGCAATTTTGCACATTGATTTTGTAATTTTGTATTCTGATTCTTTGCTGAAGTTGCTTATCAGCTTAAGATGTTGGGCTGAGAGAATGGGATTTTCTAGATAGAGCATCATGTCATCTACAAACAAACATAATTTGACTTCCTCTCTCATTGTTTGAAACCCCTTCATTTCTTTCACTTGCCTGATTGCCCTGGTCAGAACTTTAAATACTATGTTGAATGGGAATGATGAGAGAAAGGACTTCCTTGTCTTGTGCTGATTTTCATGGGAATACTTCCAGCTTTTGCCCATTCACTATGATATTGGCTGTGGTTTTGTCATTATTTTGAGGTGTTTCTTCCATACCTAGTTTACTGAGAGTTTTCAACATAAAGAGATGCTGAATTTTATTGAAGCCCTTTTCTAAATTGAGATAATCATGTGCTTTTTTACTTTAGTTCTGTTTATGTGATGAATAACATGTATTTATTTGTCTATGGTGAACCAACCTTGCATCCCAAGGATGAAGCCAACATGATTGTGGTGAATAAGGTTTGTTATGTGCTGTTGGATTCAGTTCGCCTATATTTTATTGAAGATTTTTGCATTGATATTCATCAGGGATATTGGTCTGAAGTTTTTTGTTGTTGTATCTCTGCCAAGTTATAATATCAGGATAATACTGGCCTTATAAACTGAGTTAGGGAGGAGTCCCTCCTTTTCAATTTTTTGAAACAGTTCAGTAGAAATGGTATCAGCTCTTCTTTGTAACTCTGGTAGAATTCAAGAATAAATTCTTCTGGTCCTGGCCTTTTTTTGGTTGGTAGGGTGTTTATTATTGCTTCGATTTCAGAACTCATTATTGTTCTACTTGGGGATTCGATTTCTTCCTGGTTCAGTCTTGGGAGGTTGTATGTGTCCAGGAATGTATCCGTTTCTTCTAGATTTTCTATTTGCTGTGCAAAGAGGTGTTCATAATATTATCTGATCATTATATTTCTGCAGGGTCAGTGGTGATATCTCCCCTATCATTTCTGATTATGTCTATTTGATTCTTCTTTATCTCTTTCTCTCCTTTTTTAACTAGTCTAGGTAGCAGCATATATTAATTTAAAAAAAAAAAAACTTAGCTCCTGGATTTGTTGATTTTTATTTAAGAGTTGTTCATACCTCTGTCTCCTTCAGTTCAGCTCTGATATTGGTTATTTCCTGTCTTCTGCTAGCTTTGTGGTTTGCTCTTGGTACTCTGGTTCTTTTAGTTGTGTTGTTAATTTGTTAACTTGAAATATTTCTAGCTTTTTGATGCAGGCATTTAGTGCTATACATTTCTCTTTTCACGCTGCTTTGGCAGCATCCCAGAGATTCCAGTTCCATTGTCTCCTTGTTGTCATTCATTTCAAATAACTTCTTGATATCTGCCTTAATTTCATTATTTACCCAGGAGATATACAAGAGGAGTTACTCAATTTCCATGCAGTTGTGTGGTTTTTGAGTGAATTTCTTAGTCTTGAGTTCTAATTTGATTTCTCTGTGGTCTGAGAGACTGTTATTATTTCAGTTCTTTTGCATTTGCTGAAGAGTGTTTTGCTTCCAATTATGTGATCAATTTTAGAGTAAATGTCGTATGACAATGAGAAGAATGTATATTCTGTTGTTCGTAGAGTTCTGTAGATGTCTATGAGATCCACTAGATCCAGAGTTGAGTTCAGGTCCTGAATATCTTTGTTAATTTTCTTTCTCAATGATCTGTCTAATATTGTCAGTGAGGTGTTAATGTCTCCCACTATTACTGTGTGAAAGTCTAAGTCTCTTTATAGGTCTCCAAGAACTTGCTTTATGAATCTGGATGCTCTTGTACTAGTGCATATATATTTAGGATAGTTAGCTCTTCTTGTTGAGTTGAACCCTTTCTCATTATGTAATGCCCTTCTTTCTCTTTTTTAATCTTTGTTGGCTTAAAGTCTGTTTTGTCAGAAATCAGGATTGCAACCCCTGCTTTTTTCTTTTTTCCATTTTCTTGGTAAATTTTTCTCCTTTATTTTGAGCCTATGTTTGCCACTGAACATGAGATGGGTCTCTTGAAGACAGGATAGCAATGGGTCATAACTCTTTGTCCAGCTTGCCATTCTGTGTCTTTTAATTGGAGCATTTGGCAAATTCTTCCATAATAACATTTAACTTTAATATCATTATGTGAGAATTTGATCCTGTCATCATGAGGATAGCTGGTTATTTTGCAGACTTGTTTATGTAGTTGTTTCATAGTGTTACTAGCCTCTGTACTTGCGTACTTCAGTTTGTTTTTGTAGCAGCTGGTAATGGTTTTCCCTTTCCATATTTAGTGCTTCCTTTAAGAGCCCTTACAAGGCAGGGCTGGTGATGATGAATTTCCTTGCCTGAAAAAAATTTTACTTCTCCTTTGCTTATGAAGCTTAGCTTGGCTGGAAGTAAAATTCTGAGTTGGAAATTCTTTTCTTGAAGAATGTTGAACACTGGCCTGCAATCTCTTCTGGCTTATAGGGTTTTGATTAAGAGGTCCACTGTTAGACTGATGGGTTTCCCTTTGTAGATGGCCTGGCCTTTCTCTCTGGCTGTCTTTAACATTTTTTTCTTTCATTTCTCATTTTGACCTTGGAGAATCTAATAATTGTGTCTCAAGGTTGATCTTCTTGCGGAGTATCTTACTAGAGTTCTCTGTATTTCTTGAACCTGAATGTTGGCCTGTCTTCTTAGATTCAGGAAGTTCTACTGGATGGTATCCTGAAGTATGTTTTCAAACTTGGCTCTGTTCTTTCAGTTTCTTTCAGGTATCCCAATCTGTCATAGGTTCAGTCTTTTCACATAGTCCATATTTCTCAGAGGTTTTGTTTGTTCTTTTTCATTATTTTTTCTCTATTCTTGTCTGCCTGTCTTCTTTCAGAAAGATAGTCTTCAAGCTCTGAGAGCCTTTCCTCTGGTTGGTCTATTCTGTGATATATACTTATGATTGCACTGTGAATTTCTTGTGTTGTGTTTTTCATCTCCATTAGGTCAGTTACACTCCTCTCTAACCCAGCTATTCTTGTTATCAGCTCCTGTACTGTTTTATCATTATTCTAGCTTCTCTGCATTGAGTTACAACATGCTCCTTTAGCTCAACAAAGCTCATTATTACCACCTTCTGAAGCCTACCTCTGTTAATTCAGGCATCTCAGCCTCAGCCCAATTCTGTGCCCTTGCTGGAGAGCTATTGCAGTAATTTGAAGGAAACTTTTTGAGTTCTAGCATTTTTTGCATTGACTGCTTCTCATCTTTTGTGGCTTATCTAACCAATTTTTGAAATTACTGACCTTTAAATTGTGTTTTTGTGGGGTCTTTGTTATTGTTGTTGTTGCTTTCTCTTTTTCTTTTTATAAGCAGGACATTCTTCCATAGGGCTGCTGTTGGAGGATCACTGCAGACCCTAGCTGCCTCAGTTTTTCCTTTACCTGAAGGTGTCACCAGTGAAGTCTGTGAAACAGCTAAGATGACAGCCTTCTCCTTCCTCTGGGAGCTCCATTCCAGTGGGGCACTGACCATTTGCTGGCCCAGACACTCCTGTAGAAAGTGTCTGGAGACCTCTGTTAAGAGGCTTCAGTCAGGAAGGATGGGATCAAGAGCCCACTGAAAGAAGCAGTCTGGTTGCGTTTTGGTAGAGCATGTGTGCTGTGTTGGGGGGACCCTTCCTTGTCCACACTGCCTGGACTCTCCTAAGCCAGGAAGCTAGAAAGGTTGAGTCAACTGAACTGCAGAGACATTGGCTGCTTCTCCCCACAAGGGCTCTGTCCCAGGGAGAGATCAGAGTCTGTCGGTATAATCCTGGCTGGAGTTGCTGAAATTCCTACAGGGAGGTCCCTGCTCAGTGAGGAGGGATGAATTAGAGTCCCACTTAAAGCAGCAGTCTGGGCTGGACACAGTGGTTCATGCCTGTAATCCCAGCACTTTGGGAAGCTGAGGCAGGTGGATCACCTGAGGTCAGGAGTTTGAGACCAGCCTGACCAACATGGTGAAACCCCATCTCTACTAAACTACACAAATTAGCCAGGTGTGGTGGCACATACCTGTAATCCCAGCTATTTGTGAGGCTGAGGTAGGAGAATCACTTGAACCCGGGAGGTGGAGGTTGCAGTGAGCTGAGACAGCACCATTGGACTCCAGGGTAACAAGAACAAAACTCCATCTCAAAGAAAAAAAAAGCAGCAGCAGCAGTCTGGCCACATTCTGGCACAGCAGCTGTGCTCCATTGTGGGGGACTCCTCCTTGCAGGGCGTAGACTCCCCAGAACCAGAAGCTAGAACTCAGTTGCCCAAACTGCAAAAATGTCAGCCACCCTTCCTCCTGGAAATTTGTCCATTTCAGGCATTCTCCAGCCTGCTGCACTGGCCAACTGGAATTCCAAGCCAGTGGCTCTTAACTTGTGAGGTGCAGGGGAAGTGGGGCCTTCAGAATGACACTGCTTGGCTCCCTGGATGTAAGGGGACGTAAGGATGGAACTCCCAACTTGTCAGGATTCCTGAGGCTGGAGTCTGAAAAACTCCTGGGTATCTGTGTGAGCCTCTGTGAAAGCCTGACCAACTACACTGCTGAGACTTTGCAGAGCTCTGTGTATTGAACCAAAGGCCCTGGTAGCATGGCCTCATGAAGGGATCTCCTGATCCGTGGTTTGCAAAGGTCTGTGGGAAAAGTGTGGTTTCTCAGGCAGGGTTGCACAATCACTCACAGCTTCCTTTGGCTGGGGATGAGGATTCCTTTGGCTCTGTCCCACTCCTGGGGTGGACCATTGTCACCTTACCCTACTTCTCTTCATTCTCCATGGGTCAAGTTGGTTGCTTAGTGAGTCCCAGAGCTAAAATCTGGATATTTCAGTTGAATGTGCCAAATTCACTCTCCATTTTCATTTCTCCATGAGATCCACAGACTGCAGTTGCTCCTAATCAGCCATCTTGGCTCCTCCCCATTTCTATTTTATAAATAATGGGAAGACAATGCCCTAAGTGAAACTTCATGTTGTTTATCTCTGTAAATAGTTTAGCTGTTACTGCTATCCATTAGTCAGAGACATTTTAACTAATTCTAACCCTCTTTTATCCTTTACCTGAGAAAAGCAGTTCAATTAGGACTTTTATTTTTCCAGTGGTCACAGGCAGCTTTATTAAAATAAAAGGCCTGTGTTTATTTAAATAGAAGAACCTAGAAAATTATATTTAAGAATTTTGCCAAAACTCTTCAACTATCTATATATTGATTTAGGGAATTAAGTTAACTAGGTTAGATGATACTAACTCCCAGAACAAATATTGTTATTTGGGTTAGCAGAGGAAAATCTAATTGCTGACAATGTGATGCATTTCTTTTGATGCTTTGAAGCTATTCAGTAAAATAAGCAAAGCACAGTGTGCATAGCATAAAGTGCTTCTTTTATTCTCCTGAGCCAACTTACTCCTCTCTAGCTCATCAAATAATTAACTGGTATTAGTTTCCCTTTTTTCCATATTTCCCTTTTTTCCTAAACAAGCATCATGTGAAAAGCTGTGTGGTTATTAGAATCACACATTATTTGTGTACTTATTGTGATCTGAAATGTTAAATGATTATATGTAGTGGTCAAGGTCATGGCAGCAAATAGTTGGCAAACTCAAAAGAAATGACCAAAAAGAATAAAAGCACTATTTACAAATCGATTGGCAAAATTAATGGAAACCAACATGGAATGGTGAAGCATCCTTGGGTTAGCAACGGTGGGAATCCATTAACACCATTAGGCATAAAAGAAGGTAAGGCAGGAAGCAATTCCTAGAAGAGGGAGTACTGCCAGACCCTGGAGAGAGTGCTATAGCACTGCCAGACCCTGGAGAGAATGAGAAGATGGCCAGACCTAAGGAATGTAGCTGCTTATAAACCACAGACAGTAGGAAGATGACAGGGAATAAATCCTCTAACCACTTCCTTCCAGCTCCCTGAACTCCCACTGGTACCTCCTACTGGCTGAAACCAACCCAAAGCCAAACAGTCCTGATTAATGACCATGAAGGTCATCTTCCAGGAGCAAAGACAAAGCTAGAGAAGGTAGAGAAATGGATTTGGCACAGATTATATGGTTATTTTGTATGTGATCATTTGTACTAAATTTCCATGAAGATTAATTGAAAACTTTTGGGAGCAGAATAATATGCTATACAATAAAAGAGTACCTGGAAGATAGTAAATGCTTGTAAAATGTTTGCTGAATAAATAAAACTTAGACTGGACTGTAAGCACTATACCAAACTTTGGTTTCACAGCTCAAGTCTAGAACAGATTCTTTAAAAACTCTTAGCAGTTTAGGCAGTCTCTACTATATCGAGTGCTTGGTGAAGGATTCTCAACTAAAATGGTGGCTGGATAAATATATGAGTATATAGATAAGTAGATGAAAGTGTAGATAACTCATAAAATTTTATATACATTAGGAAACTTGAGTGTGATCTAGCCCAACTGCTTCATTTTGTAGGCAAAAAAATAGAATTTCAAGTTGATTAAAAACACAATATTGCAGTGTTAGAAAAAAAAAAAATCTCATGACTCTAGCCTCTTCTAACCAAATATGCTACCTCTAACTTACAGTTTACCATTTGTTTCATTCAAATAAGTTTAAGAGATCTCTTGTGTAAGATTGTGACTACAGTTAATAACAACATATGTTTTTTTAAACTGTCAAGAAAATAGATTTTCAGTGTTCTCACCACAAAAAAAAAATGATAATTATGTGAGGTAATACATGTTAGTTAATTTGATTTAGTCATTCCACAATGTATATGTAATTTAAAGCATCATGTTGTATATGATAAATATAGAAAATTATGTCAGTTAAAATGTTTTAAAAATTGTTCCATTCAAATCAACGTCAGTTAGGGATGATGATGAGAGAGAAAGGAAAAGCACAAGTATTAGCTCCCTTAGCATGACCCATGACTTGTGAAACAGGCTTGCCTTACTACTGAAAGAATGCTGAGGAGTCTACTTGTTTCTGTGTAACCTAAGTGTACAATGAACTTGCATCCACAGAAAGTATTTGAGAATGTAGCCTCCAGAAGTAATAGCACTTTAAAGGTTACCATTAATCAATCTAAATATATATAATATATATACCTATCTAATTATCATTATTCAACTAAATCTTCATCTTACTTTTTATGAAAGTACAACAAAAATAAACTTAACCAATGCCAAACATAAAAATAAATTTCTTTATCATTTCCCCAAATATAATTACCATCTCCCATTTTAGAAAGCTTTAATAAATTCTGATTGATGGGCTAGACATGGTGGCTCACACATGTAATCCCAGCACTCTGGGAGGCCAGGGCTGGTAGATCACTTGAGGTCAGGAGTTTGAGACCAGCCTGGCCAACGTGGTATCTGATAAAAATACAAAAATTAGCCGGCTGTGGTAGTGCAGACCTGTAATCCCAACTACTTGGAAGGCTGAGGGAAAAGAATTGCTTGAACCTGGGAGGCGAAGGTTGCAGTGAGTCAAGATGGGGCCATTACACTCCAGCCCAGGCAACAGAGTGAAACTCCATCTCAGAAAAAACAAAAACTCTGACTGATGAAACACAAATTATTAATTTCGTACTTGAATTAATATTAATGTTTTAGGTCCATACATTCAAAAATTTGGATGCAAACATTGTTTAGCAGGATTACTTTATTTTCCTTCAGTGTCTTAGATGCAAGGCATAAAACTGACTTTCATGACTTGAAATATATTATCTGTATATTTTTAAATTTTGCTTTTGAAGCCAGGAGCTATATTGGAAATACCACCTACAATTATTTTTTAAGTGTACTGAAGAATAACACTTTTGAAACCTGTAATCCATATTTAAATGAAAGGCCATGTAACCAACCTTTGAAGTCCAAAAGTGTCAATCCACTAAAATGCAGAGTTACTTTGTTACAGATCAGAAGTGTAGGGGGTTGGTGGCAGGATGCAAATCCTTCCCAGACTGATGCGGCTTTTCACCACACAGTGGCGCTTGTTCGCTCTGGCCTAAATAGGGATGGGGCAATTCTGAGTCCTGTGGTGAGCACAGCAGAATCTCCCAGTGAGTGCCCGTTTAGTGAGCCTGGTCCGGGGAGTTTGGCTACGAATATACTGGGACTCTGAGTGCCACTGTCCACCTCCCAGCTTCTCAGCACTGGTGGCTTGTTAACTCCCGCACGCCCGGGTTTTCCCCTGGCAGAGGACTAGACTTTCACTCTGTCCCCCACCACCCTGCTGTGGCGGTAGCTGGGGAGGGGAAGTTGGCTGTTAGGCAGAGGACAGCAACCCAGTAGATAGAATTTCGCGCCTTTTTTGTGTGTATATTTTTACTCTCAGCGTTAGTTGTGATCATCAACTTGATAAACCTGAATCAGGAATTTGTCTGCACAATTACCTGTAATGGGCGTCTATAATGAAAGGCCTTTCAGAATCAATTAGCATGAGGTGGAAGTTCATGAACCCAAATGCCCAATATAACACCAAATACACTAGGTTGGTATAAAGATACGATCTTCTGTTCTTTATCAATTGGCAAGGCAAAGAGAAACAGGTGTCTGTCCTGGCTCTCGGCCGGAGACTACTCCGCAGGCCTCCTTCCTCTCAGAGAGCGGCTTTGGAAGGGGAGTGGGCTGGGAGGAGGCAGGGCAGGCGGAGAAGCACAAATTCCTGACTCCCCACCCTGCGCGCGTTTCTGCGCCGTGTAACTCCAGGGGCCCAAGTTCGGTCCCGACGGAGGAGCGCGGGGCGGGAAGGGCCGGCAATTCACCTCCCCAGCGGGTGTCGCCGTCCCAAAACCGCGGAGCCAGACAGCTGAGGTGTTCAGCCCCAGGGGGCGACCAGCCTACGAAGCGGGAACTCGAGCAGGGACCGACGGACGCGGGATGGCGGCTACTCTGCCGCGCTTCGCCCTTACCTCCTTACCTCCAGGTAGTACAAGTCCACGGTAGTGATCTGCGAGTCCAGGAAATCTTCGTAGGTGTTGAACTGAGTGACGATATTGTCCACGGCCTTCAGCCCCTCTTCCTGATCCATGGCGGTAGCCTCGGCCGAAGCGTCCTTAGCAACGGAAGTAGGAGGGCAGGGTCAGGAAGCTCCACCCACTTCGTTCCTGCCAATCAGTTGAAGCCGTCGTGAGCTCTGCACGTCAATCCCACCCCCTGTTCCTTGCTGAGTTTCTGGCTCACTCCTGGGAAAACTGTTTTGAATAAACCCCTCTCTCCATGTTCAGGTCTGATACCCATCCACCGACTCAGGCTTAGTTGAACTGTGGAGCAACCAGAGAGGTGAACACTGCAATACAAAGTTAAAAAGTATGATGCTGCCGAGACAGTTAGACAAAATATTAGGAATCAGCTCCCAATTGCATTCTAAAATAATGCTATACAAGACAAAAATGTGAAGATAATTTGGCAAAAGGAGTATCTCAAAAACAAGTCTATCAAAATGATGTGACAAGTACAATAATAACGATATTGTTAAATTATTTTTAAAGTTATAACAAAGGTAAATTATTGCTAATGTTTGTGTACAAGAAGCAACTTATGAAATTCCCAAAGGAAAGAAACTCAATAAAAAAAAAAAATGTCTTTGCAGACCTTTTTTGGCACCAAGTTATTGCTTTCATGTGTTTTACTATTTTAGCACACTGAAAAATTTTGCTGTGTTGAAGCTGCCCTTTTTAAAAGATAAAATATCTGTGACACCTTATTAAATAAAGGCTTTTACTAAAGATTTTTGGTTTTCTTCAGAACAGTATTGTGTTTTTAAAATGTGAATTTAAAGTAATCCAACATAGCAGTTGGCAAAATATGTTGAGAACCAATTTTTGGATTTTAATATTTTACAAACCATTCTTGAGAATTAACATATAATACAATGCTAAGCCTTTAATTGTTGCTCTCTAAGTACATTTTTAATTCGTCTTGAAGATTTTCACAGATGGGCTAACAAAATTTTAATGAAAACATCTGGTTAGATACTTCACTTTCAGTTAGCTTTCCTAATTTAAAAAGGTCATCTCAAAAATTATGATATCACGAATTGCAAATTTTAAGTGATACAGACACAATCTTTAGGGTATTACTAACTTGTTTTTTGTTCAATGAATGTATTCTGACATGTTTTAAAAGATATTTGGGGCCTTATTTTTTAATGCAATCTAATCACTGAATTTGAGAAAACAAAAAGGAGATAAAAACCTCAGACAGTGGTAACACACCAAAAGTAATAATAGGCCTGGCACAGTGGCTCCACTTTGGGAGGCCAAGGTGGGTGGATCATGAAATCAGGAGTTCAAGACCAGCCTGGCCAACATGGTGAAACCTCATCTTTACTAAAGTTACAAAAATTGCCCGGGTGTGGTGGCAGGCGCCTGTAATCCCAGTTACTCAGGAGGCTGAGGCAGAGAGTTGCTTGAACCCAGGAGATGGAAGTTACAGTAAGCCGAGATCGCACCACTGTACTCCAGGGCGACAGAATGAGACTTCGTCTCAAAATAAAATAAAATAAAATAAGTAATAATAGTAACAACTTTTATTGAAAGCACCCTGCATGCCAGCCACTGTATTGAGTGCCAAAAATAGATTACCCTCATTGTATTAAAATTAATAACCATCAACAATTTGGCGTCATCTAATATTTTTAAAGATAGTGAAATTCAAGTAGCCCAGGGATAGAGACAAAATACATATGACTAAAACATGCTAATTAGTAAGGGATATAGGTCTCAGTATTCTCTGTTGTCTAGAGAGTTCTCTAAGTTCTTCCTGAAGGAGGCATTATGCTGGATGAACTGAGCACAAAATAGGCATTATTCTAGATGAACTTAGAAAAGATTCAGTCTCTTTGTACCAAGAATATAAGTGTTTGCTTTAGTGCAATAATAATAACAGTGAGAACTTACCATGTGCCTGCACCCATTCTAAATGCTTTACATACATTATCTTGTTTGCTCATGACAACAAATTCACTACCTAGCATTGGTCCTATTCTCAATATAGATACAGAATGAATTTAAATGACTTGGCCAAAATTTCAAAAATAATAACATAACATATTACTTTGGATTTCACATATAAAGATAGTAGAGGTAAAGAGAGCTACATGAACTCATTATTTTGAAGAGCCACATGGAACTAATTATTAACTTTATTTGTTATTTAGGAAAAAAATATAAAAAGCCAAGCATTGTGGCTCACATCTGTAATCCCAACACTTTGAAAGGCCAAAGCAGGAGGATTGTATGAGGCCAGGAGTTCAAGACCAGCCTGGGCAACCTGTCTCTACAAAAACAAATAGTGAGACCCTGTCTCTACAAAAATTTTTTAAAAAGTAAATTAAATAGGTACAATGACATGTGCCTGCAATTCTAGATACTCAAGAGGCTGAGGTGGGAGGATTGCTTGAGCCCAAGAGTTTGAGGTTATAGTGAGCTATGATCACACCACTGCATTCCAGCTTGGGCAACAAAGCAAGACTCTGTCTCTAAAAAGTAAAGAGGAAAAAAAAGATAATTTAACTTGTGATAGGGAACATGAGTTGGCACACACACACAAAAAAAAAGCAGCAAAAGGGATAGCATATTCCAAGATAGGGAGGCAAGAAAAATCAGTTCTACGTAGGAAAAAGCAGCAAATTGTTTTGACGGTTGTGAGGGGCCTAGTAAGGAGAGCAGAGGGAAGGGAGCTCACTAGATAGAGGCAGTAGACTGATAGGAAAACTTTGAATGCTAGGTTAAAGAGTTTGCAAAAAGTAGCACCCATGTCCTTGAACAAGAGAAGGATACAATGAAAATGGTTTCAGGAGCTGCCCGTGCATTACTGAATACGACTGAAGTCTCCAGAGTGCTTCTATGTGTTACATTTGTTTTAAAGTCTGCCTATATCAAGATTTCATCACTTTTAAGAAATAGTAAAGCATCTAAGAAATGTTTGGGTTCATTAAACTATAGCACTTTAATGAAAAGGACCTATATGTTAGTAAAATGTGAGGCCATGGTTTGCCATAACTAATCATAATATTGTTCATAATTTTGATCATAATTCTGATCATAAAATTGATCATAATATTGTTCTCTTATTATCAATTGTGATTGTGCATTTTTTAGGGAAGCCTCATTAAATTTACCACTTGGTCAACCTCTCTTTGATGAAGTAATCTCTACAGCATCTAAATTTAAACAATCATGAAATTATTTTCAGTCAATGAGTCTAGAAATGTCTTCTAACTCAAAACACTGAGGCTGATTTTCAACGAATTAGTTTCTCTATTAACAAGAAAATTAATAAATTTATCCTTGTTCCTTGCAGTAAGGCTAGAATTAATAATAAGCATAACTCAATTGTCTTTTTCCAAACTTTCAACTTACGTTCAAAACCACTTTCAGACCTGTGTCTGAGAAATTACATGAAAGGGTGGCAACAAAGCAATTAATAAGTTTCAGCAAGCTTCTTTTTTTCATTTCAAGGCCTTTGTTATGACCAAGAAATACTTTATTTTGGATAACATGAATTCCTACTTCAAGTCCAGGATTTCTAAAGACTGAAACCTGGAATTTAGCACCAATCCCCAAAATTCCATTCTTTGCAAAAGGACAAACAAGGATTATGTATATTCATAACAAATCTCTCTCTTACGAAAGATGTGAGGGAGAAGAAACATATGTTATGTAAGAATAACAAAATATGTGCCAGATTTAAGGTACCTACTTGGTGGAAAAGTTTCAAATTAAGTTCTACACTTTTCTATTCCAAAATATTTGGCAATATATTATGATAGCTCAAAAAGTGAAAGGAAAACATACTTTGGTTTGTTGACATGGTAGGAAAGGTAATGTTTTGCTTATTATGTTAATAAGAACTTGAGCCTCTATTAAGGTGTTCTATTCATATGTTATATTGTAGGGGGAAAAAATAGGCTTACTCTAATAGGACAAGAGAGCTGTGTCTGGTGTTGCCCAACTGCTTATTAAGTATCTGCAACTGCAGGTGAGGGATATTGCTTAATCATCAGCCAAGGAGAGCTTTTTTTTTTTGCACAAAATTTGTGCAATTTTGTGCTAATAATGTTGACACTATATTTACTTGAGCTATTTCTTGTGATGATGTCACTGGACTTCCACACAGTCTCAGTTACTCTAAGATGCTGGAGTTCTGGTTCCACTGCTTCTCTGTCCTGGAGACACGATGTGTTCCTGGTCATAACCCAGGAGTTTGCTCCTGCCTTGTCACTGACAGTGTGAAAGGAAAATTCCAGAAGAGAGAGAAATACAAGTGTAAGATGGAATTTCTCCCAGGACTGGGGTGACAGATGTCTGGAGCTGATAAAGATTGAAAACTACTACTGGGCTATGGGATAGATGATGGGGGTATGATCATCACAGCCACCACTTTGGAACATAGAAAAACTAGGGCTTTCTGTGACTCTACCAGGCATTACCAACAACCTCACTGAAAATTCCCTCAAACTTTTTGGCTACATGGAAATCAGACTATACCCCAAAACTCCACTCCCCCTGAGTGGGCAATCAGACTACAGCATATGTGAATAGATGGCCACCACAATAAATGTGAAACAGCCAGTTGCAAGCAGGTGCTCAGCATTGCCATACAATCTTACTATGTTTTCTTTTTCTTCAGTTCACTCTTTCTACAATGGCTTTTCCACTTTCTCCTCTCTCCTTGATCTTATATCCTCCTTTCTCAAAGCAGATAAACTTAACTCCTATTCCCAAAGGCAGTAAGTTAACACAATAGATTTCCTGCAGTCAAATGCTATATACAAATTTATTCACATTCATGTAACATTTACTTCTTCTATTGTGTAAAGGAAGAGAGTTACCTCCTCCTATACCTTCACTACGCAGGTTCAATCGCCTTCTGCCTTCTCAGAATTTCTCATTTTAATTATTTCCTCTCTTTTATGTTGTTAATTTATCCTTCCTCTCCCTCCCCACCCCAGCTCCTTTCCCCCCCCACCTTTTTTTCTTTGAGACAGAGTTTTGCTCTTGTTGCCCAGGCTAGAGTGCAATGGTGCGATCCTTCTTTCCCATTTTTAAAATAAGCAATTTATACCCAAAACTACCCTCACCTCCACAGACAACTTTAGCTATAGGCTTTCCTGCCCTTCACAGCAAAGCTTTTGGAAGAGTTATCTACAATCACTCTCTCCATTTCCTTATCTTCCACTTTCTGCCCAACATATTCCAGGCTGGTTTCATGCACTGCTCCATTATTTTCACTAAAGTCAATTATGACATCTTTGCCATTATGCCCAATAGACATTTTTCTGTTCTCATACTGCTTGACACTTAGCAGCATTTGACACTGTGAAACGCCCTTCTCTTCGAAATTTCCTCTCTTAGCTTCTATCACGTTACTTCGCATTTAGGTTGGTTGGTTGGTTGGTTGGTTGGTTTTCCATTAACTGTTTCTTCTCTGTTCTCTTTGGTACCTCCTTTTCTCCTTACCTAGCTTTTAAAAGTTGGAGAGTCTCAGGGTTCTCCCCTAGACCCTTTTCTCCCTCTATACTTTTACTTGGCGCTTTCACCCACACTCATTGCTTTACTTACTGCTCTACATGCATATGGTTCTTCTCTCTATGTAATTAACCAGGTCACTCTTCTGAGTGTAATCTATGCAATCAACCAGGTCACTCTTCCAAACACATATCTAAATGCCTGCCAGATGCCATTTGGATGTATAACATGTATAAATTAACTTTTTCCTCTTTTTCTGCCTCCTAATTTTGTTCCTCCTCCAGTGTTCCCACTTTCAACACACAGGTTTCCCTCCCCTCAGTTGTTCATGTGAGAAACAGGGAAGATGGTCTTGAACCTTACCCCTCCCTCACCCCTGAAATGTAAGGCCTGTTATTTTCATCTCTCAGGTACTTCTCTTGAAGGCTTAAATTTCTCTCCAACCTAATTGACATTGCTTCCTTGCCTAAGCCAAAGTCTGGCACCTAAACTCCAAGAATATCATCTTTTCTTGTTTCCTTATACTCTTCTGGCCTCTTTCCATTCCACTCTTCACAATGTAGTTAGTGTTTGTTTAAAAACACGGCTCTCATCAGGCCTCTTTTTAAAACCTTCATAGGCTCCCCATTACCCTTAGGATAAAATACAATTTTGTTTTGTTTTTTCAACATGGTTTATAAGACATTCCACATCCTGACCTTCCTCTGGTACCCTCTACTGCACACGTTACATGTTCCATCACACCAGACTTTTTTCAGTTTTCAAAGGAGCCCCCACTTCTTTTGCAACCAGGTCTCAAACATGCTGTTCCCTCTGCCTAGGACATTCTTTCACAGTTTATACACTTTTTCCATTTACCTATTAGCTCCCTGTTATAGATATAGATATAGAGATTGAGATATAGTTGTTTTCTCTTATATGTCCTCAGAGCATTTTCTAATGCCTTTATCATTTGTTGTAATACCTTGCTTATTATAAAGTATTTGATAAATGTCTATACTGCTTATTAGAATCCATGCACATAAACGCAAAGACTATGTCAACCCTCTCCACCACTATATCCTCAGCATCTGACATGGTTCTTGAAACATAATGATCCCTCAAAAGTATTTGCTGAATTAAACAGTTTTTCTAGACATAAGTCATTCATTTTGGAAACAAGGTGAAAGGCATTACACTTCATATGAAGAATATCAAGATCAACAACCTAAATTTTAGCACTTACATTTTAGAAAGTTACTTAGCAATACCAACATAATAACAGCACAAGTCAGAATTCTTTTTGACAAAGAGATATTTTGAAGCACTATGCAAATTCAGATGAGTGAAAAGTTACTTCCAATTGGAAGTTGTCAAGCAAAGTTTGAGGACATGACCTTTGTGATGAACATGAAGTACTGAGATGGGCAGCTCTGAATAAATGTTCATGTGACTGAATCTCATGTACTAAAGTTTCAAGGTGAGAAAACGAGAGGTATGTTCAGGGAATTGTGATGAGGAAAATTTATATGGAGTGCAGGATACATGCAAGAGGGCAGAAAAATGGAAAGGCAAGTTTGAAGTAGACCATGCTGTGGTCTGTCTGTTTAAGAAACTTTAACCATATACTCCAAGCAAAAGAGAACCAAAAGAAGTGTTTGCAAAGAAGTGGTCATCAGAACCATAGTTTTAAAGATTATTCTGACAGTAGTAAATAACTGGAGAGGAGGTAGGAAGATATCTTAGGTCAGGAGATAGGAGGAAACGATGGGGAGAGGTTGAAATTGGGAGCAGTTGCAGGGGAGATGGACTCAAGAAACTTTTGGGGAAAGAATGTTACAGCCAGAGAGTTTCAAGTTTACTACCCACTTTTTACCCTGAAGCAAAAGTCAAAAGATTTTCATTTTAGATCAAACTTTTACCTGCTCAAAATAAGAAATAACAATGACATGGTTGGTTTTTAATGAAACCGTGCTGGTACATAATAAACTCAAATAATGAGGCACTGACTTGAGGGTAAAAAGGTAATTCAGATAAAAATCTCAGGAGAAAATAAAAGGAGACATCTTTAAAACCCCAGAGACAAGGTGGAAATAGGCTGCCTCTCTGAGGAATATATTTAGATGATCTCTATAGAATTCCTAAGAGTTTGATCTGTTTTAAACCAACATCTTTTTTCTAGCTTCTGAGTACAGTATCAAAGCTCATCAGGTACTTAAGTATTTCTGCAGCCACAGTAGTAATACAACTCCAGTCACAACCAAGCAGATACAGAAAGGGGAAAAAATCACTAGACTTCCCAAGGGAAGCATTAAAGGAAGTGGTGCCAGTTCCATTAAGAGCTAATTCAACTCATTATACTCAGCTCTACTTTTCTAGGATATCAATTATTCTTTGGCTACAGATTGATCACAATAAAAATGTTTTGATCCATCCTTCCTATTCATTCTCACTTATTGAAGCAAAAGTAAAACTTACCTCCGTCATCACATAAAGTCACCAAAGAGTCAGGCACTGTGCTAGGCTTTGAGAGTGCCATAAATAAATAAATAAATAACACCTGATTCTTTAAAACTTCAGGGATATTATCATTTAGGGAAGACAGAAGGAGGACCTGAACTGGTAGTTGGCTGAATAAAGGAAAGGAAGGAGAAAAACTAAGCAGATTGGATATATAAATGTATAAACAAGTGAGAAAAACAGAAATTTACAGGAGCTATGATAACATATACGTATGGATACAGTATACAGCTGGGGTATCCGATCTTTTGGCTTCCCTGGGACAGACTGGAAGAATTATCTTGGGCCACACATAAAATGCACTAACACTAACAATAGCCGACGAGCTAGGAAAAAAATTGCAAAAAAAAAAAAAACTTATATAGCTTTAAGAAAGTGTATTAATGTGTTTTGAACTGCGTTTAAAGCCATCCTGGGCTGCATGTGGCATGTGGCCTGCGAGTTTGACAATCTTGATGTACAGAGTGGAAAATAAATAAGAAAAAATGGATTCTATGTGTGAAGTACATACCATAGAATGCAAGAATGATGTGTTTTAAGAAATCAATAGGAAGTAATATTTTATTCTGGAAAACAATGAGTTAGGATTGGATGGCCTGTGAGGGCACATCTAGCTTCAGAATTCTGTGATAATATTCTAACTTAAACTTTCAACCAGTGTTCAGATTTAACCTACAGGAAATCACTCAGAAGAGAGGAAAACAGTGGAATTGTTGTCATATCATGCACTTTGCTGGAAGAAAGCACAGAATTTTACTAAATTAATTCATGACCACAAGTCTCAACATACTTGGCAATAGTGCCATACTGTCTTAGTGTGTTTATTTTCTTGTTACTTTTTAAGTCTCTTTCACAGCTTTTTTCCTATTCAAAATCGTCATCTTCTTTCTCTCTTACTCTTTATTCCCCTTCACCATCACTCCACCCCCACCCCTACCTACCCACCCAATACAGCCTTATCTACACTTGCTCTTAGGTATTAATTTTGCCCCTTGCTATAATGAATATAATATTCCTATCAAATGCAACCTATGTCCTCCAATTCTCTGGATACCGTCCTCTCTCACCTTCTCAAGGATTTCATCCTGCTGTCAGTCACATTTTTCCTAGCTTTATCCATTTCTCCCACTCTGGGTCACCCCAACAGTGTACATTCTAGAATATCACCTCTTTAAAACAAGTGAACTCATTTAACCCTATATTTTGTTTCCGTTACTGCCATTTTTTATTTTTGCCCTATTAAAAAAACTTATTGAGCCGGGCGCAGTGGCTCACGCCTGTAATCCCAGCACTTTGGGAGGCCAAGGCGGGTGGATCACAAGGTCAGGAGTTTGAAACCAGCCTGGCCAAAATGTCGAAACCCCGTCTCTACTAAAAATACAAAAATTAGCTGGGCGTGGTGGCACGCGCCTGTAATCCCAGCTACTCAGGAGGCTGAGGCAGAAGAATCACTTGAACCTGGGAGATGGAGGTTGCAGGGAGCCGAGATCATGCCATTGCACTCCAGCCTGGGTGACAGATTGAGACTCTGTCTCAAAAAAAAAAAAAAAAAAAAAAAAAAAACTTATTGAAAGAGTAGTCTATAACTATCATCACCACTTCCTCATCTCCCTATTCTCTTCTAAGCTTTCTCCAGCCAAATTTTTTCTCCACCACTTGACTAAGATTGTTTTCTTTCCAGGTCTCCAAGTACTTTCTTGTTTTCAAATCATAGGGATGTGGCTCTACTTTTAATGTATTTGGCCTTTCAGTGGCATTAAGCACAGCTGTGGGTCATTTATAAAATAACCTTCTTCTCTTAGCTTCCATAATACCATCCTCATACTACCCGTTCTTATAGCATAACTTGTTAATGCCACCACCTTGGCTAAACTTCTACATGTTTGGATGTTCCAGAGCTTAATCCTGGGGCCACACCTCTTCTAATTTATAAGCTCTGTCCCCAGATTATCTCATTAAATTCCGTGGCTTTAAATAAATACCATCTACCCTGTTGTCCAAGCCAATAATCTAGGAGTTAGCTTGGTTCAGCCTTTGTCTCATACTGCACATGGAATCCATCAGCTAGTTTAGCTTTCTCAATTGCAAAATAAATAAAATAATAAAATAAAAAACATAATCTATTCACTGCTTTCCATTCTACAACTTTCATCTCAATGCAGCCAGCATCATTTTTTGCCTGGTCTACAGTAAACTTCTAAAGAGTTTCTTTATTTTCCCTTTTGCTTCCTTCCTTAATCCAGACTCTACACAGTAGCCAGGGTATTTTATTTAAAAATGCATATCAAATCATGTCACTCTCCCATTTAAATCCTCATTGATTTCCACTACAATTAGAATAAAATCCAAAATAATTCCCTTGGTTTATAAAGCCTACATTTCATCTCACCCTGGCTGCTTTGCTTGTCTTATTTATTACTTCATGCTACCTCAGTCCTACTCTACCTGATGGTCATGCTGTTTCTTTCTCTACCCAGAATCTGCTATGCTTGGTCATGTACTCTTGGCCTAGAATGCCATCTTTCCTTCCCTGCCCCAATGTTTGAAGAGCTAGCTCCTTTCTGTCCTTATGAATGTCAAAGATGTATTAAGGCATATACTCAACTCCCAGGCCAAAATAACCAATCCAATCTTCATTACATGATCCTTGGCATTGTATTAGTCACATATTGATCAAATTTATTTATTGGAATGCAGACTCTATGTAATAAAGATATCATATGCCTAGTGATCATTAGTATATGTCTGAAATCAATAACAGCACCTGGAACCTACCAGGTGCTCAGTAAAAATTTAATGATGAAAATAATGCAAGTTTTATAGTACTAATATATAAAATTATGAAAACCATTTTTACAACAGTCATTTGGTATTCTTCAAAAGACTACACAAAGAAGTGAAAAAATATAATTTTGTAATTATAGATAAAATTATAAACAAGGAAGTTTTATAAGATTATTTGATACTTTTAAAAAGGCTACCCAAAGGAATTTAAAATGAGAGAATGTTGTTGAAACTGAACACCAACTGTACCCACATTTATTTCTAATAGGCTTCACTGAGTCCACTGATACCCATAAGAAAGCACTTAGTGCCTCAAGAAAACTATATAAAGTAGTCAGAAGAAACCACAGACTTGCTATAGTCTGAGAGTGTTTTCTATTGTGACTGGTCATTCTGGTATAAAAGTCTTGAGGAGTGGCTCATTATCATCATTTCTGCTCCCTAGCACTCTTGCAGCATCACACCACTGTAGCAACTATGTCCCATCTCCTCAGAACGCAGCACATTGGCATAATGAACATAAAGTCTCAAGTAATCTGTGAATTCATAGTTGAAATTTAACTTCCTAGTTGTTACCTATTACACTAGCTTTTTTCCCACCTGTCTCCTTCATTTCCTTTTTCCAAACTTCTGAAGGATTTGACATGAACTGACCACAGGTTGCTGTGTTATAGGATACAAACACACACACATGCACACACACACACACACACCCCCCACAATCCCATAGAGATGTGAAAATAAATGCAAGCGTACAGTCCAAAGCCATGATTCAGACATGCAAGAACACAATAAATATACCTTACAGATGGAAGGTATGGACAACCAGATGATGGAGTTAATTATCTTCCAGGATCTAATATCCACAGTTTCAAAAATAACTACTTTACATGCTGCTAATTGAAATGACATGGAAATACCAGTCATAAATAGGAAGATAATTTTTGAATAAGACTATCTTATAAAAATTGCTTGGATAAATTTCAGCCCGTGAGTATGAGCTTCTGGACAGTTATTACACCAATCTATGTCTTTACTCAGTTCAGCTAGTCAGGCTGCAGCTGGCTTTCATCTTCTTGTAAAGACTCAATTTCAGGTGTAGGGCCCAAGAAGATGTTACAAGAAGATACTCTTTCCTTCATCTATAGATACTCAGAAGATAGGATTATTTTCTATGTTCTCACTGTTAAGAATGGCTTTATTTTAAAAGTCTTCTTCCAGAATACATGCCCAGATGGCCAGCCAGTCACATAATAAGTGAAATTAAATTTTCCAGAAACATGGTATGATTACTAAGAAACAATGTGGCGGTGGAATTAAAGTGGCTAATTTGGAACCAAATATGTTACTTATTGAGATAGAAAAGGTCCTTTCTATATTAACTTAGGAGATTAACTGTTGCCATTGTAGAAAATAAATTTATTTATGACCAGCAGTTTAATTTTCAAATGCAAAAATGAATAAGATGGACACTATTTTTAGGAAAGTTCAGACACAAATAAGGGTAATTCTAGCCAAATAATCTAAACAATAAACATAATGATATCTCAGAATGTATTTGTTAATAAAAATGAATTGCCAAAAGGCTGTGGTTGACACAAAAATATATTCATTTCAATAACCAAGAGTAGATAATTCCAGCTACCTACTGTGTTTCAACAGTAAGTATTTTAAATATAAACTTATTTAATAGACGTAACACAAATAAGTACTGATTGTCCATATTAAATGGTACCCAGTTGTTGCTTGTTTTTGCCAGGATTTCACTGATGTTTTCATTTTTCTGATTTTTTTTTTTTTTTTTTTTTTTTAGATGGAGGCTTGCTCTGTCACCTAGGCTGCAGTGCAGTGGCATAATCTTGGCTCACTGCAACCACTGCTTCCCAGGTTCAAGCAATTCTCCTGCCTCAGCCTCCTGAGTAGCTGGAACTACAGGCACATGCCACCACACTAGCTAATTTTTGGTAGAGATGGGGTTTTGCAATGTTGGCCAACCTGATCTCCAACTCCTGACCTCAGGTTATCCACCCACCTCGGCCTCCTAAACTGCTGGGATTATAGGCGTGAGTCACCGCTCCCAGCCTCTGATTCTATTTTTACCTTATCTTCCTAAAAATTCCCCTGTTCCACATCCATTCAGAACATCTAGTGTCATGTAAATATTCCAATATATAACTGCCAGCCCATTTTTTAAAAAAACATTGTTGATTATTCCAAGAATTTCACATTTCTTTGTAAGTGGTTTTCTCTCAGAGTTCATCAGTGTTAGTATCCCTGATTTCCATGACAGAATATTGAGACAAGGAGATGATGGCAGCAACACCACTGCAATGGCTGCCAGTGTGACTGACAACATTAGGACCAAATCTTTAAAATGTGACTCTAGACGCATGCCTATCAATAACTGAATGTATTAATAGTGATAGATTAGGCCTCCACTGATGATATCATGTATAATTCACCATGCTTAATTTTCCCCTTTCCTTTTACTATTTAGTTTTACGAGCCAATTATTGGACTTTGAGGATTTTTGTAAAGGGCTGACAATAAAAATTGATTGCAGCGTACTTTTAGAGCCTTTGATAATAACTGCCCTGAAGAGCAAAACAGTTATACTCCCATGTTCTTTCATAATGTTTCCAAGCAGATTATGTATTTCAGGAAAAGTATACATGTAGCATAAAACCAATTCCTGAGATTTAAATGTAGTTTAAGAATACTGTTTCTTCACATGGACACAGGGAGGGGAACATCACACACCAGGGCCTGTTGGGGGGTTGGGGAGGGAGAGCATTAGGACAAATACCTAATGCATGTGGGGCTTAAAACCTAAATGACAGACTGATAGGTGCAGCAAACCACCATGACACACGTATACCTATGTAACAAACCTGCACATTCTACACTTGTATTCCAGAACTTAAAGTAAAATTTAATAAAAAGGAATAACATTTCTTACACTTTAAAGAACCAGTAATCACCTTGAAGCATTATTACAATGGGATTTATCAAAAACAATGTGACTACTCGCAATCATTCTAATTAACCTAAAACTTGTATATCTAATTATTGATACATAGAGGGAAATCTAATGTTAATTTAAAACAGACTAAAAATATAAGTAGTTACAAATAAAAGTAAAACTCCCACTGATTCCTGAAAGATTGACCTGTATAACTATTCAAGAGTGAAAAATAATTTTGTTGGCTGGGCGCGGTGGCTCAAGCCTGTAATCCCAGCACTTTGGGAGGCTGAGGTAGGAGGATCACCAGGTCAAGGGATCGAGACCATCCTGGTCAACATGGTGAAACCCCGTCTCTACTAAAAATACAAAAAAAAAAAAAAAATAAGCTGGGCATGGTGGCACGTGCCTCCCAGCTACTCAGGAGGCTGAGGCAGGAGAATTGCCTATTGCCTGAACCCAGGAGGCAGAGGTTGCAATGAGCCGAGATCGCACCATTGCACTCCAGCCTGGGTAACAAGAGCGAAACTCCGTCTCAAAAACAAAAAGAAAAAAAAAAGAAAAATAATTTTGTTTATAAAATATTTGCATACTATAATAGGTTTATATAATTTATTGACCATTATAATACACATGATTACATAACTAATTTGTTCCTCCATATTTTAAACTATTCTAATTAGTAGTTTTTTAAGGTTAATGTACTTTTCATGTAAGTCTTTGGATGCTAACAGAAACAAAAATTTACTAAATCTTTTGATTAGCTCAAGAAAATAGTAAGACAATCTTTTTTGGAAAGCCAACATTCAACAAATACCCAGTGCTGGTCTAGGTTTTAGAGAATCAAGCTTCAATTCTAATCTTCCATTTATTTACTTGGGAACTGTAATCAAATGCATATATATATATATATATATATATATATATATATATATATCTTACTTTCTCCATTGAAGAATGGTGATAAAGTTACAGATTTCTACAAGTCTAAAGTCAGCTTTCAACAGTGAGGTTAACGGTAAGAAATGAACCGCATAAAACAAAGACCATGTTTTCTGCTTTTTCTTCTAAGTCATATTGCTCTGTTCAGTCCATGAGGTCTGCACCCAAGACATCAGAGAACAGCCAGTCTCCAACCACTGTTCATTAGTTTGGTCCAGAACCATTTGAGCTGATCTGTATACTTCATTCCAACCTGTTTCTGACATTTCTGCTACTGGTGAAGTTTGTCATTCTTCCACGTACAGTCTAACATTGCTATTCTGCCCTCTATTCTATCCTACTTTCTTAGCTATGTTCTTTCGTGATTGTTGCTTCTGGCTTGAGGATGCGTATTTCTTCTGTCTATATTGCTTTATTTTTCTCTGAGTAATGCATTTAGCTCAACCTCCTGTTGGTGGCACTCCTGCCTGGGTCTCCCCAGACAGAGCGCAAGATCCAATCACTGCTTCTCTTCTGTCTGCCAATGGTGCCCTGCAGGATCAACTTCACCCACAGGTGAAGGCTGTAATGTGGTATGATTTGAAGGGCATCAGGCTTGCCAGCCAAAACTCCCCTGGCAGCCTACCTGAAATTCCAGCCAAAGATCATTAGTGTTGCTTCTTAAAATAACATTGTTATTTTGAATTTGAATCTTTTCAGCCCCTATTCCTTCCTTTTTCCACTGAAATAATTATTTTTACATGACTACTGAAAACTGAAGCTTTCTTAAGATTTCAACAATCATGACAGCAGAACACACGGTGCTTGGTAAGCAGGGTTTTTGTGTTTCTTGTAATCTGTTTATATCCCCTTGACTCTAGTATTTAGAAGAAAAAAAAAATATTTTAAGAAGTTGGCCTTCTCACTAAGGGTAAGAGATTGTATGAGCACAACGGGATGGTAATAGAATTGACGGCAACTGTAACCAAAAAGAAAAATCCAAGCAGACACATAAGGGAAAGTATCAAGACTGAGCCCCAACAGATGATTCTGCTGCTTAAAACCTGGGATGCTGTGAATTGTTGCGGTTGTTTTGTTGCTGTCGTTGCTGCTTTGTTGCAGTGATTGGGAAGCCGTTTATTTACCCATTGAGTAGGGATATGTATTTAGCAGTTCAGCTGCAGATGTCCTCTCCCCATGTCCTTTTATACAGGTGTGTATAGGGAAGCTTTTACTGCAAAAGGATTTCCAGAGTTTCCAGGGACAGAACAAAGGGCTTCTCTGGGGCCAAGGTAACCCCATACCAGACTTTCTATTGGTCAGTCATAATCGCCACAGCCCACAGTGGCCTTGGGCTCTGTACTTCCCCATCATTTTCTTGGATATCAGGCCCAGGCTGGGCAACTGTCCTTCCACTTCACAGATACACTCCTGCAGGCAGCACTTTCCAGGGCCAAAGTGGGCTGGGTGAGAGAGCTGCTTTCTCTCCTGCTCCTCTTTCTTGGGGGTTTCCTTATTCTTCCCCAAGATTTTTTGATGTGCTCTATGGCCTCCTTATTGTTCTTGGTCTCCACATCCAACAGGACTTGCTCCCCAGAATCTAAGTATTGGTGGATGTACAGACAGGAAGGGTGATGGCATCCTGTCCTTAAACATCATGACCTTCACTCATAGGTTTTTGTATTAAATCTGAAATATGTTGAAAAACGTAAATTCCCTGGTGCCCTCGCCCAGCTCCCCATGTGTGTTTTAATTCACTGTCATGACCTTTGCCAAGTCCTTGGACAGCACCTCCCCCTGACTCAGGTGTGGTGTGGCGATGGGGCGGGGGCGACCCTTCAGGGGCATGGGGACAGTAGTGGTGGTGGGTCGGGGGAGGGGACATGTGGCTACAGCACCAGCAAAGAAGAGAAGCCAAAGAGCACCTGCCACGGCCCAGGGTGGACCTCACACCACATCTCCCTGAATTTTTGTTTCACTGTGGAGGTTTTTTTTCTTTTTTTTTTTTTTTTTATAAAAGCCTCTGAGCAAGGGTGAGTTTTGACAAAATCCAGCCCTTTGCTGTCTAGAAGAAAGAACACATGAATTAATAAACAGATCATCAAAGATACATTTAATTAATTAGGCTACTTACAAACAGCACAGCACGTCTTAGAACAAATGGAAACCTATCCATGTTGATTTGGGGTGGGGAGAAATGAGAAGAACAAAAGGACGGCCAGGTGTGGTGGCTCACATTTGTAATGCAGCACTTTGGGAAGCTGAGGCTGGAGGATCAGTTGAGCCCAGGAGTTCAAGATGAGCCCGGGCAACATAGTGAGACCACCCCCACAATCTCCACTCTAAAGAAAACTTTTAAAATTAGCCGGGAATAGTGGCACATGCTGTAGTCTCAGCTGCTTGGGAGGCTGAGGTGGGAGGATCACTTCAGCCTGGGTGGTCGAGGCTGTAGTGAAGTGTGATTGTGCCTCTGCACTCTAGCCTCAGTGACAGAGACCCTGTCTCAAACAAAAAGGGGTTGGGTGGAGGCAGGACTATTTCTTTTCATCTCCCATTGTGAGGAAGCTTACTGACCCTGTGCGGGGCTGAGGCACCCACAACCAGGGCCAAAGGGCAGTTTCTAAAATGGCCCATGGCCCATATTCTGTTTGTTTCCAAAACTAAGAACATTACCCAACAACTACTGGGCTACAACCACATTATTCTCTGTGTGCATTTGGTCATTTTTTTCTTGAAAAATAGAAGAGTTCATGGAGTAAAATCTAACAGTCTTTCAAGAATAGGAAAGTATTTTATATCCCTTATAGTCAAAGAGTAAGAAATTTTTAGCCATTTTAGAATTGTGACACTACATCAGAAGTTGCTCAGTTTTACAACTCAACTGGCAACCTTGCTAAAGGCTTATATACAAACACAGTTTTCATTTAAAATGACTTTCAATTTAGTTTAGCACATTTACTAGACTTCACTGGTGCCACTTAAAAAAAAAAAACAGGGGGCATCTCAGTAGTGAGAAGGGATTGTACTATGGAGTTAGCAAATAGAAACAAAAATTCTGATGGGGGCATGAGGAAGGTACTCTGACAGTCAAATGTGTTAACCTCTGCTCTCTGGATCATAGCAGAATAATGAGTCAGGTTTAAAGCTTAAAATTCATGTTTTATTTTACAGACAAGAAAACTGAGATCCAATGAGGTTAGACATACAGACAGTACCCTGCACATGGTATGTGTTTTAAAATATCAGCTGAGTGAAGGAAATTTTATCTAAGGCCAGAGAGTGTGGCAAAGCCAGTGACGGAAGCCAGAAGGACTTCTGATGTCTGGTAAGTTGTTTTTTCAGTACTCATTTTCACATTTCTCTAGCCATATTCAACAACACAGTAAGTAAGACATAATCCAAGTCATGTAGGTCCACAATCTAAAACATAAAGAGAGGAGGAACAACAAAAATAAAAGCAAAAAAGAATATACTGCCAATCACAAAATATGACTGTGCACTTCTAGTTAAGTGATCTGTAGCGCCAGTTCTTTTAAGAAGCATAACAGAATACCCTTGCCTGATGCTCCATAGGTACAAGATCCTTACAAACAGAAAGTCGTTCTTACCTTCCGCCAAATGAGGTCAGAAGTGTTTTAGCCTCTTAAGCCCAAATGTGCATGTGAACATGCACGCGTGCACGTGCACACACACGCACACACACACACACACACAGAGAGAGAGAGAGATAAATTCAAGTATATCCAAGTGTACCTAAAACCCCTCTCCTCTAAAGAATTACTAAATAAAAATCTAGTCGACTATAACTGTCCAGGTATCTCAGCAAATGGCCTGCACTGATTTTATTTTACAGAATCAAGTATTTTATCTAAATGCAGTAGTTAAAGGACTAGTTTTATCTAAATGCAGTAGTTAAAGGACTAAAATGCAGTAGTTAAAGTCCTTAGTAGACAAAGGACTGGACTCAGTGAACCTTTTATTAACAGTCCCTTGTTGTTGTTGTTGTTGTTGTTGTTGTGTGTGTGTGTGTGTGTTATGCAACTACAGATCTGCTAAAAAGATGGAGTCATTTCCTACCAAACCAGTGTTCCAAATGTAATTTCATCTGCTTGATACTTTGACATTTTAGGTCTGGAAAAGCACAGGGTGAAAGATCGTAAAGAACAGGGAAATTTTAGTTTAGAAGTGCAACAGCTCACTTAGAACAGAGCTTTAGGAAAGCAGAATCCAAAACCACTGTCACTAATACATTTTTCAGATTTATTAAGTAGAAAGGCACACAGGCAAAAGAGAGGCAAGAGGCAAACAGAATCGGCTCTTATACCAGCACTTCGGGATTCTGGTGCAACATCTTAAGATTATTTTCATAGTTGGGTAAGAGTAATGGGTTGTAAATGTATAACTCATTCGCAAAACAATACTTTCTGAAAATTGTATTTTCTGCCGAGATATCAACAACAAAAAAAATGGATATAAGGGTTACACCAACTGTTTCTCAAGATAGGGTGCACCTGTTTTAAAAGAAAAAAAAAAAAGTCTAAAGACTTGTTCTCCTATTTCATATCCCTTGACCTTCAACCATTAACTTCACAATGCTAATAAGTCACAAACCAAGTTCAAATAAATCTGTGTTTTGGAAGTGCATTGGACATTTGCTCATCCAGACCAAATAAAGTCATTCTCAAAACAAGAAAACAGCCTAAAATTTAAGCTTATTTTGCATAGATACAGCTGAAAACCCCATGTGGATAGAGTTGAATACTTTTTTTTTTTTTTTTTTTGAGACGGAGTTTCGCTCTTGTTACCCAGGCTGGAATGCAATGGCACCATCTCGGCTCACCGCAACCTCCGCCTCCTGGGTTCAGGCAATTCTCCTGCCTCAGCCTCCTGAGTAGCTGGGATTACAGGCACGTGCCACCATGCCCAGCTAATTTTTTGTATTTTTAGTAGAGACGGGGTTTCACCATGTTGACCAGGATGGTCTCGATCTCTCGACCTCGTGATCCACCCGCCTCAGCCTCCCAAAGTGTTGGGATTACAGGCTTGAGCCACCGCGCCCAGCAGGATTGAATACTTAATACCAAAATTCTGTAACTGTTGCTTCAAAAGTAATACTGTCTTTTGCAATAGCTTCATTGAAATATAACTCACATACGACACAATTCACAAATTTAAAGTCCATAATTCAATAATTTTTAGTAAATTCACAGATTTGTAAAACCAATGAACATTATCAGTTTTAGAACATTTTTTGCATTCCTCAAAGAAACCCTGTACTCAGTTATCACCTCCCAAAACACCCAAACTCCCAGCCCCAGACCTAGGCAACCAAAAATCTATGTTCCATCTCTACAGACTTGCCTATTCTGAACATTTTATATAAATCAAATCATATAACATGTATATTTTAGACTGAATTCTTTCTCTTAATAAAACATTTTATCCAACTTATAGCATGTATCAGTACGTCATACCTATTACTGGTTGAAATGTTCCATTATATAGATATACCACATTTTGTTTACTCACTCATCAGTTGATAATCATTTGGGTTGATTCCATCCCTTGGCAATTATGAATAATGCTGCTATAAATATCAATGTACATGATTTTGTGTGGACTTACTTTTCCATTTCTCTTGGATATATACCTAGGAGTGTAATTGATGGGTCAAATGATATCTCCACGTATAAATGTTTGAGGAACCACCACATTGTTTTCCAAACTAGCTGTACTATTTTATATTCCTACCAGCAGTTTATAAGGGTTCCAAAATGTTTACATCTTGTTAAGACTTGTTATTCTCCAACTTTTGACTATAACCAACCAAGTGAATGTGAAGTGTCATCTCATTGTGGTTTCGATTTGCATTTTCCTGATGAGAACAGATATTAAACATCTTCTCATGTGCCTTTTAGCCATTTATGTATCTTCGCTGAAAAAAATGTCTCTTCATATCCTTTACCCATTTTTCAACTGGGTTGTCTTTTATTACTTAATTGTACAAGTTCTTTCCATATTCTTGACATAATCTCCTTATCAGATATGTTTTGCAAATAATTTCTGTAATTCTGAGGGCTGTCTTTTCATTTTGAGTTTCCATATGCATTGTAGGATCTACAAGGAAGCCAGTTGGGATTACAATAGGGATGTGTTGAGTCTATAAATCAATTTGGGGAATAGTGCCATCTTAACAATATTAAGTTTTCCAATCTATGAATACAGAATATATTTTTATGTGCTTAGAATTTTAATTTCTTTCAACAATGTTTTGTAGTTTTCAGGTATTAGTTTTACACTTGTCTTGTTAAATTTGTTCTTAAAATTTTTATTCCTTTTGAGGCTATTGTAAATAAAATTGTTTACTCAATTTCATTTTTGGTTTGTTTATTGCAATAGTATGGAAATGTAATTGATTTTTATGTATTGATTTGTATGTCACGATCTGGCTGAGGTTATTAGTCATAGTTTTTTAGTGGATTTTTTAGAATTTTTTTTCTATATAACTATGTTATCTCAAATAGAGATAGTTTTATTTCTTGATAATGTCTTTTTAAAATAATTATATAAAATGCTTTGGCCTTAAATGAAACAGTTGAAGATACTATACTCTGATGTAAGCACTTATTTATCTGGATTTGTCATCCTGGTGAAAATCTACTTTTCACTAATACAGTCATATGTTGCTTAATGATAAGGAAACATTTTCAGAAATGCATTGTTAAGTATTTTTTCATTGAGTAAACATCATAGAGCGTACTTACACAAACCTAGATGGTATAGCCTACTACACACCTAGGCTCTATGGTATAGCCTGTTGCTCCTAGGCTACAAACCTGTACATGTTACTGTACTGAATACTGTAGGCAATTGTAACACAATGGTAAGTATTTGTGTATCTCAACATATCTAAACATTAAAAAGGTTTAGTAAAAATATAGTATTATAATCTTACGGGGCAACCATTGTATATGTGAGCCATCATTGACTGAAATGTTAAAAAGTGCATGATGTTTATGATTATCTCTAATAAAATATTATTTTTCTCCTTTTTGTTTTCTGTTCTTTAATATAAGTTGTTTGGACAATTGTTTCCTTTGGCCACTATACTTCTACATAGTAAAACTGTTATTTTCCTGCTAAAATAAAGAGGTTATTACTATTTATTCTGAGAAGATTATATTACCTAACCAATCATAGGACCAGTAGTCTTTGATTCCATACAATTAGACAAGTTTCTCTATAACATGATTTTACACAGGAATCCAAAGTACAAAAACCCATTAGTCTCATCACTGACAGTAAGTGGCAATAAGTTTGTAACAATATGAATAATACAATAGAACATCTGTCTGCAAGAGGTAACTTGAATTCTTCATGTAAGTATCCCCCACATCATAAAATGTAAATACTTGCCATGTATGAGCACTTTTTGCCTTCTACCTAGCAATCTGCTTCTGCAATCATTTTCTACACATTGCATTAAAAAATAAAAACTGCCTACATTTGGCACAAAGCTGATACCAATAAAAATTAGTCAAGAATTATATAACTGGTTGTGGAAACACTATGAAGCTTTTAGCATGTCTGTTTCTGTCCAAAATCCATGTATCATCCACGTATGGTTGTATTCATTAGAAATACGTTTCTGAGGCACCAGTTCAATAGTTAGTGTTAGTGTTTTACCTACAGGTTAGTGTTTTGCTGACAGGTTAGTGTTTTACCACAGAGTGGATTGAGTTTGGGAATAACCTCTTGATCCCAGGCTGTGACCTCCAGAACTCAGGGCATGTTACAAGGAGTATGACCATGAAGTTTCTCCACAAAAATATTTTCTTTTAAGAGGTTTAATATATAAGGAGACAGAAACACTGGTAAAGAAAGATACAGAAAAACAGAAAGAGACAAAGATGCTACACTTAGAGTATTGTTAAACTCACCAGAATGAGATTAACCTGTAATACAGCTTCAGCTCTGTTCTTAGATATTTTGCATTATTATGTGCTTTTATAAAGGAAATATATGTATGCACAAGGAAGCTTTAAACAATCAGTCTTCTAGCCTGACAGGTTGTATTTCACATTTTTAGCAATTACCCACTCATACATTTTTTCAAGCCAAGCTTTAACTGTTATAAAAACAGTTATCAAATGTATATTAAAATTGGCAGAGTTGATAGCCTAAGTTATCATTAATTCATAATAAAGCAAACCACAAGAATGTTTATTTACAAGTGACTTATCTGAACATGCCCCTATAAATGGTATTTAAATACTGTTGATTTTAATCTCAATGAAGCACTGAAGAAACCATATTAGCAAAGAGGAAGGAAAATCAATCCAGAATTGATCCCAGAGCCTTAGCTATTCACCAGAATGATATAGATTTAAATCTCATATCTGCCCCCTTGGTGGCTATATCATACTGGGAAAGTCACAAAATCTTTCCTAAGCCTGTTCTCTTATTTACAAACTGGGAGTAACAGACGTATGTAGCTTATCAGGTATTTTAGAGGATTAAATGAGAAAATGCACATAGAAAAATTTATCACAGTACTTGGAACATAGTATGTTCTCAAATAGCCTTTGAATTTTGTTCCTGTTCTTAGCCTACTTACCTGAAAATATTCACTAATAATTTACATATATTATATGCAATAATTTTAATTATAATCGAGACCTGATAGGAATATACTATAAATTTCTCATTTATAACATATTAATTTATAATGCTTACTATTGATATTGATGAAACACTTAAATTTAGTATGTAAAATATAAACATACATTTATGTTTTTAAACTTCTCTATCTTAGCATTCAGTTTATTGCCTCTTTTACTTCTAAGAAGGCAGCATACCCTGAATGGAAGATAAAAAGATGAAAACCATAGTCCCCATTGAACCATATATCCACATTAACAGTTGCTATTATGTGCAGGCTGTGTCCTTCTCAGAGGTACTAAGCACACAGTAGATGAGATATGATAATTCCTATGATGATCACCTAGACAGCTTAACATAGTACCTAGAACATAGTAGGAACTCAGAAAGTGTTCAGTGAACAAGAATTACATCTCCTGAGGAAAGATAGAAGATGAGGTAGATTAAATTGTTGACTATTGCAAGGAAAACATCCCATTAGATATGCTGTAAGCCAGTATAAAATATTTTACATTGTTTTTATATGTATTACTGATAATCATGTATTGATACAGTGGTACTTACATATAACTTTTAAATAAATATTAAAGGTTCAGGCTGTGACCTCAAACAATTTTTTAAAAACTTTTTTTATTGTACTTTAAATTCTGGGGTACATGTGCAGATCATACAAGATTGTTGCATAGGTACATTCATGGCAAAGTGGTTTGCTGCCTCCTCCCCCCATCATCTATACCTGACATTTCTCCCCATGTTTTCCCTCCCCACACTCCCTCCCAATGTCCCTCCCCTAGCCCTGCAATGGACCCCAGTGTGTGATGCTCCCCTGTCTGTGTTCTCATTGTTCAACACCCTCCTATGAGTGAGAACATGCGATGTCAAACAACTTTTTACTAATAAAGGGTACAGAGACTCGGGACTGGGGTTGTATGTGCTAAAATAGTCCTCATCCATCTACATACCCATGTATCTCACTATTAATCCATCCATCTTTTTTTAGCTTGAAATTTCTCTCACCCCAAATTTTTGTTGTTTATACCCAGATATGATAGAATACAAGAGGTATGACTAAATATCATAAAATATTTAGTGAACATAAAATAGATTGTGAGAAGTCTCTTATGTATCCAGTTCCCCAAACCTCTTAGCTACCACACAAATTATGTTACCAAAGTAACTCTACTTGACAAACATTTATGTATTTGAAATACTCCACAACTCATAGTTGGAAAACATGTCTTGATGTATAGTTTGTATTTCTCTTGCTGAATTATAGCAATATTCTTCTTAATATGCCTTCAGTAGGAGTTTTTGTTCCTTAGTTTTTGATTTGTTCATTTAGTTTTTATAAAAGGACTGTAGTTGCCTCTGTTTGTGAATAGTCCCACTACCTTCAATCATCTTAGAATCTTTCTTCATTACCAATTTTCAGTCATAGATTGTCCTCCAGAAAAGTGATCCTCCTACATGAATATAAAACATCAATATGCAATATGTGTTATATATAGCATATGTGTAATAAATACACATCAGATGGAAACTAAAAAAGATAGGGTAAAACAAAATTTACCATATTTTAAATAATTGTTACTTATCAATTGAAATAATCTTGCTCTCTAATATTAGTAATATTTTATTGAGACCAATATGATTGAATGTTTTATTTTTTTAAAAGATTTGGTCACTTTGTTTTATAACTATTGAAAGCTGCTTCTAAACTCAGTATGTTGCAATATATTGTTTTAAATGGCTGTTATAACCAAAAATCATCCTTTACAGGCTACATAGATCCAAATAAGGGAGGTATAATGTAGGCTCTGCTTAATGAATTAAAATACCATTTTAAGTCCCATTTGCTGATTACATAAAGAATTTTTGTTGAAATCCAGTAAATAAATTTCCATCTTCCCTGGTAATAATCGGTTGTCATGCTAATTAGAAGGTATTGTGCATCTTTATCTAGCAGAAGTCTTATTTCAGCTGGTCCAATACTTCCTGGTTCATCCACTAGTACTGGGTCACGGAACTGCCTCCAAGGCCATGTTTTGGTTAAGGAGAAGATGATTTTGCTAAGGAAGCAGCAAATACATACATACATACATACATACATACATACATACATATATATACACACACACACAATACACATATATATATACATATACATGTGAATCAAAGTGTCAGAATTGTAAATAAAAATTGGCAGTTATTGATTTACCTGTGCCTCAACAAAAATAGAAGTTTACACAAAGCTTCCAAATGAGGTCTTCTGGCTTAATAGTTGAAGATATATTAGAGTAATAGAGAAAGAAGAAAGAAAGGAAGGAGAGAGATGGGAAAAGAAAAAGATCTTTTATGGTACAGCAGAAGGAATATTTACAACATTAAAAGTAAGAGGGATAAAGTACAAGGTAATAAAGACAGAGGCTGTATCTGTCTCCTTCCTAAGTACTCCATTTAGAATCTGATCCTTGCATGGTTTCCAAGCCCAGCAGTTGAAACCAACCATGATGGATGGAGCGTAATAATTGTGTGATACGCTTCATATGGTACCTTTCAGAATCACATGCTATCTTGAGCATCATTTATGAGAGGAAAGGAATGTTCTGCATCCAATCCCTTCTCAGTTTTAGCTTATAAATTGGCTTCATAATAAAAAGGAATCACAAAATTAAATGGAAGCACATCTAACAGTAGTCCGAAAAAAATGCAGCCTGAGACACTTCTTACTTTCTATGGGCAATTCTGTTTCTTTCATGAAAACTTGATTTTATAAGTAACTTAGTGGGTTGCTCCTGGTGACTTCTGTGATTTTACAGTTGGATGAGATAACATGGAGTCTCTTAGTTCGCAGTATGAACATAATTCTGGCAATTTCTGCATTTCCCTCAGACCATCTGTCTTATTTACCAAAAGCAAAAGCTTAGCTTTATAAATGAAATTTCAAGTCAAAGGAATAAGACTTAGGGATTAAGAATTATGGTGTAATGGACTATGTGGTCTCTTAATAATATATAAATGTACAAATAGCCACCTCCTGTGAAACAAAACTATGAGAAAAGCTTTGATTTCTGAGCTAGGAGGAAATTTACTGAGCAATACAGATAAGGAAACAAGTGTGGAACATTTATGTTATTTGACTCATTGTGAAGTTCTTTTGGTTTAGTTTGGTTTTTGTTTTTTGGGGTTTTTTGAGACAGGGTCTTGCTCTGTCATGTCGCTGGAGTGCATTCACTGCAGCCTCAACCTTCTGGGCTCACATGATCCTCTCACCTCAACCTCCTGAGTAGTTGGGACTACGGGCATGGGCCACCATGCTCGGTTAATTTTTTGTATTATTACTTTTGTAGAGAGATGGAGTCTTGCCATGCTTCCCATTCTTGTCTTGAACTCCTAGCTCAAGCAATCCTCCCCCCTGAGCCTCTCAAAGTGCTAGGTTTACGGGTGTCGGCCACCATATCTGGCCATTACGGAGCTTGTTTTGGCAAAGCAGGTGCCACAGTGCAAATTGTTTTACTCTGAAACTGAAGTTCTTTTCATGAACTTTTTTATTTTCACCTCAGAAAATAACTGTAAAGGGGGCAGTGGGCTTGATTTAAGGGTAGACATTTCTAATGCCCTGGAGCCCTGGAAAGGCTGCATAACAGGTCATGCTAGGAAGCATGACAGTGGCTTACATTGGGACAGGAGCTTTAATAACTCAGCTAAATGGTAGGTGTTATTATCCAGTATTCAATTAAATTGTGCTTTGAGGAAATTTATTACTAAGTTTCTCTCACAGTATTAAGTTTTGCTATGTTCCCAGCTTCAAGTCTCTACCACAGTAACTCACAACTCAGACCTTCACATTAAGGTTGGCTGAAGAACTGAAAAATAGGAAAACAAGGGTCACTGCCTTAGGACAATGAAATAAGAATTGCTAGGAGGTAGCCTGGAATAGTGTTTTGTTGTTATTACTATTCTTGTAAAAAAAGAAAAGAGAGAAATATTTCTTTTTAAGTGCTCCCGAGTGTTTTTAATGTACAATCAGGGTTCAGAATCCCCACACTCCAGAGGAGAGCTATGGGAGCTTTCTTCTTGATCATCTGCTAGTTTTAATTTTCCTTAATGAGAGACTCTCTAGACGTGGTAAACCAGACTCACAGCTCAAATCTTAGGTCAATGCACTTTCTAATCTACTTTAGAAAAGTCGCTCTAAGGCCATGTTCTCACTTTCCTGTTCGTCAGAATTGACTGGAGAAATTGCTGAAACAGAGTTCTAGGCCCCATGACCGAAGTTCAGAATATCTAGGGTGAGACCAGAGAATCTGTATTTCTAAGATCCCAAGTGATGCTATTGCTGCTGATCCCAGGATCACACTTTGAGAACCCTTAGCAGTTGATAAAAGTGTACTTATTCCTTCCTTTATAATGATTTTTTTTCCGTGGAAGGCAAAATTCTTTGATAACTCACTCTACCAAGTCCCTGACTACTTCCCCTCTCAGCAGTGACTCACAGCTAGCAAATGTACTGGCCTCTCAATAGCATGAGTAACCGTCTAGCAGATTTTGCCAGTAAGACTCTGCTATTTGCTTATATTTCTTACTGAATAACCCTCTTTTCCTCAGAACATTTCAAATAATGTTTGAAAGGAGCAATCTTCCAAAGATATAAATGTAGCACAACTGGGATGACACTACAGTATCTCTTGTCCATGACATGTTGACGTGGGTAGCAAGCATGTTACATTTTGTTTCCTCACACAGTACAAACAAATGGGTAAAATGTTCCCCTAATCTTCCTCCTAAATTTATTAATCCGAGGAAACCCCTGCTGGTAAAGGAAAACTGAAGCCTAAAGTCTGGGAGTGTCAGGATAAACTTAAATCAAGAAAATGTGTGAATCAGGCCAGCAGCAGTGGCTTACACCTGTAATCCCAGCACTTTGGGAGGTTGAGGTGGGAGAAATGCTTAAACCCTGGAGGCAGAGTTTGCAATGAGTCGGGATTGGGCCACTGTACCGCAGCCTGGGTGACAGAGCGAGACTCTGTCTCAAAAAAAAAAAAAAAAAAAAAAAAAAAAATGTGGATCACTAAAAATTTAGAATTAAAAAATGAACTAACATTTGCTGAATGCCTACTATGAGCCAAAGCATTACATTGTGAATTTTTAATTCACAAGACAACAATCTGTGTTTTAGCAAGCCGTTCAGGTGATTCTTATGCAGACTCAGGTTTGAAAACCACTGCTCTAGGAACATACATATTTGAATGTTGGCATTTTAGAAGCAAGAAACAAACTCTTTGGGCTTTTAACAGACCTGGCAGGATCTCCCCTGAAGGAGAAAGACATACTAAGGGAAATAAGGTGCCTGGAAACTTGGGAAGAAGAACCCTACATGGTAGGAGCAATGTGGAAGAAGAAATGGCGCTGTCACCTGTGTCAGACATGCTGCATGTGTGCCTATTGCCCTATCATGAGTGTATTCAGGCAGAATAAACTAGGAGAGCCTTTCTGGAAGGTAAAGAGGGGATGTTTCAGACATAGCCCAACTGGATGATTTTGGAATCCCTTTTGACTCCAGGGATGTAACCATTCTGAATGTTCTTAGGACTATATTAAAAATATGTCAGAGATGTAAGTGAATTTATAGATTGAGTTAAGAAAGAAATCGGGCTGGAAGAGAGAGTAAAGCACGGGATGGAGAGAGAGTGCTGCCTGAGTCAGATAGATTCAGACTTAATCCTTATAGTCACTTCCTAGCCGGTGATCTCAGGCACATTGCTTAATCTAGCTCAGGTTTTGTCCTTATCTATAAAAGGGGATAATCATACCTACCTCAGAGAATTGCTGGGAGGATTAAAAGAGATAATGACAGGCTTGGCACCCATGAAACGCAACTGTCCAGAAGCAGCTGCCAGCCTCAGCTCTCCCTCTGGCTAGAGGAAGTCATCCTACCTTTTTTTAAGTAGGAGTTTTTCGATGGAATTTTCATTTTCATTTTCTCCCTTGTCTTGTGTGATTAGAAATGACCAGAGAGAAATGAGCCTCGCCTTCCATGAACTGGTTACGTATCAGCCCTGTTCTCTCATCCCGCTCCCAACCTCTCCAGTCTCTCCCTCAGCTCTTGCGTGGGTGGGGGTGGCGCCTCCGGCGTGTTTGTATATTACTCCAACTCTAGGCTAGCTCTGCTCCAAAATCAGCCTTAATTAGTCATTTACCTAGCATAACTCAGCAAATCTATGTTTGGAGTAGAATTATTCCATGTAGAATTTAATTTCCCTGTTTCCCATTTCACCTCAATAAGGTGAAATGGGCTATTGAGAATAGAGAAGGCTTAGCTCTCATTTTTCCTTCAATCTGCCTGTTTTGAATTTGTGAATTTAAAGGTAAATACCTCTTAGACATAGATAAATTCTGCATGCCAGCTACCTGTCAAGTGTACCAAATACTCAGCCATCTACTGCATTAGGTTTTGGTTTAAAGGCACTCTAAATGATTTATTGTTTTTAAATTATTTACATGGCATTATTCCTTTCTTGTAAAATGCAAAAGTGCTGTCAGGAACAGCACAGAAGCAAGGTTATGAATGGTACTACAAGTAAATCAAGGTAATTAGAGGCTTCAAGTTGCAAATACTGACAAGTTCTCTACCAGCCACCACTTCACTGATGCTAATAAAATTTGCATGATTTCCTGACATTATATTCACCACATATTTTCACTGCATGCTCACTGTAATTACTTAGGGCATGATCTCACACTTCTAGCAAGCAGAACTCTCACTGAACCCAGCCATGACTATTACAGATGCTTAGAAATGAAGCGGATGGAATTAAGGGGAGAGTTCCCTACATAGCTTTAGGGATCTGTGATGTATCAACTGAATCTTGACAGGTAAGAATAAGGGAAATATTTTCAACCACTCCTAAACTACTATCAGCTCAACTTATGAAGAGAGTAAGGTATCTCGAAGACAAAATTTGAGTCCTGAGTTTTCTGACAACTGATTTCTGTAATTTGTTTTCTGAATCTCTGCTGTCAAGAAAAAAAAAATATCAAAGGTGATTTTAATCCCTAATATGGAAGTACACCAGACATAACCCTAGGTGTGACTATGCGGAAAAATTCTGTGTTATTTTTCAAAGATCAGAATGGACAAGTAAGAAGGATTAAAAATGTCAAAGATCAGCAGACACTTCTAAAAGTATAGGGTGACTAAGGCAGGTCAACTCAATGTCTGAATTCCATAAGTAACCTCTCATTTGGTCAAGCAATTCCTTAGTGCTTGGTGCAACATTCATTTATACCAGAACATAAATTCATACACTTTCCTTGTTTTGGCTCAGTGAACCAAACTTACATCTGACCATTTGCTCTTCTTTTCTAAATCTAGAGCACCCTCATATCCGTCTCAATAAAGGAGGAAAAATTTAGGTTTTGAACTATGCAATATACAATGAGTATATATATCAAAGATAAAGATACTGTATAAACTAAAACTTAGTAATTAATAACTATCCTTCTAACATTGAACTAAAAGACAGGAGAGAATAATTGATTCTGAGCTTTGCCTTGTGAACCATAGGAATTTATATAATTATTCAACTTTAGTCTCTTAAACCTAAAAGAGAGAAAATTACTTATACACATGCCCTTGTCATAAGAATTGAAGAAAGAAGATGAAAGCACTCAGCACAGTACCTGGCATTGAATATGAATGCAAAGATAGAGCAAATTATCCAGAAATGTCATATCCATTCATAGGTCTTCTATTTAGTTCACATAGCATGGAAAGTCTTACACAGAAAGTTAGTGTCTGAGTTAAGAGCAAGTTAGGAGACAGCAAGAAAAAGAACCTTATTTTTAAGAATTTAATAACACTCTGTAGACCTGAAATGAAAGATAATTTGGGGAGTTAATTATCTCTTCCCTCACCATGGAGTGCAGCTGGTAACATTGCAATTTTTAAAACAACCTAGATGAGGTAATCCAATCTTAAGTATTGGAAGTTATTGCTCCAAATCATCACACTTCTAAACCCAGAAGTATCTACTGGTAAACCTTTAAATAATGGAATTCATTAAGGATTCCCAGATCTTAGGCTGGCTCTGGTTAAAGTTTACAACCACAGTTACTGGATCTACCTTACCTAGAGCTGTAACAATGCAGATATCTCCTTTCTTTGTATGAATACGTTGGGGAGGTGGTCACTTCTGTGATGGTAAGGTCGATGAACTTGTAGTAACATATATGCAATCTTTAAAAAAGTAGAATAAAAGTCTATTATAAATAGTTTGTGTTAATTAGCCTGAAGATTACATCAAGCTCTGCGGTAGGTTTACTCATATTTAATTATATCCATTTTTAAACCAGTAGTAACTTATGAGATTTCTGGAATGTGTTTAGTAATCCACTGAAAAGACTGACTCAGAGTCATAGAAGAAAGATATCCAATGTGTTCAATTGCTGTGACTGTTGACTTTGATCGTTTGTTACCCACACTTGAAGATGAATGGGGAATGCGTCAAAAGTACATAGTTCAATTAGCACAATAGCAAGTATGAAGCTATTATGTAGATGTGACATATTTTCTATTAAATCATATGAGTGGTCATAACGTCTGCTAAAAATATTCATGTCGTTTTTCAAGTGCCCTTTATTTTGCCCTCGATTGTATTTTGAAGACAAAACAAACCATCTTTTGTAGCATGCAGTTGTCTGCTCATTTTGTTGCCGTTGACAATGGTGTTCTCATTTCTTCTACTCAAGATATGTGGAAAAGTGGTTTTAACAAAGCTCTTAGACACAAGATCATATGGCTTTTGAATGAATACCTTACTACTGAATGTGTGGCTTATCAGAGAAATATTTCAGCACACCTTAACGTGTTCTTGTAAGGGCTATTACCATCATTTTCCACTTTAGTGAGCTTTTAATCAAATGTCTTCAATTATAATTAATGTAGCAGCTGGTCAAACAACATGCTTACCACCAATGAATATTTTTATAAAAGCTTATATTTAGATAGTGTCTTAGCAGCAATTTACTCCAATTTCTTATGTCTTTATGTATACATTTCTATCTTTGCCTTGGTTTTTAGTCATGTTTGTGTTTATAGCTGTTTAATTATTTTCCTTCTCTTTCTCTTTTCATTTGAAAAGAATTTATTCTCAGAAAGGAAAAAAGAGTCTTAGAAAAGAAATGAGCTTCTGTATCAGAGATTGGTGGGGGTATGCTCTATCTTGGGAAAGTCAAGTTGAAAGTAAGATTTAAACCTCGTAAGAGAGTTTAATGTTTTTGGTTACGTCTAAGGTAGAAATCATCTCATTGATTCTCTCTATACCAGAGTGGAATGATGTTAAAAGACCTTTGAGAATTGACTTATACCAGCAAATGATATGAAGAAATGTTTGTTAATTTTTTATCCATTTAATCAACTCTACTAATTAAACCATGTCTTACTGGCATTTTCCCCGCCCCTTGCCATCTCAATAGTTTATAACTGTTAAATAGATTATTTCTGAATGCACCATGTTCAGAAGTTTGATTGACTGTGTATTCTAAAAGAAGACTTCCTTTTATTCATATCTGTACAACAGTGTCTTTCTAAAGGGAATTTAAAAAGGTCTGGGGAATTATGGTGAAAGAACAGAGTTCTCCATGATGACATTTACAGTCTGAACAGATAGTTCAGTCCTAAATGTATTCTATTCGGAAACCAAGCTAGAGTAGAAGCAGCAGAAAACCCAGATCTCATTATTGGGATACTTTGCAATTTATCAGGTCAAACCCCAATGATATGTCCAAGCTCTTTCAGTTAATTTGTGGCAGAGCCAAGCTGAAGAATAGATTTCTGTTACCAGTCTCAGCTCTTTTCTTTATAGAGCAGTGAACACAAATGGCTCCCAGCTTTAAAAAAACTTAAACAACCAGACTGGGCCTGGTGGCTCAC
The DNA here is from genome assembly GCF_048565385.1 of Saimiri boliviensis. Lineage (NCBI taxonomy): Eukaryota > Metazoa > Chordata > Mammalia > Primates > Cebidae > Saimiri > Saimiri boliviensis. The sequence continues at coordinate 73,495,135 of NC_133451.1, read as the reverse complement.
ACTTACAGTACAGCACTTTGGGAGGCCAAGGCAGGTGGATCATGAGGTCAGGAGTTCGAGACCGACTTTGCCAATATGGTGAAACCCCGTCTCTACAAAAAATACAAAAATTAGCCAGGTGTGGTGGCACATACCTGTAGGCCCAGCTAATCAGGAGGCTGAGGCAGAAGAATTGCTTGAAATGGGAGGTGGAGGTTGCAGTGAGCTGAGATCATGCCACTGCACTCCAGCCTAGGTGATAGAGTGAGAGTCTGTATCCAAAAAAAAAAAAAAAAAAAAACCACACACACACACACACAAACAAAAGAACTTACACAACCAATAAGACAAAACACATGGAACAACCAGAGGAAAAATAAGACTTCTCTAGTCATTTTTATACATATGCATATAGTAAGTTTGATAAATATTAGCGGATAACAAAATGCATGGCTTCTTAAAGTTATATTTAAAATGGTTAAATGTTAATATAATTAATTTGTAATTGCTGCTGAGTCTGTTTAATTTGAAACTGATATATTTAATAATGTATATATGACCCAGAAAATAAAATGAAGCATGCATCAAGCAATTGCCAACTCAATTAATTGAGCCTAGTAAGAAGGACAGACTGTTTAAAATTTTAATCTAGACTATATGGTTAATGCTTGACTTTGGACCTAAATTATCTAGGTCATGTCCTCATTTCCTTGGACCAAGATAAATATACTATAAAAATATGATTTTTTAAAAAAGTTAATAAGATTAAAGCTGGTTACTAACATTAAAAAATAAAAGTTCATATTAGAAGATACAAGACAGAACAAGACAAAAGTGTATTTGGCACAGTAAAGAACCCACTGTGGCTGATACCTAATGCTTCAATCTTCTGCTTCGTCTGTAAAATAAAGATAAATTTTTCTAACTTACAAGGTTTTTGTGAGGGTAAAAACCAGTCATTTCTGTTATAACCCAACATATATTTCTTTTAAAAATCACTGCAATATGCAAAATTGTGGACCACAGGACTCATAAGAAAATGGGGTTAAGTGATTAATACTCAAAACCTTCATGAGGCAGTACTTTTTACAATAGCATAGACAGAGAACCAACCCAAATGTCCATCGACACTATGTTGGATTTAAAAAACTGTGTTACATATACGCCATGGAATACTATGCAGCCATAAAAATGAAAGAGATCATGTCTTTGCAGGGACATGGATGAAGCTGGAAGCCATCATTCTCAGCAAACTAATGCAGAAACAGAAAACCAAACACTGTATGTTCTCACTCAAAAGTGGGAGTTGAACAATGAGAACACATGGACATACATGGGCTAGTTGGGGGCTAGGGGGAGAGGGGAGGGAGAGCATTAGGACAAGTAGCTAATGTATGTGGGGCTTAAAACCTAGGTGATGGGTTGATAGGTGCAGCAAACCACCATAGCACACATATAGTTATGTAACAAACCTACACATTTTACACATGTCCCAGAACTTAAAGTAAAATATAAATAAATAAATAAATAAAAACTAAAAAACAAACGTTCATCAGAGACATGGAAAAAAACAGGAGCCCAATAAAAAGTACACATAGTTCTAAACATGTTAAAAGTTTAAGAAATACACAAATACTCTAATAAATAGGGCATCTTACCTTTAAAAGGGTCTCAAGTTTGCTTGTACTAAAGTTTCTAGTTTGTTCTGTGTAAAAGAAGAAGAGAAGAAATAAACTAAGTTAGAAAAAAACTTCCGTCATAAAAGAAAGAGAAAAAGAAAAGAGAACGGAGGAAAAACTCAACAAAGCTTAAAGAGAGGGACAATAGAAGGAAACGTGCTGGGCTGCATGGCTAGGATAGCAATAGAAAGGGTTGAAGCTTGTGAGCTATTATCAAGTGGTTTGTGTTAGTGTTCCCAGGCTGCCGTAATAAAATGCCACAGACTAGGTGGGTTAAACAACAAATTTATTTTCTCAGTTCTGGAAGTCCAAGCTCAAAGTGCCAGCAGATTCCATTCCTTTTGAGGGCTCTTTTGCTGGCTTACAGAGTGTTGCCTTGTTGTTTTGTCCTCACTTGCTGTTTTTCTATGCATGGGGAGAAAGAGAGCTCCAGTGTCTCTTTCTTCGTTTTTAAGGACCAGTCATAGTGGATTAAGGTCTCATCCTCTGACTTCATTTAACCACAATTATTTCCTTAAAGCCCCTATCTCCAAATACAGTTATATTAGGGGTGAGGATTTAAACATAATTTTGAGAGGAAACAATTTAGTCCACAACATTGTTGAATTGCAATACCAGATATGAATGGGTGTGGCTCATTGATCTCATGAGGTATGTGTATATGTATATTTTGTATTTCCACATAGTTCAGTTCAGCTGAAATATCTAGTGTTTCTCACAGATGAAGTTGTATATGAGTCAACACAAAATTTACATTATGCTCAAATTGCTTTCCATTCTATCAATGGAATTGAAACAAATTAGTGTTTTCAAAACAATTGTTGTAGCAAAACTAATTGCGCTCATTCATTCAATCAATAAATATTACCCCAAACTATAAAACTACTGGAAGAAATGCTGCACAGCATAATTTTTATAGGATAAACCTGTGCTGGGCAAAATATTTTTAAGTAAGACCTCCAAAGCACAGCCAACAAAAGCAAAATAGACAAACGGGATTACATCAAATGGAAAAGCTTTCATACAGAGAATGAAACAATTAACAGAGTGAAAATAAAATCTTTGGGCTAGAAGAACATATTTGTAAACTATACATCTGATAAGGAATTAATGCCCGGTATATAAAGGAAACTCAAACAACTCAACAACAAAAAACAAAAAAACAAAAACAAAAAAATGAAAAACCCCAAATAATCCAATTTAAAAATAGGCAAAAGACCATTTTTAGTAGACTTTGAAGACAAACAAACGGCCAACAGGTATATGAAAAGAATGCTGAATGTCATTAATCATTTGTGCTAAATACAAATGAAAACCACGGCAAGATACCACCTCACTCTAGTTAGAATGGCTATTATCAGAAAAGACAAAAGAAAACTGTTGGCAAGGATGTGAAGCAAAGGGAAGATGCATGGTTTGGGGGACTGTAAATTAGTACAGCAGTTATGAAACACAGAGGAAAATTTCCTCAAAATATCAAAAACAAAACTATCCTATTGTCCAGCAATCTCCCTACTTGGGATATATCCAAAAGAAATACATGTATTGAAGACATGCACTCCCATGTTCATTGCAGCACTATTTACAATAGCTAAGATACGGAACGAAATATGTGTCCAACAATGGATAAACACATAAAGAAAATGTGGTAAATATATACAATGAAATACTTTTCAGCCATACAGGAAAATGAAACCCTGTTATCTGGACAACATGAACGAACCTGGAGGATATAATGTTATGTGAAATAAGTCAAATACAGAAAGCCAAATAAGAAAAGTTGATATTACAGAAGCAGGGAGTGGAACAGTAATAACCAGAGACTGGATAGGGAAGGGAGGGAGGAAGGAAAGATGGGGAGATGTAGGTCAACAGGTACAAAGTTACAATTAGATAGAAGGAATAAGTTCTAATGTTTGTTGCACAATAGGGTACCTATGTTAACAATAATGTGTTGTATAATACAAGATATCTAGAAGAGAGGTTTTTGAATGTTCTCACCACAAAAAAGTCATAAATATATGAGATGATGGATATGCTAGCTACCCTAATTTGATCATTATATGACATATATTTGTATTGAAACATCAGATTGTATCCCATAAATATGTACAATTACGTGTCAATTACATTTTTTTAATAGTAGAAAAAGTATAATATTCATATTACTTTTGGTGGATTATCCTAAAATTAATCAAAGAGTAGTTATATATTTGCATATTTGTTGGTGAATGTCTCAGTTTTAGGCCATACAGATATTTATTAATATTAATATGCTATTTTGTGCTGAGCTCTTAACTGTTTATCATAAAGCAGATCCTTAGAATCTTGACCACATCCAGCAAGGGCATAGAAAATTGTCTAGGGGAGCTTGGAAACATGGTGATACCACATTGGGGTTTAAGGCTTTCCTAACCCTTCTACAAAATTTACCTTACTGAAAAATCAGTGAATCGTTGTGAGGTTTTTTGTTTGGCCAGAGAATGAATTGTACTTTCGGACAAACTTAGTATTCCAGTTGGAGAGCTTATTAGAATTAAAGCTTGACTACTCATTCTGGCTAATTGTGTAGTTCACTTTCAACCCTATAGACTTTTCTAGAATAGAGAATATTGTCATTCCAATAAATAAATAAATAAATAAATAAATAAATAAATAAATATCGAGTACCTCCTTTGTGGCGGATCCACACCAGGCGCCAGAAATCCTGCAGTGAAGAAGCCAAGCAAAGTGTCTTTACACAAGGTGTTTACAGCCTACTCGGGGGAAGGGCGGGGAACAGACTACTCATATAACCCTGAGGAAATCAGTGAACACGAAGTATACAAAATAATTAAGGAGCACGAAAAATACACTAAGAAAAATAAGAAGGGGATGAGATCGAGTTAAGTGGGTGAAGACACTTCAGTCATCAGCAAAGGCATCTCTGAGGAGGGAAAGAGAGTAGCTGAACAACTCGGGGAAAGGCATTCCAGGCATTGGGTTAAAGCAGAGTTAGTGAGGTCAATGAGACTAGGGAATTTAACAAGGCAGTGAGGAAAGGACTAGATCCATCTTAGTGGGCTGGGAAGCCACTGAAGAGTTCTGAGCAGGAAAAAGACGTGATTCCTATTTTTAAAATTTCACTTCGTCTTCTCTGTAAAATCCACTATAGTGAGAAGAAGAGAGACCAGTTGAGAGACTATAGCGACAGATCAAGCCAAAGATGGGGTATGGAGTAGAGACAGATAACAGCAACAGAACTCAGAATTTGTTTAAAAGTTTAGCCAAAGGAGTTGCTGTTGTACTAGATGAGGGTTATGAGAGAAAGGAAAGGCACAAGAATGATTCTTAGATTTTTGGCTCGAGTCACTGGATAAATCATCGTGCTGTTTATTAAATAGTAGAAGTCTGGAAGCTTAACTGGTTTGGGAACAAGAGTTGAGTTTTGAACATGTTAAGCTTCAGATGCCTGTTAGATATCCTGTAGCAATATAGAATTGCTACAACAGGCAGTTGGCTACGGGAATGCGGAATTCTGGGAGAGGTTCAGACTAGCAATTTAAATGTGGAAGTCGTCAGCATACATCTGGTATCTAAGGTGAGATCACATGGGAAGCGAGTTTACAGAGAGAACACAAAAGAGGCAAAAACTGAACCCTGGGGTCCTGCAAGGTTTACAGGTCAGGTAAAAGAGGAGCTAGCCAAAAAGACAAAAAGAAACAGCTGCTGAGATAGCAGAAAGGCCAGGTGCATGTGGCACTTTGTAAAACAGGTAAAAAATGTGTTTTATGAAGAAAGGATGATCAGCTTTTTGAGACTTTCAGAAATATCAGTAATAAGTCACAAATTGATCACATGCCTAGCATAATTTAGGAAAGACAGTCCATGTGCCTTAGTATTATATGTACAAACACACACAGCTAATGTTTTGGGAGGTTAAGCAAAGAATTAAGGCCTCAAGATCAGGCTTTGAATAAAGAATATTTTAGCCTTCATATGGTCACTGAAACTTTTGAAGTTTGCCTTGTTTATGTGTATAAACTTCTTTATGCTCATGAGAATCTTGAAATATGCTCCCATCCCCAGTTGTAGAAAGAGGATCCTCTTCTTATTCTCCTCCCACTTTTCCTTGGCAGTCCAGGCCACCCTCTTGTGTTTCCTGACCACAGTACCTTTTCCCAGAGAATGCATTCCCCTGCAACACTCTGAGGCTGAGAGAAGCACACAGCAGGTTCAAAGGGAGTGATCATCAGGGTTACATTTGTGCATAGCAGTGCCAGACCTAGCAAATAAAAATACAGGATACCTATGCAATATTTGGAGCATATTTATACAAAAAAAAATTATTCATTATCTGGAATTCAAATTTAACTGAAAGTGTTGTCTTGTATCTGCGTTGCTACACATAAGGAAGTAAAAAACGCAGGGTGGCGGGAGAAAATTATCCTATGTTGGCAACTGAGGCCTCAACTAATTCTAGAGGTGCTTTGAAGCTGCTACGGCCCTTCATGTTGATTAAGAATCGTGGCTAGCTGGGCATGGTGGCACATGCTTGTAATCCGACCTACTCGGGAGGCTGAGGCAGGAGAATTGCCTGAACCCAGGATGCAGAGGTTGCGGTGAGCCGAGATCGCGCCATGGCACTCCAGCCTGGGTAACAAGAGTGAAACTCCGTCTCAAAAAAAAATAAATAAATAAATAAAAGAATCATGGCAAGAAGGTCAGCCCATTGTATTTCTGAATCGGCTAGTTATTGGCCTCTGGGTACCCTGGGAGTGAATGTCACCTTGGCAGTTCCCTAAGGGTAAGGGGCACAGCTTTGACCAGCTGCATATTCAGCAGCTGGGTTATAAGCACTGAGGAGGGAATCTGGACCAAGCATCAGGTTATCCTAGGTTTAAATGCTAACATCTTCAAAGTCATTCACTTCCTTTTAGGTGGTTTACTTCCACATCTAATTTGGCAAGGCAGCTAAATATATTCTGAATGCTCTAAGTGCTACATTAAAACTAAAAAGGGCTGTTCAAGAGTAAGGTGGCAGTACTTATTACAGTAGTCCAGCTCCTCCCCCATGGGATATATAGAGCATATTTGTTTAATTGTTCGTCCTCTCATCTAGGCTACAATCTTCTTGACGAAAGAAACTGGGTCTTATTTATCTCTGTATCTATCCCTTAGTGGCATATTTGGCATGTAGTAGGTACTCAAACAATGTCTATGAAAAACAGACAGGGAATAACTAAGCAAGTCATCCAAATGATAATTTACAAGAGTTAGACCCATTCTGTGAGGACGGAGGGAAGTGATATAGGCCCCCAAATCGACCTGTGACATCGTTTTAATTTTTCCTTTTATTTTCTTAAGCAAAGCAAACCTGGTTCTGTACTCCCTGGCCTTTGGGTCTCTTTTATAGACAACTAATAAATCTTGACCAATCTGTGAATCATTCCATTCACTAGATGTTTCCTCAGTCACTGAGTATATTATCGTTTGGATGTATGATTCATGACATGTTTTAAAGAGTTAAAGAGACATGGATCTTTCCTCACTCGGGTCCCTTTTGGAACCTTAGGAACCTTCTGGAAACTTTGAGGATCTCCTTTCTGAAGAGAAGAGAACATTCTACACTCTGGTGAGAAGAACAAGAAGCTTCTATTTCTCTCTTAACCTGAAACTTCACCTCTTATGAATGTTTCCTTCCGTTAATCCTTGAGTGAGTCACACTGATCCTTGATGATAATCCTCTGGTGGACATGCTTTCTCTCTTAGAATGAGTGTTAACATAAAGTAGTCTCCAGATTCCCTGAAGCCAGACTAGTGATCCCAAATTTTAACCACACTGGGTCTTGCCTGCACATCCTGCCTCTGGCTGCACACCCACCTTTACGCCCACAGCATGAAGCTGTGACCACAGAGGCAGACACTTGCAGGGTGGTCTTCTGAGCACACCCTAGGGGAAAGAAACATGAAATATTTATTGACTGTAGGCCAATGTTACAGGAAGGCTGGCTGAAACCATTGCAAGGGTGCCTCTATAACAACCAAAGTAGACACAGCAACATTTGCCAACTCCCTTAAATGTCCTGGGGGAGGTTTGTTTGCACTAATCCTAGCAGTCCAAAAAGGAGCAGCTGTTCTCAAAGGAAGTCTGATATATATAATCCTTTATTTAAGACCAACAGTGGGAGGTGGTGTTTAATAAAAAAGGTGCTAAATTGTTAACAATGTTCTTGCTTTCAGCAAACAGGTAGAAAAAGAGCTAAAATGTTAAGCAAAACTCAGGACCATCTTTAATAATACATATTGATTTTTTTAATTCATGAAATTGTTTCTGTGCTATAGACATCCTTGTCTTGGGAAATAAATCTGAGAAGCACAGGTCAATTTTTTTCCAATTTCTGAGCAATCTTGAAATCAGATCATATTGCTTTTCCAATACCAGCTGTAAGGTATATGTTTGTTATAGCAGATGGAATTAGAAAAGCCTACAGACAGTTTTCTTTTGTTTTATTAAATCTCTATCTTTAAATAAGCATAGAAACATCTTGCATCTTTGATAACATCCTATAAGTTATTAAACAATTAAAAAATGCTAAAAATTCCCAGAAGGAGCATCAAAAAACTTGTGATTTACTTCTAAAATATGTAATATAAAGTACAGCTTAAGCTTTGGGGGTCTATCTTGGTCAACAGTGACCCAACATACTAAATTCCTTAGGCAATAAAAAGTGTCATTTCTAACCTACTAAGAACTGGGTATAATGTTCTAAAGCTATGGTTCACTTCCCTAATATTATAAGCAAGAATGTAAATTTCCCTCAAAACAATGTTTTTAATTATATTCCCACAACCCCAACATAATGCCAGGTATGTTATAAGGGGTTAAATGAACACTGGATGCTTTTATTAGAAATTTATCAGTTGTTTCTGTCATAAATTATTAGCGATCAAGAAATCATTACTCTTTTAGTTTTCTTGGCTCCTTTGGACCTTGGAGTTTTGCTGCACTGAGTTGATTTTGTATCATTAAACATTAAACTCCCTTGACTAGCAGAGAGATCTTATGGTTTGTGCTCTGCACCAGCAAGGTGGGATGTTTGTGTATTTTTCTCATTTGTTCGCTTGATCACTAAATGGTAAAGGCTGAGAATCTTAGGCAACAGGATATCTAAATTCTCCGTCAGAGCTGATCTGTTGTTTTATACAGTGATACAACTAATATGGCAACATAATTAAATAGGCATGACTTTTCCTCCTAATCATAATTTACAGGAACTTCAGATTACAGATAAAATTTATGGTAGTTATTGCCATCACTGTTATTCTTTCATTGCTTAAACAGAAAACATATTTTTATCCCCTTTGAAATGCATCTTTTATGCAAAAAACCACAAGAATTGACTGAAACATACACTTTTACATTAAGTTCTGTTTCCAGAATTGAAACTTATTCTCTCACATGCTCCATTAAGATGGTGACTGTTAGAGAAGTCTTTGTATATTCTCCTTGTACAATTAATATTCTAGTATACAGGTACACTTAATCACAGACATTCTTTATTGAGACGAATGTAGGACAACTAGCTAACTTTTAAAAATGTAAATATATAACCTGTGTCAGAGTATAGAAACAAATTATAGAATGCTCACATCCTACAAAGACAGCCCTATCATAAAATGGAGTACTGTTGGGGAAGCTCAGCCATAATTGCACTCCAGAAAGTAAAAGACATGTATTGCCTCCTCAGCAGAAATTCACCTCCCTGTATGAAAATCTGATAAATTGTCCAGTTTCCCACAGAGGGAACGACAGAGAATTTAATGAGAAACACACTGGAACTGGACCTGTCACTGTGTGATTATGCATTCACTAATCTCTCTGTAGGGTACAGAAAAATGTCAGTCTTCTCTGAGAGAGTTTATCTAGGGAAAGGGAAAAGCATATCTAGAAATAAATTACCAAAAAGAAATGTCTTTACTCTCCCACTGATACCTACTAGCATCCAACTAGACTGCTTGTTTGGCCTACAAATAGCAAAAGCATTGAGATTTGCATAGTAACCTATTTTTATGATTGCTAATCAAATTGAAATGTCATATGATGACATGCATTGATACTTAAATGCAGCTGCAAGTGCCTGATATGTTTAGTTTGGTCTAAAAATTTGTGTTTGAGAACTTTAAGTACATAGGAGGGGCAGTGAATGTTCTTACTTTTATTGTAGGAGATATTTTATATTTAACATGGGGTTCTCTTACTCATCATCATCATTTTTGTCCAGTAAATTTTATTCAGCACCTATATACATCCTAAAAGCATTTCTGAACAACTAACATATGCCAGGAACCTATAATTATAATTATACATTAAGTTATGTGAATAACCAGAATGTCCAATAGCTCTACAAAGTGTTTAAATCAGAGGAACACATTATTCAAATTTGATTTTCGCTAAAAGCATTTATTAAGTTATTTTTATTAGCCTGATCTTAGGGTGGGAAATGTGAAATAATAGCAGATATATTCCCTCCAGAAGTTCAAAATATGAGAGTACATTGATGTAAATATCCACAAAGAACTACTAAGGAAGCGCTGAGCAAGTCGAAGAATGTCTTACTAGCTGAGTGTCTTATGCAGGGAGGGATCTCAGAAAACGCTTCCTGAATTTTTGGGAAAATAAGGGAATGGTGACATAAAATTGTGTTCTGAGCTATCCTTTTTTGGAGGAATGATGTCAATAAGAAATTACTCACATTTCTTCAAGAATTTCTAGAAGGGTTCATGGAGAATGGGAAACTTTAATCACAAAAGAGGTGTTTTTAAAATCGCATGTTTAATTAACTAGAGCTGTTTATTATCAACGATGATACCACTCTGACCATTCCCCCTCCAGGTTAATTCAAATTTTTTACATCCTTTATAAAATGTTAAGCCCAGAATTGATCCCAGCTTTGTAAATGTCTTAATCAAATCTCATACACTTACTCAGTGGATTTGTTTTTCAAACTAAGAAAAGGTTTTTTTAAAAGATCTATGTTTGTAACTTCATTGACAGCTTTTTTTTTTCATGTGGTTGTCCATTTTCATCTGGACATAGATTTAATTTCATCAGAGGAGGAACCATGTCCCTTTTTTGATCTGACAGAACTTTCAACATTTTAAGACTCCTGCAATCACTGGTGATAAATCTGGAAATCAAGTTAGAGATCAAATGCTGAAGGAAAAACAGGTGCGAGAGAGTGACTTGTGGTATTTATGTCTGAATAAAGACAAAAACAACTTAATAAACTAAAACATAAATGAGAGTTCTTGATTTATAATCTAATATTATTTGTATTGCATAAAATTGCTGAAGTACTGATTGATAATGTGTAGCACAGTTGACAGATTCAATGTCATAAAGATTCTTAGATGTAAAGATGCCTCACCTGACTCTACTCAGGTTGGGTTGGCTTCTTGTTCCCTTCTCTACCCTGAGACTTTCAAATAGGGCAGAGTAAGATGGAGGAGGTAACTGTTTTTCTCTACGAATACCTAATCACATAATCTTATTTCAAAAACTGAACAGTACAATTGGATTGACAGAAAAAAATAATAGGCCTTGTCCATTTATTCAGAAGTTTCTTTCAAAACTATTTAAAAATTTTATGGGCTTAACATGGATTTTACTTTATCAGAATTTAGATGTAGCAATGAATTAAATCTTAAGGGAGATGTAGAATTCCTTTAAGAAGTTATTGTTTGCTTTCCATTGCAGCAATGTCTGCAATACTGCTTTTATTTTTTTTTTAATGAGTTCTAGAGACAATTTGCTGACTGTAAAAATTATGCCAGAAGGCAAGTTTTTGGTTAGTGCAATAGTTTCATTTTGTTATTAAAAATGGGATAAGTCATGATTTATTCTCTGCCTCCTTTGGAAGGTAAAAAAAATGCTAATGCTAAGAAAATCATGTTTTCTATTTCAAGATTGATTGCATAAGAAATTTATCTATCAGATTTATTATGTTTTATCTTTAGCCACAATAAATACAAGCTTAAAAATAAAATAAATAAAAATCTTAGTTTTATACATGTAACTTTCATTATATATATATATAAACATATACATATATATATATATATATATATAAACTTGGGAATAGCTTCTATCAGTATCCCTCATTATTGTCACTTGATTTTGAACTTCTGGACCAATATAATTCAGCTGAAAGAATCAAGAAAATTAATATACACTTATATTCTCAAATTCATTTCTTTAGAAGGAAGTGAAAATAGACTCTGTGAAAGAAACATAACAGTGTTACTAAATCATATTGAAAACTTCTATTTATCTCTATAGATGTTCCATATGAAGAAATCTTAAATAATTAAACATAATATAATTGATAAAGCTGACATGTTAGTCTGGAGGTGTTTGTCACCTATAGGCAAAATAGACTTAAATATTAATATAAAATTTATTGTGTTTAGATGAACATAACCATAATCAAATAATTTTATTCAGTATTGGGTGGTTCTAGTTACTTAAAATAATAAAAAGCTACATAAGCAAGAACCCTCTTAGAATTTTGTAAGCATTAGTATAGACATATTTATACATGTTTTCTGTACATAGTTTATTTAATTAATTAATGTAGGTAACTTAATGCTTCACTGAGCAATAATTAAACATCGTTGTGCCTGTAATCCCAGCACTTTGGGAGGCTGAGTCGGGTGGATCACAAGGTCAGGAGATAGAGACCATCCTACCCAACATAATGAAACCCCATCTCTACTAAAAATACAAAAAGTAGCTGAATGTGGGAGCGTGTGCTTGTAATCCCAGCTACTCGGGAGGCTGAGGCAAGAGAGTCGCTTGAATCACGAGTTGGAGGTTGCAGTGAGGTGAGATCGTGCCACTGCACTCCAGCCTGGCAACAGAGTGAGACTCTGGCTCAAAACAAAAACAAAAAAAAAAAAAAAAGAAAAAAGAAAAATAATTGCATATGGTGAGTAGAGAGAAGTGTAATTTAATATATTCTTTTTAATTTTAGCTTGGCTTTAAATTTTGAAATTAATGATTCCTTACTTGCATAACATATTTGGTGGCTATCTTTCACATTCATATGCTAATCAAATCAAACTAGGAGTATAAGGTAAATGATTATTTTTTAGATTAATGTATACTACAAGCAACATTTAGCCTATGCAACTTATGCATTAATGTGGCTTGCTGTTGACCATCACTATCACATCTCCCTTCCCTAGTTAGGAACTTTTGTTTATTAGTTTCTGTTTTACAACTTAAATTTTTCATGTGCCCTAAGAACTTGGTATACAGTGTGCAATACTTAACAATAGATTAGAATAAACTGGAGTCATATTTTTAGCTTTATACTGTGTAAACACATAAAATGCCATTTGGACGAGAGTTGGACATATCTTTGTTTTAAAAATTTCATTGTTTTATTTAACCCATAAATACTTTAAAGTATAAATTAAATAAATTTTTGTAGCGTTTAACTTTATTCCATTTAAAAATCATACATTAAGTGCAAAGAATGTTTAATGAGATAATTGGCTTTATCATAAAACACTATACTAATGTATATACATGTTTTAGTTGACGGATGAGTTTTTTTAATTATGTGTGTGTGTGTGTGTGTGTGTGTGTGTGCGTGCGCACTGTTTTCTCATCAAATTAAAGCAATCTGCTTATATGGTAGCTAGTTCAATTTTGATGTTTCCACTTTGTGTTTGTGCATGGAAATAAACCATAGTTTCCTTTAAGAAAAAAAAACAGTTTGTAAGTATACTTTAAACATGTTTAAATGCAAACCACGAAATTTCTACGAACTCTTTTGTTCTTCCTATGAAAGCCATACATTTACCCATTAGCTATATGGTTTTCTTTTTTTGCCACATTTTTGAATGTAAGATAAACATTTGCATTTTGCAGAACTTTATTAAAATGATTACCTGAGAATAAATTTTGTAAATTTTCTAAAGTTAAATTTTCTGTGATTTATGTGTCCAGCAGTCAGTATTTACATTGAAATTAAATGCCATTTTCAACACATTGAATTCTCAAATTAGTTACCTCAATCAAAAGGCCATCTTTTAAAATAAACATCAGAAGTTTCCTTGTGAAAGGGCACATCTATTCACTGGACTGGCTACCTTTAGGAAGGCAAGCTCAAAGAGTGTTTGACTGAGTAATAAGAATATTCCTGACAATGGGACTTGGCATGGATAACTGTTAAACCATTCATCTCCGTCAGTTCTCTGTCATTTCTCTCTAAGTGTTTGCTCCCTGTGGATCTATACAGTGGGATAACAGAGTCATAGAAGTATTTTTAAGCACTCCAAATTCATAGTGCAGGCTTGATGGACAGAATAAAGTTTATTCCTCCAGCTGTTCAAGAATGAGGGCAAGGGGTATATAAAAAGGGAAATGAAGGCAAGACAGACTTAGATCTCAATAAATGTTGCAAACTTAATATACTTTTGCCTCTAAATCCTTTTCCTTACCTCCCTAATTTAATTCCATCAAAATGTCCTTACATTTTATCCTTGCTTCTAACCCATCATATTCCAGCCACCAAAGGTGTAGGATTCCACATAATGTCATGAATTTACATACACATACACACAAATCCAAGCTGAGCCTTTGGTGCCATGAAAAAAGAATTTAAACATATTAAAATGTAAAAGTAAATATATTATCTGAGGTATGGCTAGAAAAAATAATTAAAAAGTGCAGTGAATAGGAAAAATGTAAAAGATTTCCACATTACAAATGAGCTATAAACACATTTATAATTCATAAACAGCATAAAATGATGCTTATGTCATATTAATTAAAATAATAAAAGTAAGAAAATAACGCTCAATGCAGAGGTACTTTTAAGGAAACAAACAAAACAAAAAACAAAAGTTCACAAAATATTTTATCTGCATCAAAATATTCTTTGGAAACCAAAAATAAAAAATGTATCATGTATGTTCTTTCAGGTTGATCTGTAAAAGTCAGAAAAAAAATAGCCCATGTTATTTAACTTTCCAAAAATACAAAGTTCTAAATATCCCTTAAGCATAAAGCAAAAGGCTTTAGGTCTTGCTGAACTGAAGCAGCGTGCTCCCTGTATTGGTACAAAGAATTCCAGTTTTCTTCCTATCAAAATACGTTTTGTTTCAGTCACACTGAAACAAATGATGTGACTTCAACACAGTGTAAGTATTGCCAAAGCTGTGTCCAAAAACGTTTCTTCAGAACTCTGAAGACACCTATAGAAACTCCTGAGGGGAAAGAATGATTTCTCACAAGGCCAAGAGAAATATTATCCAAAGCGAAACTTGAGTCTGTATTTCACTGTGTTGGGAGTTTTCCGAGGTGCAGAAAGGGGAACCTTTGGCTTGATAGGGCTAGGTGGCTTTTTTTTTTCAGGAACAGTAACCGTGAAAGAGAGTTCTGGCTGCTCCGAATGCTTGAATCTTGGCAGAAAATGGGTAGAGATGTGCTGGGGTTTCACCCGGGGGCTGCACCCTCGTTTGGCTTTTCCTCTTTTATTCAGGGCCACGTACCACTCCCGCCCTGTTTTTTCAGTTCTGTGTATTGCTGAGGCATAAGTATTATAGCTGTTTTCTTGAAAACGCTCCCTGAACTTGCAGTCATCTGTGAACTTGGCCTAGGGAGGAGAAAACAAAGGAAATTTAAGTTGTGGCAGTCTTTTCAGCATGTAATGAAATATAAGATCTTGTAGCAAAAAACCAAAGAATTTTGTTGATGTCAGTTCCTTCTACTCCATTTCCCTTTATAAAGATATATTTGCTTTTTTTAAAGTTGCTTTAAAATTACTATTTTTGTATCTATATTTCTACTTCATTTATCTTTGTATCACATTTCTGTTCACTACCTACTTGGTGACATTAATATCAATGAATATAAAAATAACCAGAACTCTTGATACATTTAAACCCCGTTACTATTGTTTAAATACTTTGAAACGTATAGTCACAAATCTTTTAACATACTGTTTTTCTTCCTAACTCACCAAGAAAATAAATAGAACTATACTATTAAGAAACAATTGCCTGGTAAAATATAAATTCCTGTTCAGAGAAATCGGGTCAAAATTATTCCTTCGAAACAAGCATGCATTTCTTCAATATTATCAGTGTGATTCATGCCGCTGAGAGAGAAGCAGCATACGGTCCCCATTAATATTGCCCGTGTTAGAGATGTTTAGGAAAAAAAAAAAAAAAGGTATCTTTACTCAGGCAATACAGGAAAGTATACCTGACTCCAGGAAGAAAAAAAGTCATTGAAGTCACTAACAGTACTTTGTCCGGATCTTACACACACACACACAAATCTGCCCTTGAAATACTTACAGAATAGTGGAAAAGCAGACAAGTAGACATCCGTCATGGTGCAGCTTGATAAATGGAATTATGACAGCGGTATGCAGAGGGTACAATGACAGCATAGAGGAAGGGCATCTAAGAGGGTGGAGGTGGCCAGGAAGAGGGCAGAAAAGTCTTCCTATAAAAGGTGACATTTGAGCTGAGTTTTCAAGTACAACTAGGCATTAGGGAGGCAGGCAAAAATAAGAAAGAATTTTCAGGAAGAAAGAACAGTGTGTTCAAAGGTCAGCATGACACTTTCAAGTACCTGTAAGTAGTTCAGCCTGACCTCTGCTTAGGATGTATGTGAGAAGTAAGGAGATGAGCCTGCCAATGTAGGTCACCACCAGCTCTGAAAGGGCTTAGTTAGCCATGTTGTGAAATCTGAAGGAATTTGTGGGAGAATGGGGGAAGAGTGTGAACCTGGAGTCAGACATTCAATCAAAAACCGTTTCTGCCAGTTAAGATCTTTGCCTTAGCTTCCTTATCCATAAACCTTACACCAATAGAGCTATTATAATAATCCAGATGTTTTTCTAGGGAGGAATCTGTAGCTTTCACCAAACTTGAAAGAGTCCATAACCCCCCAAAAAATAAGAATTCCCATACTAGTTCAGACTACTAGGTTTTATAATTTCAAGGAGTACTATTTACACAGAATTCCTGTGTTTGAGAAAATAAAATATTTTATCCCCTATATATAAAAGCACTAAAAGCTATATACTTCTATGTCAAATCAAGAAGATTTATATGGGAATAAAATGGCCTTTTTCCCCTTGCTTTTTCAATAATGCCAAACTTTTCTTTGGAATACTGTTCATAACCCTGAAATCTAAATATCTGAATATTACAAGGCAATCTACATAGATCCACTGTTTAAGTCCACATGGAATTTTTGAGTAATGCAAGGTACTGACAGTATTAGAAGTCAACCAATATCAGAGAATTTCCAACCACACATTAACTTTATGTATAATAGTTTACTGGAGTTACTTATATTTAAGTGTAGTTCAGTCAACAAAGTTCTATTTGGGGGTTATAAAGCCTAATATGTAGATCTTCAACAAGTCTACTAGTGAATCTCTGGATATGATCTCAAGCAGGCTGAAGACAGGTATTTTTTGTTTGTTTGTTTGTTTGTTTTGTTTTGTTTTTGTTTTTTCTTGAGACAGAGTCTCACTCTGTGGGCCAGGCTGGAGTGCAGTGGCATAATCTCTGCTCACTGCAACCTCTGTCTCCTGGGCCCAAGCAATTCTCCTGCCTCAGCCGCTCAAGTAGCTGGGATTACAGGCACACACCACCATGCCCAGCTAATTTTTGTATTTTTAATAGAGATAGGGTTTCACCATGTTGGCCAGGCTGGTCTCGAACTCCTGACCTCAGAAAATCTACCTGCCTCGGCCTCCCAAAGTGCTGGGATTATAGACATGCACCACCATGCCCAGCTGAAGGCAGGTATTTTAAAGAATCACCACCTAGGTGTAGCATCCCTCTCACCCTGTCATACAATACACCTTGCCAGCCTACGTTTAGGCCAGGACTGCTATGCTGACATCAGTTTTGAAGATCACACATTGACTACTCCTGTGTTTTATTAGAAAGACTTGCTTACAAATTCATTGTAGATTTGTCTGCAGCTGCTTAGCTCTTAAAAGGTCTTTCCCATTTAAGTAGATAATCCCAATTGTTTTAAAATAAAAGCTATAGACATCTGAATGTTTCTGGCTCTATAAAAGGATCAGAATTTTAGGAAGTTGTGAAACATTTCATTTTAAAAAGTATCAGGTATGTTTACCTTGTCTCAGTTTTTTTTTTTTTTTTCTTAAAATGAAATTGAATGGCATTTTTGAAAATGTGTAATACATTATGCCTTGACCTGACTTCTACCTCTGTTTCACAAAAACAGTGGTGATTGCTTTAGTCAATTTTGATGGAGTTAGGTTTTTAAAATGTACTGCATTATTTAATATTTTCCCCCAACAGTGTTCAAGAAAATAAAGACAGAACATGTCATTTTTTAATTGATGCAGATGACAGGCACACATAGGCATGCACAGGTGCATGTACAAACATACTCCACAGCATTTTCTTTAAAAGAAATCTATATCATTTCCATTTTGGAGTCTATCATTTGAGTGAAACCAACTGCCCCACCCCCTAAAATTATTTCATCTAAAATCTTTCTGTTTTCCTCCTCAAGATTCATATTCTAAAGTTCTTTCTCATGAGGAGCTCTTTAAGGAGGTGGCTATTCGGACTTTAGATTTTTCAAAGGTCACCTAATTGTTACCCAGCGTAGAAATGTCTAGAGTTCTAAGAACCCACACACTACACACAGGCCCTCAGCCATCCAAATCCTACATTCTACATTAATATGAGAGTAAATGCAATCAGACTGGTTTGGCTTTCTAAATTGACTTTTAATTTAATGTTTTGTTTGAAAAATTCTTCCAGCTATGATGGAACACAGAATTATTTGAAACAAATATTTCAGTGAATTTATTCATCTTGAAGGATTGACTATTTCTGTTAATATTCCCGGTCATACTCAGACAAGATGATGATCCTAAGGAGGGCATAGGTCTTAGCTACAGATAGTTAAATACATTCGTTTACTATTAGAAAATTTTGGATAATAAATTTTCCAGGCCGATTTTTATTTTTTAAATCTTCTTTTAACTATAAGAAATGCTTTAGTAAAATATACACCTTTAAAATAATAGGAGCCAGGTACAGTGGCTCACACATGTAATACCAGCACTTTCAGAGGCCAAGGCAGGCAGATCACAATGTCAGGATATTCAGACCATCCTGGCCAACATGGTGAAAACCATATAAAATAATAGAACTGCATTAATTTTTTTTTTTAGAAAAAAAACCCTGAAGTTGAAAAACAGACTTTTTCTATAATTAAGAGTATGAAGCAGAGAGGTGAATCAAAATTCAGGTAAGTTGCTGAAATCGACATTCCTTTATTTAATTGTTTTACTACCATCAGCCACTACAATGAAAGCAATTGTTCAAATACTTGGTTTTTAAAAAAATGCTATCTTTGTTTTATATTTATTTTTCACTAATTTATTCCACAGATGTTTATTGACTGTTTATCATTTGCTAGGCACTGTGCTAGGTGCCCCTTTTACAGTGGAAAACAATATTGGCATGGCCCTGCCCATGTTTTTGTTGACTTAAATTACATTAAAATCTCTTTCATTTCTCCTGGATCTGGCAAGAATAAAAACAAGTTACATTCAACAAGCCATAATTGCAAAATTAAAATGAAATGTTTATAATAGGCATTTTTTATAGTTTAGTATACTCAAATTGACAAAAACAACAACAACAACTTAAATCGAACTATTTTTTCTTGAATATCCAAATTATTACAAGGAGAGGAAACACATTACTATTAAGGGAAATAAGAACTTTCTGCTGGGCATGGTGGCTCACACCTGTAATCCCAGGTGTGAGAGAATCACTTGAGGTCTGGAGTTTGAGGCCACCCTGACCAACATGGTGAAACCTCATCTCTACTAAAAATACAAAATCAGCCAGGTGTGGTGGTGCATGTCTGCAATCCCAGCTACTCAGAAGGGTGAGGCAGGAGAATCACTTGAACTTGGGAGGCAGAGGTTGCAGTGAGCCAGAATCGTACCATTGCACTCCAGCCTGGTAAACAAGAGCAAACCCCATCTTAAAAAACAAAACAAACAAACAAACAAAAAAACAAAAACAAAAAAACAAAAAAAAACACTTTTTTACTAGAAGGAAACTGTCTTGGCTCTACTCATCTCTTCTCACAGTGAAGGATCCATTTTAAACAATGCATATTTTTTGGAAGGTCAAATTAAATTCTAAGAAAATACAACTCTGATTAACTACAATATTCCAGAAATTACTAATTCTGCCAAGTTGAAATTAAACAGAAGTTCAATTAAACCAAATAAATTGTTTCCAAAATGATATTAAAAAAGAAAAAAACTCCCTAAATCTCTTCTTGTAGTTTTGTTCCTTAGTAAATATTACATTCTATGATTATTGAGCACCTTGAATTAAAGCTGTGCAAATACCAACTCTCATGTGCAACTACAGAAGTAAATATGCAGTATATGGAATGTAGACACAGGAGTGATTTTGAACAGACACCAGTGTAAACTTTGGAATTTGTGTGTATTTAATCAATTTGAATGATTTATTTCATTTTGTTTCCTTTTATTTGCTTCTTTCTCCTGAAAAACCTTATAAAGTTAAGAAAAAAATAGCCAAATCTAAATAATTAAAATGTTTTTATAGACTGTAATATTATTAAACAATAAGAAGGTTATCACAGACTATAATAAAAACAATTACAGACCGAATTGACTCTAAACTAAGTTTCCTTGCCACATGCATCACTTCTAGTTCTCCTACCTCCTTGTAGTGCTGCTTGGCTCCCATCCCTTCCCTCCACCAATGGAGCTGCCTGGGACAGGTGCCCTGAGCTCAGGTCCATTTGTATACTTTTGCCCTGGTGCAGGGCAGCATGCACCCAGAGGGGCTGCCTTTTACTCCTGATTATATAAGCTGTATGTGGGTCAGTTGCAGCCCTGCCATGCTATTTCCCAGGCATGGCCATATATCCTGCTTGGTACTGGACACTCATTCCTTCTATATCTCAGTTCTTTATACTGAGCAACCAACAAAATACACTAGTTGATTTTAATATTAGCCAACCCGAGATAATGTAGTAAAGAATATCAACTACAGGATCTCTCTTCTTAATTTTATAATTTGTCTTAAAATTACTCAGAGAGGAGGCTCAAATGCAGTTCTTCAATCCCTATCTCCAGAGACTGTGTTTTTGTAAGTTTGAAGAGAGACTCTGGACTTAATGTATCATTAACCAGCATCTCATGTGATTTTGATGCAAGTAAAGAAAGGACCACACCAGGAGAAACAAGGTGTAACATGGCTTTCTTTCTGAGGCCCTTAATAACTCCATAAAGCTGGACTATTGGAGACTACTGTGTGTCAGAGGGTTTAAATATATAATTTAACTCACAGTAATTCTATGGCTGCTATTAGGATAGTATTGTCTGATTTTTCAGCCGGGGAAGTAAAGAAAATAATACATCTATCACCCTGCATTTATTAAGTGCCAGAATAGACCTGTGACATCTTCTGATTCCTAGACTAAAGCTCTTTCCGTAACACTGTACAAACCAAAGCTATCTCCTAGGCTTTGCTTATATAGTCTTACTTGCTCTGAAGTTGTTTCCTATTAAAATATTGACAAATAACAAGTGTCACTCTCCAAATCATCAAAGAAATATACTACCATCTCTCGTTTTTGGCTAATATTGATTTCTGAATCTACAAGGCAACTCATCACACCCAGATTTCCTCAATAAAATAGATCTTCTAACCAGACTTCCATAGTGAAAACTTGAGGGGAAACATATTTACTGCAAAGGCAAAGTCTGAACCCATTTTGTGGCTGAATAGCCAAACATTCAATTTTACTGTATATTGAAAGCCCTTAGAAGGCAATAAAAAATTCTATGCAAATGCCTTGAGCTAGCTCATGCATGGTCTTGACCAGCAGAGTGGAGTGCTTAGTAAGTTATTTTTTAATGATTAAAAGTACTGCTCAAGCCTCCATTTCCCCTTTCAGTAAACATGCTCAGCTTTGGGGCTGCCGACTACTCTTCACTCTGCCCGCAGTGCAGAAGTGCAGTCTGGAGTCTCATCCCAGGCAAGCCAGCTGGCACCCTCTGAAACCAGGAAAGGTGGATGTTCTAGTCCTTGCTTAAGACTGATCAAGCACACATTCCATGCCCGTTTCGTAAACTCTGCAATTAGCTTTCCTTCCAAACACGATCCCCTAGAACACTGAGAAACAAAAATAATTCCACCACATGCTTCTCTCTGGATCTTTAAAATAAGCTAACATGTTTTTCTCCAATAGGCAATGAGCCTTATGCATGCTTTAATGAAAATACAAGAATACATGATAACCATCTTTTCCAAGATTTATATTTTTTAGAGAAAAATGAAGATGGATGACATAGCCATTAAAAAAATAACAAGATTATGAGCATAAGAAATCCATGACTCTTTAAGAGGTTGAGCTTGGAAATTTTGCTTTGAAATTAGGCTCCTCGGAAAAAGGAAAACCTGGTAGATAAGGGACAACTATAAGCACACAAAGCTTGGACCCAAGGAAGATCAGTGATTAACTGGACTTGAGGCTGGTCTGAATAATTTAAGGGTCATAGCTGCCTGACCCCAAAATCAGAAAGAAAGAGATTAAGGATTGTCAAACAGCCGCCTGAGGGCAAATTCAGGAAAATCTGTTTAAACATTAAGTGTAGAACACTTTTCAAACAGCACAGTAAGTGTTATATATGTATTATCTTGCTTAAAACACTTAGCTATCCCAATAGAGTGTTACTTTAATTTTCCTTCTTTAACAGTTGATAAAACCAAGGAATAGAAAGATGCAGTAAAATGTCACAGCTAGGAAGAGGTGGAGTGGGATTCAGCTGGGACTATCTAACTGTGTCTTTACCACCACACTCAAGGCCTTTTACTCCTAGTCTGGACCCACCTCAGATAAATCCAGAAAGGGATTTTCAATAACGATGCCAACCTGAGAAGGGAACAGGGACAGACAGACAGAGAAAGGCAGAAAGAGAAGGGCGCTCAGTCTCAGAAGATATCTTAGCATGGGAATGAATGTGTTGAGAAAGAGCATGCTGGCCACAGCTATGGCTTGGAGTAGCCCTTATGGCTCTTTGGAAAGCAATTATCTCCTTCTGCTCTTGATGATTCTTGATACATTTGGACAAGGAGAAGACCATACATCCTCACCCTTGTGAAGATGGCTGAAAAACGTGCACGACAGAAGTTTGCTTGCATTGCATATTTAGAGTATACCAATAAAGGTTTGAAGGAGAGCTGCCTTTAAATCAGGGTCTTGAATGAGTCCAAGGAGCCCCATACATTTAGATGGCTGAAGTTCACATAAGACTTCTCCGATGGAATTAACAAATTTAGCCCAAAAATGGAATTAGCATCAATCTAATCAATTTAGCTGCCTAAATCTGCTCTGGGCTGCCCTTTCAGTTTGCCATCTTTGTGTCTATGGACAGTAAAATATTTACTAACTAAAGATTTCTGTGAGCAAAACAGATCTCTTTTCTGTTTCAAAAGTTTATATTGGGAGGGAGGGGTTCCCTATGCAACTCATCACTGACATAGAATAACCAACATTTGTAAAATTCTGTGATGAGTTCTGTGACAGACACATCCCTTCTTCTCTAGGTTCTAAAATGAAGCACTGGAGACACAAGAGTAGATGGGGAATATGCCAATTCAAAAAAGTGATATGAATCAAAGAGAAAAGGAAGTACCTAGAATGGGAAAATTTGCAACTTTAACTACAAATCTCAAATTGCCTGTTCATTTGCCTATTAAGTAAAGTACTATAAATATTCTGATGATATGCCACAGTATTTATTTTTATATGTAATATGAAAATGTTTTCATGCACATATTAATTCCTATAAATTAACAGATGAAAACAGTGTAATTGGTTCTAAACAAAACCTTATCTTCTTTCAGGCTAACTTTTATCTAGCAAGCACTATGGCATTTAAAGAGAAAGAGAAAAATTTAAGAGGATATAGTTCTGGTTCAATCACTTGTTAACTGTGTAACCTTGGGAAAATAATTTAACATCTATGAGACTCTTTCATTACTTCATTATCTAATGAGATAATGTGAGTGAAAGAGCTTTTAGAGAACTATGAAAGTACATTATCTCTACCTAGTAACTAATTTTTAATACTTTGATTATTACTACAAAAACTGAGTTGAATATCTACAAGTATCCATGAATATTTCTCGGTGCAGTGGGGAATTACATTTCTCAGAATTCTATTAATATTTTATATTTTTAGTTCACCTTTGCTTTGTAGATAGAACCCTAAAGGTACTCTTTAAATGCCTCTGCAAAATTATTAATTTAAAGCAACACACCAATTACAAGTCTAAGCCTAAAATTCTATGAGTTTTTAACCTTTTTGGGGGATGATGTGAAGTTTTAAATACCAGAACTGTTAACTAAATCAGTCATATTTAGAGTTACAAGAACAATTTCCCAACACATTTAACTAGAATATGAAAACAAGAAAGAAACTGATAATTGCTAGCATTAATACTATTTCTAAATTCAACATCTTTAAAAAATAAATCACTTTATAATTTAATTAGTTTTTCACCTAGAGGAAAAGTGCTAATAAAAGCTCAGATAAGAGAAAGTGAGCTTGGATAATTGGTTTAAAAAGAATCTGCATAATCATAGGACTTAATATTTTTATCTACAATTCAGCTCAAAGTCATCAGAATGACTTTTATATCAAAGAGCTTCAGTGAGTGACAAGAGCAAGACTTGCTTTGTACTGTCTGAAAGTCATTATTCTATGAAATAACTCTAGCCTGCCAAGATGAGAAAGAATAACAGATGCTGCTTTTGCATTATCTGCATTATTTCAACCAGCCATCTTTAGACATTTGGGTCAAATTTCTAGAAATTCGTTACTTGCATTTGACAGAGGAATCACGTATCTTAACCTCTTAGTTTGACCTTTCTAATTGGCTTCCATTTGTAATATGTTACTTTCTTTGGCAATTATCCTTAAGCTGTTCCAAGTGTGGACTATTTTTTGCGTGTACTAGGGCATAAATCAGAATATTTTAAAAGTTAAGATTTTTACCCAAAACAAACCAGTAAGAGAAAGTTTCTTTGCATGCATAGTGTGTTATTATGGTGGTTAGATTTTGAAGGTGTTTTAATATTTCATAAGCTTAAAGTAGACTGGGGAAAAGTTATTTTGTTCAGATGTGTGTAATCATTGTTTTCCATTCTGTATGTGGATTTTACATAATATTTTTAAATAAAATTAAATGCCCTGAGAATGATACATTGGACTTTGGAAACTCAGTGGTAAAGGGGGAATGGGTGGGGTACTGTACACACATGGGGTACTGTACACACTACTCAGGTGATGGGTGCACTAAAATCTCAGAAATCACTACTAAAGAACTTTCTCACATAACCAAATATCACCTGCTCCTTAAAAGCCTATTGAAATAAAAAATAAATTTAAAAAATTAAATATCCTACTTTTTCACAGTGATGCAGAATTTTGTCCCTTAAATAAATGAAAAAATCTAAAAAACGTCTTTCTGAATACTATGTTATAGCTTGATAGAGTATAGTAACCAGCTCAAAAAATGAAATAGGTAAATTGTTTAACAGTTCTTGCAATGGGTGATTTCAGAGTTTAACAAAGGATGTCTATTCATGTTGTTAAAATGAGATTTTAGCAGTTTATTATATTCAGAATGTTACCCTATAATAATCGACAATATTTATTGAGCACTTACAATACACCAAATAGTATTCTAAGCACATTGCATGCATTATCTCATTGAATCCTCAAATAACTATTGAAATTGCTCAAATTCTGTCTCTTCCAAAAGATATTAACAAATCACCTCTAGATGTTAAGAAAAGTAAAATTATAAAAGTCTTACATATTAAACCCAGTGGTATTCTCATTGAATTCTTTAAAGATCTATCAAATAAAATTATAAATAGTAAGTTTCAATTGATAGCTATCAAAACTTTCTATAACTTTGAAAATTGAAAAAGTGATATTCCAATAATTTATTTAATACTAAAAGGAATAAGGATTAAAGGACTAACTTTAAAGAATAATTGCTTTCAAAATATTTTAATGTGAAGAAAATGAGTATACCACAGAAAAAGGATAAAGCATCTTTAAGTGTGGTGCATATATACTAATACAAATAGAATCTGTGAGTGGGAAAACTATAAGCTGAACATACTTTATTATCTTTAATATGTTTTAATACTTCCCAGGTAATGGGAACTTGCATAACAAAGCAAATAAATAATTTGTAAATTGATTACAGTATGTAAAACTGATCTAAATAAATTTTTGAGAATGCAAAATTAGTTTTCATAGTATTAAGTTATTATTTTTGATGTGACAAAAATACGAGATAAAAATTCTTCAAATTAATCAAATAAAATTTATCTATGAAAGTCAGAGTCGTCTAATTATTCGTTTCTTCTCTCCCTACTTGTTAATTTGAAAATATTTTACATTACTGAGACCCAATTTTTGGTATGAGTAGCTTGTAAAGTTAATAACTTCATCTACTAAGCAAACGCACAATCACTATAAACTTATATGTTATGAAATATATTATTGCCATAATATTTCTTCTTATGTGGGCTGCTTCTAAGAAATAAATGGATGGTTACCCCTTTGAGAATGCTATTTCCAAATACATCTATGCTTAAACTTTTTGTAGACTCTATAATATCTTTTCAAGCAAATTAAATATTTAAATGATTACTTCTAGAAGCACACAAAATTCTCTTGGTTAAATGTACATATACTTTTAAAAAAATTAAGTTCTTTGGGCAAATTGTCTCACCTACTAATTTGGAAAATTACTTTATTCTGTTTTACAAATGTAAAATCTTTATAGCACCTTGAACAAATATAAAGTGGTTCTACTTACACTTGCATGGAGTTTTCCTTTTTTTGACATCGCTAAAAATTTGTTGCTGAAAACTCCTCGTATTCCTACAATCCCCTGAGACACAGCAAATATTTCCAAAATACCTAGGATGACAGAAATCCCAAAATAAAACAGACTCTTCTTTATATTATTGTGAAAAATTAAATTTCTACATAGGTTCTTTTCATTCTTTATTATTGTGATTTAAAAAAAGAAATTTGTATTTAAAATCCTTATTTTTCATGACATTCACTACATAAAAAAATAAGACTAGGATTTAAGATAATTTCAAGATTTAAAAATTTAATTCTACCTCATCGTAATTTTTTGGACAAATAATTTGCTTTTAGTAAACAATGAGCATAAGATTTTCTAAGATTTTAAAGGAACTGAGAAGACATTTAAAAAATTTTAATAATTCTCATCCATTGTTTCTTCGTCAAAGATAGTACACCACTTTGAATATTAAAGCACATAAATTCCATGCTCAAGACTAGTATAACCACTTGAAAGCCTGGAATAATACTTATTTACATTAAATAAATTTCTCTGCTCTAATCATCGTGGTTTTAATGGTAGTAACAAATAAACATATACCATACTCAGTCTTTTAGTGACTACATTTAAAGACTGCATATATAATACCAAAAGCATTATAAATAACTTGAAATTATTGGTTCAATTAAATGTTTTAATAGATTATGCTTTGAGAAATCTTACATTTTAAATCATTTTCTGAAAAAAAATTAATGAGAGTTTATTATATTATTGTTTATATTTTGTATTTTATAGTTAGCATTATAAAGTCAATGTCTCTGTGTCTTCTACAGTAATTTCAAAGTTCACATCCCCTGGATCAAGAGAATTATACACCACAGTTCATAGAGTATTTCAATAAGATAAAACTCATAGTCTGCATATAATTAGAAAGCTTGCTTTTTAACACAAATGTATGTATGTTATATGAACATGAAAAGAACATAATGTTTTTTATTAGTTGTTTATTTCAAATTTTTTTAAAAGAGGTTTTTAGTTCAATAGACATAAAAAGGGACTTGTTTTAGAAAGGAAAAAGGGAAGCCAGGTGCAGTAGCTCACACCTGTAATTGCAGCACTTTGGGAGTCTGAGGCTGAAGGATTGCCTCATGCCAGGAGTTCAAGATCATCTGGTCAAAATAGTGACACCTCATCT
Source organism: Saimiri boliviensis (assembly GCF_048565385.1). Lineage (NCBI taxonomy): Eukaryota > Metazoa > Chordata > Mammalia > Primates > Cebidae > Saimiri > Saimiri boliviensis. The sequence goes on along the minus strand of NC_133451.1, from coordinate 73,467,316 downwards.
CTAGTTTTAAAAAGGAAAGGAAGGAAGGAAGATAAGAAGGAAATACAGAAGGGAGGAAGGAGAAAAGAACATCTCAATACTTCAATCTATAATATTCTGAGCGAATACACAAATCAGGATATGTCAATAGGACTCTGCCAAATAGAGAAATTCATCATATATTCTTGAAATAGAAGTTTCTCCCTACAGTATTTGAGGTACATATAAAACTATTCTGCTTACCAAAAACAAAAAATATTTTATAAATATATGTGAGCAACTTGATTGAGCACTTACATTGTACAATGTGAACTAACATCTGTAAGGTAGCAAGCGTTGCTGTTTATTTATTCAACTTGGTTTCTTAAAAAACTTGATCAGAAAATTTATGTGAAAAAGGGAATAACTGAACAACTTTTTTAAAAAAATGTTTTTAACCCACAGTAAATAAAACATAGCTTAGGGACACTTCAGGTACTCGTCCATTAATAGATGTTTCTTTAAATTGAAAAACAAAAACTAAAAACTATTAGAAACTACTTTTGCTTTTAGGAGTAAACTGCTAAAAAACAAACAAACAAAAAACACCACTGTCTTATAAATCCTTTCCTTCAACATGTTTTTCAAATGCTATTTATAATATAATGTACTATGAACATTATTTAAGTATGATACACATCCAAAGGTTTAAAAGCATTATCATTTTATAAAATATTAACAAAGCATACCAAGTGCTTTGTAAAGTTAAATACTCTATACAGACATAACATGTTATAGTAATATTATTACTAAAGGGTGACTAGAATGCTAATAAAAAGTTAAATTTCTATCAGAATTACAGCATGATACTGAGAATAGCATCAGTGCTTTTAGATATTTGGGAGATAGGGATGTGATTGTAAATTTTTACGTAAACATGTGCATTCAAAAATGAGAAAGAAAGTGAGAAATTGTATATGTGTGAAATGATAGATACAAAAGGGACAACACGGAGTTGATAGAGGAGAGATTTGGTTGTATATTTCCTCCAAGTTACTCATGGTGCTAGATTGTCAGAGGCTTTTAATTCCATTCCCTGGAAATTTATCTGGTTTTGAACATGAGATATATTGTATATTAATGAAAAATATATGATAGAATAAAATATTAAAGTTTCATAAGTGTATGTGTTTGTATGCTAACTTTGAAGATGTTGAGATAAAAAGGCTTTATAAATATTTGTTTTAATAGAAATAATACTGCTTTGCTTAAATAAATAGTTGCTGATAACTTACTTATTCCAATTTTTAAAGAAAGACCAACTTAGAATCATTTAACTTGTATTTCAATACAGTTTACATTTTGTGTGTATATATTATGTACAATTTGCATGCAATGAATTTTAAATGTGGGGAAGATGAAATAATATATGTGAAGGTGTTATTATTTGATTACATATTGCATGATTTCTTCTTAAATTTTCCAGGATAAAAATGATATATTCCCTGAGAATTAAAGGATTTATAACTTTAAGAAAATTATCTTTAACTGAAAGCTTAAAAATACACTTTACATATATCATTCTATTTACTGTTATAAGGAATGCAGGAGATGTAAGAGATAAGATTGGATGGATGAATTACTTTTCACATAGGCAACTTTGGTATTGATCTTCTAAATCTTACTATTATTACGACCTAATATTAAGAACACTGTTATGATCATAATTTTCAAAGTAATGTCAGTAGTGATTTCACAATGTCTTGTTTTTCTAAACACTGGAGCAGATTCAACAAGTCACACGATTCAGTTTCCTGCCCTCCTCCCCAAGACATCACAGGCCTATTGATTTTACTATGACAAATCTCAGTAACTCATTTAAGAATTCTGTATAATTTTTTAAACCAAGGTACATTAAATCACACATATACAAATTTCAGAAAACATTTCTTTGACAGTGGTTTCTTTTCGATTTCAGTGATTTTCTGACCTTTATCATTGGGAGTCAGATACATTAAATTTGATGGAAACTTAACAATTCTCCTTATGAATGCCAAGGCAGTATCTCTAAGCAAAATTGTGGAAGGCCAAGCTTGTCTCATAGGTGGTAGTCAATGACTGTTTGTTAAATTTGACTGTCTTCTTTGACTCTTTTACTACCTCTCTTTTCTCTCATCAGGACACCCCATGTATACACAAGTATGGACAGGTGTCTTAGTACTCTCCTGATACTGTGGCCTTCTCCTGCTTTAGAAGCCATGGGTGGGGGTGGTTCAGTGTGGACTAATTCACATTACAGTGCTAGTGACCCTGTGCTTTTTTCCTAAAGTGTTCCCATTTAAGAGGGTCAGAAGAAGAGGAGAATGCTTAAGAGAAGGAATTATTCTCTCTTCATGGGATTTCGGCATTGGCACCTAGGCTGAAGAAGGCAAGAATTTCTTGGTATCTCTCAGCTTACACACACAGTCTATTCCATTTATGCATTATGAAGTAAGTTTACTTCTGAAAAAAAATTTCTAGATTTTTGACTTAGTCCTCTGCAGATGTTTTAATATAATAGGGCTGTATTGATAGTGGTTGGTATAATTATACAAATTTTTCCTTTTTCTCTCTTTTGTTATGAATAAAATATAGAAAAGCATACATATCCCATGTATTCAGAAGCTTTCAACAACCCATCTGAAAATCCCCAGAGAAAAATATTTTAAAACTGGAGTTTCTCTACTTGCATCCACAAAGTAACAGATATGCTGTGCCAAGTTATCAAATCTGAATCTTGAAATATTCAGTTTAGCAGCCTTCACTGATTAAATTAGTAACAGAAATTTTCCACTTGATTTTTTCTACATAGTAGATACAGATTCTGATTTATTTAGGCTTGTGGGACTGTCTAATGATTCCACATGACACCAAAATTGGTAGTGAATTTAGATTTTTTTAAAAAGCAGTAACATTGGCCATTCTATTAGCCAAAATATGTGCTTGGAATTTGCATATTTCATGTAATCGCGTTGAGTTTGTGTAGCCACAGCCTTAAACTTTTCTTCCCTAAAATTACTTGATTAGCTATTATTCAGTGGCCCAAGATAAGTAAACAGAAGCACTGTGTTGAAACTAAACTCGAAGACATATAAATTGAAGCAAACCCTTTGTTTCCAAGCAATATTTGGGTCATCTATCTTGTCTTGTTCATCTTTCTTCATCTTTCCACGTGTTTCCTCATAATAAGGATTTATGTACAATGAGCTTGATTTCATTTTCTGTCTTCAAAACTTGGAATAAATATTGTATAAGAGAAGTTAAGAATATATTAATTGGTTCATGTAAACTAAACAAATTATGTTTGAAAGTCCATGGCCAGAATGTACTTCTGATGGTGAAACCAAAAAATATTTGCAATTTGCAAAAATATAGATATAAAAGTTTACTGTCAAATAATAGTTGTGAACATATGTTTATCTGTCTATCAGACAAATACTACAGAATGTTATTAGGTTTAAAATAACTTGTTAGAATGAAGTTTCATGGCAAAGCTTTGACTTTTCTGAAGTATCAGGCTTGTAAGGAAAGGAATATGTTTTCTATCGTTGCTACCTCACAGACAGTAGAATTAGATGATGAAATCAAACTGATGTGTCCTTTGTGGATACATCTTGATCTGGCCCTCTCAGCCTCTGTGAGATTTAAACACATTTCTTCACATACTCTGAGAAAGGTCATGGCCAACACCCAAGTTTACAGGAATGTCAGGAAACATCAAGTGCTGCATTCAAAGAGGCAAATGACCAATTGTAATTAGCAAGCTTCTGTTTCTCTTTTACGACTAGGTAATGGCAGAGATCCATTTTAAATTCACAAATTACATGCAAATTCTTCATTGATCAATGGTAGTAAAAATTTTCTGAAGTAGTATTAGACACTCCAGACATCACAAAGCAGAAAATCACCATGATTTAAATATTTGTTATGCTTTCTTCTGAGGGTGGGGGGACTCTATGGAAGACAAACAACACAAAAGTAACCAAAATATCATGCTTAATGAGATAGGTGTCTTATATTGGGTACATGAATGAATGAATCAATATGTGAATGAAAGCAAGTCATGTGAAAGACCCAGAAACTAAACTCTGAAAGGTTATTGTAAAGAGGAAAAAAACTAGGAAAAAGTCTAAATTGAGTTTTATTTCGGCACGGTTTTAGGAAACATCCCTGTTTTCTTGTAGATAGCTTTCAACATGGATTTTAAAAGAAAATGTACATTTTACATACTGGGTATTTGTAAATGTCTGGTTTAGCTGGATGTATCCTTTTTGATGTGCTCTTATTTTCCTCCCTTTGCTTTTCTACAACATCCCCTCTAGCAAGGCCTAAGCTGTAAAACTGTCTTTGTCTCTTACAGTGTCTTTCTAGAGAAGACGGTGACTATCCTGGGAATGAGCCTTGCTTTCCGAGATCTCCATTACAACTAAACCCTCCCCAGAGGCATCCTCTGAGCTCCCTGGGCTCCAACCTGCAGCTTGCTGCCTGTTAGTTTGGGGTCTCCCTTGAGCTCACAGAAGTTATCCTCTGTTGCTGCTGATTCCTGGATAAATTACAAGAATAACGAAAGAGAGAAAGTTTTCTTGGGAGAAAGAAGGAAGGGTTGACTGAAGTGGAGAATAAGCTGTGATGGCTAATGGAGTCAAGAGATGGTTGAGACAAAATGAGAAGGACGAATGGAAACAGACGTTACTGGTTATTTCTCAAATCTCAGAAAATTCCCCTTCACCCCAATAGATTTTGAACTTTATCCATTACCAAAATAAGCAGTTATTTGATGAATGAAATAAACTCTAAAATATGGATATAGGTTCCTCTTGGGAGGGTGAGGGAGGCCCTGGGGCTCACTGGGGCTCGCTGTCTCCGACTGGGCGCTCCAGTCTCCCTCACCACGTGCGCCGCAGGCTGCTAAATCAGCGCCACCAATAGACTAGACAGGCGCAGGGGGCGGGCATAAACCTGTTCCTCTTTCAGCATGAACCATCAGGACTTCCACACGAGGCCCCCTTAACCGGCGGGAGGAGGCTTGCCAACCTACCACCTAACCCACTTGCGCAGCTCCGATCCCACTCCGGAGACTGGCTGCCAAAATTTCAGCCTGCCGGTAGCGTCCAGGCTCCTCTTGGAGCCTGTGAAAGGAGCCCAAAGGCCCGCGGAGTCTTTGGTCTGAGAGGGAGCAAGGTAGGTACATCTAGGAGCAACCAGGCTGACATTGAAAGACAGGTGACTATGCGCACTGCTGTCTCCTGGCTACATTTCCGCTCTCCCTCGGTACCTGACAGGCCCTGGCTGGGGCTCTGCCTGGCTGACCAACCCGCGCTGGAAGAGGAATCTGGCCTTACGGAGCAAAAGTCCCACAGAGATCCCTCTAGTCCTACACATATTCCCAAGCCGCCTCTGCCCCCAGCTGCCTAGAGGCAGTGAAGGGAAACCAGAGGAGTGGCTGCGATGGTCTGGAAACACAGATGGGGTGGACGGGAAGAGAAGATGGGAAAGGAGAACAGAGCGCGTGCTGCAAGAGAAAACTCAGAGGGAAATGTAAAACTTTGTTTACAAAAAGTCCTGCAAAATTTACACTCAAACCAAATTTAACCTCTGTGTTTCTTCTAAAATAAGAAACTTTCCCCTAACTGTTCTAGAGTACCAAAGGCTGGTCACTCTCCTAACAAGGTGTAGTCATGGTGTCAAGATACTAAACCTTTCTAAATCCAACTCTGGAGTTAGTAATTACAATGTTTATCACGTCTCCCTCTCTAAACGCGTCCAGTTTTCTAGAGCACAATCTTCTTCCAAGCAGAAATGTCTTTCTGGTGTCCCCTAATTATCTGTCTATCTATCTATCTATCTATCTATCTATCTATCTATCTATCTATCTATATTTTGTGTCTATATATACCTATGTGAATGTATTGTATACATAAACATATATACATATACAATATTAATTCGAGGTTTATGGTAGCAGTTGGAAGAGGGAAGTATTTAAGATTTGATTCTTCTTTTTAAAAAATAACTTCAGTTATGGATATGGAGAAGGGCTGCACTTTAATGCCTAATGAAAAATGTCAGGCTAGTTCATAAGCAGAAGGTAAACACATTGAACGAGAAGGAGTGAGATTTTTTGTTCTCTCCCCTCATGGCTGGAGATTCGTCTTTGAGGCTAGGACAAACGGGAAACAAGGTACCCGCCTGGGCACCAGCCTCTAGGTAACATACACCTCAGAAATCGCCATTCCTCATGCCCAGGAGAGGGGTGCGTGTGCGCACACCATATAGATGCGTTTCCACCCAACCCGCCCGGCTGTTTCTGAGTATCAGCTGGTCCCAGTGACCCGGACTCAGGAAGGTGCGCCTGTGGCCCGGGGACTACCTGCTGTCCCTCTGGAATCTTCTGCCGCCCGCCTAGGATAGGGTTTGTAGGAGAGCGAGTAACTTACTTAACATATTGGCTTCGTGGGAGCCATTGACTTTGCCATCCGGGTAGATCTGCAGATGGAAACCGATGCCCACTCTGCAGTAGAGGCTGCCGGTCCGGCGCCCCGAGGGGCTCCACTGGAAACTGCTCTGCTCCAAGCCACTTCCTTGGCTGCCCAGAGAAGCTGCGGGGGAGGAGGAGGCAGAAGAGGAAGACATAGCGCTACTGCCGCTCTGTCTGCTGCTGGTGCCTCTAGGGTTTCTATCACTGGCAGCGGGTCCAGATTGCCCTTTGGGGGCAAGGCGCTTCTCCCCGTGAGCCCAGGCGCTGAGGATCAGGTGGCTGAAGAAGAGGAGGAGAAGGGAGGACAAGCTCATTCTTCCAGGCGCGGGGGTCCTAAGTGCATCTTGTAGGGCTGATTCTGGGCTCTGTAGCCCCTGTGCGGCTGCGTGCCTCTGGCGCTGCCCGCCTCGCCGCACCGGGTGGACATAGCCTCGGGGAAGAGAAGGGGAGAGGGGGAGAGAGAGGCCACCCGAGCGGATCTCCGTGCTGGCACCGGGATATTTATAACGCCAGTGATCTCACTGCTCCGTGCACGCCTGCGAAGCTTCCCCTCACCCGCGGCTTTGTGTACTCACTGGCCGGTGCGGGGAGGGAGCCTCGCGGTCCCGGGGGCGGGGGGTGTGAAGGAGGGAGGAGATCCGAGCGAGTGAGTGGGAGGAGAAGCTGGGCTGAGAGAAGCTGCGCCCCGGACCCTGGGTGCGCCTCTACCAGAGCCAAGCACCCCAGCAGTTCTCATGCGCAGCGCGGCCACTCCGCTTCGCCGACTAGGGCCAGAGCCGCGCGGAAACCAGCTCTGCGTGAGCAGCGGAGTCTCCAGGGGCAGCAACAGAAACGGGGGGTTGAAATGTGAAAATGGGTCTTCGTCCTCTCCCACCTCTACCGCACACTTGTGACTGGGCGACGCACTCTCTTCCCCCATAACACGATTTCCAGATTCTCCTCTCTTTGCCAGTACACCCTGTTATCTCGTCCCCTTCCCGAGAGCCCTTCGAGAACCGCGTCCCGCCAGGAGATCCCACTGCTTCTACAGCTTTCGGCGGCGGAAAACCAAACAGGGATTCGTAGCCCAACTTGGGAAGGCTTTGGTGTGGCGCGGTTGGGGGAGAAGGCTGTTTTTGTTGTTGTTACTGATTTATTAAAGAGCTAAGGAAAGGGTTTATTCAGCGTTTAAACGCCACCCTGAGTCATCATGCCAAGACTGGAGCTGCTTTCTTGTTGGAAACTCTCGGCTGCGCTGAATATTATGACGAATTTGTTTTTCCTTCTGGGAAGCTCTCGATCTGTGTTCCTGAGAATCAGGGCACACGCACTCCTGCACTCGGACCGGGGCAAGAGGGGCAGGGGCTGGCCACCAGCACAAGTAACTGACTGCCCAGATGTCCTCTTTCGCCCCAGGATCCCCGTGGCAGGATTAACTAACCGCTCGATTTAGCCTACTCTGACCTGCCATTGACTGAAGGACCGACCCTATGAATGAATAATGACGTGCACGCTGGATTTCAACCTCAGGAAACCTAGAAGGGAGAATTTCCTTGAGAACGGAGAATTTCCCTGTACGTAGCATCTGAGAAACACCTGACTTGCATTCTTGGAATGTTTCTGTCTGAAAACATGTTTGAAACTTTAAACTAAGCTTTGATACATTATTCATTGGTTATTTTAATGAAACTGCCGGTAACATTGACTGATAAGGTCAATTCACATGAGCCAAGGTTGATGCTAAGAAACAGCCTTATCCATTATTGAGCACCCACTTAAGTTTTCCCATCTCAATAATGAAAAGCATATGAAACGAATGTAGATTTTTCAGGATTGGTATCTTCCACCCCCAGAGTAGTTAACACCAAAGTACTTGTAAAACAGGTCACCTGGTAGTAAAAACACTGTGTTAAAGGAAAAGGACCTCACACATGGATGTGCATAACAAGGGTACCCTTTATCAGATACTGCTCAGGGCTGAACACACTCCCTCTCCACTGTTCTAAGCTCAAGTTATCTACTTCTCCCTTAACTAGGGTGGGTAGGCAGATCCTTACAAGGCAACCCTCAAAGTAGACGCTGAAAACAGTCACAGTATCTCTCAGAATGGTCCACTTGACTGAAATCACCTTTTTTTCTGGGGTGGGTGATTGTAGGATGCTGAACCTGGGTGCTGTTCCTCCTTCAGATGATGCCCTGAAGTCTGTGGCAAAGCTGCCAGGGTTTAAGCCACATTGATGCTGCTGAATGCCATTCATATGTTCCCCAATGCCACACCAATCCACAACCCATTTCTCAAGTGACAAAGATTCTCCAAAGCAAATCCAGTTGCTTGATTCTCCCCCCTTTTTTTAACCCAAGGAATCTGCTGAAAGAGGAGAGTGGTTCCTGACCTTGTTGCACTGTCAGCCCCCTATCTAAACCCAGGAGGTCAAGGAGACTCTGGGCCCCGATTTCTGCAACTGATAGCCTCTTGTCCTTGCTCCCTTCTCTCAGCCCCGCCTGAGCTGAAATAACCATCTTTGTTTTCCTCTTGATTCCCGCAGGAGCCGAGCTGGGGATCAAATCCTTGCCTAGGAATGACTCAGGAAGACAAAGACATCTGCTCAGACTTTAGTCTACCTCAACCTGGAGGAGGGCAAGATACACTCTTCTGGATTCCAAGGGCTTAGAAAGAGCCAGAGGCTCACTACGAGGAGAGAAGTGACCAGCTGTTGTGGGAGAGGATTGAATTTGTCAACGCCCAACTGTCTTCCATATTGGGGTGGGAGGCTTAGGGGTTGAGCGGGCAGCTGAATGCGCCAAAAGCGCGGGGCTTAAAAGGAAGTCTCCATTAGTGAGATTACGCGTGTAGGGTGGATGCTATTAAACTTTTAAACTTTTTTTTTTTTTTTTAACAAGAGGGTTATGTATTGGGACCATTAATAAAGACCTGCAAAAGCTGAACAGTGAAACATGAAAGGCAGCACTCCCCTTGTTCCGTGAGCTGAGTTGCCAAGTCCCCTTCCTTCGCAGCTCCGCTGAGGAAAAGGTTGCGCTATACGCCAGGGCTGCACCCGCCCTGGCCTACGCCCTGCCTTCCACGTCGAGCAGCCTGTCTTCGCGAGCCTGTGTCCACAGCAAATCTGCAGTGGGGAGTGGGGAGGAATCTCAATTAACTGTCTGGGCTACCTCGAGCCCTAATCCTGTGAACTTCACCACAAATTGCGCAAGCCTACACCACATTTTCTCTACTGCTGACATCTCGGCTTTCCCCAGTAAGCCTCGAAGTTCGTTCGGCCCACATCTCCTGGGCAAGAGCGGATTTGGGCCCACAGCTCGCTTTCTCCAATTCCTGCGTTCTCCCAGCCACGAAAGCAAGTTTGGAGAAAAGTGCATGCAGCTGGCTTCCTGCAGAGGTGAAACAAACTGGCCCCGAAGATTAGTTTCCACTCATCGCCACCTGACAGAGGACAGAAAACTACCCAACAGATTGATAAGTTCCACCAGCCACCTAGGCACCAGGCCGTGAGTGCGTGGGCCTCGGCTTAGGCCCCCCACCCCCCACCTCCTTGGGCTCACTTTCCGCAGTGTCTCACCGAGCTAGGCCTCTCATTTCCTAGACCAACCCCATCGGACTTACTTTTCCAGGAGCCCAGCATCTGAACTCTCTTTCCAGGCCTCCCCTATTTCTGTGTTGAAAACTGTTGGTGAATTTCCCCCTATCTCTTGTAACTACAAGTGTGATCTGGTTACTGGAGACAGAAATCAATCCAAAAGAAGGTAAAATTACCGGCAACCTCAGGCTGGAACCCAGAAGCCTAAGAAAAGAGAAGTCAGGGTGAATAAGTCAGTGATCAAGATTTCCTTCACCAGAGACAATCCCGGTATTTACAACATTCCTCTGGGTTTAAACTGAGGCCAGGCCTCACTGAGAAGAGGGTTCTGAAGGCAAGACTGTTCATCCTACAGTGTCTCATGCTAAAGTGGAAGGACTGATGAGAGATAGATGATGGAATCGAATAAACAATCCTGATGATGCAAGCCACTGTCCTGGGAGGTTGTCGGACCCAGGACCCAGGCTGCCACTATGCCAGGCAGATCTTACACAGATTTCTGTTCCAAGAGCCTCAGTTACCCCAAAATCTCCAGTCCTGGAGGTGCAGGTGCTATAAGAAATTTGCCTGTTCTTAGCTTAAAATGCCTGTGCAGTTTAAGCCGAGGCCAAGTTTTCTTTTATCCAAAGGAAGACTAAGGATTTTTAGAATGCTTTTCTGGGAGGGCTGTTTCAAACATGGCCCGAAAGTCCTCTGCACCCCGCCCCTACCCAACTCTCTATGCCTGTCACCCTTTCATACTCTCAGGCTATACACAGAGAGTACCCTCTTTTGCTAATCATTCCCTGGTAGCCCCACAGTGGCCTCTAATCTCATACACTTTTTAATAGAGACTGCTATGGACTGAATGTTTGGATCACCCAAAATTCATGGTAAAGCCCTGTTCTTTTATGTGACAGTATTTAGATATGGGGCTTTGGAAGGTAATTAGGTCATGAGGTTAGAGTCCTTATGATGGGATTAGTGGATGCCCCCCCCTCTTATAAAAAGAGACAGGATAGAGCTTGCTTCCTCTCACAACCCCTTCCACATCCCTCAAATGAGGAAACGAGGAAGATACCCCTCCATGCTGGCACCCTGATTGCAAACTTCCCAGCCTCCAGAACTATAAGAAATATGTTTTTTGTTTAAACCATTCAGTCCATGGTTGTCTTGTTATGGCCCAAGCCAATTAAGGCAGAAGCACATGCATTGCAGGACTCGGAAGCTAACCTGGTGGGGGCCTATAGTCCATGTTCTTGCCAGGACCCTCTATTTCCTCCAGGTCTGGCTTCTTACCAAACCAGTTGGCAGCAACTGCATCAACAAATAGCCTGTGGCTAAAGGAGCACTGAACTGGGAAGGACCGGCTGTGTGAGGAGGAACTGAAGACCAAGAGGGACAGAAGAATGTGTGCAATGTCTACTTTTAGGGTGATGCAGGTATAGTTAGAAATTGTGCAAGTCCTGAGGTTCGACTTCTTTCCCCAGGGTCTAGTACTTCCCGAGGCCTGTTTGGAAATGGCCATTGGCCGCTGGGCATTATATCCATGAAGTCAGAAAGTAAAGCAGCATTTGCTACTAAAGAGAAGTATTTTGTGACCTAGGGGGACTGAAAGAAATCAGTTTTTCTCATAAAGTCCAACTCCTGTGCTTTCCAAGTATCCCAGTGACTATTTTTGTTTTAGCTCCTGGTACATCTATGCACTAAGACCCAAAGCATTATAGACCCCCAGTTATCTCAGCATGTATTATCCAATTGAAGGGAAATAACTACTCTTAAGAACTGGAAGCCCCTTATCCTGTCTATGGCCAGCCATAGAAGACAAAGGATACAGTTCCTTGTACTCCTTACATGTGTATGAAAATCATGATTTAAAATCACACTACCATCCCCTGCCCCCCAAATAAAGTCCTCTCTGCTCTTTGTAATGGGTTTTCTTACTGGCACAGTCTGTATCTAATAATGTCAAAGGGGATATTCTAAGCATATGTGGAGGGGTGTAGTATTTCCAGTCTTTTTGTTTGTTTTTAATGGAACAGGGTCTTACTCAGTCTCCCAGGCTACAGTGCAGTGACACAATCAGGGTTCACTGCAGCCTCCATCTCCTGTGCTCAAGTGAGCCTCCCACCTTAGCATACTGAGTATCTGGAACTACAGGTGCACACCAGCACAACTGGCTAATTTTTGGATTTTTCATAGAGATGGGGGATGGGAGGAGGTGACTTGCTATATTGCCCAGGCTGGTCTTGAACTCCTAGACTCAAGTGATCTGCCCACCTCAGCCTCCCAAGTGCTGAGATTACAGGCGTGGACCACCGTGCCTGACCTATACTTACAGTCTTAATTCTTCAAAAGGAGTGCATTTGGTAGGAATCAGATTTTTCTTATCTATGAGAAAAGGAAAAAAAAAGATAAATTAGCATATCTGCCATTCAAATAACTTCAGCATTTGTTTTATATCCACAGAGACAGGCTATAAGCAAATGGGTACTCATTCAAGAAAAGTGGACATAGAGGATGGGGGGGAAATGTGTGTCCTCTTCTAGCACATCTTTCCTTTGCCAAATGGGAATGGCAGAAAGAGAACAGAAGTGAGAGCAAGCCTGGTACCAGCAAGAAAACAGGCAGGAAGCTGCTGGAACTCTGATGCACGTACTATTCATTCACCAACCCACTCAAAGGCTGTTGGTTGAGAAAATAATTAGATCAAAGGTGACATTTCAGACTAAGTCTGAGAGCCAGAACACACGGACTATGTCTTATTTCCTTGTTTTTCCCCCAAAATAAGTTGCTTAGTTTTCTTCATTGCTAAAGGGGAAGGAGGACAATGATTGGAGATGCAACTGCTGGGGTGGGAGTGCACCTGATTTGAAAGACATGCTCAACAATAGTGAGTGGATAATTTGCTTCGGTTTAGTTTTTTGGTGTGTTTTGTTGTTTTCTCTTAAGAAAAGTTTAGGCATCACATTCTAAAGAAATATTCCTTGCATACTTTTCCTGAAACCAGACACTTTGTGTGAAATCAAAAAAAAAAAAAAAAAAAAAAAAAAAAGATTTTGATTTAAACAAAAGCTGTTAACAAAAAAAAAAAAAAAAAAAAAAAAAAAAAAAAAAAAAAGAAAGAAAAGAGAGAAGAGAAAGAATTCATTTCCCGTGACCTCTAAGAAGGGAATTATTTGTGAACTGCATGTTTTGTCACCTTTAATCATTTTTTTTCAAATTGCAAATTAGCTAGCCCAACAATCTTGGACTATTTATTTAATAAGCACAGTATAGTAGCATTTGATAATCATGTTATGGAACAACTAAAATGGAACTTACTACAGGTCCCCACTTTAGCTCCCATGCAGTCATACACAAAATGAGATTTAAAATGGAATAGAGAGACATGATACACACAACTTAGTTTTAACGTTGTGATCATTTACTCATATTATGACAATCATGCTGATAAATTCTATGACTTCTCATATATCTACTGTGTCTACACCCTTGGTTCATTTGTTTTTCATTTCAGTAGCTGGCTCAGGTCACAGCAATAAGAAGGTCCTAGCTTAGCTCCTGAAAACAAAAAAACCAAAAACCAAAACAAAACAAAACAGTGACTAGTCTTACATTTTAGAAAAATTACATTAAAAAAAATCTTAGATTTTTTTAACAAAAGAATTTACTTCATGCAAGTCACCCTGCTGTCTTCTCTATCTTTGAAACTCTTGTGTAATCCCTAAGGGAGGGATTTAGGAGCATACAGCATGTTATAACACTAGTTTTCTTGGTTGTAAATGAGGCAATTTCATGCTGGGAGCTAAAGGAGCACACAGTGGAACTCCGTGTTGTAACCAGGGTCACCATCAAACATATTGTGATTTGATTATTGCTTAGCTGTTTCACTTTTCTTATGGTATATATAGTCTCAAGTAATCATAAGCTCCTCAAAGGAAATCTGTCAGCATACACTGCCTTGTGATCTCTCGAATGCACAATAATCAAAACCCTAAATGAAGATCCTTATAAGAAGTGGCTTCAAAAGATGGCTTAATAATTATTTAAATTTTCTCCCCCAAAGAAGTGAGAACCTACAGCATTTAAAAGTGTATTGTAATGGTGAATGATTTTTTTGTCTGCTGTTTTCTTTTTCTAAGGGGGTGAGGATTTGAGAGTGTGAGTGTGTGTGTGTGTGCATGTGTGTGTGGTGTACATACAAGTGTTTTCATCATTTGCATCATCATGGCTCTTAATTACAGTAATCATTTTTGCAAATGGGCTTTGTTTTCTACTCTGAATCCCTGGCTTTTGGCAGGCTGCACTGAGCAAACACCTGTTGTCTGGTTGAACAGAGAAACACCTGTCAGTGAAGCCACTAAGTACTAACTTAGGAGCTGTCATGGGGGTCTAGGGAAACTTTGCAATTGTCAGAAGAAAAGAAGGAGCACCTGCTTAGGGCCCAGGAGGGTCAAATGACAGCTTATTGACTTCTGACAGAAGATGTCGATGAATACATTCCCTTTCCTCTGCCTACTCCTGAGAAATGCAGCCTGTGGCCATAACATCTGTTAATGAATGAATAAATGTAATCAGATTTGAGGAAAATTGCTTTTTAAAAGAAATTGTAGTTTAAGAGATATGAGGGCTTCGAGACGTTGAAATCTAAATGGCTTTTATAGGTGAATATCCAGCTGATAAGAGTGAAAGAGGCAAGCAATAAGAAAAAGGAAAGGAAACAAAGAAATATTGACATGGAAAAGGAAGCAAAGATGATTTTTTTCTATGTGATCATTTCTTTACGGAAGTGACCCTTTCGATTGCACTGGTGGTACTGAGCTGGTTCTATGTATAGAAACAGTCATTTCCAGTATAATAGAGATCACTGGAAAAGTCCTTATCAATTCCCTCGACAGTTTAGTTACTTAAATGCGGCTTATGCCTGCACATGGAAATGGAGGAAAATAAAATAAAATAAATTTTTTTGAAAAAGGCTTTGGGAAGGGAAAAAAAAAGCTCACATTTTCTCAAAGATAAATTTTAGTACCAGTATTTATCTTTAGAAATCCTAGTCTTTTGTTGCTCATGCTTAAGATACATAGAAATCCACCTGGCTCAGGGAAATTTCTCTTTTTAAATTTATTTTTTTAAAATTTTTGTGGGTAAATAGTAAATGTATATATTTATGGGGTATAGCTCCGGGAAACTTCTTGAACCTCCCTGATTCTGTGAAAGATTATCCACAGAGCTGGATGTTACAAGGATTGGGCACTTGAGCTTTTCCATCTGTATCTCTTTCCAGTTAGAATTACTCTCCGGAATATTCTGTGGGAAGAGCTGCCAGCCTGAATTCTTCCTCCAGATGGAGATTGCTTTTCTATTCTGCCCCATTGTCTCTCATAAAGACACTCTCCTTTCCTTATATTATTATTTTCCTAGTCTTGGGGAGTCTCTTAGCATTAAAAACAAAGGGAAATGGGGGTGGATGAAAAAAAACTATAGGCAGGAAGGAGGGAAGACAGGAGAAATCATTAAGAGAACTTTTAATCTTGGATTTATCCTCGATTTTTCTTTTTCTTGCTCTCCCTGTATGCAATCCATTAGAATCTCCTTTTGGCTTTATCTTCCAAACATGTCCAGAATCCAAATACTTCCTACTGTCTCCACTGCAACAGTTGGCACCTCTCACACGGATGATTGCAATAACTGGTCTCCTTGCTTTCGGCCTTCGAAACTTAAAATTTATTCTTAATGCAGCAATCAAAATAATCCTTTAAAAAATAAAAGTCAGTTTATGTCACTCCTCTTTTTTTTTTAAGACAGAATCTCCCTCTGTCACACAAGCTAGAGTGCAGTGACAGAATCACAGCTCAATATAGCCTCAACCTCCCAAGTCAAGTGATTCTTGCACCTCAGCCTCCTGTGTAGCTCCCACTACCATTCCCAGATTTTTTTTTTTTCATTTCTCTGTACTACATGCTCCCTCTACCATTCCCAGTATATTTTTTATTTTTTTGTAGAGATGGGATCCTGCTATGTTGCCCAGGCATGATTCCAACTCCTGGGCTTAAGCAATCCTTCTACCTTGGCCTCCCAAAATGTTGGAGTTACAAGCATGAGCCACTGCACCCAGCCCACTCCTTTCTTAAAACCATCAATCAACTATCATTTTACTCAAAACTAAAGTCTTTCAGCAACCTTGAAGTCTCTGCTTGCTCCCCTGGCTCACTCCTTTCAAAACATGCTGGCTTCCTTGCATTCTTCCAACTCAGCAGATACGCTCTCATCTTCCCACATTGACAAAAGGCCATGTCCTCTGCTGGGACTGCTCATCACCATTATATTTGTCTGGCTAACTCCTTCCCCTCCTTAAGTCTTTGCTCACTTGCTTTTCCCTCAAATGATACCTGTCCCCTCTATACAGCCCCTAATATCCATACTGCTTATCTTTTAATTGTTTTCCACATTAATTATTTTTTAAAAGCAGTTACGGAGCTCTTACTATAAGCCAGATATTCTGGCACTATTGTCTTGCCTATGTTACAGGTCATAAGAAAATGAGGCACGGGGTGGTACATAACTTAACCAAGTCACACAGTCAGGAAGTGGTGGGGCTAAGGTTTGAAATCAGATAGTCTGGCTCTAGGAGTAATGCTTTCCATGAGGGGAGAAATCTTTCTTTTGTTCACAAGTATTTACCAAACATGAGAATGATGTATGACACATTGTCAGTACCCAATAATTATTCTCTAAATAAATAATAAACTTGAGAATTGAGCATTTGCTCTCCAGGTTGAGATACATTATTTCAGGTTTATTGTCAAGAATGTTCATTTCTCAGGAACCTCAGCTTTACTTCATGTGGCTTCAGGCAGAGTAGAATGAGGAGAAACACATTCTAATCCAGACATTTTATTTCAGCCTATAATTTTTGAATACAGGAAATTTCCTCAGAGGTGTTGCTTTTATTTTCCTCTGCTTTTATTATGCTTATTTTACAACTCCACCCATCCTCCAGTACCCCATGATTGAAGTAAGTAAATGTGAGAGAAATTCAGGAAAAAAAGAAAAAGTAGTAGGGCGTTCACCCTTTTTCTTACACACACCAAAACCACTTAACCTTTTAACCTCATTTTCTATATGAATTTCATACTAACAACATCAAACAAATAGAGAGTTTTGGAACCAGAATATTGGACCATGTGTCAGAAATGCCACTGGTTCTTTGTGGTACCCACAACTGAAAACCGAACAAAGAAAACCTTGTCATCTAGATCTCCTTAAAATGCCAGCAGGACCGAGTAGAAGCCTGTGGTGCTTCAAAACTTAGTTCATTTTGTAAAGACAGCACAGGGCATGATAGAAACTGCTAGTATAAACCAATATACATCAAGTCTAATTCTGTAGCCCACTCCCACACACACAAACACACACACACACAGAGTAGCTACATAGCCATGATCAAACTCCAAAGCCTCATTTTTTTGCTCTCTATAAAAATGGGAGTTATAACTTTTGATCTGGTATTCTTTGTTGTGAGAAGAAAATAACACATGTGTGACTGAATGTGAAATCATTATACAAATATAATTACGTGGTATGTCAAAATAACGCACCTTAAGATACAAAAAAAGCCTAATAACGTATGAGTATAAAAGTATTTTAATCAGTTCATTTTGTCTTAGGGGCATGCAAACAGTAAAGCAAATAAAACTAATCAACTTCTTTGTTTTTTTGTGACAGGAAACTTGGTCCAGTCGTTTTTACAATGTTGATATGATTATCTATTGGTATTTCAGCAGCTGAAAGGCAATTCCAGTGAACATTTGTGGATTACAGAATGAATGAAATTTATCTGCCTTATTTTGAAGGACAGCAGTAAAGAAAAGGAACGTAATTAAAGAAGTCCATCTGCATTTTCAAACATCTACTTCAAATAGTAGTATTTTTATTACTGTTGCCACACTATATAAAGATGGCAAGTGTCACCAACGTATAATCTCTTTTGACGCTGATCCATAATGATAACCTGTCCACTCTCTAAAAGAAAGGGAATTCATTTCAGGTTTCCATGTCAGAATATCTTTGTAACAGATATCCTCATGCTGTGATAGTTAAAGCTATGTGTCTTAAAACAATCTTGCATTGATTGAGTTAAACTTCGCAGTGACTAAGCTGCAACAGACTTTAACTCATTTTCACCTCGCTTTCTCCATTAATAAAACCAAGATACAATCTTGTCAACTTTGTTTTCCTTATTTATAACTAATATTTAAAGTTTTTAAAAGTACTTTCTGGCCTCTTACTGCATTGTTTCATCTATTATGAGCTTTGATTTGTTGAAGAAAGATAAGCAACAAGACTGTATGTTTACTACAACAAGTCATATTAGTAAAAGTTTTGAGCATGACTAAGATTAAGAATTTAAAAGGTTACGTGTTTTAAGAAAAAGAAGAATCATAAAGAGTCTGTATCAGGCTGGGCATGGTGGCTAGTGCCTGTAATTCCAGCACTTTGGGAGGCCAAGGCAGGCGGATCACCTGAGGGCAGGAGTTTGAGAACAGCCTGGCCAAGGTGGTGAAATCCCATTTCTACTAAAAATAAAAAAATTAGCTGGCCATGGTGGTATGCACCTGTAATCCCAGCTACTGCGAAGGTTGCAGCGAGCTGAGATCACTCCACTGCACTGCAGTCTGGGCAATGGGGTGAGACTCTTTCTCAAAAGAAAAGCAAACAAACAAAAAAGTCTATGTCAATGTATCAATGTGAAAGATCACCACTGGTTTGTTACTAACATTTGAAATTGCTATTAAGAATTTATGGCTGGATATGGTGGTTCATGCCTGTTGGGAAGCAGAGGCAAGAGGATCATGTGAATCTAGGAGTTAGAGACCAGCCTGAGCAACATAGTGAGACCTCATCTCTACTAAATTTTTTTTTTTAAATTAGTCAGGTATATTGGTATGAACCTGCAGTCCCTGCTATCCAGGAAGCTGAGTGGGGAGGATTATTTGAGCACAAGTGTTCAAGGCTGAAGTAAGCTGTGACTGCACCAACTGCACTCCAGCCTAGGCAACAAAGCCAGACTTTTTCCAAAAAAAAAAAAAAAAAAGGATTTGTATTTCTCTTTTATTTATTAATAAGGCAGAGGGAAACTCTTATATTGTTCTTTTGCAATTGTTTTATAGTTAATATACTGCCATTGAAAGCAAGATTGTTAACTAAGCAAAACTCAGGAGACTCTGGTTAGAGCTCCTTGAAGGGAATCAAAAGAAGCTTATTACAGGGAAGCTTAATGCTGGGAAGCAGAAAATACTAAGGTCCTAATAGGAATTGACATAAGATTCAAGCAGCTGACAGGGAGAAATCAGCACACATCTAAGCATCAGCACTGGCTGCTGCTTGGGTGAGCGATACAGCATTATTCCTCTCCAGCAGCACACCTGACCCAAGAAGATAAAGCATGGAAGCCTCTGTGGCATGCACAGCTCTCCGAACACTTCCTGGTTCTGCCACCTGGAGCAAGTTTCTTGACCTTTCTGAACCATAGTTTCCTCTTTTGTAAAATTGAAACAGCAAAAACCTCTGCCTCAAGGAGCGCTGTTTCCCAGCACTGTGGGAAATAATTTTTCAATTATTGTTGTGAAAATTAAGGTCCAAATCAGGACTGTCAGTTCCTGGGACATTGTAAGCCTCACTACCATTAACTGTCAAAATAGAATCTCTCTTTCTTCCCCTTTGGAGATTTTGGAGGAAATAATTTTGGAGGAGAGAGGGATTGACATTTCAATGCAAGTCAACAAATATATCTAAATGGGCTTTCCTTTCCTAAGTCAGATTTCTTCAATCCATTGAATGATTAAAAAATGCTTTTTATCCTGAGTGGTAAAAATCACAGGGCGTTTCCTTTGTCATAAATATGAGAGATAATGTCATCAAATGACATACAGGAAAATGGTAGGCCTCCAATTTAACAACAATGGGACACAAATTTTTCAGTCTAGGAAATAATGATCTCTCCTGTCTTGTCATTACTTGAGTGATGACTTTCTGCTACCTCCATTATGTGTTCTACCAGCAAGTGTAACCATATCTCTTCTAGATAATAAAGGTGCCTGTCAGGTAGTGCCAGAATAAAACCTTGAAATGACACTCCATTTGTCAAATCAGTATGTTACAAAACACATTTTTCTTTTGGGGATTTCCTTAGCCTGTTTACCTATTAAAGCCATATCCATATTAAAGAGTCCCTCTTGTGATTGAAATGGAAAAAAAATCAGACAAATACAAACAAGAGCAAATATTTTATTTGCAAGTGGGAGATTAGAGTTTCCAGGAAACACACATAATCCTGTGTACACTTACATATTACTTGTTGCTTTACAGTATGAAGATGAAAAAGCAACTGGGCAACAGTAGTCAGTGATGTAAACCTTATACGTATTTTCTTGTATCTTGATTTTATTTCTTTTTTAAATTTACATATAGCAAAGGTCATTCTTTTGGTGTACAAATGAATGTACACCAAAATTGTCTGAGTTGGGACAAATGTTTAGTCATGTAGGCTGTCCCATCAAGATCTTAATGTGGGTCCAACTGGCACTATAAAATACGTAATTTGAATGACAAAGTATGCCTGGCTCAGTCCTTCAAATGGAAAACATGAAGAATGGAGAAAAATATCAGAGGAAAGTTCTGTCTTCTGAGATGTACTTCTGCCTTCTGCAATGAATCATCTACTTCTCACAATTTTCTTCAATTGATTTCTTCTCTTTCATTTATTTTTCTAATATTTCAGCTTAAAAGCCATTTTCTCACAAAAGCCTTCCCTAACTCATCCCCTACCCCAAATCTAGACTAATCCATACCTAAGTCCTTCCATAATGTGTTTTCAAAAGTATTCTCTTCTTAAAGTGTCTCTGCTTACCAAAATTATATCTGTATAAGTTTTTTAAATATATACAGTTTTTTATTTATTTATTTATTTATTTATTTATTTATTTATTTATTTATTTTGAGACAGAGTCTTATTCTGTCGCCCAGGCTGGAGTGCAGTGGCATAATCTTGGCTCACTGCAACCTCTGCCTCAAGCAATTCTCCTGCCTCAGCCTCCTGAGTAGCTGGGATTACAGGTGCATGCCACCACACCAGGCTATTTTTTGTATTTTTATAGAGACAGGGTTTCACCATGTTGGTCAGGCTGGTCTTGAACTCCTGACCTCGTGATCTGCCCGCCTCAGCCTCCCAAAGTGCTGGGATTACAGGTGTGAGCCACCACATTCAACTGTATATAGCTTTTATTGGACAATTTGTCTAATGTCTGTCTCCCACACTAACTCAGCTAAAAAAGGAGTTGAGTGTTGGTTGATCCTTTAGTCTCTCTAAAGAACACCGTTTGTTTTAACAATTCTTTTAAGGTACTAGGTTAAAAGAAGGCTATTCTTTTCATTAAATTTTAAAATAATAACCCACCTACTTCTCTAGTAATTAGGTAAAAGCTGTGAGAAGAGTCAGAGTGTATAACTGCAAATCAACAGTGTGATTTATAAAGCATGCAAATAAAGTTAAATATGGAAACTTCTTTGTATGAACTTACTGCCCAACTAACAAATGACAGAACATTTGCCTAGTCTCACTCCCTCTGGAATTAGATTCTAAAGTCTACTGCACTTTTTAGTAGCTTTTACTGAACAATATGCCTTAAGCTAGGCTGGTCCACAAAAGTTGGTCTGGGTTCAAAAACTGGCAGGAGAGGCAACTCAGAGAATAGCAACAGTTTCTTTCATTTTGCTTTACTGCAGAACCCACAAATAAGTAAAGGGCATGCATCACATGAATTTATAGGGGACTGTATATGACTGCTCATTTCTTCCTAAGTTCTTCATTTTGGCATATGCAAAGTATGTTGGTTTAGTCTTTCCTTTAAAGTGCTAATGTGGTAAGAGGAGTCAAGAGAAGCAAAAACATAAGACTACCATCGTGTATGCTTTATAGGAGGAACAGGCCACATCAGCACTGAAGGTTCTGTCAGCTAGGACTTCTTGTTATTCCACAATTAAATGCTCTTGAATTCTCTTGTTTCCATCATTATTGATATGTAGCAACCCAGTCATGGCCTTTACACCATTGGAGACTCTATTTTTGGTTATTATTGAATTGAATCCCCATTACCTAGCATAATGCCAGCAACAGAGTATGCACTCAAAATATTTATTGCATGAGTAAGCAAATGCATGTATAAGTCAGTGCTAGTATGGCTCTGCCGTTGATTAACCATATGATTTGACAAGTTACTTACCTCCTCCACGTGTCAATCTCATTTATAAATTGTAAAATATGTAAAATTTATTATTGTTATTATGATTGAGACAAAATCTTCTTCTGTTGCCCAGTCTGGAGTGCAGAGGAGCCATTGTGGCACCCTGCAACCTCTGCCTGCTGGGCTCAAGCTATCTTCTCACCTTAGCCTCTTGAGTAGCAGGGACTACAGGCTCACACCACCATGCCCAACTGATTTTTGCATTTTTTGTAGAAACGGGTTTTCACCTGTTGTTGAGGCTGGTCTCAAACTCCTGGAGTCAGTGAGGGGTTTGTCCACTTGACTGCCAAAGTTCTGGGATTATAGGCATGAGCCACCACACTCAGCTAAAACCTTTTAAAAACTCATACCTATAATCCCAGCACTTTGGAAGGCTGAGGTAGGCAGATCATTTGAGGGCAGGAGTTTGAGACCAGCCTGGTCAACGTGGTGAAACCCCATTTCTACTGAAAATAAAAAAAATCAACTGAGTATGGTGGCCCACACCTGTGCTCTAGCTACTCAGGAGGCTGAGGCACGAGAGTCCCTTGAACCAGGGAGGTGAAGGTTGCAGTGAGCCAAAATAGCATCACTGTACTCTGGCCTGGGCTACAGAGTGAGACTCCATCTGAGAAATAAATAAATAAATAAATAAAATAAAAAATAAGTGAAAGTCATAAATATAGAATCAACAAGAAAAAGTCACTTATGCCTCCTCTTAATCTCAAGGTTTACTGATCATATTAAATTGGTTCAATTAAATTAAACTATATTAAATGACAGAGAATGTTTTAATTCTTGTAATGCTGATTATTGATATGTGGCTTTGGACATATTATTTAAAGTGCATGAACCTTCATTTTCTTATGTATAAACTTAGGAGAATAACAAAGATATTTCTGATATTTTTCAACATCAACATCAGATTATTCCAGTTTCTTTTATTGGTTTTATTTAAGATTATAAAAATTTTTTAATTAGGCCAGGTGTGGTGCCTGAAATTCCATCACCTTGGGAGGCCAAGAAAGATGGATCACTTGAGGTCAGAAGTTCAAGAACAGCCTGGGCAACATAGCAAAACCCCCATCTCTACTAAAAACACAAAAATTAGCTGAGTGTGATGGCACAAGCTTATAACTGCAGCTACTTGGGAGGCTGAGGTGGGAGGATCACATAAACCTGGGAGGCAGAGGTTGCCTTGAGCTGAGATTACACCACTGCACTCCAGCCTGGGCAACAGAGTGAGACCCTATCTAAAACAAAAGAAAAAAAATTCTTGAATTAATGTCTTTTATTTATTCAATTTCTAATGATTCTCTTTACACTTAAGTCAAATTAATAAGTCCTCTAAACTTTATGATGAAGATACAATTCATAGAAAAAATTATTTCTGAAAAATACAATAGAGGTAGGTATAAAACTGGGAGAAGCAAAACCTAGTGGGGAAATCATATCCCAGGAAAGAGGGATCACTGTGCCTGCAGGAAGATGGTTAGTACAAGGAAACATAGTCACAGCAGCTATTAAAATAAAAAGCAGAAGAGTACTCTAACTTACAAGAGTGGATTAATCATCATTTCATCTTCCAAACTTCTCATTTTTGTTTTCTTTAAAACAATAACTTGGATTTAAGCAGAACAATTTACTTCTCCCAGGACACAACAGCTTTCATTTCTGCAAACATTTCTTTTAGCCTTTGGAAAAGTGCCAAAGATCCAGGATTTTTTCCAGATTTCAACCACATTTATGACATTGTGCATCAGATAAGATATGACACATGGACAGAATGGGTTCCTACAGGTATTAAAAAAAGAAAGAAAGAAAGAAAGAAAACCTACCTTTTTAAGAGTAAAGCTCTCTTAGACTGACAAGTCCAGACTGAGCCAAAATATCTTTAAGTTTTTTCACATTATATTTAAAGGATATTGTTTTGTTTTGTTTTGTTTTTTCATTTGATGAAATAAAGTTGCAGAGAAGGTAGCGAACATACCTATATTCAGAGCAATTTGATTAAGAAACAAATTAGGTATGATCCTATGGCCAAAAACTCGAGAACAGAAGAGTCTCTGAAAAGAAACTAGAGCTATATATAGTCACAAAAGGTCCATTTGAGGAAGAGCAAGGTGAGACATTTTAGATAAACTTTCTATTCAGTGAACTTTCTTAAGATCTCTGATTTTAAAAAACAGAAAAAGCACTAGTAAAATAGGAGAAGGAGCACAGAAATAATGACAGATGCAAATGAGTAGCAGAAAACAGTTTCTGGAAGATGAAGAGCAGAATGGATCAAGAAATGGAAAAGACAAGTACTTTTGAGATAACACTAATTAATTTCTTTCATTTTAAATTTTTATTTATTTATTTATTTATTTATTTTGAGACAGGGTCTTGCTCTGTCACCCAGGCTGGTGTGGAGTAGCTCTTTTATAGGTCACTGCAGGCCTCAAACTCCTGGACTCAAGTCATCCTCCTGCCTCAGCCTCTCAAGTAGCTAGAACTACAAGTGTGAGCTACCACATCAGTTAATTATATTATATTATATTATATTATATTATATTATATTATATTATATTATATTTATTTGTTTTTGTAGAGACAGGGTCTCACTATGTTGCTCGGGCTGGTCTAGAACTCCTAAGCTCAAGCAATCCTCCTACCTTGGCCTCCCTGGGATTGCAGGCATAAGCCACCATTCCCAGCCAATTTCTGACTTTCTAGTGAACATCTTCAACTAAATTTCCCAAAGGTTCCTAAAACTTTGTATGTCCTATATATTTCATTTATTTTTTTGTTTTTTAACTTTTATTTTAAAATAAAGGGTACATGTGCAGATTTATTACATAGGTTTGTGTCACGGGGCTTTGTTATACAGATTGTTTCATCACCCAGGTATTAAGCCTAGTACCCAATAGTTATTCTTCCTAATTCTCTCCTTCTTCCCACTCTTCACTCTTCAATAGGCCCCTGTGTGTATTGTTTCCCTCTATGTGTCCATGTGTTCTCATCATTTAGCTCCCATTCATAAGTGAGAACATGTGGCATTTGATTTTCTGTTTCTGCATTAATTTGCTAAAGATAATGGCCTCCAGGTCCACCCAGGTCCCTGCAAAGGAATTGACCTTATCCTTTTACATGGCAGCATAGTGTTCTATGGTGTATATGTACCACATTTTGTTTATTCAGTCTATCATTGATGGGCATTTGGGTTGACATTCCTGTCTTTACTATTGTGAATAGTGTCGCAATGAACAAATATGTGCATTTGTCTTTATAATAGAACAATTTATATTTATAGCTCTTTGGGTATATACCCAGTAATGGGATTGCTTGATTGAAGGGTAGTTCTGTCTTTGGGTCTTTGAGGAATTACCACACAGTCTTTCACAATGGTTGATCTAATTTACACTCCCAACAACAGTGTATAAGCATTCTTTTTCTCCACAAGTTTGCCAGCATCTGTTATTTTTTAACTTTTTAGTAGTAGCCATTCTGACTGGTGTGAGATGGTATCTCACTGCAGTTTTTTGATTTGTATTTCTCTAATGATCAGTGATACTGAGCTTTTTCATCATGTGATTGTTGGCTGCATGTATGTCTTCTTTTGAAAACTGTCCATAGTTTTGATGAAAGCCTGAGTCAAAGATTGGGTGTATTAATA
The DNA here is from genome assembly GCF_048565385.1 of Saimiri boliviensis. Classification (NCBI taxonomy): domain Eukaryota; kingdom Metazoa; phylum Chordata; class Mammalia; order Primates; family Cebidae; genus Saimiri; species Saimiri boliviensis. Next base: position 73,441,345 of record NC_133451.1, on the reverse strand, counting down.
TATATTTTATTTGGAAGGTTACTAAGAATAAGGGGAAAAAAGAGCATTTAGAGAATAAAACCAGAAATTTAAAAAAAAAAAGACAAAAAAAGTAAGAGGAGGGTACATTATTAAACTGGTTACCAGCATCAGCAACTGGGGCTCAGATCCACTGAGGAAATATTAGGCAACCTGTAGAAATTGCCTAAAAGAAGTATCCCAGCAGGATGGGAAAGTAGGAGCATTGATCCATTGATTCCTCTTTCTCCCACTTCCAGGCTGCATCTGTGTGTTGGTTTGGAGTCCTTGTGCCTTAGGAGAAAGTCCTGAAGTAGAAAAGCAATGGTGCAAACCTTCTCATTAAGATAGGACGCTAGCAACATGCATGAGACTGCTTACCAGAGCAGTACTGAAATCACCTGGGCAAAGAAGAGATAGTGCAAAGCACCACAGTGTCTATTATATTTACTCAGATTGCTCCTCCCCATGTATATTCACCATTTTTCTGTGTGTTTTGTTGTTGTTGTTGAGACGGAGTCTTGCCCTCTGTCACTCAGGCTGGAGGGCAGTGGTGCAATCTCAGCTCACTGCAAACTCTGCCTCCTGAGTTCAAGTGATTCTCCTGCCTCAGCCTCCCGGTTAGCTGAGATTAGAGGCACGCACCACAACACCAGGCCAATTTTTATATTTTTAGTAGAGACAGGGTTTCACCATGTTAGCCAAGCTGGTTTCAAACTCCTGGCCTCAAATGATCTGCTCACCTCAGCCTCCCAAAGTACAGGTATTACAGACGTGAGCCACCATGCCCGGGCTCACCTTTCTATTAATGCAATCACCATCTATCAAGTTGCCTAAGGCAGAATGCTTTGAGTTATTGTGTACAACCTCATTCCTCAATCCCTCACATCTATATCAATAAGTTTTGCTCTTTCTGCTTTTTAAAATTGTAGTAAATAACATGCAACAAAAATAATTTCTCATATTATCTATTTTTAAGTGTATAGCTTGGTAGTGTTAAGTACATTCCAATTGTTATGAAGCAGATATCCAGAGCTTTTTCATCTTGCAAAACTGAAACTTTGTACTCATTAAACAACTCCCATTCTCCCCTTTCCTCAGTTTCTGGTAGCCATTATTCTACTTTCTGTTTTTGTGAGTTTAACTATTTTAAATCCCCCTATGCACGTAGAACCACGCGGTATTTGTCTCTCTGTGACTAGCTTATTGCATTTAGCCTAATGTCCTCAAGGTTCATCCATGTTGTGGAAATGACAGGATTTCCTTTCTATTTAAAGTCCAATAATATTCTACTGTATGTTCATTTTGTATATCCATTCATCCATTGATTGACATTTGGATTGCTTCCACCTCTTTGCTATTGTGAATAGCACCACTGTAAGCATGATTTATTTTAACAGGTAGGTATATTTTTCATGTAGTGGTTACCATACTGTATGCACAGTATAGTTATTTTCTAATTTTAACATAGTGAATGTCATCAAATTGAAAATGAATAACGGTAAAGTCCTGCATTTACGCTAAAAAAATGTTGCTCAAACACAAAATAGATAATAGAGAACTCAACGTAGCGATGTTAAAACATTCACAACTACAATAAAACACACATTTGCTATACTATCAGTGTAATTCTCCATTGAGATAAGTCTTCTAAAAATCAGTTGCAATATTGAAATACTTTAAGAAAGATATAGGTAAATGTTTCCAAAGCAGAATAACATATATTAAACCGAAACCAGAGAATGCCAATCAACATGATGTAAAGGATCTGGGAATGTTTTCTTTATTTGAAAGATGTTGAGGCTAGAAAATAAAATATTTGTGGGGACCATACCTTTTCCTGCAGTATAACCTTTTGATGTTTACTTAGATGCATTCCTACTTTCGATCTAAATACAAAAGTGTGTACTTTTAAAATAAAAGAGGCCTTTTTGTCATAACTTTATTAAAGACGAACAACTTTACTGAAGTTGAATGACTATTAACAAGATCTTTAGTGATTCATGTCTGAAAACCAGGAGTTTTTTGGGTATAAGTTTGTCTGTGACTAGAAAATAAGCATGCAATTTCCAAACCAGAAGAAATTTTAGAAGCAAATATATTTTCATGTAGTTATGAACTAGCATAGATTGTGCTTTATTTTTTTAATAAGTTACTTTTTGGGTATTAGACAATTTAATTTTAAAAGAAATGAAAACTTATTCAAACAGAAGAGATGTATATTTTAAAAGCTTAATGAACAATTAACAATGTGTACTATGTTCTTCCACGTCTTTTCTATGCTATTATCCCCAAATATATATTTGGATAGTTAGTTTTAAGAAACTGGATTTTATAGTACACATGGTTGTGCTTTCCTCACATAAAAATATACTAAGGGCAAACTAGATCAATACATATGGATATAGTTCTCTTTCTTAAATGTTTGCTTTATGTTTAATAGAGCTACAGCAAATAAATATATATACATAATTATTCAAGTTGTTTCCAGTAATTTTTTTACCATTTGTTTACAATGCATTAATATACATTGGTACATTAAATGTACCAGTAATTGTACTTATGTGACATAGATTCCTAAAACTGGAATAGCTGGGTTAAAGTTTATGTGTATTTCATATTACGATATGTATTGCCAGATTACTTTTCAAAAAACTCTCCACAAACCCCTTGAACAATGCATGAAACTCTTTTGGCTCCTCACTTCTAAGAAAACATGGCTGTTCTAGATTTTACAATTTCATAAAAGTGTCTTCAATTATTTAATAAGCTTTGCAAGTGAGATTAGACTAGTTTGTGTCACTTAGAACATAGAGCTAGTATAAAGAAAAGTAGCTTTTGGCTTAGTGTAATTTTTCTAGCATTAGAGCTACTCGTTAGTGACATAGACCGCCTTATTAAGAAGTTAATTTACTATTTTGGAAGCTGTGCTTTGGAAATAACCTTTCTATTAATCATCTTCATATTTTCACTCTAAGTTGTTGTTTATATAGAACATTAATATGTTTTGATTTCTATTTACCTGTGCATCTCTACTAATTTATTTTATAGATATACATTTTATAATTTTATTTTAATTTATATTGATATAAATAAAAAATTTATATTAATATTCTCTCATTTTCTCTCTCTCTCTTTCACATACACACCTCCAGTCTTCTCCTTGGCACTTTGGAAGAACAGAATACTATGGAACACATTATTTATCTAGAAGTATTTAATATAGTTACCAATATCCTAATTAATTATCTTTTACAGATCATTCACCAACTTAACATTCATGTTAAAATGTAAATATTTAATTCAGGCATATCTGTAAACACAATAGAGGACTCTTTGTTTTAACTTATTTCTACGACCCTGGCTAATGTCAGTGATGCCACAACAAAACTTTTAACCATTACATATTCCTCCCTCTCCCCATAACTAAATTTTGATATGACAATCAAAGAAAAAGACTCTGAAAACAAGACAATGGAGTAGTTTAAACTAATGGTTAGAATTTATTTTAATAGAGTCTGCAAGTATTAGCCAGGAAAAAAAGATATTAGAACAGTAAACACCACAGACCCCAGAATTTGGTGGTAAAATATCTTGGCAACGATAAGACTAGTACACCATCTCAAGGACAGATGACTTGATATTTCCCAGATGTCTCTGTTTAGTGTGTCACTGTCCAGCAGCAGCCACTGATTAGAAAAAGTCCTTTCTCATCCTGAAGGAGCATGGCCAGCATTGAAGGCAGTAGGAGAGATGTTGGCAAGGTATTGGAGCAGGTGGCAGCAGCAGGTGTGATAGGCTAGAGATGACAAGGGCACAGAGTGTGCTGTTGGCAAGCTGTCGGTAACCAGAGTTCAGTAACTAGTGATAGCAGAGAAATTGCAGAGACAGTGGCATGGGATAAAGAAGCAGGGCAGAACAGACTGTCATAGCAGGATGATAGGTAACCCCCAAACAAGCACAAACAGGGAATGTGATGAAAGTGGAAGTGGTGGCCTGCAGCCCCAAATTGGCTTGGGAGGATCACACCATGATGACAGGGAAGCCTGCAGTACTCCAGCAGACCCGAGAGTCACCCAGAGCTTACATGCCAGAAGGCAGGTGATACACTGCAGCCACCATGGAGAGTGGAAAACAAAGAGAAGTGAATCTTAGCAATATTTTATTTTTCATTTTTTGTTGATGCTTTGTTCGTTTTCCACTCAGGGAACAATAATCTGAGAGGAGCACTTGGGCATCCGCAAATACTCTAAAAACCCAGAGTTCTTAGCCCAGAAATCAGAAATTGAACATCTTGTTAGAGCCCCAATTCTATAGCCATGTTAAGATCATGGCTATAGAAGATGGGTAATTATAGATGATTGTAAAGTACTTCTGTCATGTGACCCAATTTAGTAAACATTTACTGATGCCAGATTGCTTTATTAAAGTTCTAAAAAATAGCAAGTCACTGAGGACTCCTGCAATGCTGGATTTGGGTTCTGCCCTGACACTGGGTAACAGTACAATGTGCAGACATTTTAATTCAGTGTGATGGAATTCCATCAATATTTTATTATGTTTGCCTTGACAAATTGTCTCACACAAGAAAGTAGTCCTCTAGGAGGATAGTATTCCAAAAGTGTCAGTCCTTCTCAGGGGAGGGTTGAGATACAGAGAAGTTTAATTTCAGTACCTTATGATATGTTTTCTGAGACACTTAGTAATTTTAAAAGTGATGTTTTAAAAATATCAACTTGTAATGACAAAATTTTACAATGTATTAAAAGTGTTTACTAAAATAATAGCAACCAGGTACAATTCTGGGTGCTAGAGATATGATAATAAATAACAATAACAACAAAACAACCATGACCTTTATGCACTGCAATCCAATAGAGTGAGGCAAATGATAAATAAACCACATAAAAAGTAAAATATTTTAGCCTGGCATAGTGGCTCACATCTGTAACCTCAGCCCTTTGAGAGGCCCAAGCAGGAGGATTTCTTGCATCCAGGAATTCAAGACCAGCCTAGGCAACATGGCAAGATCCTGCCTCTACAAAAAAGGAAAAAAAAAAAAAAAAGCCAGACATAGTAGTACATGCCTGTAGTCTCAGCTACTTGAGAGGCTGAAGTGGAAGGACTGCTTGACCCAGAAGGCTGAGGCTGCAGTGATCAGTGACTGTGCCCCTGAACTCAGCCTGGGTGATGGAGCAAGAACCTGTTTCAGAAGAGAAGAGAAGAGAATAGTTTTTCATAGTAAGCAGGATGGCAATATCAGATGGGAGGAGCAAGTGTTGTTAAATAACAACTGGTAGTCAAGGGAGACATTTTTGACTAATCACCATTGAACAGAGACATGGAAAGTGAGGAAACAAGTTGCGCAGCTATGGATAGAAAAAAATGTTCTGGAAAAATCATGCTTGATGTAGTCCAGGAAGGGCAACGAAGCCATTGTGATTGGCAAAGAGTGAGAGAGAGTAAGACTGGTAAAAGAAGAGGTCAAAGGAAACAGTGATCATTATCATGTGTGACCTTATAGATAATGGCAAGGATTGCAAATTTTAATCTGAAAGATAAGAGAAACCAATGAAGGGTTCTGAGCAAAATAACATGGTCTTAATTAATTTTCAAAATGATCTCTCTGGAGTTGGGTAAAGGATAGACTGTAAGAGACACAAGGGTGAAAGCTGGAACTTATATTAGGAGACTATTGAAATAATTCAGTCCTAAGATAATGCAGCTTTTACTGATGTATTTGCATTGGAGAGGATTGAAAGGTTGGATGTTGGATACATTTTGAAGATAGAGCAACAAGAGTTGCTGATAGATACAAAGTGTACAGTACAAAGGAAACAGAGGAAGATAGGAATGACACCAAGTTTTTTGAATTAAACAGTTTTTCAGAATGGGTATGCCATTAACTTAGAAGGGAAAGACTGCTAGAAGAATAGGGCTGGGGGATAAAATTTTGGAGTTCTGCTTTGGCTCTCTATTAGGTAAATACGTGGCAATGTTGAATAGGTGTTGATTATAAAAGTCTGGAGTTAGAGAGAAATTGATCTTAGAGATATAAATTCAGAAGCCATCAGCAGATAGATAAAATTTAAAGCCATGAGGCTAGATGATGTCATCCAGGAAACTAGTTTAGCTAGAAAAGAGATCAAAGGATTTTAAAGTTAAGCCATGAATAAAATGGAAGGAAGACACTGAATATCCCCAGCCAGTGAGGTAAGAGACAAACTGAGATAGGTGGCCAGCAACCAAGAGAAGACATTCTTTCAAGAAGCAGGAAGTGATCAATCACGCTAAATGTTAATAGTTGTCAGATGAGAATAACTGACATTTGGCAACATGATACACTATTATTGTGATTGATGAGAGAGTTTGGTTGAACCCTCTGAGCTCAAGAGAGAGAGTAGGAAGAAAAGATTTCGTGATTTCTGGAGCAGACAAATATCTCACTCATTTATGAATTTTGTTGTTTATGGGGATCAGAGAAATGGAGAGGTAGCTAGAAGGAAATACAGCAATGAGAAAAATCTTATTAAAATATGAAATATCAACAGTATGTTTGTATGAAGGTAGAAATGATCAGATAAGAAGAAAACTTAGGGATGTAAAAGAGGGAGGGGAGCAGTGCTGGGGAGGGGCAGGTTTCAGTGCATTATCGCTAGACAGGGTTTCTTTGCCTTGGCACTACTGACTTTCTGGACCCTGGACCAGACAATTCTTTGTTGTGGGGGCTCTTCTGTATATGGTAGGGTGTTTAGCAGCACCTCTGCCCTCTACCTACTAGATGCCAGAATCACCTGCTCCCTCTCATTGAGTTGTAACAACCAAAAATGTATCTAGACATTTTTCCCATGGGGGACAAAATCACTCCTGGTTGAGAAACATTTGTGTACTACTTGCTCTTAGGTAGAAGTACAGAGTCTGTCTGTCATATCAGGATGAAAAGCAGGAAAAATGTTCATGGATACTGGTAACCTTGAAGATGTAATAATGGGATTATATGATATTACTTCTGATTGTTTCTGTTTCATTTGAGAATAAGAATGGAAAAAATGCATTGGAGATTGGTGAGGAGAAGAGCAGCATCTAGGAGAGTTGGAGGGTGAGTAGTATAGGGATTAGATTGCCAGGGAGAAAAAGGTAGTGGTAATGAATTTAAAGTAAAAACCAGTCAGCATGCTTAAGGCATTATATCTATGGTTGTGGGTGGAGGGCGAGATCATCAGAGAAAAGAAGATTGAAAAAAATGGGAGGCAATGGTATTGAAGGACATACAATATGGATATGGAAATAATTATGAAGAGAACGAACAGAAATAATGAGGGAGCAAGAGAACCAGGAAATAATATTTGTAAGAAATAAGAAGATCTGAGCATCTGTAGATGTCCCCAACAAGTAGGACAGCAAGTGGTGTGATCTGATGGCAACAGGTCTAAAGTCAGGGGTTTTAGAAAGAAGTGAGGGACTGTGGTCTAGAAGAGTACTTACCCCACTTCTGGCCTAAATCGCAGAGTGCATGAGAGAAATAGCTGTGACTTGAGAGGGCTGTAGGGGAAGCAGGATTATTGAGGGAGAGCAACGATTAAGTTAGGACAAGACAATAAAGGGGCATTTTTAAATGCCATTGAAGATATAATGGATTTTTCTCACAAGGAAACATGAGTTCCAGATGGCACCATGGAATATGAGAGAAAAGAAAGGGAGGAAAAAGGTTAGATGAGAAATTGCTCAGAATTATATGAAGATAATAGACTTCTTATGATGATTTAGTAAACTGGAATGTAGGGCATGATGGGATGAGTACTAATTGTTTCCTGAAACAGTGTCTTTAAAACATTTTGCTTTAGGCAGTACGTTTTATGTGGCTTCTGGTACACACTTTCTCCAAGCAATACTTAATGTAGGCATGTGTCATACATTTGACATACTCTGTTTTCTTTTTTCATCTGAACTATTCTCTTTAAAATGTAAGTTACTGATCCGATTTCACAACTTACTAGTAGACCATGATTAGCAGATTGAAAAATATAATTTTAAACAGATTATGCACAGATGAAATTGTGAATGGTTGAGGAAATATGCTTTTTCCTTAAACACTTTTCAGTGATGGGGAACTAAGTACTACTCTGCTGTTAAGAAACATGAATTTCCAAATCCACAGATATGAGCAATGTAATTTTTAAAATTTTACAACTGAGTAAATCTGGAGGAAGGGATGGAAAGCTCAAGAGTGACTCATTAATACCATTTTTGTTAATCCATCATAGTGAAGAATCAGAGAAGTAAACTCAATTGTTCACTGTCCTCTAATTCTTCATTATGTCAAATTGGCAAAATACCAAAGAGTCACTGTTGCATTTTCCATGCTGCCCTCCAGGTTTGGAGCAAGCTTAGGGTAATTTAGGGGACCTCATTATCAGCCATTTGTTAATACTGATTGCCATTGGAATGATCATTGTTGCCCTAAACTCCTTAATGATTATTAAAGCTCAGCTATATGTGTGTTGTATTTGCAGTATGAATCTGCCGAACACTTTTCTCTAAGTCTTTTTCCTCGCTGGCAAAGCTACCAGAGTTTTACAGCCCCAAGTTATTTCTTTCCTCATATATTTGCCTCCTGAACAAACACTCCTACAATGTTGGGGGTTCTTTCAGTTTGTGGGTGGAAGTTAGTTTGTGAGTGTTCTTTTAGTTTCTGCTGCTGAGTCTGTAAGATAGCCTGCTGATGTATGTGAATACCCTCGTCCCTTCATCTTCATCCACAAAGCCTCTAACTTCTCCTAAGTATTAGGGTTTTTACTACAAATCCCAAAAATATTGTATGCTGCTCTCATTTCTACATAATCATATGGTCTCTCTGACTCAACAAACTGTAGAGTCAGCCACTTGCTTGGATGGGGATCATGGAAAGAGGAAATACAGAGCTAAAGGAATTTAAATTAATAGCTCAAACTCTTATTCAGCTATATTAATAAGCTATTTGTGAGTGTTTCTAATGGTGAGACATTTCTAACACGGACCATATTTGGAAAATTGTTAATACACTTTTTTTTTCTTTCTGTGAGCCCTTCATCAAGCTTGTCCAAAATATCCAACTGCCTGGGAATGGGAAGCAATGGTAAGGATATATAGAGAGCATGAGAGAAAGAATGAACTAATACAACCCCCACCTTGTCCATGGTTTTGCTTTCCCCAGTTTCAGTTATTCATGGTCAGTCCTGGTCCAAAAATAGTAAATGAAAAATTCTAGAATAAGAAATTCGTAAGTTTTAAATTGTATGTCTCGCCAAGTAGTGTGATGAATACCATGCCATCCTGCTGCATCCTGCCCGGGACATGAATCATCCTTACCTGTCCTTAGTCACTTAGTGCTTACGTTTGAGTAACACTTATTTTATTTAATGATGGCACCCATGCACAAGACTAGTGATGCTGGCAATTCAAATATGCCAAAAAGAAGCCAAGTATATGCCAAAGAGAAGTTGTTAATCTCTAACTGCGTTTCATTTATAAATTGAACTTTATCATAGGTACATTCGTATTGGAAAAAATAACATACTATATATAGAGTTAGTTATTATTAGTAGTGTCAGGCATCCACTGGGGATCTTGGAACATATTGCCCATGGATAAATAGGGACCACTGTATTTGGCTTCTAATATGCAAAATGGGATTAGGATGAAGAACTAATTAACCAGGCTATTGTCTTGATAAACTAGGGCATCTCATTCTCAGCATGGCTGACATTTAGAAATAAATATTTCTTTGTTGTGGGGTACCATAGCGTGCATTGCAGGATGTTTAGCGGCATCTCTGGCTTCTGTCTAGGAGCACCACACCCTAAGTTGTGACTACCAGACATGTTTCCAGAAAGTGTCTTATGTAAACAAAATTACCCCTAGTTAAAAACTACTGTGGTAGAAGGTTTAACAAATTTCTTTAAGTTATATTTAAGCTATGAGGCCAGATCTGAAGGCCTTTATGATAGAATCTCCCATAAGATGGAGAAAACACTCCTTTCCCCTAGAGTAGCTAAACCATAGAAAAAGGATATGATCTAAAGATAGGGAAACATGGACAACTAGGAAAAATTCTCCCCCATTTTAATATTCTTTCACTTTTGGTCCTATTGCTATCCTCTGTTAATACATTTAATTATTTAATTGCTACTCCATTTAATAACACTTCAGCTACTTGAAGATGTGTCCTTCAAGTTCTTCTTCTTTTTGAATTAATCATTTTCAATGACATACTAGTGAATTTTTCTTGTGAATAATTTTCATGGGAGCTCAGGAGAAAAAGTATAAGGTATCTTTATCTCTGTGTGAATTAAAGCAAGAATATACATCCTCAAGGCATCCTTAGACATGCAACAGACATGCTTCTTAAGACATGGACAATATCCACAAATGTGGGACAGAACCAAAGAAAAATTGTTTCTTTTATGAATGCATAGTTACCTTATACATGTTGGCATCACACCAAAGGCAGAGCACTTACTTCTAGTGTGCATTTTGGCAGTGGACAGCCAGAATCCACTATCACTGCTCTTAATATTCATGAAGTATAAAAGTTTTGAAACTGCCTGGGGCTGAGGTTGCCAGTCTCCAGCCTAAGCCCCAATATTAACAATCCATGTGACCCTTACTCAGTGAGTTTAATGTCTGATGTTTCTTCTTTTTGACAATAATTGTATCTTTTAGCCTTTATTCTTGAGCTGTAACATTAAGACTAGCACATGAAAGAATAATTGGAGAATGATTAAAATAATTCCAGTAGCAGTTATGAGAAATTAATAAAGGGGTAAAAATAGAGAGAATGTGCTGGAAATAGAGATAACAGTCACAGAGAGGGAGGTAGGGGGTTTAGAGGTAGAAAAAGGTGGGGTTGACAGGGTGGAGAAACGTGTAGAAAAGAAGCAACAACAGGAAAGTAGCCAAAAAGTATAGGCTATGAATGTGCTTTCTGCCTCTTCTTTTTGGGAACTGATGACTCCCAGTCAGCTATAACAACCAGAAGGAAGGAGCAGGGAGGGAGTGGGTAGGGAAGGACCTGAGAATAGAGAAACTGAACACCTCAGAGGAAAAGGAAGGAAAGTGAAACCACAGAGAGAGGAAGGATGGGTGTTCAAAAGTATTCCAGCTATTGGTGTCTTGCAGCTAAAGTTATGGAAAGTTAGCAGAAGGAAAAGAAATCTGAATTTAAAATAGAAATTGGTCATCAGAATAAAATTTAAAGAAGGCAGCAAACAGTGAAGGCTTTGTTAAAATTTACCTAAGAATAGACAGCTGAGGCTCTAACAAATTATTTAAGTAGAAAGATATCAAGAATCAGCATACGTAATTTAAATTTTGAAGGAAGGTAATGTATAAAATATTTTCAAGAAAATTGGGGCCTGACTGTACAGCTGGAATTACATCTGTAATTCCAGCACTTTGGGATACTGAGGCAGGATGATTGCTTGAGTCCAGGAGTTTGAGAACAGCCTGGGCAACACAGAGAGACCATGTTTCAACAAAAAGTAAAAGAATTGGTTGAACATGATGGTATGTGCCTGTGATCCCAGACACTTGGAAGGCTGAAGCAGGAGGATTGCTTGAGCCCGGGAGATCAAAGCTGCAATGAGCCATGATCATGGACCATGCCACTGCACCACTCCAGACTGTCTCCAAAAAAAAAGAAGAAGGAAAGAAAAAAAGTGGGGCTTGGGTTTGGTTTTATGATAGTTTTGGAGCTGTGTTTTATAACATCAAAAGGCTAGGTCTGCTTAACACCAGAAGCCTCTACAAAAGGTCTGGACCTAATTGACCAGCCACCTCTTTTCCTATGAGCTACAATAACTTAGTGCATAATACAGGGCAAATTAAAAATATGTTGTAATAAAGAATCATTTATTTTTAAGTTATTTAGTTGTGATTATAGATTGTGTCTAGCTGTAGTTGGCTACACACTCAACTGGCTGTGATGACTCCAAAATGACTCTTTTATTTCTTTACCATGAAGACTGGATAGTCCCCTTTAGAGGCTTTTAGAAAGGAGACTAATGTATAATTTCCAAAGAAGTTCTAATAAAAGTTTAAACCTTAAGATGGAAGAAATAAACATGTTAATATGGTATTTAGTGTATTATTTATTAATTGTAAGAATAACAAATATTTGTAGATCAGTCCCAGGGTTGCCATGAAGATCAAATTTTAAAATGTATGTTAAATGTTTTGGTAACCACAAAACACTAAAGAAATTTAAACTCTATTGTCATTCATATTTCTCCTGAAATTAGTCATTGTAGATGTTCATTACTGATACTAAGCGAGATGTTAAATGATGAAATACATCTGAAGAAAGACAATTCAGTTCCTGCACATTTAGAAAGAAACATGAAGTTTAGTAAGCATTATGAAAGCACTATAAAAGGGAAAGCAAAAAAGAAAAAAAAGTTTATTAAAGTTTCAAGAGGCAAAACATTTACTCTGTTACTTTTATAAGGAGATAATCACCCTCCCAACATGAAAATGTATTAGGTTCAACCTGGGGGGAAAAATTGTGCAGAAATAGCTTGCATTTGTAGGACATATTTCAGAAAGAATAATAAAAAATAGTCAAGCAATAGTTTTGTCATAATGTACAATGTTAATAAAAAGCTTTGAAAAGATTGGAAAGTTTGATAAACTACTTCAGATCTTTCATATAACTGGTGAATAACAGTGCTAAAGAGAAATTAAATTAAAACACAGCAATATAAAATAAAAGGTCAGTAAGCAGAGGAAACTGGCAGCAGAAAGTTAGTGTCAGGTGTGAAGGAAGAATTTCTAGATAAAAACTTCTTAAAAGAATAAGGGAAGAAAAGAAGAGGTGACTGGGCGTGGTGGCTCACGCCTGTAGTCCTAGCACTTTGGGAGGCCGAGGCCGGCGGATCACGAGGTCAAGAGATTGAGACAATCCTGGCCAACATGGTGAAACCCGGTCTCTACTAAAAATACAAAAATTAGCTGAGTGTGGTGGTGCATGGCTGTAGTCCCAGCTACTCGGGAGACTGAGGCAGGAGACTTGCATGAACCAGGAAGTTGGAGGTTGCAGTGATCCGAGATCGCCCGCCACTGAACTACAACCTGGCAACAGAACGAGACTTTGTCTTAAAAAAAGAAAAAAGAAACGCTGAAGAGAAGAGGTAACACAAAGCAGAACAGGTTTGTCCCTCTGCATAGGCGAGCCAAGTATTGGCCTGATTCTTTGATTTCAAGAGCCTTTGAAGTAGGTTCAGTTTCATGAGCATGCAGTCTGTGCAGTGTCACAGGGTCCTACACTCAGAAAGAGCTCATGTTAGGTTTAAAGCCCTGCCATTGCCATCTTGAAATTTTAAATAAATTTATCCCTAAATTATGTTTTGCAAATGAAATCTAACGGGACAATGGAGCCTATGAGTGTGTACAGGAGATAGATGCCTCAATATGAATATCCACCACTGTTCCTTGCTGCGCATTTATATATAGCATTTGTGATGCCCCTTGAGCACAGAATTCCAGTGGACTCATAGGGGGTGTAGTAGTTCAGTGAGACATAAAGCCAGTATGAGGTCATTTGTTGCAACTAAGATTGACTAAGGGTGGGGTGGGGATGTAGGGGGGGGCTTGCTCAGGTCCCTAGGAGGCCACCCTTTGAGTTTCAACTAGAATTTGTTTGGAATGCAGTAAGAAGGCAATGGTGCTGAGCTGCTTTTTACATATTAGCCAACCACCTATGCTGAAAATAAGTACAGAAGAAAAGGGACAGATAGGACAGTCCATAATGCCTTTGGCTTTCCTTCTTTACTTATCAGTAAGTCAAAAGTAGAATGTATTGGTAGAATGTGTATCCTTCAAGAAAGGAAATATAAAAACATGTTAGCTTTGTGTAGATTTCTACTGTTCTGGTAACAACAGAATACATACAAGATACAAAATAGAATTGTATAATTTTGGTGGTTCTGCATACAGGTTAAATGGTCTTATATTTACGTCTAAAATGGGCATGGCACAATATGAAGACAAGGAGTAAAATTTGTGCTAATGATTTTAAATTTAAAAGATTTTCTGCTTGGAACAAAATCAAATACTAATAAAAACAGTATAAGCTGAAAAAGAAGAAGAAATAGAAGAAAAACCTTTATATTTGAATACCTTTAATGGTACTCTTTTTTTTTTTTTTTTTTTTTTTTTTTTTTTTTTGAAAAAGATGTCTCACACTTTTATTTTGCACTGGGACCTGAAAATTATGTAGCCAGACCAGTCTGAGATGTCTGCACCATTTTCCACCATTTTCCAGCTGTAATACCTTTTCACTTACTGGGACCCAAATTCTGTTAAGATGACACAAAACTTATCATTCAACAATTACCAAGAAGCTTAAAATGCTAAAAGAGATGTAATACAAATAGCAGTGGACCTGATTTTTAAAAGAGTGATTAAATTCTGGCACTGTCACTATGAGTATTTGAGAAAATTATGTACATTTTTTTATCCCTTCACTGCCTTAACTGTAAAATGGGGTAGATTATCTATCTGTAAGTCCTCTTCAAACTCAATGGAATCTGAAACTAAATCTGTATTAAGCACATATAAATGGCTAAAGTGTAGAACTCTACAGATTTTTAGATTATTAGAGGAAAAGACTTGATATCTGAAAGGAAAAAAATTGGGGCTGCAGGAGACAAATTGTTTCACTTTTTCACAAGACCAGTTCTACAATTAAAATCCTTAAGTAAAAGTTTAAAAAAGAAGTAAACAGAGGATAGAAAACACTACTGTGAACTGGCTTCGTCCTCCGCCTTTCTCTTCCTTCGCTGATGCCTCCTGGCTCTCGTCAGCCTCCAGCCAGCCTCTCCTTAACACCAAACACCATACCTTCAAGTTGCAGAGTTGGAAATTACCAAACGATCTGTGACTATCAAGACCATGTTAGAAGATTTGGGAATGAAGATGATGACCCAGTTCCTCTACCAAATGTTAATGCAGCAATATTATTAAAAAGGTTATTTAGTGGTGCACCCACCACACAGATGACCCTCCTCCTCTTGAAGATGATGAGAACGAAGAAAAGCAAACAGACAATATGCCTGTTTGGGACCAAGAATTCCTGAAAGTTGACCAAGGAACAATTTTTGAACTCATTCTGGCAGCATACTATTTAGACCTCAAAGGTTTGCTTAATGTTACATGCAAGACTACTGCCAATTTGATCAAGGGGGAAACTCCTGAGATTCGCAAGACCTTCAATATCAAAAATGACATTACTGAAGAGGAGGAAACCCAGTTACACAAAGAGAACCAGCGGTATGAAGAGAAGTGAAATGTGCCTGACACTGTAACACTGTCAGGATTGTTCCAAACACTAGTTGCACAGCTGTGCTTATAATTGCTAATATTAGACAAACAGCAGCAAGTCAATTGTATTAGCAGAATATTGTCCTCAATGCCTGTGTAGTTTGAGTACAGATTCCAAACCTGTGGCTGAGTTTCTTCCAGTATGTTCGAAAGTTTCTTTTTTCTTCTCTCTGAATAAAACTGAACTGTGGGTTCTCTATAAGTGGCATTTTGGGCTTTCCGTCTGTTTTGTAAAGCAATGTCTACCTAGTTTATTGTCCAGTTAACCTTAGTGACCTTTTAAAAGTTGGCATTGTAAATAAAACAACTTGCAAAAAGTTTTCTGGAATAAAAGAAAAGAAAAAAAAAGAAAACACTACTGTGTACAAAACACCTGTTAAGTGCTGGACACTGTTCATGTTATTCCTCTAATTTCTCAAAATCAGCTTATGAGATAAACATAAAAATCGTCATTTTAATAACAAGAAAAATAAAGCTTACAGATTAAGTAAATTTCCTAAAGCCGCATTGTTAATAAAGTGGTAGGATTTTGAAACTCAGCTCGGATGGCAGCAAAGATGATACTCTTTCCACTATAACAGAGAAAAAAATGTTTTTCAGAGAGACTTAATGAAAGCATATGAAATAAAAAGTTCAAAAGTTAAGTGAACAGGTAACATGGAGAAGGAAACCCATATGCTCATTCCGTTTTAGCTTTCTCAGGTGATAAATTAGGAGTCACAAAACTACAGGATATTAACTGCATTACCGATTATATAACTACATAATTTTAAATGTTTTGAATAACAATTGAAATGAAAATATACAAAAATCAAAGTTAAAAAGAAAATGTAAAATTTGTATATAGTTTTTGGTATTTTATAATACTCATTTTGGGTGTACATTCATGTACCTCAGAAATGTTTTAAAGCTTAGCATTAATTAGAAAAATGACTGTAGTCATTTTGAACTCATTGAGTGATATTAAAATAGCCTGATTGTGTTGTTACCTTTTTTTAAATTGAAGAAACTATCTCATTCTGAAATGTTTTCACTTATATTTCTAAAACCTGTTCTTTGTAAATGAGCCCAAACCAATTATGTTAATTTTCTAGGAATATTGGTTAATTGGATTTCCTTCTAGCCTTTCCTTCCTATAATCAATGCAAAATATAACTGGAAAAGTTAAAACATCTATAATTTTTTTTTTTTTTTTTTTTTTTTTTTTTTTTTTTTTTTGAGGCGGAGTTTCGCTCTTGTTACCCAGGCTAGAGTGCAATGGCGCGATCTCGGCTCACCGCAACCTCCGCCTCCTGGGTTCAGGCAATTCTCTTGCCTCAGCCTCCTGAGTAGCTGGGATTACAGGCACGCGCCACCATGCCCAGCTATTTTTTTGTATTTTTAGTAGAGACGGGGTTTCACCGTGTTGACCAGGATGGTCTCGATCTCCTGACCTCGTGATCCACCCGCCTCAGCCTCCCAAAGTGTTGGGATTACAGGCTTGAGCCACCGCGCCCGGCTAACATCTATAATTTTTAAAAAAACATCCACAATTACTTCATTTATGGTCCAGTGGAAAAATAAGGCAGAGGGAACTGCTTGTCTAAATTCTCAAACTGAGCCAGGAGCAGACTTCTAAGTTTCATGCTTCTTATGTTATGCTGATAATTATATCTGCTTGCTCATTCACATCCCAGCTGTATATCCTGTGGCCCACTGCTGGCTGGTTGACATTCACAATCTTCAGGTGAGCCAAATTAGCCATGATCAAGTGATGCTGCACATACATATCCTTTGACTCATCCATTCCTTTCGTCCTCAGCAATACAACTGTGAACACTGGCAACGCAATAGTTATTTATGGCTAAGTTACACAGCCTTAGTTTGCTGCTATAATACCTGATGAAAGTTAACGTTTTTAAAACTTTAAAAAAATATTTTAGGCTTCCTTATTTGTAATATACAGCAATGTTACTTAACTAAATTAATTCATTGTGTTGTTCTGAGGTTTGAATGAGATAGTATGTGAGGAAGGCGTTTGTAAACTCTAAAAGAAGCATTTTAATACAAAGCAATGGCGTGGAAAACGAACAAAATTACATAGCTTACAGCTATATTTAAAATTGTTAGCTTTCTAGAAACTATAAAGTTTATATATCCCATTGGTTTATGAGGATGAAGTGAAATTTGGTGTCTTCTGACAGTTTTAAGAAAAATAAGCTTAGATATACATCCTGTTGTACTATTTCCTGTGGTCAACAAATAGTCTCTATTGGTCGGCTATGTTCTTTCTCTGTGTATTTAAGCTAAAATCTCTCAACCCAGAATTTTAAAAAGTTACTTTGAAATCTTCTATTGACTACTGTGTCTTGTCAGGCTAGCATCTCTTTCTTTTCTTTCCCCTTCTGAGTCCACTGTCTCCACTTCCCTCCTAACCGTTCGCTTCTCTCCTTGCAACTCTTCTCTCAAAACTCAGTGATGACTTCCTAATTGCCAGATCTGAGCATTTTAAATCCAGCCTTGATATGATTAAGTTATGTCGACTATTCAATCTTTCTGGAAATGTTCTCCATCCTTGTTTGCCAAGGCACTCTCTCATAATACTCCTTGAAGAAGACATTTCGCATCTTCCAGAAATTCTTGCTTGACTCCTCTGCTTCTTCCCACCCCCAAGAGCAATTGTTTTCTGAAGCCCTATCTTAGTCCTCTTCTCTCCTTCATTAATCTTGTTATAATATAGTGAGAAGAACTGGCTTCTGTATAGCATTACATTTTCCTCTCTATGAGCATGATATATTTCTTCATTTATTTAGGTTCTCTCTTCTATTTCTTGTTAATGTTTTATAATTTTCCTATTAGAGGTCTTGCATAAATATTTTTATTTCCAGATATCTGATATTCCTTGATGTTCACTTTGATTCTTATAAAAGTGTCTTTTTGTTCATTACATTTTCTAGCTTTTGCTGCTGGTTTGTAGGAACACAATTGACTTTCCGTATATTGATCTGAAATCCAGTCATTTTGCTAAACACTTCTATTCATTCTAGTCATTTATTTGTGGACTCTTTTGGATTTTCTATGTAAATGTCTATAGCTGACTAATACATTAAGAATATTTAAGATACTTCTGAAGAGTAAGGAAGAGGAATTTGCTCTACTAGATAGTGGGATTTACTGTTAAGTCATAGTAATTAAGACTGTGCAGTACTGGCCCAGGCATAGATAAATGAATCAATGAAACAGAATAGAGAGAACAGCAGCACATATGCATATAGAGCTTATGCTCAATTCGATTCTACTTTCATTCCTAAAATACCACTCAGACTGCTTGTAAGATGCCTAATGATGTCAACTTGCTAAATATAAGGAACAAGTCTCAGTCCTGGTTTTTCTTCCCTTTTCAGAAGCACTGACACAATCGATCATGACCCATACATGGAAGCACCTTCTTCACTTGGCTTCCAGGATACCACATTGGCTTGCTTCCTGTCGCTAGACACTCCTTTCCTTTTCTGTTTTCTGGTACCAGCTTATTTCACCATCCTCTTAATTTTGTGGTAGGAACTATCTGAAGTCTCAATCATTGGACTTTGTCTTATCTTTAACTAAATATTCTTTGTTGACAAATTCAACAACTCTCATGTTTCCCAATACTTACCCATATGCCCATGAATCCAATCCATGCTCCTACCTCCAATTGCATATCCACACTTGAATTTTTAATAGAATTATAAACTCGCCATGTAAAAATCATACCTCCAGTTTCACGTCCCAAACCTGCTTGACCTGAAAACTATCCCCTATTACTTGATGGCAGCTCTATTCTTCCAGTTGGACAAACTAAAAACGTTGGAGCCCTCTTTTATTACACTTATTTTTGCTCATGCTCCATGTCCAATCAGGAAATCATTTTGTATTTACATTTAAAATATGCCCATCTTTAGTATTCAGAAAGTAATCTCTAAATACCATTCCTTATTAATAGAACCAGAGCTCCTTAGAGACATGGCTGATTCAAGATCTGGAGCAGAAATTCTGCTGTTTTGTTAAACTAGAGTGCAAAGAAGTTGTCAAAGACCATTAAAGACTTAAGAGCCAACTTGAAGGCATAGCTATTGACCACACTTGCAGTAATTTCTCATCAATAATAATTATACACACAGTGGACTTAAATCTACCAAATATGTTTTATTATCAGTTCATTATGGTACCTCAAAGAAGCACACACACACAGTAACACACCTTGGCTCATCATCTGTTGATGATGCTAGCAAAACAACTTACTATTGTGAAAACTGGTAAAAATAAGAATGGGAGATCAAGTGTGATTTTCCTGTACCTCAAAATGATCAAATAGTTAAATGAAGAAATTTTCTTTTCATGTAAATTGTTTGTGCTGCCTCATAACCTCTTGCTATACTTTCTGTTCTGGCCATTCTTAGGACTGCTTCATGTAGCTGTAACCTAAAAACACATTGCCTCAGCTGTACCACCAGTCTCGTTCTGTTTGCTCTGGGAAGACTCAATCACTTCAGGGTGGAACACTTGCTGAAACCTTCCTGACACTCAGTACATACACAACCTAGAAGAAAAAAAATTTAATACCCTATAAGTTGGACACTGGCTAATGGAGAACCAGAGCCAGAGGATAAACTTGCCTCTTCTGTCCTCAGCATATCATTCCATTGACTTTCTCTTCGTTCCTCTTTTATTCTTCCCTATTTTGTTTCCTGGAATCACTTTTTATAAAAAATTATTAGCATCCAAGTCTTTGTCTCAGGCTCTACTTTCTGGATTAAATGAGGGTACAATAAAAAAATTCCAGGCAATAATGGAAGAAAAAAAGTTAGAAGTAGAAAATTCCCATTTTAAAATATCTAATGAAATACTGAGTCAAAGCAGTGAAAAGCAATGGTCATTATCATTCCTAAAAGAGACAACCAAACATGTGACTACTGATAGGTGTTCACAAAAACCACCTATGAAGAATTCTGGTCAAGTCTCTAAAGATTTAACGGCCAATTAACAGAAAGTAAAAGTAGCAGAGAACATGATTTAATGACATTGTAATAATGTAATCAGAAAAAATCCAGGATATAGAAAATTTCACAGGACAAATAACCCAGTTTCTTTATAAAATAAATTGCAAGAAAAAAACTTAAAAGAGGATGTATAGATTTTTGAAGAATTAAGAGGCTTATAAATCAATTATAATTTAGTTATTAATTCACTTTAATTAAAAAGTTAGTACAGTATAAGGCAATAAAGGAAATTTGAACACTGATTTAATACTTGATGATGTTAAGAATTTAATCTTAATTGAAAAATGTGATAATGCTTATTTTTGTTTTAGAAATGTTCCTTATCTTTTGAGATTACATACTGAAATATTTATGAATGAAATGATTTGCTATCTGGAACTTGCTTCAAAATAATCTTGTAAAGCAAGGAGTGGAAAGCTGTAGATTAAAAAAAAGAATTGGTCATGAGTAAATCACTATTGAAGTTGGAAGGTGGGTGCCTGTGGATTTATTATTCTATTCTTTGTACTTTTGTATGTGTTTGAAATTTCCAATAATAAAAAGCATCCAGGATTTAATCATCTATTGACACTGCTTTCACTATCACTAGCCCAGGTGGAGCTACAATTATCTCTCACCAGAATTATTGCAATTGATGGCACTGATTTTACCCTCGCCCCCTTCTATAGCCTATTCTCAGCACAGCTAAATTTAAATGAGATCAAGTCACTGAAGGAAGAATAGGATGGCAGCAGGGAGAAACATTAGAAGTTTTTTATAATAATGAAGGCTTGAGCTCATCATGGCTTGGACCAGACGGGTTGGTAATGGCAAAGATGGTGAGATGTAGGTAATATTCTGATATATTTTGAAGCAGAATCAACATAATTTATTGATAGATTATACATAGAGTGGGAAAGAAATAGAGGAATCCAGAGTAATTTCAAGGTTTAGGCATAAGAAATTGTGAGACTATAATTTATGTTTATTTTGATGAGAAGTATTGGCAGAGTGTGTTTGATAGAGAAAGCTGTGAATTAAGAATTATGTTTGAATCATGTTAAATATAGTTGTCTATTAGACAACTAAGTGAGACATCAAATAAGAGTTGAATACACATGTGTCTCTCTCTTTGGGGAAGAAATCCAAACTGGATTTGTCCATCTTTGGATGATGGTTTAAAAAACGGGGCTAGATGAATAAATGGAGAAATAGAAGAATTGTGATCCAAGGATGGAGCTCTGAATAGTTAAGATTGAGGGAGATAAAAAAATATTAATAAAACAACAAAGGAAATGAAAAAGTTCTGAGTGAAGTTAGATGAGTTCTCAGAGAGGGGTGTTCCAGAAAGCAAAAGAAGAATATGGTTTATGAGGGAATCATCCTTTAATAGAAAAAGAAATACAACTCATATAAGGGACATGACCTTCCAAGAGCCACTTGCGATAGGCACCCATACACGACTAGGACTTTAACCTAAAGAAACAAGAAGGAGGTTTTAACGCTTTGTGGATTTGTTCGTTTATGCCACAAAAACACAGGAAGAAAGACCCATTACTTGTAGAAAAAAAAAAAAAAAGGTTTCATGAAGAAAGAAGTACATAACAGTGTGAACAGCTTAAGTTAATTAAAGGCTGAGAAATAACCATCGGATTTTGCAATGTGGTATTCAGTAGCGTCCTTGCCAAGAGCTGTGTCAGAGAAGCGGTGTGGAAGAAAGCCGTATGGAATGGAGTCGAGAAAACATGTGGGAAGACAAAGTAAGTAAAAACTAGTATTTCATTGAGTTTTGTTATAAAAGAGCAGGGATATTGGACAGTAACTAAAAGGGAATATGGGCCAAAGGAATATTTTTTTAAAGTTTTACTTTTGAAGGAAGATATTGCCGCATTTTAATTTGCGGATGAAAACAATCTAGGAGTGAGAGAAAATGTGATGATTAAAGAGCAATACAATAATTTTAGTGGCAAGTCCCTGTGTCGATTAAAAGGAAATGAGAAGAGGACACATCTAGAGAGCTTGTCCTCAAATAGATGCAGAGATAATTCATCAAAAGGAATAGCTACAAAGCAGGATATATGACCACAGATGCAGGTGGTTATCTGAGACAATGTGCATATGAATCAAACACAGAAACATAACAGGATCGCTGGGAAGCACTTAAGCCACAAGAGATTAATGGTCAGAACTTACAGTGAGACCAGTCATCATGTTTGCATATTTTTTTACAAACATGCTTGGTGGTACTTGTGTTGGCATGTAATAAGTGGGAATTGGATTTAACCTAGGTTAAGATTTTGCCTGGTAAGTAAAACAAATGCCTTTTCAACTTTTAGAACATGGAAATTACCACCTCAGCTTTTCAGCGTATAATTTGCCTCTGACATTCAATACAGTCGTGCCCTATATAACAACGCTTACATCAACAATGCACTGCGTATATGATGGTGGTCCTGTGAGAATATAATGCAGCTGAAAAATTACTATCATCTAGTGACAACGTAGTCATTGTAACTTCATACAACATTATATTAGCTTTTCTATGTTTGTAACATATACATTAACTTTTCTGTGTTTAGATACACAAACACAATTGTGTTACAATTGCCTGCAGTATTCAATGCATGGGTTTATAGACTAGGAACAATAGGGTATACTATGCAGCCTAGGTACGTAGAACCATATAGGTTGATGTAAGTATACCTTGGGATAATCCAACAATGATGAGATGGCTTAATAATGCATTTCTCAGATCTTATCCCCGTTATTAAGCAACTCGCGACTATTTATTTCCTATTCCTGGCATGAAATGAGCATTCTATAAATGTTTGTTGAATAAATTATAGATTCCCTATATTGTCACTGCTTAGAAGTATTCATTACAACATGTAAAGATCAATATTGGACTACCTATTAGTTAGTAAATCTTAAGCATTAGTGTTCTCAGGAAAAATTAGACAAAGCATTTACTATGTAGTTAAAAAGTAAATTTTATTTGATATTTTAATCAACACCAGTGGTATATTCTTTACATCTGTTGCAATATATTTCACTGACAAGCAATCTTAGAAAAATGAATTTCAATTAAGAGAGAATCTAAAGGTTAGCTGTTTCAGCGGCATCTGAGCATTTTTTAAAGATTAGTCCCAGCTTTACTTACATTAGATATCTAATAGACTAATTTATATTATATGTAATTTATTTGCAGTACCAGGCAACAAAATAATCAATTATAGCTCAACACTTTCAAAATAGTAATTATCCTATTTGACAAGAATGATATTTTATTGTTATATGCAACTTTAAAATTAATGCAGTGTTCTCTAACTTATTAAAGAGTGGTTGTCACAACAGTTCAGCAAAATCTTAATAATAAGGTATTAATATTTTCCCATTAAAGTCAATGCAAGATATGGATGTCCAATACTCCTTCTATTCAACATTTTTCAGGTCCTACCTAATGCAATAAATCAGAAAATTTAAATAGGAGGCTTATATTTGAAGAATAAATAAACAAAACTGTCATTATTTCATATGATCACTGACATAAAAGAACCATCTAAGAGGATCACTTGTCAAACTGTTAAAATTAACAATTAGAATTAATCCATTCAGGTAGGCAAATGCAGATCAATCTTTAAAACTCTGTAGCTTTCCTTTATGCAAGCAACCATAAGAAATGGAAAAAGAATTAAAGGTTCTATTTATAAAAAGCAAACAAACAAACAAAAAAAACAAAAGCAAAAAAAAAAAAATAGCATGACTGGGAATAAATCTGACCAGGCCTGACTCAGAAAAATATGTTAACTGAAGAACATATATGACATATAAATTCAGAGATACATTATATTTGTTGATAAGAAGACTCAGTATGCAATTTCTCCCTAAGATTAATATATGAATACAGTGCAATTCTCACTTTCAATATAATTTTTCGGTAACTTAATAAGCCAATTCTAAAATTGCATGAAAGAATACACGAGAAAGAGCAGCAAAGATAATTTTGATAAAAATGAAAAAGAAAGAGTTTGATCTACCACTTTGCAAAACTATTACTTTTTTAATATAGGATTAGACAGACATACAAAAATAAAAAATAATAGTATATCTACTATTAATAGAACAATAATAATTAATAGTAAAAATGCCCAGGAATAATTCTGAACATAAGAAAATTTATATGATGATAAAAGTAGAATTTTAAATTAGTAATAAAATATGGGCCATTCATCAAATGGTGTCAGAAGTACCTGATATTCATTTAGGAAAAAGAATAAAGTTACATTCATATCTCACACATGAAAATACTTCTCAGAAAATCTGAAGACCTAAACAACAATACAATACAACTAACTATAAAATAATTTGAAGAAAAATATCAGAGGTGCATGTTTTGAAGATAGGGATAATCTTCTTTAGCAAGATGTCAAAACTTAAATTATAAGAGAAAGAATTGATATATCTGGCACTATCAAAATAAAAACTTCTTTAGGGCAGGGAAGTCATATAAACAAAATTCAAGCTCAAGAGATGGGCTGGAAAAAGTATTTGCATGAATATAACAAGTCTTCAATATCAAAACCTTTTAAAATTAGGGATTAGTAAGAAAAAGCGGTGTGGTGGCTCATGCCTGTAATCCCAGCACTTTGGGAGGCTGAGGTGGGTGGATCACGAGATCAGGAGATCAAGATCATCCTGGCTAACATGATGAAACCCGTCTTTACTAAAAAAAAAAAAAAAAAGAAAGAAAAAAAAAGCCAATTTTGCAATAGAAAAAAGAGGGCAAAAATATGAATAAGCAATTCACAGAAGAAATACATATATCCAATAAGCAAATGAAAAGAAGATAAACTTAACTAATACCAGTAACTAGGAAAATGCAATTTCAAATGTGAGATAGCATGAAAATAAAAAAATTTAAAGCTTTATACTGAATGTTGGCAAGGGTGTAGATTGTCTGGTATTCTACAAGCACTGTTAGGTGCAGCCACTTAGAAGAGCTATTTGACAGAATCAATAAAATAAATGCCTCTTCTTTATAATCTAGCAATCATATCACAGTATCAATTGTAGAGAAATGCTTGATCATGTATACAGGGATTAACATAGCCACATTGTAAGAGGGAACAAGTGGAAACAAACTAAATGTTCTTCACTAGAAAAATGGGTAAACTATGGGTACATTCATTCTCAAGGACAGTATGTGTAGTTCAAAATAAATAAGAGAGATTTATAGAAAACAACATGTAAATATCTCCAACATTTATTACTGAATATAAACCAAACACATAGGAGAATTTTTCAGTGTTACATGACATTTATTTAAAATACTTGCGTAGTCAGAACAACAAAATGTTATGATATATATTCTAAGTAAACACACATTTGAATGAAAATGTTTATCACAAGGTCTGGAAGAACACACAACAGGAGTGACCTTTGGAAAGGTCTGACGATTAGGGCTAGTAGGCAATGGAGGCAGTAGCCTAACTATCTTTCAATAGTTTACATCGGGAGAGTATTGATGCATAAAAGTAATTTTAAGAGTTAACACTGTCAAAATTAGTTATTATTTCTAAAACATTTTAAAGCCCTTCTGATGTTTTAACTCTTTTTTCAGATATTAAATATATTCTTCAATAAGGTCTTTCCAAAAGTGGTACAGAGTATGTTAAAGTGGCCTCTGTTATAGGGCATTTAGATAGGCAAGTGATAGAGGAATGACATAAAGAGATAGATATTCTCTGGAAGGTAAGAATAAGTCTCTGTATGTGATTTTCCTATTAATGCCCCTATTCCACAGATAAATGAGATATTATACTATTTCTGAGTTTTAAAATGGCAATTTTGTTGAATTTCTTTAATTACTAAGAAAATAGAATTAATGTGGTTATGAATACAGGAAATATATGTGGGCATTTGGGAAACCTGGACACCATAACCTTATTCCAGATGGTCTAATAATATACACAGAAGACTATGTTTTTAATGCTACTTTTCATGTACGCGTAGCTTAACTAATGACCTAATAGTAGGTTGTGAACATTTTCATGCTAGTCAAAATCTCAAATGTAAGAAGAAAAATGACAAAATGTCCTTTATTTAGGTAAAGTGCATTAGTCATTCGCATTTTAGAACTATTGCTTTTTAAAACGTGGTTCAAAACAGAGCTCTAATGGATCACCAGGGAAATTTAATCAACATGATGAAAATAGAGATTCAATTCAACAGGTGTTAATGCTGGGCATTTTTCAGCAGTACTCGTGTTTGCAGCAAGAAATAGAAATTAAATGGATATTACTAAGTCTTAAAAAGGCTGTACCTCCTCTGATTCTTTCATACTAGTACAACATTGTAAAGTCCGTTAAAACTTTAGGAAACAGACATTGCTAGTTTGCAAACAATAACATTTACATAAGCAAAAATAACGTAGATTTTATTAGATGCTCAAGAATGTCACTAAAATGTCACAATAGAAATTATACTTAAAAATAAGAATGTATGACCCAGGACGCTTGGTGAGGTGTTGCACATCTCTAGCTCCAGCTACTCCAGAGGCTGAAGCAGGAGGATCTCAAGCCAGAGTGCAAGGCTGCGGTGTGCTATGATCGTATCTGTATGAATTCCAGCTTGGATAACATAGTGAGACTCTCATCTTGAAAAAAGGAAAAAAATGTGACCTCAGGGAAAAAGAAAGAGTACTTAGGAGTACTATTAGAAGGATTTTAGACAAGAAGAGTTTGAGAAACAGCAGAATTTTTTTTTCTGGAAGGAAACAAAAGTTCTAACTCTAGGAAGAAGGACATGTAAGAAAGACTCAGTGACCAGAATCAAGGTTGAATTTTTCAGTTATTAAGGAAAATAAGTTGAAAAAGTGACCTCTAGTGGGCTCTTAGCTTCACTCATAAAGTAGGCTTTTTTCATTTTGGAATAAATATAAGTTTTTATTATAAATACAAATGACTAAGGGAATAGAATCTGGATAGCGTATTTTAAAAACACTCTTAGCAACATAATGTATTTATTTTGACTGCTTTCCAAATTTAAAAATCATTTCTTCGAAAGGATTTTACAAGTTCTCTTAATATGATCTAATATGTTGAAAGTTAAGATAAACTTTAAAAGTTACTTTTCACACATGGCGTGATATTTATCGGTTAAATGAATTTCCAATTGGCCTATGACGGATACAGATTAGATTCATGAGAAATGAGTGATGAAATCTCATCAGCACATGCATTTCTGGGATTGATGTTTCATTTCTTTTACCTTTCATTTAGCTGGTCTGTGGCACACCTCTCCAAGACTGACCAGACAGCACCTGCTGGCTTCCTGAATTCTAAAATAAGATTAATCCTCTGCAGCAGTCCAGATCCTTTGCTGAACAAGTGCCATAAACCAGCAACAGTTGTTTCCTGACTTCAGGATCTTAAAGGAAATCACCTACAAAGGGCATGCTGAAAACAAGATGTTGATTTATGGTAGTGTAATGAAATAGTAAAAGTAGAAGAGATCTTCATTAAGTTAAAGATGCAGTTTCTCTTAAAAGTCATCATAAATTACATTTTATTTTTTAAAAAAAGGATAGCTGTCTTTTCCAAAGAGTTAAAAAATGATATTTATGAAGTACAAAGAGAAATATATTCACAAACTATGTTTTCATTTAAACATAGAAATCAATTGAGGGTTAATAAAACATGCAAGTTCTAAAGAGCACATGGAAATATGCTGAAACATACTAAATTATCATTTTATTCTCTTCCTAACGGGAAAATTGTCTTAAGGTTAGGGGACTTTTTAGAAGCTGAACTTTGTAGGTCTTCTCCAATTAAATATTGTCATTTTATAGTATTAATGAGGTTTCAGTAGCTGTTTAAAACTTCTGCGAGTTCAGCTCCACTCTTATTTGAAGAAATGTGAATATGAAATGGGGTGTGTAATCTTAGTATTATTTTGATATACTTTTCAGATATACTTTAAACTTCATTCAGACACAGATTGAATTAAACAAGGATTAAAATTTACCCTCTTCTCCATGATTTCTTTTTAACTTTGTTGTAAAATATAAACTACAAAACAAAGAGTTTTTCATCATTATTAATAGATACTTAGGTTTTGATTCTTCTAGGTCCTTTAGAAAAGAGGAGATCTGAGAGATTATTTTAAGGGATTAACTGGTTAATTTCCAAAGTCATATAGATAATTGAAAATATTTCACATAGAATCATTTTTAGGGCTTTCATAGAATAAGACACCAATACAATTCATGCCTTTATTCTTTTAGAATACAGATTTCTTAGTGACCATTTGACGACTTGTCTCACTAGTGTATACCAATGCTCGGAATGCAACTTGCATCCTTTAGTAGCCAGCTTATCAGGACCTCCCATGCTGCTCACTCCAGGCATGAGTGAGCAAACAGGTCTGGCTGTGTGCCCTAAAGGCCAGCATTCCTAGGTTCCATCAGACCACCAGGGAAGGGAACTCCTCAGTGCTGAGATTCCAAACAAGTCTGGGGGAGTGGGTTTCCACTCGAGATGTTTGGGGAAAATAAGGAATCTATTCTGAAGAGCAGAGGAGTCCATGGTTCACACCCCAAGTTTATTTGTCTTATTTAATTTCCCATCCACTGTTTTCATGAAAATGAACAAGCTGTATCCCTTAATAGTTTCCCAACAACATCCTCTTTACTGTACAGAAAGAACACAGGAAAACAACTCTCTTTATTCACAAAAGAGAATTTTAGACCTAAAGTTGAGAAATTGCAAGACAATGGAAAATTCGCAAAGACCCACAAAGGGGGATTATGAAAATAATAGAATTAATGTATGTAGTGCTTATCAGCCTATCGCGTGTCTTGGACTTCCACATTTTATCTCTAAGCTTTACTATAACCATATATAGTTGTCAATATTCCAGTTTACAGGGAAGAAAACTGAGATTCAGAAAAGTAAGGTGACTTGTCAACAGCACTCATTCCAACAGAGCACAACTACTGAATGGTATAGGGAGTGCCATGGTCTTTCTGACTCCAGTGTTCCTGTTTTTGCTCTACTTCCCAAGACAGTCTGGAAGGGCAATAAGGACTGTGGTCACTCCTTAAGCCATCAGGATTCTCAATATCTGAAATAGCATTTTTATTAGCTGCCTAACCAATAATTCTGAACCCTGACTCAACAAGTTCTGTTTCACCGATGTATTATACTAAAAACAAAGCAAAACAAAAACACATCACCTGTGACTTTTCTCCGTCTACCTAGAAGTCAAATACATCCATTCAAGTACATAAAGATATTAAAGATGTCAAATATAATTCCCAAATGAAGACTCTGCCTTTAATGTAGGTATAGAAAACTTTCAGGTAGCTTGTGTAGGTTGTCAATTAATATACTTTTAGAATGCAGCAACAAGAAGACAAAGAATTGTTATGCTTTGAGAGACTGAAAAAGAAGCAAAAGACTTTGAATCTCTGAAGCATTTGTTTGACTTTAGAACACTATAACATTCTAGTCTGCTTGCCAAATAAATGTTTAATTGAATAGAAATAAGCTTATTATCATGTGTGCTTATAAATGCATACAATACAACTGAGGGTTAATAAAACATATGATACCTAAGCAGACTGATATTTTACCAGAAAAAAACAAAGACATTTTAATAGGCCTATGCTTCCTAGGACATTTTCATCTTAACACTTTCCAAATTCTGAGTACCAGCATTTCCAAAGCACTTCATTATACTACAGCTTCTTATTCTTATAAGCCATAGAAAATACATGAAATTTAACATGTATAACTTCAGAAATCTCCTCTCATTTACTAAGGCAAAGATTCTTTAATTTTCTAAATTCACCTTCCCTAAAATGTGTATCAAATGAATGTGCATTTGAGTAATAA
This sequence comes from Saimiri boliviensis, assembly GCF_048565385.1. Taxonomy (NCBI): domain Eukaryota; kingdom Metazoa; phylum Chordata; class Mammalia; order Primates; family Cebidae; genus Saimiri; species Saimiri boliviensis. The sequence goes on along the minus strand of NC_133451.1, from coordinate 73,411,095 downwards.
AATGAAAAAAAAAGTTACCTTTTCAAGTATCCATTCCATGGGCCTCCACTTACGATGCCTTCTTTAACTGAAATGGAATATTTTTATTATTTTTATTAGAGTTTATGCTATGGTTTGAATGTTCCCTTCAAAACTTATGTTGAGACTCAATCTTCAATGTGGCAGTATTGAGAGGTGGGGCATTTAGGTGGTGACTGGCTCATGAGGGTTCTGCCTTCATGAATTGATTTATCTATTCATGGATTAATGGGTTAGTGGGTTATCATGATAGGAGAACTGGTAGTTTATAAGAAGAGAAAGAGAGACCTGAGCAAGGAGGTCAACATGCTCAGTCCCCTCACCATGTGATGCCCCATCACAGAGAGTCCCCACCAGCAAGAAGGCTCTCACCAGATGCGCCCCATCCACCTCCGACTTCCCAGCCTCCACAACTGTAAGAAATAAGTTTCTTTTCTTTATAAATTACCTAGTGTGAGGTACTATGTGATAAGCAATAGTAAACAGACCGACACAGATCACTAGGTAGGGCATCATCTCATCATTATGCTTGTTATTTGGAACTACTCCACTACAATTTAAGGAAATAATGCTATCTTAAAGAGAATAATAATGGCAATCAGTTGACAGATGCATCTGTTCAAGGAACAGATATATTAACTTATGTTGAAATTTAAGATATAGGTCAATCTGAGAGGTTTTTCAAACCTATAGAAATGATTTATCTAATGGCATGTGTGATGACCTTTTTGTTTTTGTCACATTCAACTGTTGTTTCAGGCATGCATTACCTCTTTTAAATATATGTATGTATATATTTTTAAAATATATATGTGTGTGTGTGTATATATATATATATTTAAAATACGTAAATTGCTGAAGCTACCTACTTAATTTGAAGACAATATATAAAAGGCTGGTGACATGGATAATGAAAGTGATATGAGGCAGCTATGAAAGCTGATAGAAGAAAGAGTATTTCACATTATAAACAGAAACTTTTACTTCTAAAACTAGTTGAATCTGATGACCATATAATTTGTATAGCAAATGCAATGCAGAGAAACAGTTAAATATTCTAACAAGGCAGAAAATATTCCAGCTTCATATTTGGGATTTTATTCCAAACCTTATTTTTCAAACTATTTTCCCAACTTTATTCAGAATAAATGTAAACTGAAAAATTAACACTTTTTTTCTCTTTTTCCTTTTCTTTTTCTTTTTGTGTTAATGGAATAGAAGGAAAAAGTGAGAAAAGTTACTAAAAATATTATAATTAGCCTCCCTGTGTGCCTTATCTCTGGACAAAGCCTCAAATGGAAGTTTGGTTATCATTTTTTTCTAAGTACTCTATTTTATTAATGATCATGTATTATATTATGCAGTTTCTCACAAGTAATTATTTAAAAGTTGACTGATGATAGCAAACTTCCTATTAGTAGTATTTCAAGACACCTACTGATTTACCATACTTTCTTATTTTTATTAGACTTACTGACATTTTTCACATTTAGCTCATTCTGTTTAAAAGGGAAGTCTTTTGGTGACACTTTTATCTTAATACTGTACAGAAGGAAATTGCATCCAACAATTGGAGCCAGAACAATTTGATAACTTAAGCTCCCTGTGTGACACCATCTGACATAGAACCTTCTCAGAGTGCATGCACATCGTATGGTTAACTAATTAAGGATTGTGACATTCTTGGGACATACCAAGGGCTACTAAAAGGGAAGTATCTTTAAACTCCCCTTTCCTTCCCTGGCTTATAGTAAGAAAGGCTCTTATAGAATTACCAAGAGTTAATGTCATTCTCTATATTTGTTAAAGGTCAATAAGGATAATTCAGTTAATAACAACTTCCTAAAAGTTTAGGAAAGGAAACAATAAAGGATGCTATATCCAAATAAAAGTTGCAAGGATAACTTCACTGGATACAGTGTAATTGCTGAAGTTAAAATTAGCCAGGTCACCTTACTCTTATGGAAAAAAAAACTCTGGCAACCTGGCAACCAAATAAATAGATAGAAACTTCCTTCCCATTCATAAACTTCTTTTAGTTCTATGATGAAATGTTATTTCAAGGGCATACACCGATTAGTTCACAAATATGACTTTCTAAACCAAGTTTGGTCACTCACCTAATTATTACAAAGACCTGAAACTTAACAAATACAAGCGTATATTATAACTATATGATCTAATTATATTAGAATTGAAAATATTTTATAAATCACATAGTGTAACCCCATTGTTTTAGATGTGAAAACAGGTTCAGAGACATGACTTGCCGAAATCTGGTCAGCTATATTTACATTGGCTGTTTGCCATACTATTGACTTTCTGTGGGTGGTAAATATTTTTGAGATTTACCCGTAAGTGCTTTTATCATTCTAGCTCAATGTTTTTCAGAAAGACATGTTCAACTTTATTATTCAATATATATAACAGCAGCATATACATTTAAGCGATTGCTAAATATGTAATTCAAAAATTAAAACTTATTTAGCAGCTAAGCATTAAATACCTCTTCTACACAACAACGCATAATATCACACTATCAAAAACCAGTTAAAAACATTGCTTGTACTAATCATTTTGTGGTTTAAAACTTGAATTACAAGCAGATGATTCTGCCTGTCTTCCACTAGGTGGCAATATATCTTTTTCTTTATTAGTCCGTTCTTTCCCAGGCTATGATTTTAAATATATCTCTGAGTGTTTTTACTTTGAGTAGATACAATGAAAATTAAGATTGAGGAAACCTTAAGGAAGACACCTAGGAAACTTGAATATATAAAGATGAAAGACAGGGTTGTCTTATAAAAACCTGGCATCAAAACTAAAATAATAGATTCTACTTTACATATGCTCATAATTAAAATTTACATTATCTCTTACAAGATAATGATAAGCATTTGGTAGTTTTTTGTTGATTTAATTGGAATTGGATTTGTTATTCATTATTGGCAGCAAAAAGCACTGAAATTATTTTTAGTCCTGCTCCTTCTTAATCCTTGTATTTAAAACATCATCCTCAAGATTAGGTCATGGTATTTTAAAAGGCATTACTTGTTTCCATAACCTGCTTTCAATCATGACTTTGGGAAAAAACTACAAAATCATTTATTTTTGTATAGTTAAGCCTTTGTTTTAATGTATTCATGTCCATACTTAGAGATATTTTGTTTCTGAACTAATTAGACAAACATTTTCTTCAGAGTATGACAGGTTTCAGTAAACTATTTGACTAGGGTTATTAGTTTCTTAGGGCTGCAAAATACCACATATTGGTTGACTTAAACAACAGAAATTCATTTTCTCATAATTCTGGAGGCTACAAGGCCAAGACCAAAGTGTTGTCAGGTTTGATTTCTTCTGAAGTCTCTCTGCTTGGCTTGCAAATGGCCACCTTCTCTCTGTATCTTCACATGGTCTGTGTTATCTGTGTCCTAGTCTACTCTTCTCATAAGGGCATCAGTCCTCTTGGATTAGGACCCAACCAATTGCCTAATTGTAAAGGTCCTATCTCCAAATATATTCACATTCCAAGGTACCGGGGGTTAAGACCTCAACATAGGAACTTGGGTGAGGGGAAGGGCATAATTCAGCTCATGATAACTATCAAGTCTGCACACACAGCATACTCCACATTTATAACCGAGGCATTGTGGTATAGAACCAAGAACGCTAGATTAGAAGTTGGAGTTCAAAAGCTGAGGAAAGTTCCTATAGATTATTTAATCCACTGATTATTGATCCTTGATGCACAAAGATTTCTTTGGGGCACTACCAATGACCTGGCAAAATACACAGATATTATGATGAATTAATTTGAAGATGGACCAGTCATGAGTATGTTTTTGTACACTTTCCAAATGTTTCTAATAGGACCATGGTGAATGATCATTTATTTAGACAAATATTTCCCAGAGGTGGTTAGAGAATTACCCGGGGCAGGGTTATTAAAATGCAAATCTCAGGCCTGGTGCAGTGTGTCTATTTCCTGTAATTCCCAGAACTTCCCAAGGCCAAGGCAGTAAGATTGCTTGAAACTAGGAGTTCAAGACCAGCCTAGGCAACAAAGCAAGACCTCATTTCCCAAATTTAAAATAAAATTATCCAGGCACAGCGACAACCCACTTTTAGTCCCAGCTACTCAGGAGGCTGAGACAGAGGACCACTTGAGCCCAGGAGTTGGAGAGTGAAGTGAGCTATGATCCTGTCACTGCCCTCTAGCCTAGGTGACAGAGTGAGACCCTATCTTTAAAAAAAAAAAACAAAAATAAAAAATAATAATATTTTTTAAAAATTTAGTATCCTAGCCACTGCTTCCCTCATTCTGAATCTCTAGAAATAAAGCCAAGCCTATTTACCACTCTCACTAGTAATTATTACAAATCCTGAAGTCTGAGAATCTGATCTCATCTAACCCTCTCATGTACAGATGAGAAGACAGAAGTTTAGAGAATTCAGTTCATCCAGGTTTACACAGCTAGGGAATGGTGGAGGCAGAATGAGAATAGATGTTTAATATGACATCTAATCTAATTTCTTAGCAGGATTCTCTGTGCTTATAAGCACAGAGGACTTTAGAATGCTCTGTAGCTGTGGCCCCAGAATTAGCGAGCACCTACCCTTTCTTTCAGGCATATGCTGACACATCTAGAAGGCAGGATCATCACAGCTATGTTTATATAAGGGTTGCATTCCAAGAGCCATTATTGTGTTTGGAGATAATAAGCAACATCAGAACTGATGGGTGATTGTAAAAACCGCATTATACCTGGTGCTCCTCTTGCCCCACCTCCTCGGACTCAGGCCTGAGTCCTAGGTGAACGGACACTGCAGTAGAAAGTTAAGTGACATTAAGTGAATGGGAGAGTCTGTTTCCCTAGTACCAGAAGCCTCTGCAGCAAGAGTCAGGCGTGTCTGAATCAACTGAGGCTCAGAGTCACTCACCATCAGAAAGTGGCAGCCTCCGTGCAGTCATCAGCTGGCAGGGAAACAACAGTTGTTGACTTGCAGTCTGGAGTTGAGAACAAAATGGTAGCTCAAAAGTTTTCAATTGTGCTGTTATTATTCATTTGAAACACACAGCTTTAGACAGCTCTTGGGAGTTTGATGTCAGAGCCTGAATTGGTGACGTTTGTGAACACATACATACAAATAAGTTGTGAAACAATTTTAGAAAATGAATGTATAAAAAAATCCAAAAAATAAAAAGTGAATTCCTAAGAGGGTGATGATATATGAACATTCTAAATTTTCCATTAAGATTTAGCTTAGGTTTCCTTAAATAGGGACTTGCTCGTGCAATTACATTTTTCTTATTCTTACTAATGACCCAGAATTGAATGGGCAAGGAGGAGTAAAATGTGAAAATCCATCTGAAACAAAGATAGAACATAAATACCGTTTTTCCTTAAGTCTGTATTTCCGAAAACATAATTCAATTTACTCTCAATATTTCTGGAACATAGCTATTTTCTAGACTGATGTGCTCCTACATTTTAAGTCATCATAGGGCTGGTTCTAACCTCTCTTCAGTGTTTCCAAAAGTGAGAATTAAGAACCACCTACTCTAAAATCATCTGGCACTGGTTGCTGAAAACTCAAGATTTTAGGTCCCATATAAGATTCATCAAATCTCTGAGGGGACCTATGGGAAACTGCATTTTTAACAGCTACCTTGGTGACTTAGAAACATCTCTCCCTGTGTGATCTATCTCCATAGTGTCCTATGAATAGTATTTTTCTTTCCTTTGTGAGCTCTCAGTATCTATGGTTTATAATAAAATTTTCTGAGGATGGAAGTCTTGGAGAAAATTATCTTCTTTTTTAGTCTTTTTTTATGGAGTCAATAAGATGGGAAGTCACCGCTGGAGGTCCCCTCTTTTTAGCATCTTTATCTGATTTCCTATTTGGTCATGCCCCTGGGTCTTTGAGCAGGCTGCTCTAAAGATCCAGTATGAGAGGCACTCATAAATTGTACATTAAACTTTAAATTTCTTCTCCTGAAATGTATTCAAAGGAAACCCCCATCCCAGAGAAGACAGTAATTTGTGAATATATATATATATATACATATATCTGAAATATATATGAAAAAAATATATATATCTAAAATTCCAAGTTTCTATTTCTGAGTTGTTATAAATAAATGCATTTTGAATATTTAAAGGATTTAAGAAATTCAAATGTGAGCTGCTGGCAATCATATAACTTGATGAGACTTGTTTAACCATGCTATTAGCTTTACTATGCATGGAATTAGATTTTTGAGTGTTAGGTTTCCTAAATATCTCCCTGGTTTTAAGTTTAGGCATGTTATGAGGTTTAATAAACACTTTCGGATGGAGCCTCAAAGTCAAATACCTCTGATTTGGAAGGCGTTTTAGGCATTAGTACCCTGGTGGAGAAGTACCTCTGCATATCAATGCTTCATCTTTACTTACACTGCTCCAAAATTAGAAATTAAGCTGAAGAAGAAAAAATCTTCATATAAATTCAAACTTTTTTGCCATTTATTCATACAGGTGGCAATTTTGGATACTACCTCTTTGTTGGAGGGGACAGAACTAAGGGACATCTAAGAGAGTCTAATGGTAAGGGACCATTGAAAATGGGAGGTTCTGAGATGGAATTTAGAGAGCAGATTGAATGTCCCTGAAAATAAGCTTTATGACATTCACCATTTATCTTCCCAGCCCTGCTAAAGCAAATAGTTAAAATGGCACTGTCTCCAAAAATATTTTAATGAAAAAGTCAATTTACTCCTCCCTAAAGGCTGACTTTCTTTCTAGGAAGAACCCTGTAGGAATATTTCTTTTATTTTCTTTCCTCCACCTTCACTTAGCCCTGACTCTGGACCTCTGAGCCTAAAGAAGAACTGAACATTATGGATACTAAAATTTTTCTAATTACATGATTTGCATCCATTTGGGGGCTGGGTGTCACTGTTTGGCTATGTTTGTCTCTCTCAAAGACCCAGTGAAATCTTGCTGGAGGGTAAAACAGATCTTTATTCACTTGTTTGGGAGAGAAAAAGTCATCAATTGCATAAAAAAAAAAAAAAAGTTTCACACCACACAAAAAAGTAACAAAACACAGAAAAAGTTGCTTTGAGTTGCACAGGCAATAGTGTAACACCAACACAGCCACCCAGAGTTGAATCCTCAGAGCAAAGTGCAATCACAGTGTGTCTATCCAGATTTTAACCCCAGGAGCAGGTGTGCACAATAGATCTTAGTCAATGGTAGGACTGATTTCTGGATTTCTACTCTGAAACCCCCAGTAATGCTCTTCTCCAAAGAAGATGCCACGTTAAAAGCAAAAAAGGATAACAGGAATTTGGAATTTGTGGCTGGACATTTCTGGGAATATAAGTAAAGGGACAAAAAGTTAAACTCACCCCATGATTATTTTTCTTCCCAATCTCTCTCTTCCTTCTTTCCACCCTTTCTTCTTTCCCTTTCTTTACACCCTCCCTCCCTCTTGTCTTTTCTTTCCTTTTTTTCTTTCTTTCTTTTCTTTCTTTCTTTCCTTTCTTCTTTTCTTTTTCTTTCTTTTCTCTCTCTCTCTCTCTCTCTCTCTCTCTCTCTCTCTCTCTCTCTCTCTCTCTCTCTCTCCGCCCCCTCTTTCTCCCATCTCCCTTTCTTTCTTTTTTACTTGAAGAATTTATTCCCTAAATAATTTGGGAAAACAGGATATTGTATGCATTCTTCAAGTCTCCATGTTTTAGCAGCATTAGAGTTCTTTACGATTTTTAAAATCATGCATTATTTTTAAAGATCCATTTAAAAACACTAAAAAACTTGAGCTGGAGTGAGGAATCTGTTTTGATCTGTAGAGGGAATATTGCCTTCATTATGCACTGAGCACAGTGTAGCTTTCTAAGCAAGGTGCTATTTGTTACATAGTAACTAGGAAAAGGGATAGGCTTCTCCTCTCTTGCATTGTAGCCCTACTTCCTACAGCATGGCAATTATATCTAGAACTTCTCTTACAGCTTTTTTCATCCTTAACATTAGGCTGATTTATAATTTTTAAGCACCAGGAACACACTGTATTTATAATTTAAGATTGTTACAGCTAAGCCAAGTTTTATATGTATATATATATATATACACATATATTTATATATATATATATACACATAGAACTATCTGTGTGTGTGTGTGTGTATATATATATATATATATATATATATATATATAGTTTTACGTGGTGTGCCTGTGGTGTGTGTGTGTGTGTGTATAAAATGAATGAACCTATAGGCTTATATGATGCTATGTATCAAATATTTCTTCAGTGACCATCCTGTAAGCTTGAGGCACAGAGAAAGTCCTGAGTAATTACATGTACAACCACAAAATCAAACCAGCAGTTACTCCCACCTCTGGTTAAAAACAAGCAAAGATCATTAAAATAGGTCAAGGCCACAAAAGACTTCTTATAGAGGTACTAGAGCATTTTGACCACCTGAGAAGGATAAGTTGAGGTCAAAAGCGTATCTCTTTCACCAACATGGGAGTCAGTCATACTTAATAATATAAAAAGCTGATACATGTAGAAATGTGTTTGCTTTTCAAGACACCCCTATGTGATCAGTCCAATAATACAAGTGGTATTATTCACATTCTCAAGTTAAAAAAAAAAAAAACTAAGATAAATAGATGGAAAGGCCATGAAATTTGGAACAGGGCTCCTGAAATAAGAGCCACTGTTTTATTCATTACATTACTATATTCTCATCTTTCTGTTTCAGGGTGACAACAATACCGAGTATACAGTGCTGAAACTTGATGGAGTGGGATTCTCAGTAGCCTTTGGATAGGTTGTGAGAATTAAAACAAGTCAACATATGAAAAGCACTTAAAATAACACCTGCCATTTATGTGCCTGTGTGTGTATTAAAATGTAGATGTATGCTTGTATATATAAATATATGTATCAGTTTATAATATATACTTACATATTTGAACACATATGTACATGCTTGCAAACTTGCATAGATTTATATACTAGTGCTCATATACAACTTGAAAAGAGATAAGTAAATAATAATCGATCCAGGTTAGCTATTCGAGTAGAACATCTGTAGCAGACCTCTAACCCTAAAGATTAAAAAAAAAAAAAAAAGAACTAAAAATTTTTTTCAGTTTCTTTATTCACTAGTCCTGCAAAACAGAGATTTCTAAAAAGTTCTAATTTCCATATCTAAAGTGTGAAAAGCAGAGGTTGCCCTAGGAATATGCTCCGTGGAGCAGAGAGGCAAAGAGCTCTATGGCTCCTGCCCAGGCAGGTTGGTTACACAGCCAGAAGGCAGTCATTCAGGCACACCAGCCTGAGGCATATGTTTCTGCCTCAACGTTCTGGGCCTTCTGTCAAATAAAATGCATTTGGAGGAGGAAAAGGGAGTGGCCCAGCTTCTCACCCCAATCTCAGTTTAGTTCTTGGGCAAGCCAAATTTTCTACACCACTTTGGGGTCATTTTTCACCTTCGGAAAGACAATGAAATTTCCAAGCTGGGAGAAACCGTTCAGGAGTCAGCTGGTTGTGTGTGTATGCATGGTGTGTGTGTGTATGTGTGTGATATATGTGTATGTGTGGTGTGATGTGTATGTGTGGTGTGGTGTGTGTGTGGTGTGTGTATATGTGTGGTGTGGTGTGTGGTGTGTGTATGTGGTGTGTGTAGTGTGTATGCGTGTGGTGTGGTATGTGTGTAGTGTGGTGTGTGTGGTGTGTGGTATGTGTGGTGTGTGTGTGGGGTGTGTCTGTGGTTTGTGCAGTGTGTATGTGTGTGGTGTGGTGTGTGTGTGGTGTGGTATGTGTGGTGTGTATATATGTGTGCTGTGGTGTTTGTATGTGTGTAGTGTGTTGTATGTGGGGTTGTGATATGTGTGGTGTATGTGTGGTGCATATGTGCGGTGTGTGTCTGTGGTGTGTGGGGGCGGTGTGTGGTGCAGGTATGTCATTTATGTGTGGTGTGGAGTGTGTGTGGTATATGTGGTATGTTTGTGTGGGTGTGTGGTATGTGTATGTGGTAGGTGGTGTGGAGTGCGTGGTGTATGGAGTGTGTCTATGTGGTGTGTTTGTGTGGGTGTGTAAGCAGCATGTGGTATGTGTGGTGCATGTGTGTGGTGTGTGCATGTGGTGTGTGGGGATGGTGTGTGGTGTGGAGTGTGTCTGGTGTATGTGGTATGTGTGGGTGTGTGGTGTGTGTATGTGGTGTGTGGTGTGGAGTGTGTGTGATGTGTACAGTGTGTGTGTTTGTGGTGTGTTTGTGTGGGTGTGTGAGCAGTGTGTGGTATGTGTGGTGCATATGTGTGGTGTGTGTATGTGGTGTGTGTGGGGGTATGTGTGGTGCCGGTATGCAGTGTGTGGTGTGGAACATGTGTGGTTTGCAGAGTGTGTGCCGTGTGTGTATGTGGTATGTTTGTGTCGGGGTGTGGGGCATGTATGTGGTGTGTGGTGTGGAGTGTGTGTGGTGTGTGGAGAGTGTGTGTGGTGTGTGTGGGTGTGTCAATGTGTGGTGTGGTGCATGCAGTGTGTGTAAGGTGTGTGTGTGTATTTGAGGGCGAGAGAGCATTGGTGCCTGTCCATCCCTTTCAATCCCTGGGTGCTGGGTGGGGTCATCCTGGCACCCAGCTAATGGTGAGTGCGGCAGTGCAGTCTCCTTCTGGGCTGGTACCGCCACCTGAGCAGTCAGTTGCCTAGTGGATGGCGAAGTCACCAAAGGAACTTTCTGGAAAAAATTTTCTTTGGTGACGAAAAGCTCCAGAAGTGCTTGAGAGACGGAAAAGTGTGCAGGTGGGGAAGAGCTGAGGGAAGAAGAAATGGAAGCTACCAAAGAATGAGGCGAATTGATTCCAGGACATGAGATTGGGCAACGGGAGGAGGAAAGAGAAAAGCTGACACCTGCCTAAGGAGGCTGGTCGCGCTGCAGGCCTCCGCGGCGCTCGGCGTCTGGCTGCTCCTCGGTTCCGGTCCCGGCGCTGGGGCCGCGCGCGCTCTCCCGCACCCGAGCAGGCTGCGCGGCCCGGGAAGGGCGGAGGAAAGTCCGGGCCGACCGGCGGCGGGCAGAGAGACAGCCATCGCCGGACCGCGGGGAGAGGCTGCCTCGGGGTTCCCGCCCTCGGAATGGGAGCCGGGGAGGAGGACTGCGTTTCCCAGCCCTCTTCTGAGTGTGACTGGTGCTGGGTGTTCACGGTTTCCCGGTTCAGGGTCTTGTACCCTGGGCAGGGCGCCCTGAGAAAACTTAAAGAACAGGGAGCGCGGTTCAGAGGGCCCGGGGCTGGGAGCCCGTCTCCCACGCGGCGCACCCGTGCTTACAACTAGCCCGCGCAAGGCTGCTGCCGCAACACGCGGGGCTTTGGGCGTCGCACGGCCGCAGAGCTTACGGGTGGGACTCTGGGACCCTGGGGACTTTCCCGGAGAGCGTCCGGTTTCCGTCTTGGCTGACCAATGCCTGCAACGAGAGATGTATGGGTCCCTTCTCGGGCCTTCTGGCTTCCAAGGCCTGTGAGCATATGCTGTACCCTGCAAACCCATCCTGGGGAGTACAGGCGGCCCCACCCGCAAAGGCCTCGGAAAAGTAGAAAGGCTGATGAGGCCGGGGACTCATCTTCTGGGCAGACACGCCTGGATTTCTCTGGCCCCAAGCGCTGGGTCAATCCTGGGCATTCTTCCACTGATTGGGATGCGACAAATGCTGGTGAAGCAACCGTTTGGCTTTCAATTTCCCGTCCTTAGAACCTACGATTCCTGCGCTGGAAGCCCGGGCACCCGCCTGGACGTCGTGGGACCGATGCCTGCATGACCCGTGACCTCATTTCCTCCTCAGCTGTGAGTGACCTCAACTAGTTTGGCAGACGGGTGGAGTTATAAAATCCTAGATTCCCCTCTGAGAAGGTTCAGACACCGGAAAGGGTTATGATACCTCTGAACGCTTGAAAACGCAGCATTAAAATAAAACATTTCTGAGTTTGCCTTGGCTGAAGGCAAAACTAGCTTTGGGTACTCTTCGTCCACTACTTCCCGCCAAAATGGTCTTGTGGGCAGATTGAACAGCATAGCTACCCAGCCCGAAAGTGGCTGCCACTAACACACCTACCTGGATCGCCTGGGCAGTAACTCAGCCAAGGCTCGGCTCTCTTCCTGATCCTATGATTAAGTTAACTACCATACAAAAGAAAACACAGGGGAGGTTCACTGAGTGTCTACTCGTGGCAGTGTCTACACGTACTCTTTAGAAAATATGATTCCAGCCGATTTCAAAAAGCAATATTTAACCTTTTTCTAGACCCCAGTTCATCCCTGTCTGAATCTTCAGTGGAAAGCAAAGCTGCCTTACGGAAAAGGAGATTCCAGAAGGATCAGATAGAAAGGAAAAGGGCATTCAAGACTTTTTTAAAAAAAGGTAGGCCCTAGAATAAGCTGTGTGTGTTTGTTTTTGCTCCAGAGATACAGTGTCCAAAACAGGGACAATTTAGTCTGCCTATCAGGCATTGTGATTTAAGGATCTGTTGATTCAATTTGCCTTCAAATTTGCCTTCGATTTGCTTCCTCACTTCTTGTCATCAAATTTTCTTCACAATCTTGACCTTTCTCTAGAAAGACCTCTTTGTGTTCAGTTGGAGCCTGATTAATTCATCAGGGAAAAAGAATTCCCAGTGCAAGAAGTACTTTAAAAATAGTAGAACCTGCTTTGCTTATTTTACAGATGAGAAAACCAAGCTGCACGTAAACCAAATTATGTCAGCGAAGATGCAGGGTCACACTACTTGTGAATAGCAGAGGTAGAATTAGAATTTTGGACTGTTTTCACCACATCCTGCTTGGGGGTGTTTTAAATTATCCAAATGTTGCCTAGGAAAACTGAGAGCAGGCCTTAAAGAAATGTAGCAAAAAAAAAAAAAAAAGGATGATCTTAAAGAACCCTACCTGCTTTTTTACCAATCTACGTCACATTCCCAATAGATACATCACTTTGCACTATACCTACTCTTAACCTGCTCCCTGCCCTAATCATAACTTGCTTTGTAGAGGTCCTAAAATAATGAAGGCTTTAATAGCCTATTAGGGAAAACCATTGCAAAGCCCATAATGAGAACTCTGTACATTTCAGACCTTTTCACCTATATATGAATGTGGCTTCATACATAGGGGAGAGTCTTCAGAATGTGAAGAAAGGAGCAAAAAAAAGTGGGACAATTCCTGTGATAGCTACACCAGTGTAGTGCCTGTTTCCAGAGTGACTATGGAGATGCCTGTGGATTAAGTGCATGCCATCTTAAGGCCTAAAGGATCATTGTTCATTTGGTTTTATGTCTAATGGTTACTGGTCATATCACATACACCTAGACTTTGTACACTCAATATTTAACTAAGAATTATTACCAGTATGTAAAGAGTACAGAAGTACCTTTCATAAAGGGAAGAGTAGAAAGAGGAGGGAAATCGTCAGGTTTTTCTGCATTATAATGTTTCAGGACAAGTTTTTTTTACAGAGGCTGTGCAGTTGTCCATACCTTTAGAAAGAAAGCTGGGCTTTGCAATACATAGACCACGATCAACCATAATCATTTCACCTTGGTTTTTAGGGAAACTCCCCCACAGGGTCTCCTAATAGTTTATGACAAAATGCCATTGTAATGACTTTAGAGTACAAGATACCCTTCTATGTAGCCATCACTAGTAGAACCTAAAGTGAGCTTTTCATCTGGTCTCCAAGACCTCAGCCTGAACATTGTCTCAGGCCATTTGTGAAGATGCTAATTATCCTGCTGCTCAAAAGAATGCTGGTGTCCTAGTGACGGGTTAGCTGCATGGCAGGCATCTTTGTCTAAATGATTTGTCTTTGATCAAGATGCCCAACACTTTCCAGCTAAATATTTTCCAAGTGATAATAAAAACTTTTCTCCTTTTAGGCTCAAAATTGGCTTAGAGTAAATAAATGCAAACGGTGCCAGGTTTGTAATTCCTCTCTGATGCTCTTTCTTCCCTTCTTTTCAGGAACTCAGTGAAAATGAATGGTATTTACTCAGAGTACAGTCTTCAGCTACAACAATAAAATTTTAAAACTTCCCAAATATTTGCTTTGAAGAAAATAGTCATTTATTGTCAAAGCATCCAACATACTCAGATAAACTATAAAGTTTAATAAATATTTCCAGGGATAAAAGAAACACATAACTATTCAGACTCCATTTCACTGGCACAAAATTACACTTTGTATTAAAAGGAAATACATATTTACATAATTGATGACATTCTTCATTGAAGTCCATAATCATATCATTATACATGCACTTCCCCCTGGAAACTCAAATTGAATGGCGACCCCTTTTTATTCATTTTGTTTATTTTTGTAAGAACACAAACGATCATCAAGAAATGCAAAGCATCTCACCCTCCTCCTTTACTTTATATCTAAAATAAATTTTGCCCTTACATATAATTATTACATCTAAACCGTAAGTGCTTAATAATTTAAGTAGAAACGTATGACAAATGCATCAATATGTTGCAATATATGACATTTTAAAAAATGTACCTTTGTTTTGGGGAAAGTGAAAATGCGTGCATTCAAAAGAAAACTCCCTCAAACAACCCACCCAATCAAAAATCCACCATCCTGGTGTGTGTGTGTGTGTGTGTGTGTGTGTGTGTGTGTGTGTGTATGTCCCGGGTAAATGTCTCAACGAGGTTCCTGGGGGAGGATGTGTGTAGTGTGTGGGGGTGATGTATGTGCCTGTGTGCAGTATTTTGGGGTGCAAGGAGGCGGTGGATGTTCTCGCGTGTTTATTCCTGCAGGTGGCTTGACTGCGTGCGCGCGCATGGAAAGCTGGGGTCCTTTCGGAGTCAATTATGCGAGGTCATGTGCCTGGAGAGGTGGTGGCGCTCCCTGAAGGACTCGTTGCAGATGGGGCACTTGAGTTTCTCCTCTCGCCGCCGTTTCACCAAGGGCTCCATCGCATACTCCTTTTTGTGGTGCGACCTCATGTGGTACACCAGGTCGGAGGTCATGCGGAAGGAGGCATTGCACTTGGCGCACCAGTTCTGCGCGGGCAGACACAGCGAGGTGAAGGAGGGCGGCAGCAGCGTGAGCGCCGAGGGCAGCTGCAGCTGCAAGGGCCCGGCGGCCGCCGCCGCAGCCGCGGCTGCAGCTGCAGCGGAGCTCTTGGGCCAGAACGCGGTGGCGTACAGGAAGGGGCTCTGCTTGGGCAGGCCGCCGCCGCCGCTCGACAGGGACCCGCAACCTCCATTCAGGTCCGCGGCCCCCTGGAGCTTCACTGCTAGAGGGTCCGCGGCGGCTGGGTAGAGTCTGGTGGGGCCCACGCCGTCGGCAGGATGGCACGGCTCGAGCGCGCCCAGCTTCTGGCCCAGCACCAGCGGGGACAGCTGCGAGAAGGAGCGCGCTGGCTGCGAGAAGGCGCTTTTGCGCTCGTCCGACGGGGCGCCCTGGCCCCCGCCCGCGCCGCCTGCAGCCCCGGCGCCCGTGCCGCCGCCACTGCCCGTGCTGCCCGCGCTGCCCAGCTGCGGCACCGAAGTGAAGGCGCTGCCCCTCGCAGGACTGCCGCCCTCCAGCCGGCTAGGCAGCGGGCCCCCGGGCCGCGGGGCCAGCAGCTTCTCGGCGCCCACCGGCGACGGGGCCGCGGGCGTGGAGGAGCCGCCGCCGCCGCCGCCAGAGTCCTGGTCCTCGGCGACGACGCCCCCGCCGTCTGCGGTCCCCTCTTCCTGCAGGCCGGCCACCCGGGCTGCCTTCTTCACCTCCACGAAGGCGCTGCGCTTCGCCTCGCCGGTCTCGGGGCTGGGCGGTGCGAAGAGGCGGCCGTTCTCTTCCAGGCCGAAATAGCTGCCCGAGGCTCGGTACTGCTGCGGTGTGCACACCAGATCCTCCTTGGAGGCCGGGAGGGGCCGCTCTGCGAAACGGCCCCGGCCTCCTACCAGCCCCACGCCACCGCCGCCCTCCGCCGTCTCCTCCGGGAATTTCCTCTTTCCTTTGCTGCCGCCCGTGGCGATGCCGTCGGGACTCAGCTCCGCCTCCTGGTGGCCGCCGCCGCCGCTGCTGCTACCGCTGCTGAGGCTCTGTGCTGGGGAGCAGCTGCTGCCTCCCCGGGAGTTTTCCAGCTCCCTGGCCAGGTTGTGGAAGTCCGTAGATGGCTTCGCGCTGCTGCCGCCGGCGGCAGCGGGTGGGTTGCTGCTCTCGGGGGAGGGGGCTGGGTAGTGGTGGAGGGGGCCAGCTTTGCAAAACTTGGGACCCGGGCCTAAAGGGGCCTCCTGTTGCTGCTGCTGCTGCTGTTGGTCTTTGCCGCCGCCGCCGCCGCCGCCGCCGCCGCCCCCGTGGTCCTTGGTGCCCACGCCGCCGCCCTGTTCGTCTTGGGGACTTATATCAGCGCTGTGAAGTCTCTTGGGGCAGCGGAAACGCAGATGCGCCACATAGGGGAACTCAAACTGGAAACGTTGGCTGCATTCCAGGCATGTGTAAGGGGACGACCCTGCTTAGTGAGCAAACACCACACACACACACATACACACACGCACACACACACACATGCACACCACATGATTACTCAGCTTCACCCCCAAGCCGGTTTGCCACCATCCCCTTGACAAATCCACGTTTATTTCTCAGGGCCTGAGTGCCTGAGAAAAGAATGACCAACCTCATCTAACTTTCCCCCTGATTTGGGGGTAATACAGCAAATAAGCCAAGTGTCCCCGCTTTATTCTCACCTATCTGTTTAGCTTCATTCCGCATTATATCTCAGAGGCTTCCTGTGAGACACCCAAAGGGAAGAAAGGCGCGCCAGCGCGCTGGGTTAGCCCCGGTCGCTCCCCGCGTCTCTCCCCCGCTAGTGAAGGGCCCACACACCGGTCGCGAGCCAACCTACCATTCATTTTGTTGTGGGATCTAGAGGGGCAGAGCAAGAGTAACTCAGTCAGTTCTTTCCCGTACCAAACTAATAACTCCTCGTCTTTGGCAATCCTGCGGAGAGAGCGGTAGAACAGCTGTCCGTTTTTTATATAGGCTTCAAGGTTCTGCTCTTCCTTATCTCTGGCCGATTGGACCAATCGCAGCCACATGAGACCTTCTGAGGAACCATTTGCTGCTGAGGTGTCTACCTGCGGTTTGAAATAGAAGCAAGAAGACAAGAAGGAGGGGGAGAGGAACCCCCATGAAAGAACTGAAATCAGAAGAAGCAAGACCATTTCTTCTATGTTAGTCTTTTCCAAAATTTGAGACCACGCTTCCAAAAATTTGGCCCACGTTGGACCTGTTCTCATGTTTGTAACCAGTAGGGAAGATAACCATTATTTGAAACACTGCATCATCATACAGATTATTTAAGTCGCCGTTTTCATATATTGATTGGACACTAAATGAGGGAATTTCTTCTTAGTAAAAATTTAGTGTTAACCTCTTGAGAGTTTAATTCTAAGTTATCCGACATTACAAAGGTATGGAGAATTTTGCTTTTTTTCAGAAATAAAGCAAGCTTAGATCTTAGAAATTATGCTATGGCAATCATGTTCCTAATCTTGGCTTAAACAATTAATAGCTTTTCTTTGTGAAGAAGAATAGGAGATGAGAGGCCTTATATCTTCCAATTCAGGCATATAGATTTAATGATGCTTTACTGTCAAAATCATTAAGATTTTTATCTAAATACAAACTCTAGGCACTAGCTAATATTACTAAAGAAACTAATATTTAGGGGATGAAGAAGCCCTCTCAAATGGAAGGCAAATGTACCAATACTTGTCAAAGAACTTGGAGAAACTAGTTAGTATGCAAATAGCCTCCGCCCCGGTGAAATCTCCCAGAGTTCAGGAAGTCGTATTCATCAGCAGGAAGACCCAGAAGTGAAGCATTGATTTAGATATTTCTAACATTCCAAATCAAATTCATTTATTCCAAAATATCAATTGACAATCATTTGAGTTTATTTTTCCTTTTCAAATTTTTGATGTGTTAAGTGGGATTGCTTGCATTATTGCACTTTCCACAGGTAAAACCTATCTCTACTTGTCATTAGAATTATTTTTAGGCCATTTCCAACAGGACATTACCCTCATACACCTACACAGCTCCAGCGGAGACTTACCCGAAAGATATAAGGTACCGTTCTCTTGTCAGTAGACTTGAGAGCTATGAAAGCTATGCTGTCATATAGGGAAGTATGGCTCAGGACACAGGGACCAAATATAGCATTCTCAGGGATGTCGCAGGTGGTGTAAACGCTGGTAAAAATATCTGTCAGACATTGTTGGACAGCCTTGGCATCTCCATCCCAGATGCCTCGCTGGATGCCCGTATCCTCCATCACTGGAGATAGACACACAGCACAAGAAAGTAAGTTACATTAACGCTTTGACCGCCATTAACCCAGGCAGAACTGTTCAAGTGCTAGGCAGATTTTCCTTACACTTGCCTGATTTTTTGCATAGCTCTTATTTCAAAATTAAAGCAGATTAACATGGAATATTTTAACAATAAAAACTAAGGGATACTTGTTAAAAGAACTAGAATAGTGAGAGATCTGGAGCTGACTGCTTCAGAGAAAGAAAAGAAGGGGCTAGGAAAGACTAGATCATTTTTTGCATTACCTTGATGTTGGATTGGGTAGGTTTTGGAGCTGAAGTTCAAGGCAGAATAATACTTTTGTTGTTGTTTTAAACCAGCCTATAGACCTTCCTTTCTGAAAGAAACTTCTAACCCTTGGGGGAAAGTGCCTCTATGCCTATGTATTGAACTGGGTGCCCGGGAGCTGGTTTTTTTCTTTTCTTCCAAAGAGGGCAGTAGCATTAGTGAGCAGGCGGAGACAGCGGAGCATGGCGAATGGATTTCAAGTGGAGTGTCAGGGCCACTAATTCTGTGTCAGCTAACCTTTCTCTGCAGCCTACAAGAAGGGACGTATGTCTACTCATTACCATAATCCAACACTGTTCCTCTGAGGCTTTAATTAAAAGCAGCAAGCAGAGGTAATTTTTTTTTTTTCTGGGCATGCTTATTTATGGATGAGAGTGAATCCCTGTTACCTTGTTATACAAGGGGGTGGATTGAGTCACATGTGGCTCATGAAGTGAGCAGGTACAGGACAGGCCTGAAATGTCCCCAGTCTGAAATACTGTGTGTAATGACTGGTGAATTGTCACTCCCCCTACTCCATACGACCCTGTTTGGGCAAGAGGGGGCAGCCCTGCTTGAGCACTCCTCAGTGAGCTCTCCAGCTGTTTAATCCACAGCAATTTAGAAAGTAATGCCCCAATGGAGGGTTCTCTATTAAGCTGTCATAAAGGGACATTTTCCTTCCTCTGGATACCTCGTACAAGACTTATCATTAAAAAAACAAAACAGGTATTTAAATTTTTAAACTAGCTTTGAACTAGGTACATTGCTTAGTATTTCAGACTAATCAAAAGAGTCCTCCAAGTTTGTTGTTCCTTAATAATGCCACGATTGGCAATCATTTATGTTTTTTTAAATAATTAAAGTAGCAGGAAAGCATAGATCTAATTGTTTTCCTGCAAAGCTGTTCATTGTGGAAGAATATCAGTGACTTGTATTTTTGTTTTAATTTCTATTAACCAATTAACCTTACACATGTGATTACAAGATAGTGCCTTTTTTCCCCATTCCAGCCAACATAGCCTAAAACTTTGGTTAGTCTCATTTTCCAATTCATCCTCTTGCATCCCCCAAATGTCAAGTGTTGGGCTGTATCTCCCAGGCAGCAGAAATAAGGAAAAATGTTCATAAAGTAGAAACTTTCTCATGCTACATCATTTATCCCTGGACATTTTTACCCCACACAAGGTAGACATCCTGATTTTTCATTTCAAATTAAAATACATTTAAAACAAAAATACTCATACTCTCTCATCCCCTTTTCAACGGAATCCTATTCTCCTCTTTTCAATTTTCTTCAATTCAGCGTTTTATGCCCCAATTTCTCTCTTCCTTTTAAAAATCTCTTTCACACAAGCGATTCATTGTGCCGGGAGGTCGCCCCGTCACTTCGGGCAACAGCAGGGACACAGTCATTAAAATGCAGTTCTACCTAACAATACGGTGAAAAGGTCCTCACTACGCCGCGCTAATAGCTGTCGGAGTCGCGGCGCCAGCCACCCGAGCCTCAAGCCCATCACAATAACCGCTGGGCAACAGCCTGGGAGCGCCCGCCCGCGTGCAGTCGCCTTTGCCACCCAACCTTTCACAGCTCTGTGCCCCGCTCTAGGCCCAGGTTCTTAACCGCCTGCCCTGAGAATCCGCCCCAGAGCCGGCGGGACTCGCTGAAAGCCGGTCGCCGCTGCCAGCCGATAGCCCTTCCCTCTAGGCAGGCATTGTCTAGCGGCCGCGCGCTCCCCAGTCCTTGGCTTCTTCGGCAAAGTGCTCCCTACCCGCTCCTCCTTTTGTACAATATTATTGGCAGTAGAGAGCCCCTC
This sequence comes from Saimiri boliviensis, assembly GCF_048565385.1. Classification (NCBI taxonomy): domain Eukaryota; kingdom Metazoa; phylum Chordata; class Mammalia; order Primates; family Cebidae; genus Saimiri; species Saimiri boliviensis. The sequence goes on along the minus strand of NC_133451.1, from coordinate 73,390,641 downwards.
AACAATTATTTTTCTCTCTCTTCTGGATAATAAGGAGATGGGAGACAAAATTTTCTACTCTTTCCACCAAAATGCCTTTCTCCCATCCCCCTCCCGCATCAATGCAAATAGACTTACCAGGAATAAGGTCAGTATAGAATCTCCTAAATAAGGCCACCTGGAACCGGGAAGATGCGCAATCCAGTGTTTCTTTTTGCCTATTGTATCAGTGTATTTCCATGTCAAGAGGTATTGGTGTTGCCGTCTTTTAGGCTCTTCCTAAAGAGATAAGAGAGAGATGGAGAGATGGGGAGAAATAGATTGGGGGGTGGAGGGAAGAAGGGAGGGAGGCCAAAGAGAGAGAGAGAGAGAGAGAGAGAAAGAGAGAGAGAGAAACGGAGAGAGTTGTACAGATGGACCCGATGCAGTGACTGACTGGCACGCAGACACACACTTTTTGTTTGCTGCACATAATCTGCCCAATGACGCGTGACAGCCCACGTCCCCTCCCTTTAACTCTTTGCTGGGCCAGGCGCTCCCTCCGGCGCCGCCTGCCTCGCAGCTTTTTCCCCTGGCCTGCAGATCCTGAGCGCCTACCCCGGGTGGCAACGCCTGTTAGAGAGCGTCCCGGCACGCCTCCTCCTAAAGCTCGGGCCCTCTGGGACTGCTAGGAGGGGGAAATCGTTTCAGGATTGGAAAGGAAGGTACCAAAAGGATTGGAGAGGGCCTTTCTCTGTTTGACTAGGCACTTGGAGAAGCTATGACAGAGAGCTGGATACCCAGCGCGCGCGGACCCCGTGCGTATTTCCCCGGGAGTCCGAGTTCCGTGAAAGGGAAAGGGGTGCGGTCAGCCCCAGGGACTCTTTAGCTAGTTGCCTGGGGTTGATAAATGGGCGCCGGCTCTACAAGAGTGCCAACACTACCAAGCTTCCCCCTGCAAAATTCAGAAAGGATGCGCTTTGGTGAGAACTTGTCTCAGCCTTCCCATAACTCGGGAGATGAGGTTGGAGTGCGAATGCCACCAAACCCCGGAAGGGGACATAAAGGTACCTCCTAGTCCCAGGACACGGGTACGTGGGCGGAGGTAGGGTGGAGAGGTTGGTGGGAAGAGCGCAGGTTACTGGGCTCAAACAGTTGCTGGGGTTTTTCGCCCTCGGCTTGGTGCATTCTGCGCAGTCCCGGAGGGGTCCCATAATGGGTGCTGCTGGCACTCTGAGATCTTGAGTTTGCGGGGCAAGGGTGATTGAAAATAAAAATGATTACCAAGATGGGCTCCGGAAAGCTTTTCACATCTAGCGGGTGGAGGAAGAGGAGATGGAGTTGCCGAGGCTGTCTCGGGAGCCTCGTTTGTGCGCTAAGCCACTTAGAGGCGCTGACTTGCCCTTTAGTGCAGCAGCTGATGCTAATGACTTGAGGTCTTTAACAGCCTGCCAGTTGACTCTTCCACAGGGGCTGCAACACCATTTCGCTGGGTGATCTCGGGCTTCTTTTTCACAGTTCAATTCTCTACTCCTAAGGGAAGAAAGGCCTTTCAGTGGTATAGACAGTCCCTCAACTCCACCCACATACCACTACTTTGAAGTGGGCAATCTGTCAGCAATAGGATAAATCGGATTGTGTAGCTGGCTAAGGTGGAGAAGGCAGAACCACAACTTAAGGAGAAAGCCTCGTTGCTGCTGCTGTTGTTGTTTTTCCAAGTTTTGAAATAATGTATTTGGGGAGTTGTCAAAGAGCAGCTTACCATGTTAGTTTGATCCTCTCCCAGCTTTGAGACCCTTCTCTGGAACACAGTGGGGCACTGAGGCATTGATAGCCTGGTGACTGCAGTCCCAGGAGGCCAGGGGAGGATTTTGCTGAGGAGAAGCAAGTAAGTACAAGGACTTTCCCAGGAAGTTCATTTTCTTCCTTGGGTGCTCTCTCTCTCTCTCTCTCTCTCTCTCTCTCTCTCTCTCTCTCTCTGTGTGTGTGTGTGTGTGTGTGTTTCTTTTTCTTTTTTGGTCAGTGCCCAATGCAAGTTCCTAATCGTTGCCTAGGACAAAGCTTAAATTCACAGAAGAAAGGGTTGCAATATCCCCATACATTGAGAGAAAGTAGAGAATCCCTTAGTTTTCAGGTTAGCTACTGACTTTTCAAAGAAAGCTTCTTGAAGTGCAGTTTTATTTAATCTTAAGATATCATCTCTCTTATGCAAGTATGTGCAGTTTTATGTTCTTTCGCTGAGGATGACTCCTAATGACCAAGATTCAGTGCAATGAGGGTTCTCTCACATGTCTGTATATAGGAATCTGCTGCTGTGCTGAGCTTCCAATTGTCTTATGACTGATTCCTCCATTGAATACTAGATTCATTTCTCTCTCTCCCTGTCTCTCCTCTCTCTCTCTCTCTCTCTCTCTCTCTCACACACACACACACACACACACACACACACACACACACAAAGCATGGACAAATTGTCCACTAATACTTCTTTAAAGAATGGGTGGAAGATTTAGAAATGTCAAAATCATGTCTCAAACATCTGGAAAATAAACCTGAGGATTGAAGATAGTGGCCCGAAACTTAAGTGAATTCAGCGTAGAAGAAAGAAGAAAAATAAAGGACAGAAGAGGCACGGTTATAAACTGCTGCAAGTCAAGATAGAAAAGTAGCCATAAGAGAGTCACGTGGTCCCTTAGAAACTGCAGACTGATATATGCAATACGGTGTGTGGGGAGCAGTGTTTAAGAACATAATTTCATTAATCTGTTGAACAGAACACTCCTTAGTGCTTTCTTTTGGTGTTATTTAGAGAATTGGAAGTTTATCTTTCAGGAAAAGTCATCTGTCCATGCAAATCATTAAAAATTTATCTTACATATTGTAAATACATAAGTCTCTACTCCAGAATATGGACATTTAGAAAATAAAATCTAAACGGAAGGCATTTTTCTTGTGCCTGGCCTTTCTCTTACTGAATATAGAGACCATTTAAACTATGTATCTTTTGAGGTACTAAAACCTTGATTCCAGCTTGTATAAAACAACATTTTTGGTACTTAAGCTGAGGGTGGAAGAGCTTGACCTTTTAAATCTCGAGCTAGAAAATAGCGACAATTTTGTACATTTGAGAGGGGAGCAATTTATTGAGAATCTGGCCAACAGATGCTTTCTTTCAGTTTCACTTTCTTGCCCTCTAATTAATTTTTTCCCTACTGCTTTCAGGTAAAGATCCTTAAATATAAGAATTTCTCACATTTTATGAATCTGACCTACTCTTTTTATTATGAGTTAGATGGCTGACATAACAAAACAGTATAGGTAAGATTAAGTTGAAATTCTTAGTTGGTAAGTTTTCCAGTAATTTAAGTGGTACACATTTTGCTTGGTAATATAAATGTCCTAAATGACCATCATTAATAGGGGATAAAGAAAATCTGCAAATTACTTTTATTTCTGTAGAAATTTATAGGCTGAAATGGTACATAAACTACTTGGAAATCACTCTGCATTAATACTTACTGGAATTCGCTGATACTAAATGAAGGGTTGAGGCATTTATTCAGACTCAGACAGTACTATAAAAATGTACCTAGTCAATAGCTTTATGTAATTCACATGGAACAATGGGTTTATGCATATATTTGGAGCTCTATTCCCTAGGATTTTATTTCCAATTAAGTGATTAGAAGGATGACAATGAAGAGTGGATATGCTCACCTTGTTCCACTTTAGCCAGGCTCTTTGCTGTCCTGGCAAAAATACACATGTAGGAAACTGTAGTGTTGTTTTGGAAGAGAAGGCTGGAGAGAGGTTGATAAATGATACCCAAGGTGGTGCCTTTTATGACCTAAGTGAGAGGGTGGAGAAAGGGTGAGAAAGGGAAATTTAATTCTTAGTATTAGAATGGGAACACCCTTTCTCTTCCCAGTGCTGGAAAATGAAGCCCAAAATATTTCAACTTCTGTGATAAGAAGCAGGTAACATCTCCAATAATAAGTCAAGTAAAGATTATTATCCTATGAGAATGAAAACACACTAATTTTCTTTTTCTATATCTTTCTAGGTCCTGGCTTACCCACCTCTAACCCTACTGCCAAAACACTGCACCAGCAAAGGCCTCATTGTCAAGAGTGTGGCAATTTGTGGTGAAAGGGGGTAAAAAAAAAAAAAGAGCCCATACACTGGAAGATAAGAGGATGCCAATAGAGCAGACAGTGGCAGCCTTCCTAAGCTTATTAATTTCCCACAAGGAGGTCTCTGGAAGGGGCTGTCAGGCTTGAGGGAGGCAGAGAATAGATCTTCAAGGAGGAGTATTGCATTACCTAGTCTCACCATTCAGAATAAGGAAGTTTTTAAGGGATGAACTTGACTGACTACTTGTACATGAAAGAGAGAGAGAAATGATGGGCTGGTCAATTAAGAAAAATACCAGGCCTGTGCCAAAAATGCTGTTCAGAGGTTGTTAACTCATTTTCTACCATTTTGCCTTTATCAAGAGAATGATACATGGTGGGTTTTTAAAAAGAAACACAGAGGGGTTTGCTTGTTTGCTTGTTTGCTTGTTTTACATCTTGGTGAGTCAAGAAGAGGCCTGCTTGCTGATTTGGATAAAGAATGACCTGAGGGAGTCGGTTGTGGGGAGGGATGCTTGTTTTTTATAAGTATACATTGCAAGCTCCATTTGTGTCTCTTCCTCACCCTAAGTATTGTAGTTGGTTCACTGGGTATTACATGAGCAAATGTTTTCTAGGCTGGCCCTGGGAAAGCCAGAGACTCAGAGTTGGGTAATTTTGTAACCTGTGAGGAAGGACTTCAGGCTCCCAACTGTAGGGGTCATTATTCCTGTCTCACATTTATCTCTCTTGGTCTTTTCCTCATAAATGGTCCTGCTTTTAATGCTGCTGCTCCTGCAGCTACTACTACCACCATTATCATTACAATGGTAATCTACCTTTCTCAAGTTTAAAATTTTCTCTCTGAGCATTCCCAAGTTTTACTTATACTTCTGTTGCAGTTCAGCTGAGAATGGGATGGTCTTTGAAAGCTATATGTTATTTTCCTCTCCTGGATCTGGGTTGTAGTCAACTGGCTTAATAGCCTCTGCGTATGACTTTTAGAGGGTTAGCAGACCGAAGTGATATTGGAGGCAACTACCAACAGGTACGAAATCAGTGCCTCATACTCATCTATGTGAGTGTGACCTCTGAACCAAATCCAATATCCAGTATTTTGACCCCCTGGCTCCCAACTTTTGGACTCCTCCCCAGCTCAGTGTGTAAATATCTGGCAAGAAGAGGCCTGGATTTTTGTCAAATCTGTAGGTTCCAAAGTCCCTCCTAGACTCAGACATCACAGACCAACTTTATACCTGAGCAGAAATTGTCCTCTATGTGTGTATGGGTGTGGGTGTGTGTTTAAGGTTGGGGTGAACGTTGTCAAAGGTAGCAATTAAAAATAAGTTTTAGGACTGTCATTTTCCTTGAATGCTTGTTCATTAAGCAGCCAGTGCTCTTTGTTGAATGTTTTCATGTAAGATGGTTTTGAGAAAATAGTTTGTGTGAAGTCATACAGGACAGCAATTGGTCCCAAGGAGGCAAACTGAATAGAGTTATAAAGCCTTTGAATGCATCTCAGTGTGAGGGGGCGTGGCTGATTGTAGCTGAATCTCTATCAGCCAGTCTGAACTTCCTTACCCTCTGGGTCAGACTTTTTAGACAGATTCGGGATCACGGTATGTCTAGCAGTCTCAAATTTGTGTCCAGCAGTCTCAAATGAGATTTTGAGAAGTCTAACTCTAGGCCTTGGGAATGTGACAACATTGAGAGGCTCTACATCAAATTTCTTCACACAGCCGGGAGAATGGACTTTATCCCAAGATTCAGTACCTGTATGCCACCCCTGTTCCTCTCTGTCAGGTAGTATGTAATGGCCACACCAAGCAGGAAGCACAAAGTCCCCCAAGCTGACTCATCCTCACTAACAGACACGCCATGGGATGTCCTTGTCAACATTAAACTAACAGCATCACTGCAGCCAGCCTCTGATTCTTTGTGCCACACAAGTGCTTGCACATGCCCTGGGACTTCTATCCCTCCTTCCCATGAAGTGATAAGCTCACATCTCTGCAGCTTGACCACACTGTGCCCCATACAATGTACGTGGAATTGACTCCTGCTTCACCAAAACCAGATAATTTAATAAACTTTATTCTTGTTGGGGGAAGAGGGAGGGGAAAAAAGCCACCTACTCCACTCCTCTCAATAAACTAACACATGGCCAATTCCCAGGCCCTAAGGAAAAAAAAAAAGTTAAATAAAGAGTTAAATAAAGAAGCAACAATAGACACACAGCATATATATCCTGAGTGGGCTACACCCCTTGGCATCCAATCCCAGTTAGCTTTCTGAGGTGTGGACTGTGAGAATTTGGGCTGCTGGGGAGAAAGCAGCAACAGGCTTGGCTTTTCTGGGAAAGGGGTCTAAGCAGGGGACACAAATGTCCAGTACTTGAAATACACCTATGGTACACATTCTGGAGGCTCTAAGAGAGAGACATTTCATTTTCTCAAGGAAAAGAGAAGTGAGATAAAGAAAGTAAAAACAAAGGAAGGAAGAAAGAGACAGAGAAAGAGGATTTGAGAAGTATATACCAGTTAGGAACTACACAGTGATGATTCACATTGTATTGAAGAGTCTTGGAAACATGGTTCGATTTCTTTTCAAATTATGCTCTCAAACTGCTCCCTTGCTCATATTGCCAATGGAATGCTTTGAGTAAAAACTATCCTTCATGATTTAAATTCAAATGAATCCCAGGTATTCTATGAGTTAATCCAGGGGTATTAATTTAGCATCAGTGAGAGATGTCTCCCTAAACATTACATGAAAAACTGTTAGTTTTCAGAAGACTTTCAAAAACACTCAAAAGCTACCAATGTAAGTCTTTCCTCACTGCTAATACTTGGAAATGTATTCTCCTAAAAAGAAATTCAAAGATCAACATGTCATAAATGATAGCAACGTCATGACTACTACAAACACCTGTGGACTTACATTATGAAGTGGAGGAAAGAATAGGTAAGGATTGTAACATAGTTGTTCTCTTGAACTTGCTGAGTAAAAAGCTGCTTCCCAGACTGATTTGATAGTATCTGTAATGCAATATAGTAACCATGATATCATTCATAATCTCCTTTTAAGGAAGTTTAAAGGAAAACTCATATTTTTAAAAGAGATAATACCCAGAATTGCTAAATAAAACACTTGTAAATTCTTAAGAACAAACATATTAAATATAATGACCTGGATGTTGAGATTTGCTAGGCCTAGAATTTAACATAGGCCTGAACAACTTTATACCTGAGCAGAAATTGTCCTCTATGTGTTTATGGCTGTGGGTGTGTGTTTAAGGTTGGGGTGAACGTTGTCAAAGGTAGCAATTAAAAATAAGTTTTAGGACTGCCGTTTTCCTTGAATGCATGTCCATTAAGCATCCAGTGCTCTTTGTTGAATGTTTTGATGTAAGTTGGTTTTGAGAAAATAGTTTGTGTGAAGACATACAGGACAGCAATTGGTCCCAAGGGGGCAAACTGAATAGAGTTATAAAGAATATACTTCCTGAATATAATATTACTGTCTAATACCTTGCATATGATCAGTATGTCTAATACCTTGTGTATGATTTTGTGTGTGATCAGCTGTCACACAGCATTATCTACATTCTAGAGTCAGTTTACCGAAGCCCTAAGAGGTATATTACAGGTAAGTGGGGATCCCCTGAACTTGTGAAAATATTCTCTAGAAACCCAACGCCAATGCACTGAATACAGCGAGTTTCTTTTCTTGCCTGGGGAACTGAATTAGCTGCGCATCCTCAAGGCCCTACACAGCTTAGTTTGAGCCTTAAGTTTGGCCAGCAAGATAAGGCACAGAAGTGCCTGCTAGACAAGGACAATCCCTGATGTGTAGATTGTGCGGTGCCCATGTCTCAGTAAAAGGTGCAGAGACGAAAGTAAGAGTTCAGAGAAGGCCAAACGACAGACTTCAATGTGGGCAAACCAGGTTTCCCTGGGAGAGATTCAAGGAGGGCAACGCCCCCACAGTATCAGGAAACGCAGACTCGGGTCACACGATTTGACTTGATTCACCAAAAAGTGCAGAGCCCTGACACGGGAGGCGACCGGGGCAGAACAAAACAAGCCATCATCTGCCCGGTGGCGCCCTTATAGACGCACAGTGCACAAACCGTGAACTTGGGGCAGTGTGGGGCCAAGGGGCGCTCTTGGTACGCTCCAGATGCGCCCTGGGCGAAGCAGGGACAACGTGCAGTTCCCAAGGGCCCGCCACATTTCCCAAGTTCTTTAGCCTCCCATCGGAAATTAGTGCCCCATTTGCTTCCCTTTAGGTCACCACTTTATCTGCGGAAAGGCGTCCCAAGCGCCGGGCCTGCGGGAACCTAGCCCTCTTTCCACCTCCCTCTCTACCTGCCTCTGTTCACGACCTCGACCAGCTAGCTAGCTGGTCGCCTGATCTTCTCTCGCGGGGCACGAGCCTGTGTTCCCATTCCTTACTCGCTGGGCTGCCAGTGACCTTGCTCAGTCTCGGTTTTCCTCCGGTTGAACTAAAGCTGGCAAGAGCTGCCTCCCGTATCGCAGTGAGGACTCTAAGGGAACGAGGGCGAGCGCACTTTGGAAAGCCAGTTGCTGAGCAGATGGTAAGGGATCACTTCCAAGAGCCAGGGATGGTTTCATTTCAGTCTTGGACACGAGGTGGTCTCAATGCCTTCATTAATGAACATTCTTCTTAGAAGTCTGGAAAACTGACCCAAGAAGAAGGACCAACAATTGAGTGTCGGGCAAGCCCACAACTCCATAGGGGAATCAGGGATGCATGGGTTCAAATCCTAGCCCCCTAGAGGTAATTTAACCTGTCTGTACTTCAGTCCTTCATCTGTGAACTGAGGGCGGTAAAGGGATACTTTTCATAAATTAGGGCTGTGTGGATACTCAGCAAGCATAGAACAACGCTTGGCACATACTAAATACCATTTCAGGGCTGCCTATTGTGACTAACTGCCTTTCCTTCCTCATTAGAAAACTGGGAACTGTATTGTGTACCCGCTTTCCAAGCGACCCAGCGAGGGCTGAGGATTTCCCGAAGTTTCTAGGGAGAAACAGAAGCAAAGGCAGTCATCCCTTTCCTCCTACCCAGCCCCCACCGCGCACACCCCCACCCCCATCCCCATCCCTGGTTTAATGGAAGAGCAATCAGTTTGCTGAGGAAGGCCTGCCTGGTAGATTGAGATTTGACCTCTATCCTCCCATGCCCATCTTGCGAGTTACTTCTTTAAGCCTGGTAGCGCCAAGGGTCAGGATCGCTGTGCCACGTTAGAAACGCAGGTAAGTCAGGCTGTCAAAGGCTGATCCAGAAGACGCCGTGGAGTAAGAAGCTTATGAACACGTTGATGGTAAACTCTAGCGCCGCGGCCAAAAGCCGAGGTCTGGAGGTGGGCAGAGAAACCTGGGGGATCGGGCCTCCCTCGCTGACCAGGGCTCTAGGCCTCTGAGAGCGCGCGCGACCTCCCCTCTCCTGTGAAGCGCTGTGGCTCAGATGCCGACAAGGTGGATGGCCCCAGCCCTCCCCTACACACCCAAGTCCCGGAGCTCCGCAGGAGGAGGTAACTGGGCTCCAGAGGCCGGAGCTACACCATTGGCCCTGGAGCTTCGTGCAGGGCAGGCTCTCCCCGTGGCTGCCCTCGCTCCTTGTCCCAGCGTCCTCACGCGGGCCTCGAACGGAGCACTGTGGGCCGCAGGACAGAAGGAGCTGCCTGTTTCGGGGTGCCTAGCTGGGCCTCCTTCTCCGCCGCTTTTGCGCACGCGCAGCCCAAGCTGGTGCTTTCCGTTTTTCCCAGCCCACAGTCTCACGTTACAAGAAACTTCCCGCCCAGTCTAGGACTGGGGATCAGGTAACAGCGGTCAACTGTGGGTTTCCAGTTGCTCTTCCTTCCGAAGTATCCAAGGGGCAGTGGTTAAGAGTTTGATATTTGGGGTTTTGAACACTCAGGTCTGAACCCCAGGTCTGTAATCTCTTACCTGTGTGAGCAGATCACTTGACGGCTCTGAATTTTAGTATCTTTATTTGTAAAATGGTAAAGACAGCATTTATTTATAGAGTGGCTATGACTATTGCCGGTCAAGCCTGGGTTCAGATCCCAGCTAGGCCACCTGCTTGAGTTAGTTAGCATCTCTATGCTTTTGTTTCCTGTAAAGCAGGGGGATCTGTGAAATCCTGGTATTATAATACTTAACATCAGTAACATAATACTTAAAGGGTCAGCATAAGAATTAAGTGTGATGAGGCTGGCCGAGCATTCAGCCTAGCACAGAAGAAATGCCCCAAGCTTACAGCATCTCATTGTCTTCTGCTTTGGAATGCTGGGTAAAAAGAATTTTTTAAATATCAGCTTTCTCCTCCCCCTTTTTTTCCTCTTTGGAGAGAAACAAGATGCAAAGATGCATGCCAGACTGTGGGGTGGTAGAATCTGGAGAGTTGGAAGGAAGTACCTTGTGGTAGAAAGTTAGGTGACCCTTGTGAAAGCTGAATGCTGTCCTCCTGGCCTTTTTCAGCGTTTGAGTACAAGGTAAAAGAATTGGAAAGGCAGAGAAAAGAGACCTGGAACATGGAAGGCACTCAACAAATGTTTCTTGAACATAAAATGGCATTTCTAAAATCAGGGAGACAAAGACTGTCTGAAATGGGAATGGAGACTCAGAGTTGGTATTGATTACCTTCTCTTGGTGCCAGGCTGCCAGTAGGCATTTAGGGCTCTATATGTTAGAAGCATTTCTGTGTGACTTTATGTTATAGATCTCAGGAAGGCGGGTGTGACACTACTCTACAAAAACGGACTCTGAGGACAGGAGGAGCAGAAGGATGTATCCTCTGCATATAGAGAAGGGGCACAACCTAGCAAGAGACCCAGAGCAAACCTGACTCAAGAGAATTTAGAGAAGTAAAACTCAGGGAAAGGGAAGAAAAGAGAAATGATATATTGTGGTGAATTAGGCCTCCAGTATAGGGTTGGACTCTGTATATCCCGAAAACCTTGAAAATCCAATTTGGAGCCCCAAACCCTAAACTCAGGCATTCCCTAATTATCTTCACAGCTCAGACCCTTTCAAAGTAGAGAAGCACACCTGCATCACCAAATGCCCCACCATTTCCCCTCTCCTTCAATATCAGTATCCTCCACTGACTTCAAATGGGAGCTCTTAACATTCTTTTCTGTTCTTCATCGATAATAAAATAATGAACAATGATATTTTACCCATCAACTAAGAGAACATCCAAGAAAACATGACCTGAAACAGCATTCGAGAAGATATTTCTCTGCTTTTTTCCCCCCACTGAGGGCAGAGAATGCTGATACAGCAACAACCTGGAGTATTTCGTAAACTTCTGGCTCTTAATCCACTATCCTAACTAAAAGGGCTGTCAGCAAAAAGGAGAATAAGATAAAACCAATTCCTCAGTGTTCAACCCCCCTGGGGGCAAAGGAGACACTGCTGAGAAGGAGCCACAACTTGAAAAAAGATTGATTTTTCCTGGCCATAAATTTCATGCCTTGTTCCTCTGCCGAACGAAGCATGATAAAGTCCTTTTCCATAAAGTATTCAGTATTAGAGCCACAAAGCTCCTGCAATCAGTAGCCATCTGCTTCTACCATAACTGCTGCTTCCGAAGCAGGGAAAGCAGCAGCAGAGAAAGGGCACCACTGTTAGGCTGCTGGACAAATGAGGAGCCTGAATAGCTTTGGTTTTCCTTGTGTATCTGTATCTATAGAGACAGGAGAAGAAAGGCCGCATTATATTGATGCAACAATTGTAAAACAAAACACGGAAGAGGCATCTAAAGGGCAATATCGCATGCATCAGGGGTCCCCAGATAAAAGGGGCACTAACAGATTTATAGAAACCTTTAATTGGTTTTCAATTGAAAGCTAAAGAGGCCAGGGCGAAGCTGTGAAGATTGGCAAAGTGCTGTCTTTCAGCCCTCTGGAGGAGTGATCTATTTCAGGAAGGGAAAGAAGAGGAGACCCTACCCGTCTACCTAGAGCTGCTGCTTCTTCAAGGGCAGCGAGCAACTCCGCGTGAGCAACTTTCCTCTTTGGCCAGGGAGTTAACTGATCTGATCTTGACAATCAATCTCTCTTCTGTCTCTCACTCTCACTCTCTCCCCTCTTCCTTCCTCCTTTCCTTGTTTCCTCCCTTCTTTCTTCCTTCTTTCAGGCCAGTAGGTAAGTGGAAAGAGGAAGGAAATGATCAAGAGTAAATCTAACATTTCAGCTCTGGAAAAAAAAAAAAAAAAAAAAAAAAAAAAAAGACTCCTAATAAGGCCCAGACTTTAAACCCGTTTACCAGCTAGTAGGGAGGCCTCTCAAAGAAACAGGAGTCTGAGCCTTATCCTGTCCCATTCTTCCTTTCTCCTTTTCTATATGAAACGGGAAAAGCTGAGCGTCATAAGAGTATCTCCACTTAGTGCAGTGAGAAGTTTTTCCTTGTACCCACCGGCTTTATTTCAGAGTGGATCTCTCCACTCAGCCAGTACGGAGCGCCTTTTCCTTAACCCCTTCCTGCGCAGCCAGCGGCAGCGAGGGTGGCCCCCGCCCGCTTCGGTGGACAGTGCCCACCCAGGCGGGAGCCTCGGACGTCCGTCCGTCTGTTCCTAAAGCTAATTTATTGGCCCGACCCTCCATTATCATTTTCGGCTTCCTAATTAATCAACGATAAAAGGCAATGACGCAAATTACGATTATGAGGGAACTGGAAGACAGTTTTGAATAAAATGGGAGAAGGGAGATATGATTAATTGAACTACATGATAGTGAAATCTCAAGTGCAAGAAACAGGCCCCAAGGGGTCAAAGTCTGAACTCATCCGTGTTGCAGGGGAGCCCCTCCGGTTGCCCTAGAGTCCTCGCAAGGGGATAGCCCCCAAATTAAGTCACATGGATCCGAAGGCTTCAGAAGAGACAGAACTGGGTTCCCACCCCAGCTCCCAACCACACTGCACCTAAGGCCCAGATACTCCTTCCTCCAATCCACATCACTCACTTCGCTGCCTCCCCTGTTGAATTTCGGACTCCTGGACAGCGAGTCCACTCCACTTCAGGACCGTACTTTTATTGAAGTGCACCCTATTATGTTGCTAATGAGCCGCAGGTCTCCTCACAGTTTCCCTTCTGCCCTTGCACATTCCTCTAGTGAGGCTAACCCTGTGAAATTACAGGAAAACAAGTCTAGTAGGTCAGAGATCGCATTTGCTCTTGTAAGGGATTAATAAAGCTCTTGTCTGATGCTGCTTTTTAGAATTATGTTCGGGATTAAAAGACAGTCTCGACATAAGCACACATTTTGCATCCGCTGGTCGTTGTGATTAATGTTTCCGAGGGGATTTGGGCCGGGAGCTTACGGAAGGTGCTCTCTGGGTCTAAAACCCGACGACCTCTGCGCAGGGGCGAGCGAAGGGTCTGGGGACACTGGGGCACGCGCTAGAGCACTGGGGGATTAGAGAGGGCATCAGATGGGCGCGGAGATGCCAGCCATCTCGGCCTTTCAGCGTCCCTTCCCTCCCCTGGCGCGGCTGCCTCGGAGGAAAACGGTGAAGACTGTACAGGGAGGCTGTCCTTCGGATTTGGAGAGAGAAGGAGAGAGAGAGAGAGACAGAGACTGACTCTTGACTGTCCTGACTTTTTGGTGGGAGAAAGGGGCTCACTACTCCAGGCAACTGTCTAGCAAGGGAAATTCCCAGCTCTGCATTCCAGGGGATCGCTGCCCCAAATGCATAACTCACCCCCAAATCAAAGAGTCGCCGTGCCCCGTCCCCGGAAAACAATGACTTCAACCTCTGAGAGCTGCCATTCTCAGGGCTGCTTTCGCCAGCACCCAGGGAGGTACCTACGGAGAGGGGCCCGAACCCGAGCCTGGGCGGGAAACGCATCCATCCCCTCCACACTACCTCCCGGCGGGCGGCAAACCCTCCGCCAGACAGTGATCAGAGAGGAGAAGGAAAAGTACTGGGGGGCCCGCGGGGAGGGAGGGAGAAGGAAAAGAAAAGGGGCTGAGAGGAAGACGGAGAGAGGGAAGAGGGGAGTAAGACCGAGAGGGAGGCAGGAGGAGGAGGAGAGACAGATGCAAAAAGGAAGCGGGAGAGGAGTTCAGCGCGAACCGAAGTGGGTGGCGGTGGGCATTACCGCTTTCCAGCGGAAGGGGGCACCCTTGCGGCCGTGGGACCGTTCCCGGGGCGGGGGCGGGACGCCCGGCAGAGCCAGCCCTGCAGCTCCGGCCCCGGGGTGCTGGCGCCCCCTCCTGGCTGCCGTGCGGCCGCTCCCTGCCTCTCGCGGGCGCTCCGGCCCAGACACTGTCCCGCCCCTCGCTCCGGGGAAGAAGCGGCAGAGGGGAGGGAGGCCGGGAGAGAGAGCGGGTTGGGTCCGGGGAACGCCGCTCCCGCCGCGCCCCGCGCCTGCCCGCGGCTTCCTTACCTGCGGACTGCGGGGCTCCTTCCCCGCGAGCGCAGCTCCTGCGGGCCTCTCGGCGGCTGCGCCCGCACCGCAATCCGAGCCTGCCGAGGAGCCCGCCCGCCTCGCGAAACGGCCCCGGTCTTGCCGCAGCAGCTGGGAGGGAGGGAGCGACCGCCGGCTGCTGCCGGGCGGCGTCTGGGGGCTGCAAGCCGAGCGCAAGGAGCCGCCATCTGGAGCCTCGGCGGCGGGCGGGGGCGGGGGTGCAGGAGAAGGGGCCTGGCGGCTCGGCCCCGGGCTGGCGCGGGGCAGGGCTCTGGCGGGGGGCGGCGCCCAGTCTCCCCCAGTACTTGCGTGTGTGTCGCGGGACGGGTGGTGTGGGTGTGTGCGGGGGCACGGCCCCTGGGGAAGAGGAGCGGAGGCCTGCCCTCTTCAAGTCCCGCGGATTACAGGGCAGCCGGTACCCGCAGGTTTAGCGAAAGAGAGGGGGGACCCTCTTGGCAACCCCGAGTCCCTTCCAGCCATTCTCCCTTCGGGGATGGAGGGCTGGGCGAGGCGAGCCCAAACACTCCTGCAGGCGCACGCACCCGCCGTCCGTCAGAAGTGGTTTGCTCATTTTCCTCTCCTCCCACCATGTCCATCCCACTCCAGGAAACATTCCTCCCCAAACGGCACGGAGTTTTGGACGCCTCCACCTTAAGACAGCTACTTCAGCCAGAACGTGGGACAGACACTAACAGGATATCACCCTTGGGGATAAACACTCTCCAGTTTCCTGTGGACGGTGGAAGAGGAAAGAACAGGAGAAGCTGCCAAAGGGATGGGTCGTGGGAAGCTCATCCTTGCACTTAAGAAGAGAATATTAGGGACGGGGGCGGGGTGGAGGTAGGAGGATGGGAAGTGTAGCTTTCCCTCCCTTTCTTCCTTTCATTTCAGATCCTATTAGTGTTTTTATTTCTTTAATTTTGAAAACTATTTCCTTTTCCTGAATCTGGATGCGGGCAGGGAGGGAACTCAAGGAAATGATGAATACGGAGGAGAGCCAGGAGACAGGGGATTTGTCCTGGACAGGGGATACTCTCCTTCTTCACCACTGTCTCTGAGAGAGATGCCCAGAGCCATAGGTTTTAGCCCAATGTAAAGGGAGCTGAATGGGTGTATGGGCGGTGGCGGGTGGTCTGAATAAGAAATAAAATAAAGGAAAGCCAGATCCACTCCAATCCCAAAACATTAAGACACCCTCCCCACCCCCAGCTGTCTTGTGTCCGGCAGAATGGCATTATGTAAAAGATCTGGCATGTCACCCAGTGGCACATCTGGTAGGTGTAGATGGCATTCATTAGCACGGGACTTCTACTCTGCAACATGCCAAAGCTCTTACAGAGATGCCCGCTGCCAATCATTCATTGGCTGCCAATCCCCGAGTGTGGCCCGGGCGGGATGGCTTCCTTCCACCCTGGCACCAGGAGTGGAGGAAACAATGTGTTGAGATAGAAGAGATGAAAGTGGAGCTGAGGATGCGAGGCACCCAACAGATGTATCCCATGAGGAGATAACGGTGCTAAGAGTCATTTAGCAAGAAAGCATATGCATGATCTCAGGAGGGAGGCTTGGGCAGGGGGTCTGCTTGCCTAGGGCTGAGCTGAAGGAAAGGCAGGGGAGCCCTTTTAGAAACCTGAAAGTTGAAGTTGCTTCTCTAAAAACACACAAAGACTAAAACCTCAACCCCCAAAATGTAGGATTCTGCCCCCCACTTCATTTGTCACTTGTATCTCTTTTTGTCTATAAACCTACCTACCTCTGCAAAGGCCAACTTTTGCAATGTTTTTTTCTGAGGACCAAGATAAAGAGCACTTTCCTGTTTTAGATTTTGCATCATTCTCACAGACTAGTAATTTAGGGGCTAAGGGAAGGAAGATTTTCAGGCTATCTTCAGTACATTTTAAAGTGCAAAGGTCTTATTTGCATCCTTAGCTTTTCAGAGGGAATAAAGATGAACAAAGGAAAGCAAGGAAATTATTAAAATGTCAAAGGAAGATTAAACACAAAATCCAGGATAGAGACTGCCTCTGAGGTGGTTCTTTTTCTTAGGCTGGGTGGCAGTTAACACAGTATTCTGCGTATTGTTTTTGTTTATGCCATGGTCATAGTTTACATTCCTTTTATCCATTCACAATTTAATAAAGCAACAACAAAACTCAGGGTTTTGACAGTTTGTGGAACTCAGTGTTTAGGTTGACTTTAGCTTAAGCTCTTTAGGTTATATACAATATATGTTTGTGTACCTTATACAATTATCATACTCTTTTTAGTATATGTTATAAAATATTTGGGATATATACTATGAATTTATTTATGGTTTATATAAAATTGAAACTGTAGCTGGCCATTCCGTATATTTATTTGCTAAATCTAGGAACGCTGGGCATGTTGGCTTATGGTGACAATATAGCTGCCATAATTCCAAGCATCAAACCATTGTTTTAAACATGACGAAAGGAACAAGGGCAAAGAGCTGTGATTGTTTGCTTTAATCAATGAAATGAATACTTTCACTTTTCATTAGGCAGACCTGAATCACCTGGCCACTCTTTCTGCAAAAAGATTCAGGGAAAACTAGCCTTTAAAGTTTAAAAAGATAGGGATAAGAGACTGGGAATAGTTGTTGGGCTGCAAGCAAGGGTGTCTGACAAAGAAACCAAACATCAAAGAAGAAATAATGTTAACATCAAACAAGAGTATAGCTTATCAAGTTTTGTCATTATTTTATATAAAATTTTCTGTTATCATTATAGTCGTTAAAGGGATACTGTTCTTGAGTTTAGCAGTTTCTTTGTGAATTTTATCAAATATTTCAAAATAAGGACTTAGTCTTAATATGTTCAGAAGACAACTGATGTAAAATTTATCTTAAATTTAGATGAAATTAGTATTTGCATTAGTAGTATAATTAGAATGTACTTATAAATTTAAGTGAAACAAAGAAAATGACTCAGTGTTAGAAGGACCAATAATTGAATTCCTGTTCTACAACTCACTGGATGTGTAACTTTGGGTATTTTATTTATCTAAGTAATATTTCCCCATTTGTAAAATGGGTTGATGTTGATGCCTTGGAGGATTATCATGAGGCTTAGATGATACACATAGAAGGTTTTAAAATATGGCAATTCTCAAAGACCCAATAGGAAACAGAATTCAGCCCAAATGAATCATATTAAGAGGTAAGTAGTCTCCCTGATTCTGTGGTTCTGCCTTCTGCAGTTGGAAAATAGGTGAATACAGTATTGATAAGATATTCTGAGAGAGATAGGAAGGCCACATTTATATAACTTTTATTATAGTATGTGATGGTTAATACTGAGTGGCAACTTGATTGGATGGAAGGATACAGAATATTAATACTTGGTGTGTCTGTGAGGGTGTTGCCAAAAGAGATTAACATTTGAGTCAGTGGGCTGGGGAAGGCAGAACCACCCTTAATCTGGTGGTTACAATCTAATCAGCTGCCAACAAATATAGAGCAGGCAGAAAAACATGAAAAGGAGAGACCGGCTGAGCCTCCCAGCCTACATCTTTCTTTTGTGCTGAATGATTCCTACCCTTGAACATCTGACTCCGAGTTTTTCAGTTTTGGGACTTGGACTGGCTCTCTGTCAGCTTGTAGACAGCCTATTATGGGACTTTATGTGTGTGTAATTTAACACTTAATAAACTCCCATACAGAAACACACACACACACACACACACACACACACACACGTATATTATATATATATGTGAGACGTAAGGAGTTTAGTGACTCTATACATAATACCTTTGACCATATCACCATATGTGAAGAACCAAGAAACGTAATGAAGCTGGTTTGTTGCTCCTAAGTTCAGTGGACAAAATGATGAACTCAGGGATTCTGTCCCCTGGGTTCAGAAGCAGATACTGAGCCTCAAATCTGCTAAGATTCCACTATGTGAGAGTCTTATCTCCTGTAGAGAAAGAGCTGAAATTGTGGAAAAACAGACACGAGCTCTTATCATGTGAGTGGCTGACCTGCAATGAAAGATGCATGCACAGCCTCACCAGCTATCTACTGTTAAAGTGAGTGCATTGATTGGAAAAGAATGGGACCCTGCAGCTTAAAATGGGGATGTGTGGGAGGACCCTGATGAAGCTGGGGACACTGAGTTTGTAAACTCTGATGAATCTTTTTTTGCCAGAAGAAACAGCTTCCCCATCCCCAGTGGTGGCAACATCCTTTCTTCAGCCCAGCCCATGAAGCCGTCAGCATTTCCACCTTTGTCTGAGGAGACAGACCAGTGCTGCCTGAAGCAATAGTGATGACCTCTCGAGGCAGTTACCAGGCAAGATAATGTTGATTCTCCTCAGGAGCCACCCCCAACTCTTCTATTTGCTTCTAGGCCTGTAACTAGACTGAAGTCCCAGCAGGACCCTAGAGGTGAGGTTGAGAGTGTGACCCCTGAGGAGGGACTACACTCAAAAGAGCTGTTTGAGTTCTCTAATTTATATAAACAGAAATCTGGAGAACAGGCATGGACCTTAAGTGTATAGGATAATGGTGAAAGAAACATGGAGTTGGATCAGGCTAAGTTTATTGATCTGGGCTTACTAAGTAGAGACTCTTTAATATTGCAGCTTGGGGACTTTAAAAAGGTTCTAATAGTTTATTTGCTTGGTTAGCTGAAATACGGATTAAAAGATGGCCCACTGTGAGCCAGCTGGAAATGCCTGATCTCCTTAGGTTTAACGTAGAGGAAAGAATCTAAAGGCTTATGGAGATTGAGATTGTGGAGTAGATTAGTCACTTTAGACCTCCTCATTCCAGCTGGGAGGATACAGAAGACATATACCCTTGATCAATGCCTGGTGAAATAGAATTGTGACGGCATTACCTACATCTTTGATGAGCTCAGTAATTGCTCTTGTCTGTATGTCAGATCTAACAGTGAGAACTGCAGTAACTCAACTACAAAATTTAAATTCCAATGGGAATAATTGGATCCCATGGTGGCAGGGGCCAAGTGGTGGTGCTCAACTGTCAAAAGGCAAGGTGGGCATAGCTACTGTAATGGAGAGCAGAGGCAAAGTGGCAATAAGAATAGTCTGACTCATGTAGAGCTCTGAGCTAATCACAGTGTTCCTATAAGTGAAATTGATAGGAAGCCTACTACGTTCCTACTTAATTTATATAAGTAGAAAACTTCTAGATCAAATGAACAAAAGACTAATTTGAGTTATAAAAACAGAAAATCATGGCCCCTCAATCAATTTCCAGGCTTGAGCCAGTTTACTGACACAGAACCCCTTGAATGAAAGGGAAGCCAGGTCATCTTGAGGAAGGACCCCACTGCATTACCAACAATTTATGCAGTGAATTTTTCCTTCATCCTTCCCCAAGAAGACCTCCCGCCTTTTTCCAGGATAACTGTACATTGGGGAAAGGGCAATGATCAGACATAGTTAAACGAGGGGTTTATAGAAGTCAGGAAATTAATGGAGTTTTAGCTCAGGTCTGACTTACAATGGGTCCAGTGGGTCTCCAGACTCATCCTGTGGTAGTTTCCCCAGTGCCAAAATGCATAATTGGCATAAACACAGTTAGTAGCCGGCAGAACCCCCACATTGGCTCCCTGACTGGTAGGGTGAGGACTGTTATAGTGGGAAAAGCCAAATGGAAGCCATTAGAGGCTGCCACTACCTAGCAAAGTAGTAAACCAAAAACAATATTGCAACCCTGGAGGGACTACAGAGATTAGTGCCACCATCAAGGACTTGAAAGACCTAGGGGTGATGATTCCCACCACATCCCCATTCAACACTTGCATTTGGCCTGTGCAGAAGACAGATATATCTTGGAGAATGACAGTGGATTATTGTAATCTTAACCAAGTGGTGACTCCAATCGCAGCTGCTATACCAGATGTGGTTTCATTACTCGAGCAAATTAACACATCTCCTGATACCTGGTTTGCAGCCATTGACTTGGCAAATGTCTTTTTCTCCATTCCTGCCCATAAGGCCCACAGAAGCAATTTGCCTTCAGCTGGCAAGGCCAGCAATATACCTTTACTGTCTTACCTCAGGGGTGTATCAACTCTCCAGCTCTGTGTCACAGTCTCATTTGGAGAGACCTTGACTGCTTTTTGCTTTGACAAGGTATGACACTGATCCACTACATTGATGAAATTTTGCTGCTTAGATCCAGTAAGCAAGAAGTAGCAAACACACTGGACTTATTGGTGAAATGTTTGTGTGCCAGAGGATGGGAAATAAATCCGACTAAAATTCAGGGACATTTTACCTCAGTAAAATTTCTAGGGGTCCAGTGGTGTGGGCTCTTTTGAGATATTCCTTTTAAGATTTAGGATAAGTTGCTGCATTTGGCACCTCCTACAATCAAGAAAGAGGCACAGTGCTTAATGGGCCTATTTTGATTTTTGAGGCAACACACTCCCTATTTGGGGGTGTTGCTCCAGCCCATTTATCAAGTGACCTGAAAGGCTTCCAGTTTTGAGTGGGGTCCAGAACAGAAGAAGGCTCTGCAATAGGTCCATACTGCTGTGCAAGCTGCTCTGCCACTTGGGCCACATGACCCAACAGATCCAATGGTACTTGAGGTGTCAGTGGCAGATAGGGATGCTGTGTGGAGCCTTTGGCAGGCCCCCATAGGTGAATCACAGTGGAGGCCTCTAGGATTTTGGAACAATGCCCTCCCATCTTCTAGAAATAACCACTCTCCTTTTGCGAAACAGCTCTTGGCCTGTTACTGGGCTTTGGTAGAAACTGAATGACTATGGATCGTCAAGTCACCACGTGACCTGAACTGCCTATCATGAAATGGGTGCTTTCTGACCCATGTAGCCACAAAGTGGGTTGTGCACAGCAGCATCCATCATCAAATGGAAGGAGTACATATCTGATCAGGCTCGAGCTGGTCCTGAAGACACAAGTAAATTACATGGGGAAGTGGCTCAAATACCCATGGTCTCCACTCCTGCCACCTTATCATCTCTTTTCCAGCCTGTGATCGATGACAGGGGAAGAGAATATTAGGACCTGGTTCACAGATGGTTTTGCACAATATGCAGGCACCACCTGAAAGTGGATAGTTGCAGCACTACAGCCCCTTTCTAGGACATGAAGGACAGCCATGAAGAGATATCTCCCCTGTAGGCAGAACTTCGAGCAGTACATCTCTGAGTGGTCAAAAACCATGAAGATATTTGTATCCCATGTGAGTGCTCACCAATAGGTGCCTCAGCAGAGAAGGGTTTTAATAACCAAGTGGATAGAATTACCTGTTCTGTGGACACCATTCAGCCTCTTTTCCCAACCACCCCTGTCATGGTCCAATGGGCCCATGAACAAAGAGACCATGGTGGCAGGGATGGAGGTTACACATGGATTCAGCAACATGGACTTCCACTCGCCAACGCTGACTCACTATGGCCACTGCTGAGTGCCCAATTTGCCAACAGCAGAGACCAATATGGCACCATTCCTCAGGCTGATCAGCCAGCTACCTGGTGGCAGGTTGATTATATTGGACCTCTTCCATCGTGGAAAGAGCAGAAGTTTGCCCTCACTGGAACAGACACTCCGGATATGGGTTTGCCTATACTGCATGCAATGCTTCCGCCAAAACTACCATCCATGGACTCATGGAATGCCTTTTTCACCAACGTGGTTTCCACACAGCATTGCCTCTGACCAAGGCACTCATGTTACAGCTAAAGAAGTGTGACAGTGGGCTCATGTTCATGGAATTCACTGGCCTTAGCATATTCCCCATCATTCTGAAGCAGCTTGATTGATAGAATAGTGGAATGGCCTTTTGAAGTCACAATTACAATGCCAACTATGTGACAGTACTTTTCAGGAGTAGGGCAAAGTTCTGAATGGCCTTTTGAAGTCACAATTACAATGCCAACTATGTGACAGTACTTTTCAGGAGTAGGGCAAAGTTCTCCAGAAGGCTATGTATGCTCTGAATCAACGTCTAATATAAGGTATTGTTACTCTCATAGCCATGATTCACGGGTCCAGGAATTGAGGGGTGGAAGTGGAAGTGGCACCACTCACCATCACCTCTAGTTGATGCATTAGCAAAAGTTTTGCTGCCTGTTCCCACATCACTTCTGCTGGCCTAGAGGTTTTAGTTCCAGAGAGAGGAACACTGCCACCTGTTCCTTTGTGTTCGTTGTTGTATTGTGAGACACAACAACGATTCCATTAAACTGGAAGTTAAGATTGCCACCCGGACACTTTAGGGTCCTCCTACCTTTAAGTCAACAGACTGAAAAGGGAGTTATGGTGTTGGCTGGGGTGATTGACCCAGATTATCAAGATGAAATCAGTCTACTACTCTGCAACAGAAGGAAAGAATATACATGGAATGCAGGAGCTCCATTAGGATGTCTCTTAGTATTACCATGTTCTGTGATTAAGGTCAATGGGAAACTATAACAGCCCAATCCAGGCAGGACTACATGGTCCAGACCCCTCAGGATGAAGGTTTGGGTCACTCGGCCAGGAAAAAAAAACATAACCTGCTGAGCTACTTGCTGAAGGCAAAGGGAATGCAGAATGGGTAGTAGGAAAAGGTAGTCATCAATAACAGCTATGACCATGTGACCAGCTGCAGAAATGAGGACCGCAAAACTGTCATGAGTATTTCCTCCTTCTTTTGTTAAAAACATGCTTGTGGATGTATACCCTTGTACTAAGGAATTATCTTCATTTTATTTCTTTTTCCTTTATCATTCGACATAAGATTTATTGACTTCATATCAGCATTTAAGTATTGTTAACTTTAGGTAACTGTATTTGGATGGGATTGTGTCTGTGAGGGTGTTGCCAAAAGAGATTAACATTTGAGTCAATGGGCTGTGGAAGGCAGATCCACCCTTAATCTGGTGGGTGCAATCTAATCAGCTGCCAGCAAATATAAAGGAGGCAGAAAAATGTGAAAAGGAGAGACTGGCTAGCCTACATCTTTCTCTCATGCTGGATGCTTCCTGCCCTCTATCATTGGACTCCAAGTTCTTCAGTTTTGAGACTCAGATTGGCTCTCTTTGTTCCTCAGCTTGCAGACGGATTATTGTGAGACCTAGTGATCATGTGAGATAATACTTAATAAACTTTCCTTTAAACATATATATATATATATACATATATGTATATGTATATATATACACATACATATGTGTATACATATATATGTGCACGCACATATGGGAGTACATGGTATATTGTTATACTTGTTCTATTTTATCTTAGTTATTGTTCATCTCTTGAAGGAACTAATGTATAAATCAATTATTTTCAGGGTATTTATGTATTAAAGAGAACATAGCATATATAGCATTTGGTAAGATCTGTGATTTTAGGCATCCACTGGTGGCCTTGGAAATAATTGTCCCCTCTTCAGGTGAGGGAATACTACAAATATGTGGACCAGGTGATGGGAAAAAACAAGAGAGTGAGCGACACAGAAAGCAGCATAACAGGAAGCTTTTAGGAGAGGAATTAGTGTTTCCACAGCCTGCTAAGGATCAGAACCTTGAAAGAAGGGCCCAGTGAGAGACAGAGAGACACAGCTACTGCCACAGAGGCAATGGTGTAGCAAGGAGAGAACAGGGAAGAAATAACTCATCTTTTCTCTTCTCGCACCCTCCAATGTCACGTTATATGTATTTCAATGGCCAAACCCAACTGGAAACTAACTAACCAGCAAGGTACTGGAGCATGCTAATGAATCTGCATGGGTCAGCCTCTGAGAATACAGAGCCAGGAGAGAAGGCTAGAGAATGGATTTTGGGGAGAAAATGGAGAATAACCATGACACTACTATTACTATTCACAAATAGAATTCTCTGGGAATTCTTGCTGAAAACATATTTTTCATGCACAATTTCAACTGGAAGTAAAAACTTAATGGGTTTTGTAAACTTAAGCATCCAAGCTTTTAAAGAATCATTTTTTAAGTGCCCTTTGGCTGGAACATTCCTAGTAGCACTGATGAAGGATTTCCAGAAGTCTTGGGAGGCTTTGCAAGCCAAAACCTGAAAGAATTTGAGAGTATGCCTCTATTGACTTCCTTTGGGCATCCCCAGGTCTCTCATCATTTTGTGGTTTCCTGTGTCAGCACCAGTCTTGCTATGCCTGGTTAGTCACTTGCTGATTGTTTTCAAGGAAGCCAGCCAGGCTGCAACAAAGGGTGACAACCTCATAACAAATCAACCACACAGCAATAGGAACTCCTACTAACGGTTTCCCTTGAAGTCAGAGACTGTGTAGATTTTATATTGAAGTAACATTTTTCTCTCTCCAACTTTGCCATCCCTATCTCTTCCTCCTAAACCTGACCTAACCCATAGACAAAATAATGGAAGAGGACAGTGGTGGAGAAGATTGCTGTCTTCCCTGAAGCCTTAGATTAAAATTATACTCAAGGCGGGTAGCTATGGCTCATGCCTGCAATCCCAGTGCTTTGGGAGACTGAACTGGAAGGATAGCTTGTGACCAAGAGTTCAGGATCAGCCTGGGCAACAAAGCAGGAGTCCGTCTCTACAATAAATAAATAAATAAATGAATAAATAAATGTATCTGATTGTGGTGGCACGTGGCTGTAATCCCAGCTACTCAAGAAGCTGAGGTAGGAGGATTGCATGAGCCTGGGAGTTCAAGGCTACAGTAAGTGAAAATTGTGCCACTGCACTCCAGCTTGGACAGCAATGCAAGACCCTAACAATAAAAAAAAAAGAAAGAAAGAAAGAAAGAAATTATAGCTAATATCAGAGTCTTGAATATTCAGTGTAAACATCAATATGAACAAAAGCCTGACTTCTAAATCTCCTAGAAACCAAGAGTTTGAAAACTTGAGAGGACTGATACAAAGTTGAAAGCCACTGTTTTAATGGAGAGAGACAAAGTTAACTATAGGAAAACTGAAAATTAGGCGTGAAAAGCAAAGATAAGTCTTGTAAGTAACATATATAGCTAAACAATAAATATAAATGAAATCGATTGACTTCTAGGATGGCAGTGTGGGAAACACTGCTGATCCACTCCTCAGTGAAACTGGTGAAAATTATGTATAAAGAAACAACACTTTAAATTCCCTGGAAATGTTCCTAAGGGCAAACAGCAAATAAAGAAGTATCTGTTCAAGAAAATCTATGAAAATCTGGCAAAAAAGGTGAGTCTATGACATTTGAACTGAAACTACTACTTTCCTGGCCCCTCCCAGCTTCAGTGAGGCAGAGACTCTACTACAGACTGCTGCAGCCAATAATATGGCTCTCTGTATCTCTAGGTCTCAGCCGCAGGGCTTTTGCCGAAGTAGGACATACTTCAGCTTTTTTGGTCCTGCCCCTGGCTTCCTGTTGCTAAGGCTAAGTCTCAGGTGACTACAACTGGGAGGAGGAAGCTTTCTTCTCCCACCCAACCCTTACTTGTAGAAGGGAAGTTCTACCTTGGGTGTGGTGCATTGAGAATGAAACCACCTTTGCAAAAATTATGACAGTGAGAGAAATGTAACCTAGTGGACACTGTCTTGCTTCTAACTTCACAAGCTAGTTGTGTTTGTTCATTCCTGGGTATAGATGAAGTTATCTGTGGAAGGAATTTAATTTATAGTTCAACTTTGAAGAAGGGATAATAGTCTCTCTGAAAATCTGGCCCCCTCTGGGGACTGAAACTACCTTTGTAAAACGAATGAAAGGCCACAAGCGTAGGATTATAAATGGGGAATTCTGCTAAGATGTAGATGTAGTTTAATGATAACCAGCCACAGTTCCGAAGGTGACAAGATTTGTAAGTTCTCTGTTTACTCCTATAGATAACAACCGGTCAAAACCCAATATTGGTCTTTGAAGTATTTTTCAGACTTTTGCATTTTGGCAGATCAGTTGATGCCATCTGTATATGTGACCCATACCAGGAAACTGGCTTAACCAGTCCTGTGACCCCTACCCTGAAACTGGGCACAAGAAGAGTATTTTGGATACACCTATGATTTCATCCGGAACCAATCAGCAGCACCTAGTCCCTATCCCACTGCCTGCTAAATTATCCTTAGCCTCTTAGCTTTCAACACTTAAACGCTTTCTTTGCTGCAGTATCTGTTGTTTTCAGGGAATTGGCTTTTCTGGGCAGTGAGCAAGATTAAGGCATTAGGCTGTTACAGGAATACTGGAGCCCTGGGAGCCTTTCCCTTGGCCTTTGAAGTAAAGGTTCTACACCATGTGTGGCAAGTTGAAAGACCTGCAAACTGCTGCTTCTCCACGCTCCTCTCTCACCCCATCCACCAAGCATTCAGCTCTTAGAACCAAGGTGTCACTCAGAGACAAGCTTGTCATTGTTTCCACCCCTAACTCTGGAGCTCTAGCTCAGAAATTTTGCTTAGGGGGCGAATCAGGCCATAAAAGAGGCAAATCCTTATCTCTTCTTAAGGCGGGTTACTTTATTCTGAACAAAGCATAGATAATTTTAAACTTAAGGGCACTCTCAAGAACAGTAGAATTTCTGGTTAAAAGCAATTTAGAGGAAATTTGGGTACCTAATGAAGATATAGCCTAGACTATAGGCCGGCTAGTTTGTAAGAGAGATAGGGAAATAAGATAGCTGAGGAGCCCTCTTGGGGCTAATACAAATAGCAAACACAGATCTCAGAAATAAGAGACACTCTCTTGGGGTTAATGTAAATAGCAAACACTAATCTGAGAAATAAGAGGAGCTCTCTTGGGGTTAATACAAACTGCAAACACTGATTTCAAAAACTTTCCCATATAAAGTGCCACAGTATGATTAGATTTATTTTTTTTAATGTATGTTCCAGGGCACTGTTGGAAACAATTAAGCAATGTGTCAGAAATTAGTAGACTTTAACAGCTAGGTGTAATTAGGAAAGTGTGGAAGAGAGTTTTACCAGTACTACTAACATCCAAGGGTAACAGTTGGATACACACAAAAGTGTGCCTCCCTGATCAGAGAGCATCAGAGGCTTACCACTGTGTGCATGTTGAGAAGTAAGGATGTGGAAGCTGGGGAATAGACTTTACTAAAATAACCCAACATTCGCTAAACAAATAAACAAGAAAATAATAATAACAATCTTGGAGAAGGGGTACCAGTTTCCAGAGTTGCTACAATGTATTATCTAAAAATGTCCAGTTTCCAACAACAGATTATGAAGCGTGCAAAAGAATGGAAAAGTATGAACTGTATACTGGATGAAATATATGCAACAGAAACCTCTTATTAGAGGTAAATTAAACAATTAAATATAAAAGAAAAGATTGTCAGACTTTATTTAAAAACATGCTCAGTATATGTTGTCTGCAGGAAAACCTTTATATTCAAAGACATAAATAGATTGAAAATCAAAGGATTAAAAAATGTCAAAGACCAGGTGCAGTGGCTCATGCCTGTAATTCCATTGCTATGGAGGCTGAGGTGGGCAGATCACTTGAGGCCAGAAGTTTGAGACCAGTCTGACCAACATAGTGAAATCCCATCTCTACTAAAAGCACAAAAATTAGCTGGGCATTGTGACAAACACCTGTAGTCTCAGCTACTCAGGCAGCTGGAGCATGAGAATAACTTGAACCTGGGAGGTGGAGGTTGCAGTAAACTGAGATAGTGCCATTGCATTCCAAACTGGGCAACTGAATGAAACCCTATCTCAAAGAAAAAAAAAAAAAATCAAGCAAACAACAACCACAAGACAGCTGTTGTGGCTATACTAATAACTAAGTTAAACAGTTTTGCAGGATACAAAATCACTCTGCAAGAATAATTTGTATGTCTATACACTTATAATAAAGAATATGAAAATAAAGCAATTAATATTAGCATCAAAAAGAATAAAATACACAGGAGCAAATTTAGCAAGTATAAAATTTGCACCCTGAATACTACAAAATATTGTTAAAAGAAATTACAGAAGGTTAAATAAGTGGAAATACATAACATGGTCATGGATAGTAAGACTTACTATTGTTAAAATGGCAATATGTCCCCATCTGATCTACAGTTTCAACACAATTCTTATTGGAATCCCAGCTGCCGTTGCTGACATTGATGGCTGACTCTAAACTTAATATGAAATTGTAAGAAACTCAGAATATCAAAACAAACCTGAAAAAGAATAAATAAGGAGAGCTCATATATCTTGGTTTCAAAACCCACTACAAAGCAGTTGTAATCATGACAGAGTGATACTGGCACAAGACAAACATATTTTTATTTATCTGTGCAGATGCCATAGCAGAATATAACAGACTAGATGGCTTAAGCAGCAGAAGTATATTCTCTCACAGTTCTGGAGGCTGAAAGTCTAAGATCAAGGTGTCATTAGGGATGGTTTCTAGTATGAACGTTCTTCCTGGGTTGCAGATGGCTGCCTTTTCACTGTCTCCTCCTATGTGTGCATGCACTTGTGGTGTTTCTTCCTCTTCTGATAAGGATACCAGGTGCTCTGTCCTGGGAAGGTGGAGCTTTATTTATAAGTTCCTGACATGTTGCTGCCTTTTTTCAATGATGTCCTGTCCAGCGAGGAGGTAGCCTCGTCACAGTCTGCCAGCTGAGGCATTGCTGAGCTGCTGTGGGCTCTGCCCAACTGCTGCGTGAACTTCCTTGTGGTTTTGTTTATAGAGGTATAGTTAGAACTGCCTGGGTAATGGCAGTCTGCCTCAGTAATGGCGGACTGCCTCTGTAATGGCAGACTGCCTCGGTAATGGCAGATTGTTTCAGTAATGGTGGACTGCCTCAGTAATGGCAGACTGCCTCAGTAATGGTGGACTGCCTCAGTAATCGTGAACTACCTCAGTAATGGCAGACTGCCTCTGTAGTGGTGGACTGCCTCAGTAATGGCGGATGCTGTTTTTCAGCACAGAGCTGGACTGTCCTGGGTCCAGTTGTGCTTGCTGTGAAACTCTCAATCCAGAGCATGTCAGATTGCTGTTATTTGTGGGGATGGGGCCCGCCAACCCAGATCACCTGGCTCCCTGTTTCAGCCCCCTTTTTATCAGTTGAATGGGTGACTCTGTCTCCCAGACATTCCAGGCATCAGTTGAAATGGCCGCCCAGATTTGTGTGAGTTTTTGTGTGGAGACCTGATATGCTGGCTGAAACAGCCATGCTGGAAACTCATGGCACTTTTCCTCCCAGGAATCTCCTGGTCTGTGGGCAGTAAAAACTCATTTGAAAATGCAGTGATCACTCACCCTCTGCATTCTCACTGGGAACTGCACTCCAGAGCTGTTCCTATTAGACCATCTCTTATGTATATTTTATTATAACTGCATGTGTTGCAGGTGAGGGAATATTTTTTGATGGGGTTTTAATGTGGCGGTAGGGTAGAAAGAAATATATGCTAATAATATATCCATAGTCTACCTAAAGCAGTGAAATACTTATTCTAAGTAGACTGTGCAAAACTAACATGCTATCTTATAAGCCCTAGTGCAATTGCTTAAAAGCTATACAAAGAGATGTAATAAAAAAAATGGATAAAACAAAATCATGTGCTATTACCTCACAACATTAGAATGGTTGTAAGAAAAAATATAATAAGTGTTGCCAAAGATATGGCAGGTAGTTCCTCCAAAAGTTAAACACAGAGTTACTATATAATCTAGCATACTAAAAAATGCTTAACCTAAAACAGAAAAAGGAAAACAGAAGAACAGAAATGAGATACACTAAACAGAAACAAATAATAAAATGGCAGCTCTAAATGCAAATGTATCAATAATTATATTAAATGCCAATGTTCTAAACACACCAGTGGAAAAGATATGGAAAAAAACCACCACAAAACAAATTTATGCTGTGTACAAAATAGTATATTCAAGTATAATTTGATGTAGGTCAATAGGAGAATGATAAGAATGAATACCTGAAAACGTTAATTAATAGATAGCTGTAGTGGCTATATAGATTATCAATATAGGCTTTACAGCCAAAATACTAGCAGGAATAAAAGGCTCAGTATATAATGTTAAAAGAGTCAAATCATCAATAAGACAAAACTTTCTTAAATCTGTGTGGACCTAGTAATAGTGCATTAAATTACACAAAACAAAAATGAACAGAAGTTTAAAGGTAAATAGACTAATATGCAATTATAATTGAAGACTCCAATACTATTTTCACAGTAATAGAATAACTAGTAGATCAAAAATCAACAAGGATATAGAAGAAAAAAGTATCACTATTGAACAACTGGATCTAATTGTGATTTATAGAACACTCCCTCAAACAACAGGCAAAATATACATTTTTTTTCACATGCATATGAAACATTTACGAAGCTACGTAATGTCCTGGAACATAAAACAAAATTAACTAATTTAAAATATTTGGAATGTATAAAAAATAAAGTATGAATAAAGTATGTTCTTTGACCACAGTGGATATTAAACAAGAAACAAATATCAGAAAATTAACAGAAAAATTTCTAGACTCTTGGAAGTTAAATAACACACATTAAAATAACTCATGTATCAAGGCAGAAATCTCAAGACAAATTAGAAAATATTTTGAAATGAAAGAAAATAAAAGTACATAAAAATTTTTGGATGCAGCTAAGTCACTGTTTAGATCAAAATTTATAACAAGATACTTAAAAAGGAAGAGGTCAGGTACAGTGGCTCATGCCTATAATCCCAGCACTTTGAAAGGCCATGCTGGGCATACCATTAGAGCTCAGAAGTTCAAGACCAGCCTTGGCAACATGGCTGAACCAAATCTCCACAAAAAAATGCAAAATTGATCGGGCATGGTGATGTGCGCCGGCATTCCTAGCTACTTGAGGGGATGAAGCAGTAGGATTTCTTGGTCTTGGGAGATGGAGGGTACAGTGAGTCACGTTTGTGCTGCCCTCCAGCCTGGGTAACAAATTGAGATGGAAAGTGAGGAAGGAAGGAAGGAAGGAAACAAGGAAAGAAGGAAGGAAGAGATAAAAAAAGTTAAAAAGATTCTCAAATAAAAGTATCT
This sequence comes from Saimiri boliviensis, assembly GCF_048565385.1. Classification (NCBI taxonomy): domain Eukaryota; kingdom Metazoa; phylum Chordata; class Mammalia; order Primates; family Cebidae; genus Saimiri; species Saimiri boliviensis. The sequence goes on along the minus strand of NC_133451.1, from coordinate 73,359,148 downwards.
AAGCTCCCACCTTAAACTAGAAACAAGAAATAAAAAATAGGAAGAAAGAAATAGTAAAAATAAGAACATTAAATTAATAAAAAGCAGAAACACAATTATCAATTAATAAAAACACAAGCTGTTTCCTTCAAAAGGTTGATAGAACTTGGAAAACTCTAGAAAGATATACAAAGCAAAAGGAGAAAAGACACGAGTTTCCAGTATCAGGAATAAAAGAAGAGACATCATAACAGACTTTGCAGGCATTAAGAGGCTATGAAGTTAATACTATGAAAAATGCAACAAATTTGACAAATTATGTGAAATTTAAATTCCTTGAAAAACCACAAGTTACCAATACTTATCCAAGATGAAATAGATAACCTGAACAGTCAAACAGCGGTTAAAAACTTGAATTCAAAGTTAAACAAAAAAATCTTTCTGAAAAAGAAATCTTTATGCTTAGATATCTTAACAGTTAAATTCTACTAAGTGATTATGGCAACCAACAGAATGGGCAAAAAAATTTGCAATCTACCCATCTGACAAAGGGCTAACATCCAGAATCTTCAAAGAACTAAAGCATATTTATAAGTAAAAAGCAAACAAACCCATTCAAAAGTAGGCAGAGGATATGAACAGACACTTCACAAAAGAAGACATATATGAGGTCAACAAACATGAAAAAATGTTCACAATCACTGGTCATTAGAGAAATGCAAATCAAAACCACATTGAGATATCATTTCACATAAGTTAGAATGGCTATCATTAAAAAATCTAGAGACAACAGATGCTGGAGAGGATGTGGAGAAATAGGAAGACTTTTACACTGTTGGTGGGAGTGTAAATTAGTTCAAACATTGTAGAAGACAATGTGGCAATTCCTCAAGGACCTAGAAATAGAAATACCACTTGACCCAGCAATCCCATTACTGGGTATATACCCAAAGGATTGTAGGTTGTTCTATTTTAAAGACACATGCACAGGTATGTTAATTGCAGCACTGTTTACAATAGCAAAGACTTGGATCCAACCCAAATGTTATCAACGATAGACTGGACAAAGAAAATGTGGCACATATATACCATAGAATACTATGCAGCCATCAAAAAAAACGATGAGTTTATGTCCTTCATAGGGACATGGATGAAACTGGAAACCATCATTCTCAGCAAACTGACACAAGAACAGAAAACCAAAAACATCACATGTTCTCATTCATAGGTGGATGTTGAACAATGAAAACAACTGGACACAGGGAGGGGAGCATCACACACTGTAGTCAGTGGTCAACAGTGGGGGATGGGGAGGATGGGAAGGAATCACGTGGGGAGAAATACCAGATATAGGTGATGGGGGACAAAGGCAGCAAACCACCTTGCCATGTATGTACCTATGCAACAATCCTGCATGATCTGCATATGTACCCCAGAACCTACAGTACAATTTTTTTTTTTTTTAGACAGAGTTTCGCTGGTGTTACCCAGGCTGGAGTGCAATGGCACGATCTCGGCTCACTGCAACCTCCGCCTCCTTGGTTCAAGCAATTCTCCTGCCTCAGCCTCCTGAGTAGCTGGGACTACAGGGGCGCACCACCATGCCCAGCTAATTTTTGTATTTTTAGTAAAGACGAGGTTTCACCTTATTGGCCAGGATCGTCTCGATCTCTTGAGCTCGTGATCCACCCGCCTTGGCCTCCCAAAGTGCTGGGATTACAGGCGTGAGCCACCGCAGCCGGCTACAGTACAATTTTTTTAAAAAGGAGATATAACACTAATATTACATATTTTCTTCCAGAAAATGGAAGAAAGGAGATATTTCATAATTTATGAAGCTAGAAATAAAATTCAAAGAAAGATGATACAGGAAAAAAATTCCAAAGACCAATATATTCCTCATGAACATACACACAAAGTGCCTGGGTATACATTAGTAAATTGAATTATATAAAAGGAAAACAGCTCTAAGAAAATATGCAATTTACTCAAAGAATGCAAGGTTGGTTCAATAATTGAAAGGTAATCTGTGTAACTCATCACAGGGACAATCTAAAGAAGAAAAACCCACATTATATCAATGGATCCTGAAATAGCATTTGACAATATTTGACATACATTTGATATAGATACAGAAATTTTTTGAGACAGTCTCACTCTGTCACCCAGGCTGGAGTGCAGTGGTGAGAACGCAGCTCACTGCAGCCTCCACCTTCCTGGCTCAAGCAATCCACCCATATCAGCTTCCTGGGTAGGTGGAACTATAGGTGTGTGCCCTCATACCTGGCTAATTTTTGATTTTATTTTTTGTAGTGACAGGGTCTCACTGTGTTGCCAGGGCTGGTCTTGAACACCTTGGCTCAAGCCATCCTCTTGCTTTAGCCCCCAAAAGTGCTTGGATTATAGGCATGAGCTACCACACTGGTCTATCTATATATTTTTAATTGTATTGTGTACATGTATGCAGTGCAACATAATGCTTTGATATATGTATACATTTGGAATAATTACATCAAGATCATTAACATGTACATCACCTCCAATACTTATCTCTTTTTTTGTGGTGAGAATGTTTAAAATCTACTCTCTTAGCTATTCTCGAGTACACAGTACATTATTATTAACTATAGTTACCATGCTATACAATAGATCTTTAGAACTTATTTCTGCTGTCTCACTAAAACTTTAAACATTTTGGCCAGGATCTTCCCATACTCTCTCTCCCAGTCAGCCACTAGTAACTGCCATTCTGCTCTCTCCATCCTTTAATTCAACTTTTTAAGATTTCACATATAAGTGAGATCATATAGTATTTATCGTTCTGTGCTTGACTTATTTCACTTAGCATATTGTCCTCCAGATCCATTCATGTCGTTGCAAATCACATAATTTTTTTCCTTTTTAAGACTGAATAGTATTTCATTGTGCATATGTGCTACATTTTATTTATTCATCTGTTGATGGGCACTTAAGTTGATTCCATATCTTGGCTATTGTGAATAATGCTGCAATAAACACAAGAGTGCAGATATCTCTTCCACAAACTGATTTCATTTCGTTTGGATATATACCCAGAAGTGGAATTGCTGGATCATATGGTAGTTCTATTTTTAATTTTTTGAAAAACCTCCATATTGTTTTCTATAATTGCTATACTAATTTACATTCTCACCAGCAATGTACAAGAATTCCTTTTTCTCTGCATCTTCACAAACATCGTCTATCTTCTTTTAAACATAAAAGACATTCTAATAGATTTGAAGTGATGTCTCATTGTGACTTTAATTTGCATTTTCCTGATGATTGGTGATGCTCAACATTTTTTTCATATACTTGTGTCAGCCCGTTAGCCCTTTGAATGTCTTTATTTATTTATTTATTTATTTATTTATTTATTTATTTATTTATTTCTAAAGATGGAGTTTCACCATGTTGGCCAGGCTGGTCTTGAACTCCTGACCTCAGGTGATCCACCCACCTCAGCCTTCCAAAGTGCTAGGATTACAGGCTTGAGCCACCACGCCTGGCCTGAATGTCTTTTGAGAAATGTCTATTTGGGTCCTCTGCCCATTTAAAATTCAGGTTATTTGTTTCCTTGCTATTGAGTTGTTTGAGTTTGTTACATATTTTGGATATTATCCTCTCATCAGATGTATAGTTTGCACATATCTTCTCTTATTTCACAGGTTGTCTCTTCATTCTGTTAATTGTTTTCTTTGCTGTACAGAACCTCTTTACTTTGATTCAATTCAGTTTGACTATTTTTGCTTTTATCATCAGTGCTTTTGGTGTCATAGTTAAGAAATCTTTGAGAAGATCAATGTCAAGAAGCTTTTTTCTTCCATATTTTATTCTAGTAGTTTTGTAGTTTCAGATCATTTATTTATATGGGGTGATAAAAGGGTCAAATTTTATTATTCTGCCTATGGTCAGTATCCGATTCTTGACAAAGAATTTTAGCAAGCTAGGAATAGGGGGTGACTTCTTCAACCTAATAAAGGATTTATACAATAATCTATGCTAACATTTTGTTTACTGATAATAGAATCAAAGTTTCTCTCCTAAAAAAGTTTTTCTCCTAAAAAAGGCAAGAATATTAACTCTCAGCAATACTACTGAACACCATCCTGGAAAACATAGCCATTGTGATAAATCAAGAAAAACAATACAATAAAAGTAGCATGAGGTGAGAAGGAAGAAATAAACTGTTCTTATTTGCATATAACATGATTTCCAACATAACAATTCCCAGGAATTTATTTTTTAAATCCAAGGATGAATCTGTACGTTAAGCAGGGTCACAGAACACAGAACACAGACCTTGTTCTTTACAAGGTAGACACATAAAACAATTTTTATTATGCACACTAGCAATGAACAATTGGATAACAAAATTATTTTTTAAAATCACAAAACACCCTACAAAGAAGAAGTACATAGTAATAAACCTAACCAAACTATGTGACATCCATGTGCTGAAAACTACAAAATTCTGAAGAAGGAAATCAAAGAAAATTTGAATAATGGAAAAATATGGCTTGCTCATGGATTCAACAGAGGAAAGTTGTTAATTCTGGCCAAATTACAATTCTATGCAAAATTCTAACCAAATTTTTGTGGGTTTTTTTCGGTAGATGTAGACAAGCTGATTCTAAAATGTATATAGAGAGCCAAATAAATTAAAATGGTTAAAGCAGTCTTAAAAATTAGAGAATTCATAGCACTTGACTTTTAGATATGCTACAAAACTATAGTAATCAAGAAAATGTGGTATTAACAAAGGAACAGACTCATGCATCAGTCTAGAGCAGTCTTGGAACAGGATAGACAATCCAGATATAAACCTGTATAGGTGTAACCATTTGATTTTTGGCAAAGGTGAAAAGTAAGTAAATGCAGAAAGAATAGGTTTGGTTTCTTTGAAAAAAAAAAATGGTGTTGGAACAATTGAACTTCCCCTGCAAACAAACCATAAAAGGAAAAATTAAACTTTACCCCTATATCTTTTTTTTTAAGAAACTGGTGTTTATTTTTCATCAACTTTATTTCCATGTTGCTTAAGAGCTTGTGCAAAAAATTTTAAGACCATTCAGTGGTTGCTTCTACCCATTCAGTGGCCGCTTCTACCCATTCAGTGGCCTGAGCAGTGGGAACTGCAGACCAGTCTTCTGTGGCAGGCTGAGCATTCCGATCTCAGTAGGGAACTGCTGAATAGGCACAGAGGGCACCTGCACACCTTCAGACCAGTCTGTAACCTCAGACTTAGTAGCAGTGAACTCAAGAATTAGAGGAGTCCATTCACTCTGAAATTCCTCCTTGGTCATAACATTTTCAGCAGCAGCCTGCTCTTCTTTTTCCATCTTTTCAGGATCTCTGTAGAAGTAGAGATCAGGCATGACTTCCCACAGGTGTTCACAGAAAATGCCATGCATGGGCAGAACTTCTGGGCTGTATCCACCACATCGAATCCACTGAGTGAGCTCCCTTGTTGCATGGAATGGCAATGTCCACACAGAGCAGAGGAGAATCTGTGTTACACAGAGCAATGATAGGTAGGTTAACATAAGATGCCTCCATGAGAGACTCGTAGACAGCCCTAGGGTCAGTAACCACAAGAAGCTGTGACTCTCAGAATGCCGACTGAATCTGGTTAGTGAAGTTTCCAGGAGGGAAACGGCCAGCAATTGGAATGGCTCCAGTGGCAGCAGCAAACTTCAGCACAGTCCTCTGGTCAGTATTCCTGGAGGATATAGCACTGACATTAGCAGGGTTTTCAATGGCAACAATGGCATGAGCTGACAGCAGAAGTTTCTTCCAGGTCCACTTCAGATTTATGATGTAGATGCCATCACTTTTCCTTTTATAGATGTACTGTTTCATTTGCAAGTCAAAATTGGTGACACCTAAGTGAGTTCCTGCTGCAAGGAACTTAAGGGACATCCTCCTTCTTCATTTGCAAGACATCAGGGGCTTTGGACATTTTGAAAATTTCCCTTTAAGTTACAATGAGAATCCACAACAATGCTGTATGGACCCTTCTGTGGGTAGCATGGTAAGGCTAAATCACTATCAACGCAAAGTAGATCACAGATCTAAATGTGAAACCCAAAACTATAAAGCTCTCAGAAGAACACAGGAATTGGGGTTAGGCAAGATATCAAAGAGTTATTGGACATGATATCAAAAACACTATTCATTTATGAAAAAGATAAATTGGATTTAATAAAAATTTAAAACTATTTCCTCTGGAAAGGACACTGTTAAGAAAATGAAAATATAAGCTACATACTAGGATAAAATATTTTCAATGTATATATCCAACAAAGGACTTCTGTCCAAAATAGAAAAAAAAAAAACCCTCAAAACTCGACAGTAAGAAAATTTAAAAGTTCAATTAAAATATAGGTAAATGATTTGAACAGATACACACCAATGAGGATATATGGATACAAATAACCACATAAAATGATATCTAACATTTTTAGTCATTGTAGATATGAAAATTAAAACCACATAATTTTCAATATTAGAATAGTTAAATTTAGCCATTTGATATTAGAATCCTTAAGTTTAAAAATATTGAAAATACTTAGTGTTGATGAGGATGCAGAAGAATTATAATTCTCATGCATTATTTATGGGAGTTACATGGGCCTTGAAACCTAACAAAATTGTTCCCTGTGTATTTTAAAATTAATTGGAATTGGTGACTCTATCCCCTCCAATTTTTCCCTTTTGGAATGAGAAGTTTATACTCTCTATATTTAATGCTTGTGCCTGTCTCACCATTGTATTTTAGATTCAGATAACTTGTTTTCTTGATTAACATGTCCACAGAAAGAGAACAGTTTTTCAGAATGGATGATATCTAGTGATATGGTTTGCTTCTGTGTTCCAACCCAAATCTCATGTTGAATTGTGATCCTGACTCTTGGAGGTCAGGACTGGTGGGAGGTGATTAGATCATGGGGATGGTTTTGAATGGTTTAGCACCACCTCCCTAGTGCTTTCTTATGATACACTTTTAACAAGATCTGGTTGTTTAAAATTTGTGTAGCACTTCCCCTCTGCTCTCTCTCTTCCTCCTGTTCTGCCATGTGAAGAAGGTGCTTGCTTCCACTTCACCCTTACACCAGATTGTAAGTTACCATACTTCTTGTATGGTCTGTGGAACTGTGAGTCAATTAAACCTCTTTTCTTTATAAATTATCCAGTATCAGGTAGTTCTTTATGGCAGTATGAGAATTGACTAATACACTCAGATATTAATTTACACCTGATTTAGGTGATGAGATTGGGAGTTTTGAGCTGTTGACATTTAGATGGGACTTGGTACTTAGAATGGATGATGCAATGGATTGAGACTTTGGAGGATATTGGTATGGTATGAGTATATTTTCTGTGTGGGCCAGGTGTGAATTTTGGGGGGCCAGAGGGTGAAATGTAGGGGGTTGAATGATGCCACCCTTAGAAGATATGTCTATATCCTTATCCCCAGAACCTGAGAATGTGACTTTATTTGGAAAAAGGCTCTTTGCCGATGTAATTAAGAATCTCAATATGAGGTCAACCTGGATTATGTAAATAGGTTCTAAATCCAATGAAAATTATTCTTTTAAGAGACACACAGGAGAGCAACACACAGGAAGATAAGGAGACCATCAGAAGACTAAGACAGAGATGGGAGCTATGCAGCTACAAACCAGGAAATACCGTAGAGCCATCAGGGAAGAGGCAAGGAATAATTTCCCCCTGAAGCCTTCAAAGAGAGTGACACCTTGATTTTGGACTTCTGGTGTCCAGGACTATGAGATAACTCATTTTGATTGTTTTCAACCACGATTTGTGATAACTTGTTATGGCAGCCCTAGGAAAGAAATACATCTGCTTTGTTAACATTTTTAGATTCAGAGTTCGTGTAAGTGAGGATCACACTAGTATTATAGAAGAACCCTTATATATATTTGGTTTCTTTGTGTAAGTTTGGGAGCCTGGGATTCTTGTTTTTAAAATGATTGTGACAGAAAATACAGCCCTAAGTTTACACAGACTTCTTAATAGCCCCCATGAAGAGCAACTCTTAAGAAAGCATAAGATTCTATGTCACATCCAATTTTGCAACTCACTGGGCCATATAGGATTTCACTGAAAAGGTATGTTGTTTTTATTCTCCTTCCAATCCATAGTAGGATTACTTCTACAATGGGAGGTAATTTCAGTATATAGTTGGCATATAAGGACAAGAAGGCAACCTTTTTGAGCTGGTTTTCTTATCTGTGAAACAAGAAAGCATTAGTATCTAACTTGCACAGTATTTTATTTTACATGAGAAAGAATGTGAACATGCTTTTAAAGCTATAAGACACTACACAAATGTACTTTAAAACTATTAATATTGCTAGACGATTTTAAGCTGAAATATTACAACATTTCTACTTTATGTTAACATGTTTTTTCCCCTCATTCCTTATTTTATTAAATTAATTCAAACACTGAGTCATTTACCCTGACATCAGTTTCCACAATTTTGGGTCACTTGCCTATTCCACACCAACATCCAAATTCAGACTAAGAAGTTTGGATCTAGTTTTTGAGACTATCATAACAATGTTTGGAAAATTGTTAATGAGTGTTTCTTTTTCTGGAATTAATGTATTTCTCAAGTCATTTCCAGTGGGCCATAACTTACCTGTTATGTATTGAGCTATCTAGTTATTTTGATGTTTTTCTTACAGATAGAAGATTGGCCATGGAATTTTTGCTTGATATGGGAAACCTAACTATCTAATTATTATTGATTTTAATTTTATAGTTTTCCTGTGTCTTAAGAGCAAAAACAAAAACCCTAGATATTAACTGAAAATCCCAGTTAATAACCTCAATAAATATTGCAAAATAATTTCTTATATTTGAATTTTTCATTTTTAACCAAGATATTATATGTTGCTGACTACAGCCTCCATGCTAATTAACTTCATTCAAATGAAGACTCTGATTCTAGCAAGAAATCTCAGGAAGAATAAGGTAAAAATAATATGTCAGCTCTCACTCTTCCTGCTGCAGCCTTTAGTTCCAAAATAATAGAATGAAAGGCTATGGAAATTCGTTCATGCAAAACAATTACTTCCCATATTTGACTCATTACCATATAGCCATGTTAGCTCATGGTGGATTCATTTTCCTTTATTTGCTTTCTCTGAAGGCATTTTTTTCACTTTACTGTTTACTGCTTGTCCAATATTTTGTTTTTTCTACTATTCTTTGTTCAAACTGCAAAAATCTGAAATAAAAATATAATATAGAAGTATAGGCATCAGCTAACATTTTCTATGGCATATGGTACTTCAGATGCCATATGTACCAGTGTTTAGTGATTCTGGCAAAGAGGCATAGAATGGTGAAATCCAACTGCCAGGATTGCTGAAAACAAATATGTAAATGCTCCAGGGCTTTTGTTATTCATAACATACCTCTAACACAGCACATACAATATGCTGTTCATTCTGTAACTAGTATAACTAATAAACCACATTTTTCTCTCTTATTTTTTAAGGCTTCTCCAAGTTTGTATGGTCTTCTGACTCTAACCTTCAATCTCACTACTGAACTCTGTATTTCAGGAAGCTCATATTAATGAAAAAGGCCTGGGGGAATACATTCATCCTTTTTCAAGGGCATTTATTTATTTTTCAAATTAAAATCCAAAGTCTTCCGCAGGCCTCATTTGTGAAACAAAGAAAATGCACTGGGTATGTTCTCTAGATAACATGCAGTCACAAGGCGAAAGCAGATAACACCAGGAAAGGCAAATTTTGGCAGAAGGACAGGAGAAGTTTCTTCACTGTGAGGGTGTCCAGTGGTCTTCCCAACACTGAAGTTCCATAGGATGCGATATAAGAGGTGATCTATGAATATAACTACTTTTAAAAAGGTAAACAATGAGAATTTTAATAACTTTTAAGCTGCTACAAGCATTCAAGCCCATGTTAAAAAAAATCACAATTTTGAGATAATGATTATGTAGGAAATTAAAGTCAATCTTGTTTTGTTTTGTTTTCTCTGCTAACTGCATATAGCTGATGGAAAATCAGCTCCTCCTTTCTGTTTCATAGATGGGCAGTGGATACAAAGTGGAAAGAACAGAGAGGGTACTTAGAGGTCATTATGTTCCACTTGTCATCAGACAAGCCGTTTAACCTCGTTGAGCTTGTTTCCATATGTATGATGAGGATAATGTCTTCCCTGGGGATATTACTGTGAGGATAATATGCTATAATCTTTGTAAAAGTGCACTTATCTGGCATTTTTATTATTAAAAAGAAAGCATCTGTAGATTTACTGATAGTTTAGAGATCTAAGGAGGCTTGTACTACTCACCACTGTTTTTCAGTACACATGAAAATGTAGAAGGAATATTGGAGATGGAAAATTGTGAATGTACCAACGAGATGATCAATGATGAGAATGACTCCTTCTGGGTTTAATTCTTTTAGGTTGAAGCAAATGAAATTGCCATTTATATAGGTAAAAAATGGTCTCACGTAAGACAAACTATTGGATCATCCTTAGCTATTTTGTTGGATTCCCACAAATCTATCAAATATTTGATGGATATCACACACACACACATGCTCGCCTTTTCCTTTCAAGTTACTGCAGCGACCGTTAACTAGAAGAGCAGTCTCATTTCCATTTCTGCTTACTAGCTTCTTTTCTTTTCATCACCTTCATTATCAAATTATTTGATTATAACTCTGAAATGGTTCTCAGACGTGAACTTTTTTGCCCACTACCACTGCTGCAGTCCAGCTATTTCTTGTTAAGATTGTTGAAATATTCTCCTGATTTTATTTATAAACCCATGTTTATATATTCAACCTAATAATTCTCTGTGGCAGCAATAATAGTGATTTGAAGGACTGGGAAGAGGAGTAGAAATATAGTTGGCAGGGTCAGCAAATTATCTCCAGGTTTAGTCTGAGATCCAAGATACAGTTATAAACAGATGTTAAGGACATTAACAGAATATTGGGAAGAGGAACTGCATATTTAAGAAGGGGGGAATAAGAGTTGTTCAAAAGAGGAAGTTAAGATCAAGAATCAGGAAACTCTTACATAAGGTAACGAAACTGAGCAGTGTCTCATGTCTGTAATCCCAGCACTTTGGGAGGCCAAGGCTCGCAGATTACCTGAGGTCAGGAGTTTGAGACCAGCCTGGTCAACATGGCAAATCCCCGTCTCTACTGCAAATACAAAAATTAGCCAGGTGTGGTGGCTAGTGCCTGTAATCCCAGTTACTTCGGAGGCTGAGGCAGGAGAATCGCTTGAACTCAGGAGGTGGAGGGTGCAGTGAGCTGAGATTGGGTCACTGCACTCCAGCCTGGGCAACAGAGCAAAACTACGTCTTAAAAAAAATAAATGTGTGTGTATACATATATATATATATATATATATATATATATATATATATATATGTATACACACACACACATGTATACTCACACACGCACACACACACACACACACATACACACACACATAAAGTAACAAAACTTGTATTAGAACAACTATTAAAGTTGCCCACCCTGTAGTCTCATTGCCAGTCGCTGGAGTTGGGGGATAAACCTCTTCTCACCTGTAGGTGACAATTGTCTGGAAGGAGTGATTCTATGGATTGATCTTTATATAGGAAAAGCAGATGGAGCTATGTTATAAAGAAGCCTATGAAAAAAATCCCCAAATGGGGCCTGAGATCTCTGGAATGCTACCATGTAATAATAATCTCCTTCCCATAGGTACAATAAGACTGATAAATCTGACTATTTTTCTTAAACAAGGTGGCCTAAATTTGCCAATCTCTTTTCTGTAATGTTCTATCACTAAAATGAAAGAAAAAAATAAATAAAATTTCTTTATAAAAGCTCATTTTAAAATTATATCTTATTAGTCTTCTGATACGTTTAGATCCACACATAAAATAGGAAAAAATTGTGTCTAAGCGAGACAATTTGAGTTTCATCACAGGTGGAATAGTTCCAAATGCTGCCTGGAAAAAATAATATGTATTAATAAGTGAAGAATACTTTTCTCCGAGGTATAGTAGATAGGGAAAAAACCTACACAGAATTATCAATTACTGAGAAATCATGATGAAAACTCAGGGACTATTAACAATGAACATTTTTCATGTTCAGATAGAGAGCATGTTTGGCTTAGAGGGGAAAGCATTCTCAAATTCAGCAGAAACAGCAACAAATTGCTGTCCTGATTTTATTTATAAACCCATGTCTTGTTAGATTATCTCTTCTAATTGTGAAATCCTTCAGTAAGAAAAAAAATAGTCATGACAAAAGCTTTCCAAGTAGCTTATCTCTGATCATTAGAAGGAAACAAAGAATACAGACATACTCCAGAGAGTGACATTATCCACCATTGATGGTAACAATTCTCAAGTAAGAAGGGGTCTTCATATAGCTTGAATTTTTGGTAAAGAAGACAGACTTCCAAATAGGTACAAACTACTCTCAGAAACTTCTAATAAATACATTTTTGAAAACTCAGAAAGAATAGAGAAAAGTGCTTCAGAATAAAGTAGGGGACTCAAGAACAGTAGAGAACCCAGGACAAATATATTAATCAATAGATTAATAAATCTACAAATCAATTCAGTACCCTAGAACCAGCTTCTATAAGAGGTACTGAGGATAGAATGCAAATATTACACAGATTCAACTCTCAAGAAGCTTGTAATCTAGTAAAAGAGGAAGAAAAGACTGAAATAACTATGCAAGACACATTTTAGTCATGGTATGAGAAAAAGAGTGCTTTGTTCTACTGGGCTTAGTCAGAGGCAAGCTTGATCTTGAGAGACAAATAGGAGGCTAGTTTTTTAGAAAGGGAGGGAAAACATTACAGTTAGGAGAAACAGCATTTAGAAGGCCTAAAAGAGTCATATTGGACAGAGCAGGAAACAGAAAAATAGAACTTATGGACACAGTAGGTTACAGCAAAAATGAACTTGGCTGATAAACCAAAAAAAAAAAAAAAGATATTTTGGAGATTGGGAAGTACAGTTACAAAATTTTATTACTAATTTAAGAACAAGAAAATTATTTGTTCAAGTAGCAACAGGTTGTCATATTTATAATTTCCCCCACCTCCTTATCCCTTCATTCTCTTCACCTCCCTATGACCACCTCACTATATGTTTCTGTAGCTAGTCTCCACAGCACTGTAGCATAGCTAAACCAGCTGAGGGTTTATGAGCAACTATCACAATCTACTGTGCATGACTCCAAGGGTTATAACAAGGATGTTCCTTGGATGCCCCAAAGTTGTTGGGTCATGCACTTACTCCAGCCTGGTTTTGCCCATTCCTGAAATGGTCAAAGGAAGTGAATCTTCTAGTGAATTCTGATGAAGAGCAAACTACAAAGAAGGGCAATGGTATCACCATTCATTCATATGCAAAGAGAGAAATACATTGAGTAAACCTTTTGTGTGCCAACTAGAATATAAAATTATTAACATTTTATTTTAAACCGTATTTTCTTTTATTGCAACTGTATCTTTTCTTGTAAATCATCTTCTTCTGAACACACATACAACTGATCATGGGACTGGAAAAAAACACACTTTAAACTTCATGTGGAACCAAAAAAGAGCCCATGTAGCTAAGACAATCCGAAACAAAAAGAACAAAGCTGCAAGTATCACACTGTCAGACTTCAAAATATAATACAAGGCAACAGTAATCAAAACAGTATGGTACTGGTACCAAAACAGAGACATAGACCAATGGAACAGAACAGAGGCCTCTGGAGCCACACTATACATCTACAACCATCTAATCTTTGACAGATCTGACAAAAACAAGGAATGCGGAAAGGATCCCCTGTTTAATAAATGTTGGTAAAACTGGCTAGCAATGTGCAGAAAGCAGAAACTGGCCCCTTCCTGACATCTTACACTAAAATTAACTCCAGATGGATTAAGGACTTAAACATAAGACCTAACACCATAAAAACCCTAGAAGAAAACATAGGCAAAACCATCTAGGACATAGGCATAGGCAAGGACTTCATGACTAAAACACCAAAAGCAATGGCAACAAAAGCCAAAATACACAAATGGGATCTAATTAAACTTCAGAACTTCTGTACAGCAAAAGGAATAATCATTAGAGTGAACCAGCAACCAACAGAATGGGAAAAAATTTTTGCAATCTACCCCTCTGACAAAGGGCTAATATCCAGAATCTACAAAGAACTAAAACAGATTTACAAGAAAAAAGCAAACAAACCTATTCAAAAGTGGCTGAATGATATGAATACACACTTTTCAAAAGAAGACATATATGAAGTCAACAAACTATGAAAAAAAGCTCATCATCACTGATTATTAGAGAAATGCAAATGAAAACCACATTGAGATATCATCTCACACCAGTTAGAATGGCGATCATTAAAAAATCAGGAGACAACAGATGCTGAAGAGGATGTGGAGAAATAGGAAGACTTTTACACTGTTGGTGGGAGTGTAAATTAGTTCAACCATTGTGGAAGACAGTGTGGTGATCCCTCAAGGATCTAGAAATAGGAATTCCATTTGACCCAGCAATCCCATTACTGGGTATATACCCAAAGGACTATAAATCATTCCCTTATAAAGACACATGCACATGTATGTTCATCGTGGCACTCTTTAGAAGAGCAAAGACCTGGAACCAACCCAAATGCCCATCAATGATAGACTGGACAAAGAAAATATAGCACATATACACCAAGGAATACTATGCAGCCATAAAGAAGATGAGTTGTGTCCTTCATAGGGACATGGATGAACCTGGAAACATCATTCTCAGCAGACTGACACAGGAACAGAAAATCAAACACAATATCTTCTCACTCATAGGCGGGTGTTGAGCAATGGGAACTCATGGACACGGAAAGGGGAGCATCACACGCTGGGCACACTGGGGTCCACTGCAGGGGGCTAGGGGAGGGACAGTGGGAGGGAAGGTGAGGAGGGATAATGTGGGGAGAAATGTCAGGTATAGGTGATGGGGGGATGGAGGCAGCAAACCACCTTGCCATGAATTTACCTATTTAACAATCTTGCATGATATGCACATGTTCCCCAGAATCTAGAGTACAAAAAAAAAAAAAAAAAAAGAATTGATGATGGGAAGTAAATTTTAAATGCGGGTAAGTTCTGTGGTGTCAGCATTATTCCATCAGCATGATGCATTTTCTGAGTAAATGTTTACCATTATAATGGCATATACATAAAAACTCAGGTACAAATGTTGCCAATAAGGACTTAAGAAAGTATTTTTATACCCATTCAATAAAATAAATATAAAATATTTTATAGACTACTTATAAATACATGTATGTGTTCACACACAACATACTTTAGAAAAGAACCAAACCCCTTTATGACAAATCTGCCAACAGATTAAACAATCTTGACTACAATGCAAAGCTTGCCAAGTCCTGTCAGAAAGCTCTTGTGCCTCAATGTAATTCTCGGATAGTGAAGAACCACTAAAATAACCCTTTCGCTCAGACTCCTGTGATTCCCTACAGGGAGCTTTCACTGCAGTTGTCACTGTGCAAAAGCAATCGGATTTAACATATAGATAAAGGGAGTGAAGGCGTGTGAGAGCATATGTGTTGTGCTCTCACATATGTGTGTATGTATGTATATAGAAGGACAGCTGATGTCTCTGATCTAATAAAAAATATATGAATAACTGGCAGGAGGGGTCTGTAGGACTTTAGCATCTTTAGTTTTTCATCCAGTAGAGTTAAATTTTATTAGAGCTAATGGAGATTTTCACTGAGTTTATGTTCATCGATTTTTAAGTCCATATCCAGCAGGACAAAATAATTACAAACAGTATTTCTCAAACGGTAGGCTGTGATTGATTAGAGGCTATAAAGTATGTTTAAAATGTTGTGATCAGCATTTTAAAAATTGAAGTAGAATAGAATAGAAAACTACAGAAAAGTATTATAGCATATAGTAAATATAATTCTTTTGTGGAATTTTTATTTTAGTGTGTATACGAATGTGTATGTTTGTAAGTGTGCATGTGTGTGTTTTTACTGGACCATGATCTCCACTTTAAAATGTGAGTTGTAATAAAAAAATGTCTGAAATTCACTGACATAGAGTTTCTCTTTTAATTCTGTGTTCAGTACAGCATTTTCACCCTGGAAACTATGAACTCCCTAAAGGCAATTACTGGATGTATTTCATCTTTATAACCTCTACAGCCCCAGAGTCCCATGAACTTAGTGAAGATCACTAAACAGTTATCAAACAAATGTTGAGGACTTCGGATGCTTATATTTAAAAGGATAATAAAGATAATAGTTTGAATTGATACAGCACTTCATACTTTTCAGAGTGCTTTCCCAATGATGATCTCATTGATAATTCAGAACTATTCTGTTGTAAGGAAGGACAGACTGTTGCATTCATAAATTTAATTATCTCCTAAGTTTGCTTCATATTTCAGTGGTATAGAATAAGGCATTCTTTAAGTACACCTTAACATTTACGTTTAGAGAGGATCCAGGTTTTATGGGACCTGAAGCTTATAGAATTTTGGAGACCCTCATTAAAAACAAGAATATAAATCGAGGAATATAAATTTAGGCAGAATAGTAAATATTTATTTATAAGAAGAAAGTAAATTATAAAAACTAAAGAAACGGAAAAGCTGGCAATTATTACAAACATTGTAAAATCCAGAAAAATTTAAGTAACATGAATTGCTAGCATCTCCATAATATTTTCCTTTTCCTTTTTTGTTGCATACTTTTTTTTTTTCTTTTTTGAAGCAGAGTCTCCCTCTATCACCCAGTCTAGCGTGAAGTGGCATGATCTCGGCTCCCTGAAACCTCAGCCTCCCAGGTTCAGAAGATTCTCTTGCCTCAGCTTCTGTTGCTGTTACATTAATAAACTTAATTATCTCCTAAGTGTGCTTCATATTTCAGCGACAATACATTTTGATTGCCTCTCTTATGACAAACAAGTTGTAGAATTGTTTTTAATAAAGAGAATAAAATATTTATTATAGCTAATTGAAATTACTTTTTCATTTTTGACAGGTTAGATGCATAGAACATCATCTATGATTTCGTAGTCATACTTGCGATTTGTAGTACGCCTAAGATTTGCGCCCTTCAATTACATGAATCCTTATGAATCCCAGTCTCTATTTCCTCAACTCAGCAATGCTATTGGTCTCTGGCTCTTCCTCAGCTGTGGGCTGGAAACTTTCTGCAAGCTGTAAGCTAGTGCAAATGTAGGGTTCAGTTTGTTTAGTTTGTTTCCCAACTTTCAGATATCAAAGTCCTGTTCTGCCTGCAGTCTCATGTCTGAAAAGTATTTTTGCCATATATTTATTCATGTTTTTCATTGTTTAAAGTAAGAGGGTAAATCTGGTTTGCATGATTTCACTGGTCTATATCGGAAGTCTACAATATCATTTTTAATTTTTGCATAGTATTCCATTTTGTAGATGTGCCATATTTAAACCAGTGACCTATTTTTGAATATTTATCTTTTTTCAATAACGAAACTTGTTTTGCATAAATATTATGCAGCCATATTTCTATACTTTTTCAAATATTTATTTACCTAAAATATCTAGGTCTAAGATTACATAAAAACCAAGTTTGTTTTTGTTTTTGTTTTTGTAAATTATATGTATATTACTTATCCCATCTAAAATAAATGCTGTGATTCCTTAGGAACCAATAGCAGTCTTCTTGACTACAACATTTTAAAACTAATACATAATAAAAGGGAATGCCAGCTGTATGTCAAAAATGGCACCTTTATGCATAGAGAAGGTAAGTTAGATGGTGTGAGGGAGCCTGCCAACTGAACACACGGTAAGTAGGGTTACCCAAGCACACGTAATCCTGGACCAGAAGAAGCTTCATCATATTAATTACTCCTCCAGAGACAGGGTTTACTGTCTGAAGCGCCCAGTAAAAGGCCACTAACAACAGTTTCTCAGTAGGAAGCAGGAAGAAACTGAGCTGACAAAACTCTTGTTTATTCTTCCAAAATCTACCAATCAGGTAAGTAGTTCCACTTCCTGGAACAGATGATAAAATTGTATAGAAGATGCCAGCAGTTGTGCTAATTAAGGTCTCTCCACATGGAAGAGATATCAGGAAGGGATAAAAAAGGTTTTCCTGCTAATAATAATAGTTATTGATAACTTACTATGTACCAAGTAATGTGCATGATCTCATTAAGTCTTCACCTTAACCCTATGAAGTAGATACCATTATTCTTATTTTATAGAAAGGTTTCATGTCTGTTCTGAATGGAATCTAGAAGTACTCAGTGAAGTTCACAGTATTTCTCAGTGTTTTGCACACCACTCGTATCAAGAATACTTACAAAATCTTTAAATTATAGTAGATACCACCATTTCTAAAATATGTGGAAAAGTACAATTATAAAGTTGTCATGTACTTGAAATTAATTTCTGTCTAGAGTCGCTGTTATCAATTGATGACATTTAATCTACTCACATTAAGTTAAACCTAGAAATTTAGGATTATTCTCCATTCTGATTCAGCATTCTACTCCACCATTGTTTTTTGAAGTTGTATCTAAGCTCTGGAGGTTTTCCTGTTTTTGTTTGTTTGTTTGTTTGTTGGTTGGTTGGTTTGTTTTTTGTTTTCAATGGTTCTATAGCATCAGGAGTTTAGCTTAAATATCCTTAAAACTTTGTCATCTTTTCTTACCAGGAATCTACAATCACAATGAATTCTATTTTCTCTCTCTTAGGCTCCTTTTCCTTGTCAGAGCTAAGGATAGGTGGAGAATGAGGGATTATCTAGCTCACCTCTGAACTTATTATTTATGAATAATCCTTGGATTTGCTGTTCTAAATAAGCATTATTCCCTCTTTCAAAGCTATGGACTTTGTGGAATTTAAAGGTATATTAAAAAACTAATAATTAGGTTCTTGTTATTCTTTTTGTACCTCAAAGTACTGCTGCTTCTGACTGAAGAGGGGAAGAGCAACAAGAAAATTAAGTAATGGATGAGAAATGGGGAGAGAAACCTGTTATCTCAAAATATTAGCCTTTTTTGTGAATATGCAGTAGGAGACTTTAAATGAGAATCTCTGAGCATGGGATCTGGGATAATTATTTTGGCCAATTTTTCAGCTTGGCCCTGATCGCAGATGGGCTCCAGAGTAATTTTTTTTTTTTTTTTTTTTTTTTTTTTTTGAGATAGAGTCTCACTCTTGTTGCCCAGGCTGGAGTGTAATGACACAATCTTGGCTCACTGCAACCTCTCTGCCTCCTGGGTTCAAGCGATTCTCCTGCCTCAGACTCCCAAGTAGCTGGGATTACAGGTGCTCACCACTATGCTTGGCTAATTTTTGTACTTTTAGTGGAGATGGGGTTTCACCATGTTGGCCAGGCTAGTCTAAAACTCGTGACTTCAGGTGATCCGGCCACCTGGGCCTCCCAAAATGCTGGGATTACAGGCGTGAGCCACCGCACCTGGCCACTCCAGAGGATTTTGAGGAGGCTGGGAATGACCTCATAGGTGTCACAATGAGGTAAATGCCTGGTTGCTTAGATTAGAAATAGAAGCACACAAGTATAAAAATATTCTGATTTATCAGAATCTATGTGCTAGAAAATCAAGGCACCTTCTGCAAAGTGCTTTATCTTTTTTTCTGTGTTTTTCCCTGAATTTCTAGCTTTCCCCTGTATATTTAATCTCATTTATCCTAAATTCCACTTCTCCATCTCCTAGATGAGGAACTGGCTTGAATGGAGTGAAAAGATTAGTAATTATTGGGTATCTATGATGTCCCTAAAACTTTATATCATCTCAATTAATCTATACAACATTCAGTTAATTCTCAAAAAGGTTAAATAAATTGCTCAAGATTTCACAGGTAGCAGGTGAGAGAGCAAAGATTAAAATTCAAGTCTATCTGGTATCAAAGTTGGACTTTACTTTGCTACTTTTCTTGACAGAAGGATTAGTGATACCCCTTGATTCCCTCATTACCAACATTTCCTCTACTTTCCAGGCATATGGATGGCCTAATCCTCACTTTTCCTTTCCCCATTTTTTTTCCCCCATTGGTCAGTTTGTCTATCCTTCTACTATTTCTATGGCTTTATAATGGGTCTTGATATACGATAGTGTAAGTCTTTTCTAGTGGGCTCGTTTTTCACCCCATCAAACCACTTAGTGCTGAAGTGCCACCTCCAACTCGCGCTTTGCTTTCAATACGTCCGTGCGAGTGCGATTGAATAGCCCGTTCCCGTGCCTGGTTCGTTTGTAGTTACCTGGGTCTTTGTCCCATCAAAGTCCTTCACACCGAAAGCCAGCCAGGTGTCTGCAGACTAGCAAAGCAGATCTGCTGGGTAACTAAATAACGCGGGGAAGGGGGAGGAGTGGATTAGACGAGGTTGTCTCTGGAGACAGAGATTCAGAAAGGAAGTGATCGAGCTATACTTGAGGACTGGCTCCTCGGAGAGATACGAAGAGAGCCAAACTCTAAAATCCGGGCAGAGGAGGGCCAAGCGAGGTAACACTCTAAAGACATACAAAAGACTTCATAGTTACGGAAGGATTATGAAGGATTGCATCTGTAAAGGAAACTTTATGTATGGTATTGTCTTTTCTGTTTTAGATTTCTGATAACAGTATCAATTTTTTATGTAGCACTTTGTAAAGCCCTTATATAGTGTGATTCAAGGTGTTCAAACACTGACACGGATTTGAAGCTCAGTCTAAAAGTTGTGCGAGCAAGTTAACTCTCAGAACCTCACATTGCTCTTTTTCTAGTTTCTTTATTAGGACCCATTCTGTAATATTTAATTCAATATATTTTAATGGTTTCAGTATACAATTATTTTTTTCTCTTAAACAAATTTCTTTAGGCCTAAAGTAGCTTAACCTCCCCTTTTATGTGGGGTTATCTTTCTTAATAATATTTTGGTTCAGAGTGGCTGAATTGATAAAAGACATAGGATAGATATAGGAGAAGTGAATGTGAGGACAAGAGTTTCCAGCGAGAGGAAAAGGGACAGGGAAGGTTGTTATTTGATTTTGGCCTGCTTTCAGGTTTCCTGAGGTTTGAAATCCTCTAGCTCATGGCCCCACTTCTCTCCTGGT
The DNA here is from genome assembly GCF_048565385.1 of Saimiri boliviensis. Classification (NCBI taxonomy): domain Eukaryota; kingdom Metazoa; phylum Chordata; class Mammalia; order Primates; family Cebidae; genus Saimiri; species Saimiri boliviensis. The sequence goes on along the minus strand of NC_133451.1, from coordinate 73,337,980 downwards.
TTCAGGTCAGTGCAGCTGACTACATCCCGAGGACTTTGTTTGTCTATGCAGCCTGCTGTGCTCATGCCCTTGCCCTTTTCTTTCTCTACATCTCTGGACAGTCTCTGTGTACACATGCACTTCTCGGTGTACTCAAGGGCTACATTTTAAAATAAATTATATATCAACAGCATTTTTCTTATAGCAAGCAGAGAAAAGCATGGGTATGGTTATTCTTTGAAGACATTTAATCTATACATAGTGAAGGTGATGTTCATGTAAAAACTTCCCTTGGAGCCCCCTGTGGTGGATGGTATGGATTATGCAGTGGCAGAATTTAATCTTCCGGTTAAAATTATCTCAGTCTTTTCTGGATTAAAACAGTCCTATCATATATAACTACTCAGACATCTCAAAGTTCAGCTTTCTATGAGAATTCCTTCTTTTGCTTGAAACATGACATCTGAATTCAAAAGGATTCATAGGCCTTCATGGTCATAGGAGCTGTCGGGGGGTTGATCTCGAATGAGCTTTAGGTTCTCCCTGGCTTCTGGGAAATGTTCTTTGACCCTAATAGTCAACGAGGCACCCTTCTGGAATCACCTGCTGAAGTCTGCATCTGATGAAACTTGTGGTGGGCTCTGTTGGCATGGCCAGTGAACAGGGATCCTCCACTTACATAACTGCCTCTTCCTTAACTCTTGGCAGCATTGCCAATCCTCAGCAGCTGCAACAATGATGCCACTACTTTTCTCATCCCCCTTAGCAGGCCTTCTGGCTCTTGACTCATTTACTTCACATGAGAATTTCTAAATCTCATACAAACCTCACTAAACAAAGACTCAGCGGGTGCTATTCCTGGTCTTTTTTTTTTTTTTTTTTTTTTTTTTTTTTTTGCCGAATGGGCACATGACAGATTCTAAATCTCCCGGACATCCTTTGTTAATTATGGGCAGTGCAGGTGATGATCATGCCAGTCCTCAACGAGAAAGGAAAGAAACGTTTTATTCTCCTTTCTGCTTACTTGTACATATTAATATACATTCCTTCCTTGAAACAAACATTTGAGTGCAAATAGCTTATCTGGGAGATAATCCGTGGAAACAGTGGGTAAGGGAGTGGAGAAGTGAGAGTAGAAAAGAAATATGATGAAGAGTGCATTGGGAAGCAAATTGCTTTAATAAAGGACATATCCTCTTGGCTCCCCTGTGGAATAAGACTGGTGGGTTCTCTTCTCATATATAACAATTAATGTGAGACTTTGGCCTCATCATCAGTACTCTGCCAAGGCAATTCTAGCAATTCTACCTCATTTATTATAGGCCATTATCATCTTCATGTCTTAAGGACTATCCCAGCAGCAAGTTAAGATTGACTTACAGCATCTTTGTTCCCACAGTCCTGATCACGGAAGAGTGTCTGCAGATCAACACACTCCCTTAGACAGCTTTATATCTGTCCCTACCAACTCTATGCCCACAGATCCATTTTTGGTCATGATCTGAATACAAATTAGTCAGCTGCTATGGTTTGGGGGATAAACAATCTTTTGTAGCAGACGTAGTACTTCCCTAGTCAGGGTTAGGTTGACAGTTATTACTGATTGTTGATCTAAGGCAGTGGTTCTCAAAGTATGGTCTCTGGACCAGCAGTACTGCCTGAGAATTTCTTAGAAATGCAAATTTCTAAGTCCCATCCGAAGTCTACTGAATCAGAAAATCTAGGGATGGGGGCTCAGTAATCAATGATTTAACAAGACCTTCAGGTGATACAGATACATGTTAAAGTTTGAGAACCACTTATCAAGAAGCCATGAGCAGAAATGGTGGCAGATTTTCAGAAGGTCAGATATCATCTTGTGGGGCACCTACCTCAGATGAGGCCTTTTCATGGTCTCTTGGTAAGGAAAGGCTGCCCTCTGCCCAAGAGCGGAAAGTTGCTTCTGCTAGCTAAAAAGTTTCAGGAGATTTAGTGGTTCAATATATTCATGTGTATGTACTGAGATATTCTTATTTTGAATTTTAGTTTTCTGTTTTTCCTATCAGGGCCAGGACTGTAGTATAGGGAATTGCTAATGGATTGTACAGTTAGCCTTATTTGTAACTTTTACTTCCCTGGTAAAAATCCATAGCTTAATTTTAGCAGAGTCTGTCCTCTGGCTGCTAGAGATAAGGGTCTGTCTAAGTACTATCACAGCAGACCAATGGCTTCCACACTGTGTTCTGAGTTGATAATTGAGTGATCTGACTTTGTGATTTACTCTTATCTTCCTTTGTCACTTTTATGGCACAAGAATACACAAACACCTCCACAGATCTGATTGTTTCCTTTTCTGTCAAACCCTTTGGATGTTGCAAATACCATGTATCTTCATTCACCTGTAGTCCATCCCAATTCACCATAAGTAGGGCATATTGTGTTGCTAGAGTACTACAAAGCTATCAGTTTTCCATTGTTGCCTTACTTTGGTTTCCTCCAGAAAAAATATTCTAAAATAAAGATTCTAATGCAAGTAGATTTAGTAAGTCTTATCCCATTGTCCAGATGGTGTCACATGGCCTAATTATGTTGGGATCATTTGAGTGAAAATTTAGTTTTCCTACCTGCTACCATGTGAAGCAGCAAGAGAGAAAGAGGATAGAAGTGAATATTGTCTCAGCCAAATAGCAATGTTTGCCACAGAAGGTATGTAAAAAACATTATCCAACTATACATATAAACACACACACTCATACATGCATGTCACTGCATATGTGGTTTATTCTATCTTCTGTGTATATAATAGTGTTTACCCCTTAAAATGCAGAATGCGTAGTGAGATAGTAGTTGGTAGAGGAGATGGCATAAATTGTAAAAGCAAAGATGTTTGTTTTTATTTGGGAGAAGTGTTAGAGATGGTGGATGTGCTCCCCAAATACTAGCAATTGTCGACGGGACTGGAGATGTTCCACACAGATTTTTCTTTCTTTACCTAAAAGCCGTTTTGAACAGGCAAAAGTAAAAAGCCTTTGTACCTGATCGTTAAGAAGCTGCTAGATCACAGAGAAAAAAAATCACAGGAATGCACATTATGAGAAATGGTGAAGGTGCACACAAAGATTGCTCAATAATGTTTATTGAACTGAAATGAGTTTTACAGTTCTGTTGACGCGAGTTGCTTGGATAGAATCAGGAAGTTCTTCATTGCCTCATTAGGAGACTATGAATGGTGAGCTTTACTCACCTGATTGCCTTTCATGTACAAGAAATTGTTAGCAGTCTGCAAAAAGCTCATTTTAAAAAAAGTAAAATAAAACAAAGTAATGTTAAACATATTAGATTAGAAAAATCAAGTTGAAACTTGGCCTTAAAAAGATAAACTTTTTCTGTATTTTTTCTAAAATGTAACAATTTTTAGCTCTCTCTTACAAAAGCACAAATGTGTGTACCACTAATGCCCAGATTATTTTTTTTCTGATGCTGTTTTTCTCTGAAAAGAATCATGACTCCTTAGAGGGTAGTTGTTTAAATGACTTGAAGCAGGAGGAAGTTAGGATTTAAAACAATATCTGAAACATATAGTTTTTGCCAGAGAGGAAAGATGTTTTTACAAATGTCAGGAGGTAAAGCCTGAAAGCATAAAGGAGCTTTCTAATGAAAAATCTACTGTTTAAGTTATTAAACATTGAGCATCAAATCACTTTGATAATTATTATTAATCCACATACATTGAATGTGTGAAAGCCTATGAATTCATAACACATCAAAAAGAAAAAGTTATGTGTAAAAAGTTTGAAAACAAAAAAGCAAGAGAATGTAGCAGAATAGGATTATGTTTTAAAAATAATTTTAATAAGTAGAGGACAGCTTTGCTCCTTCCATTAAACATATAAATTTTACAAATTACAGTGATATATTTTTCTCTCTGGGTAAATATGAGTAATACAGAGAACAATGTGAACAACAAGTGGTTCTTAGAGAGGAATAAACAAAAAGTACTGATCAGTACTGGTGGTTACCCATAGTCAACACCACTAGCCAAATTCTCAATAACCACATACAGAGAGGGCTTAATTGCATATGCTGAGATAAGTGTCTCACAGAGGAGCTTCATCTTCACATAATTTACCCCTTATCTCCTAGGACATGAGACTTCTTGATGACTCTACTAATTACACTAATTGGAAATTTAGTGATATCTTGGACTCAGCTAAGCTGTGCCCAGATTTCTGATCCACAGAAGCTGTGAGACAATAGTTTTGTTTTAAGCTATTAAATTTCAAGAATAATTCGTTATGCAGCAATAGTAATTAGTACACCCAGAATGATAGGAAATGAAGTTTAGGTGTATCCTGGTCCCACATCCCAATCAGGAATCTATTGACAGATAATCCAGAATTTGCTGCTTAGGCTAGAAATAGAACTCTTTTTCATTTGTTTCTGCTAAGATTTGCACTAGGAAGTTTTGTCTGCTAACCTCACCGTAACCCATAGGTAAGAATAAGGACAAGCAATAGAATAAGAAGAGAGCTAATAACAAAACAAAATGTAAATATGTGGATTTTAAATTCCAGAAAAATTCTTTAAATATTTTGTTTTTTTGTATAAGTGCAATAATAAATTTAAATTATTGTAATTTTGAGCATGTGTTTTGTCTATTTCTTAAGGAGTTTAAAGCATTAGCGCATCAGGAGATTATTATATATTAGATTTGTTTTAAATTGAATTTTACAATAATACAAATAAATAAGTTTGTAGTCAATGTTATATTTGGATAAATGTTGATTTATTATGTAAATACAGTGTAGATATTTATAGGAATGTTAATTTTAATGCTTGAAATACTATTACATGTTTAATGTTTTTATTAGATAAGTAAATTGGACATTAAGGATACTCTTGGCCAGGCACGGTGGCTCAAGCCTGTAATCCCAGCACTCTGGGAGGCCGAGGCGGGTGGATCACGAGGTCAAGAGATCGAGACCATCCTGGACAACATGGTGAAACCCTGTCTCTACTAAATATACAAAAAATTAGCTGGGCATGGTGGCGCATGCCTGTAATCTCAGCTACTCAGGAGGCTGAGGCAGGAGAATTGCCTGAACCCAGGAGGCGGAGGTTGCGGTGAGCCGAGATCGTGCCATTGCACTCCAGCCTGGGTAACAAGAGCTTAACTCCGTCTCAAAAAAAAAAAAAAAAGATACTCTTAATGATACATTAAAGCTCATTGGACATTAAAGAATCTGTCAACATTGACTATTAACTATGAGGAAAGTTGTAAATGACTCTGAACTGTCCACGCCTTCTGTAGCTTTATTCCCCCACTATACATGAGAGTGACTTTCAATGTTACACTTGCATTTTCTAGTCATAACATAGATTCTAAGATAATTTCTGAATTTAAAAAAAGTTTACAGCTTCATTGAGGAATAATTCACAAATAACAATTATATATAGTCAAGGTGCACAGAGTGATAATTTGATATATGTATACATTGTGTAATGATTACCAAATTCAAATTAATACATCCATCATCAGAAATAGTTAACCTTGTATGTGTGGCAGGGGACAGGGGATGGGGAAGAGGTCATCAAAATTATTTTTTAGTAGAAACTATTGAAAGGAGATAATATTGCTACTGGTTAAAAATCAAAGATTATTTTCTTGCTATTGGGTGTGTTATTAAACTGGCTCAGTTCCACTGGAGATCCTCTGCAGAATCATGTAGAATGCACTCAAATTTTTCCCTCCAAAGGAGAGAAAGTCAAGGTTTTTATCCAATGACACTTTCATTGGTTGAAGGTTGCCTCTGGGAATTCTTGAACCTTTCTGGGCTTCTCAGTATGTGAAAAACTCTAACTCAAATGAAAGAATTCAGAAAAGCCCATTCTTAAATGATTCTTTGGTAGTTAATAGAGGCCTGTACAAGATCTCACTGTGTTGCCCAGCCTGGAGTTCAGTGGCTATTCACAGGCACAATTACAGTGTACTATAGCCTCTAGCTCCTGAGCTCAAATAATTCTTCAGCCTTAGTCTTCAGAGTAGCTGGGACCACAGGTGAATGCCACTGTGCCCGACCAAACCCACTTTAAGAAACAAATACTTTCTTTTCGGTAGAGAAACTAGAAGTAGAAAATGCCAAGAGTTGTAAGAGATTGTGGGATAGTTCATCTGGTGACAGATCCATAGCAACGTTTGTCCAGTCTGCTGGGGGCTGACAGCTTACTCTTTTCCCCAGCCTGAGTCTCATTTTACATGGAGAGTCCTAACTAGTATGACATTCATGGCCTCTTCTGATGGTGGCATTCGTGGCCCTCTTCCTTACTCATCTGCTACAGAAGAAAGAGTGACTTATTTGAAAGCCGAGTTTGGAAGGAGGAGCTAGACAGGTGTATTTTAGTTCTCTCATTTCTTTAGTTCTTTTGCAATCTAGCTGCACAGAGAAATTTGGCCCCTCCTGGCATAAGTTTTACAGGGCAAACCTTCTAATTAAGGATGCACATGGTGGCCAGTTTTTCTCCGTGACTGAATGAGGAAATATGAGAAAAGGCTCTGACCTGTGGGCCATTCAAAGCAATAAAGGCAATATTTAAATTTCTGTCTGCTTGATTCATCTTAATTAGTCCAAAATGAGGCTGTGAAAGAGGGTGCTATTTATTACTCCCACCCCAACATTGTTGTACCTTTAAACCATAAGAACATAGCTTAAAATTTACAAGGCTTTTTGTTGAATGCAGTTACTCACAAATGATGACTATTGTGATGTTACGTAACTTCTTGTCGTGAATGTAGTTCCTCTTCCACAATTTGACATCTAGAGTTAGATTTGCATTTTTTTTAACCACATATTTTTACAATTTTGGTAGAACTGTGATGTACTTTTCATCATTCTATGATTTCAGTTCCTTACAACGTCTTCCTTAATGGGTGAGCATTGTTTTTCTTTTATTTGTTAATGGCATTCATAATACCCATGGTTATCATTGCTAAATGCTATTATAATAAGTTGTCATTTTTTCAGGTGGTAAAATGTATTGTTCGATGAGAAGCGTGTTAAGTCTGATACACAGATACTGTATTAGTTTGGATTTACTTAAGCAGAGCCTGAGACATAACTTTGAATTATGTCAGTTTATTTGGTAGCAGTGGGGGGGAATCACGGCTAAAAATGAGGAGAATGAGGCAGGAGATGATGAAAAGTTGATATAAGCAGTATATTATTGTGTTGCTACATACAACTGGAGCTCAGTCCTACTGAGGATCCTCTGAGGAGCCCTGTAGAATGCACTCGGAAACAACTCCAAAGGACCAAGAGACCGGGAGGACAGGGAAAAGGGTCCTTTGTCTACTGACTGTCCTCAGTTGGTGGAGGGTTAACTTCGTCCATCTTCTGGAATGCCTCCTGTGCCAGCATGATGAAGAAAGGTGATGTGGCAAGAGCAGAAGCTTGAGACAGGTAAAGATGCTTACAGCTTGCATAGGATCTGTCTCTCCACCACAGCTGTAGATGCAACCCAAGGTGAACTGACAGGATGTGGTACAGGGCTTACGAAGCATCCGCTCCAAGTATGATTCAGAAAATACGCGAAAGAAGAAAAAACATTTACCACATGCATCCCATCAATATGTGCCTTAACTGTTGGCCTGATATGACTAAACAATCATTTGCAAAGCTTTCAAATTCCAGAACTGTCAGATATATCTGTATCTTTGTATTTTTATTTTAATTTACATCTATGACTTTATTTACGTATCTATCTATGTATGTATGTGTCTATCTAGCTATCTCTCTCTCCACTGATCCAGTAACATTTCCTTTATATTGTACTGACTTGGAGGGCAGTCCCCAGGGAGGAAACTGAATGTAAAAACTTAGGTTATTTAAGGGTGGATGCTAAAGAGAACCTCTTTCTTGGAGGACAGTCAGAATTTGATGAGATGAGCAATGTAAGCTCTGGGAAAAAAAAATGTCATAATTTATAGGCCAGATTCTCTAGGTCCTTTTAATTTTGTTATCCTTGGCATTAAATAAAATCTTATTAAAACGTTCCAGTTTGCTCTCTCTTGTGCTCATAAAAAAATTTGATGTTCACAATTGGTTTTTAGTTTTAAGGGACAATAGCACTTATAAGTTCTATCCTGGTAGTAGTTTAAGAATAAGGGAATCTGCAAGAGGAATCTCAAATTAACTACTGTGAAGATCGTCCTTTTTTTGTCTTTTGTTAAGAAAGGTGGCAATTTTTTACAGGGTCTCACTGTGAATAAGTAAAAGTCTTTTTAAATATTGTTTCACCTTCTACAACAGTTGATTTAGTTCATCCATTTTCTAAATCACATTAATTCAAAACTGTGTTGTTATACACTGAAATGATAAATGTAAGGTTTAATTCTTCCCCATACATTTTTTGATTTTAGTGATCTATTCAATAGTTTAGTATCAGGGATGGGTTCAGAGGCTGGTCTTATTAAGATCTTCATAAACTGTGGAAAGGAAATGTTCACATTGAAATTCCCAAGTTTGCCAATGACCCTAAGCTCTTCTGGTTAACGAAAATGCCACCCTGATGGAAATAAACTGCAGAAAGACTTCATCAAGCTACGTTCATGAACAGAAAATTGATATATGAGCCTCAGAAGGGACAAAGATAAAATAATGAGCCTATACATGTAGAAAAACAATAATCCAAACTATATCTGCAGAGTAATGGGCTTGGAGCTATCTGTGACAGTTCGGGGATCATTGTGAACTCTTCTCTGAGGACAGGGATGAGTCCATTAAAGGCTGATAGAATTCTGACAATCATAAGAAAGGGAAAGGAAACAAAACAGAACACAGTGTCCTCTTAGAGAAAATCAAGCTGCAGATGTGTCTGTTATTGACAGTTCTGATCACTACAGTCAGGAACATGATGAAAAGGAAAGCAGTAGGGGTCAGACATCTGAAACAACCAGGAAGAATGGCCATGCTGCCATGTTAAGTAGAGACTAAAAAGATTTAAACTCCAAATGGAAGGGTGAAGTTTGAGAGAAAATAATTGTTTTGTATGTAAAAATCATGTAATTCTTATAAAAGGGGCAAAAGAAAGAATACATCAAAAGAAGTTTCATTTGAAAAATTCAGCATAGATTTATGAAACGCATTTCTTAAGCAAGATAGTAGCTGATAAAAGTAGAATTTCCAAAAAGAATTTACTATACTCTTATAGTATGCATTTAAGTTGTTATTCAAGAAAAAATAATTTATTGGATTTATCGCTAGCGTTTTAAACTGAATATTAATAAATTCTCATTTACTATGCTTTGGTGTTTCACCAGAGACAGAGGTAAAAAGCACCTCCTCAGGACCAATAGCTTCATGAACTGAGAAGTTAAAAATGGAGATGTATAATTATTACATGAGTTTCCCAAACATCTGTCACATCATATAAAGCAGTGAACATCCAACAGATTTAATCTGTGCAAAACACAGAAACATTTCTCAATATTTTTTCTATTTTAAGCAAATCAATTAATTCTCATCTAGGGGAGATTAGTTAATATCAGAAAAATCTCTGCTTAAAATCACCTGAAACCTCAGGAATTTCTTTACAATGTGAGTTCATGTTTTTAAAATGACTGGACCACTACCTAATTGTTTCAGTACTATTGATTTTCAATAACTGATTAATAGTACCCCAGGGTAGAATCAGTCAACTATAATGTGACTGCACTTGATTTATTTAAAAAAAAAATCTTAAAATAGTTAATTTGGCAGCTACGTATAGACACAGTTCACTTCTAAAGAAATAATACTTTGCTGGTTACAATCTACTCTTCCTCCTCTACCTGTTTTTTTATGAATGAACCATAGTAAAAAAGTATCTAATGTGGGAAGTCAGCAAATACTTTTTGAAAAGGTCCAAACAATAAAAACTTTAGGGTTTTTTGTACCATATTGTCTCTGTTGCAACTCTTCAATTATGCCATTACAATGTGGAAGCAGCCAGAGGCAGTACATTAACAATTAGGTGTGGCTGTTTGTTTCAATAGAATTTTATTTTCAAAAGCAGGCACAGGCCAGCCAATAATAAACACATTAAATTAAAGCTTCTATTTCACAGGAAACACCTTCAGCTCAACCTGTGTATACAGTAGGCTTTTACTTTTAAGATTGGTTCTCTGCTCAGTATTATGTGTTTAAAAGATAATAATATTTACAGTCAGAGGGCCTGGGCTCATGCCTGTTCTATTTACTAACTGTATGATTTTGTGGAAGAGGTTAACTTTTCTAAGTCTTGATTCTTTCTTTCTAACCTGATTAATTGTGAGAATTAAATAATATTGATGAGAAGGATTTTGTAGAAATCTACAAATACTAGTCACTGCTCTCACTTCTCTGGGTCATTGGTTAACACATGCCATTTTCCTCACTGCGAACAACCTACAGGCTTATTAACTCCGGGTACTTCTCCTAAGTGAGAAGTAAGTCGAAGGAGGATCTGGTATAATCCACTTCACTCAAAAAAATTAAATTATCTGATAATTAGAAGATTTTATGAAATGCATGTTTATAGTGAAAGAAAAATCCTAAAATATGTAAAAAGAGAAAATAGAAGTTGTAGTAGCTGACATAAATGATTGGAATTTAAGAAGAAAAGGATGAAAAATCAGAGAAAATAAAATAAGTGGAAGATAAAAGGTAAGGGCCAAAACCAAAATAGACCCAATAATGGGAGTGCCAGAGAAAAAGAATAAGGCAAAGTTAATGAAAGTAGGTCTGGTTGAAGGTAGGTATCAGAGCCTACAGGCGATGCACTGAATAGGAAGCTTGCAGGCCTGAATGTGTGTCTGTTTCCATTACCAGGGTTATCTCCTACATTTTGCTTTAGTTATTACACTTGAGACCTTCTTATTTGTCTCTGTATTTACTGACAGATATCCAAAGATAAGGTCCTGGGAAGCATTTCAAATAAGAGCCCTCAGGTCTATTGACTGCATTTCTAATCAGAGAACACTTCCTTGACAAAAATCACGCCCCTGTGCCCTGACTACAATATTAGTGAAGATAAATGAAGATTAAATAACAGACTTGTTAATCAGAATTTGGGGTAGGCTTAAATTTTCACAGTCCATTTTCTCACTCTCACTTTCTCGCTCTCTCAAGCCTGTATTCCTGCTTATACATTCTCACAACACACATCCACACCCACGCACGCCTGTCAAACTTTCTCTACCCAGATGGATAAAACGGACTGAAGTTGGGTGCACCAATGTGTCTTTTATAATCAGTATTCAGTGCCTCAGAGTCAGGCAAATGAGGAGAAAATAAAAATCATATTTTAAAAAATCATAGAGAAATAAACATTCCTATTTTCTTCCTGTTGTGACTCATGCTATCCTACCTAGGTACCACGCTCATGTTAAGTGGATATTCAGTTCCACCATCTGACAAACAGAAGGTTAAAAGTATAATTGCTTAAGGAGAAACAAACAAGAGGGTTTTATTTTCATCTCATAGGGAGGTATTTAAAATATATCTCCTTACCCCCAAACAGAGTTATTTTCAGTCACTGAATTATATGTGGACTTGGCTATAGCAGCAAAAATATAAAAATACACTTAAGAATCATATCCTTTGTTAATTTGCAATTTTAGAGGATTTGGAAGTTTGGACTTACTGAGAAAGGAAGGACAATTAGATTTTGGAAAAAAAGTAGATCACAAGTGGTTTGACAAGAGAAAGGAATTGATTGCCCTGGAAGAAAACACTAAAAATTTTATGAAACACTTTCTACAGCATCCAAAGGGAGAACTTTTCAGAACAAAAATTTAAAGCAAAGTATTAATATCTTTATACATATTATTTTCTAAGTTTAATAATGAAAGATAATGTGTTTTGGATACTTCCTAAATATCCAGGGGAAAAATATATATTCTGGTGGTAGTACCACCTTTCTTTGCTTTATTTTCAGCAGTTTAGGTATTATTCTATAATGAAAAGCAGAATTTGTTAGAAACTTCTCCGAGGACCCAAATCTACCATCTTATTAAGATAAATTACTTTATATTCTTCTTTTATAGAATTTTGTTTGTTTGTTTGTTTCTGAATCCAAACTTATTTAAGCACCTTCCCATCAAAGAAAAAAAGATTCCTAGGACTATGCTTTCAGTAGGTATACTTCCAAAGGACTAAAATAACTTACCTAATTTCCTCCGTTTTTACTCAATAGAAAGAAAAAGCAAGAAAGGAGACGTAAGTGTTACAGGTTTCCCCCAGTATTCTTTCACTCCAGGTCAGTTATAGCTGCCACCACCAAATAGAAGTAGATAGCAGCACAGTTATATTTCTTGACTTTCTTAGTTTATGTTTACAATAGGTTCTCATCTTATCCCTCTTGCCCCACGTCACTCATAAGACAGCAGTTTCCAAACATACCAAGACCACTATTTTAACCAGAGACTAGAAACATGGAATGACCTGAATTGGATTGAAGCTGGTTTTTTCTAGATTGCTTTTTAGATAATTATAGATACCTGAATTAATCAAAAACATGCGCTTAAGCTTTGCAGAGCAGCTTGTCAAAGTCTGCCTGCTTAAGAATACCCTGTTTTTGCTCTTTTTTAAAATTCACTACAGAAGAAACATTCTTCTATGGTAACATATGATGAAAGTGACACTGATTTGGAATGTAAATATATGCAGGGTGTTTTAAACTGACAGCATTTTGTATGAAAAAAAAAACTTTAAAAATATATACTATGTTTGAAATGCAATCGACAGAATAAAACAATAACAGTTATTCTATTCTAATTTCTAAAGTGTACATTGTAAGAGGGTATTCACTCAAGGATATAATTTTTTACTTTGTAAGAAAAATGTCAATATTTTAGTTATGTTTTAGTATTTGACTAAAAAATGAGCTATTTGAAAAATTGACTTCTCATTAAATAAAATAATACAAAATCACTATTTGATATTTTTAACCTACACAGGGGATAATTTCATGTAGTTCAATCTAAAACACGTGTCTTCTTCAAAGAGACATGTCCCCCCAAAAGTTGTGATTTTTTAAAAAAGTCACACCTCTTGCCAGGTGCAGTGGCTCACACCTGTAATCTCAGCATTTTGGAGTCCAAGGCAGGTGGACAGTTTGAGGCCAGAAGTTCAAGACCAGCCTGGCCAACATGGTGAAACCCCATCTCTACTGAAAATACAAAACTTAGTTGGGCATGGTGGCGCACACCTGTAATCCCAGCTACTACTCAGGAGGCTGAGGCATGAGAATCACTTGAACCCCAGAAGGTGGAGGTTACAGTAAGCAGAGATCAGGCCACTGCACTCCAGCCTGAGTGACAGAACAAAACGCTGCCTCAAAAAACAACAACAAAAAAAAACCAACTCTTTTATGCTTTGAATATGTATTTTTTTCTGAAAAAAGACAGAAAAAAGAAAAAGAAAGGAAAAAGAAAGAGAGAAAGAAAGAAAGAAAAAATAATGAAAGAGAGAAAGAAAGAGAAAGAGAAAGAAGGAGAGAGAACGGGAGTCTTGCTTTATTGTCCAGGCTAGAATGCAGTCTAAAAATAGGTATTGAAAACCTCTTTTATGCCAATAATTGTGCCTAACAATGGAGACAGGAAGGAATAAGGGGGGGAAATAACAAACAAGCAGCCAGCCAATATTTCATTTAAACCTGTGAAATGCTATGCAATTACTGAGGAGTGACTGACTTCCATTTATGTAGTAACTTTTAGAGTAGGTGTGATGTGGTACTGATAAGAATGTATGTTTTGTGAATTTGGGGTGGAGAGTTCTATAAATGTTTATTAAGTTTACTTGTTCTGGGTCTGAGTTCAAGCCCTGGATGTCCTTGTTAATTTTCTGTCTCATTGATCTGTCTAATATTGACAATGTGATGTTAAAGTCTCCCAGTATTATTGTGTGGGAGTCTAAGTCTCTTTATAAGTCGTTAAGAACTTGCCTTATGTATCTGGGTGCTCCCGTATTGGGTGTGTATATATTTAGGATCGTTAGCTCTTCTTGTTGCACTGATCCTTTTACCATTATGTAATGTTCTTTGCCTCTTTTGATCTTTGTTGCTTTAAAGTCTATTTTATCAGAGGCGAGAATTGCAACTCCTGCTTTTTATTTATTTATTTATTTTTTGCTCTCTGGTTGGTTGGTAAATCTTCCTCCATCCCTTTGTTTTGAGTCTTTGTGTATCCTTGCATGTGAGATGAGTCTGGATACAGCATACCAATGAGTTTTGGCTTTTTATCCAATTTGCCTGTCTGTGTCTTTTGATTGGGGCATTTAGTCAATTTAAATTTAAAATTAATATTAATATAAGTGAGTTTAATGCTGCCATTTAATGCTAGCTGGTTGTTTTGCCCATTAGTTGATGTAGATTCTTCATGATGTTGATGCTCTTTACCTTTTGGTATATTTTTGGAAAGGCTGATACTGGTTGTTCCTTTCTATGTGTAGTGCTTCTTGCAGAAGCTCTTATAAAGCAGGCTTGGTGGTGATGAAATCTCTGAGTACTTGCTTGTTCACAAAAGATTTTACTTTTCCTTCACATATGAAGCTTAGTTTGGCTGGATATGAAATTCTGGTTTGAAAGTTCTTTTCTTTAAGGATGTTGAATATTGGCCCCCACTCTCTTCTGGCTTGTATGGTTTCTGCTGAGAGATCTGCTGTGAGTCTAATGGGCTTCCCTTTGTGGGTAACCCAGCCTTTCTCTCTGGCTGCCCTTAGCATTTTCTCCTTCATTTCAACCCTGGTGAATCTGACTATTATGTGCCTTGTGGTTGCTCTTCTTGAGGAATACCTTTGTGGTTTTCTCTGTATTACCTGGAGTTGAATATTGTCCTGCCTTGCTAGGTTGGGAACATTTTCCAGAATAATATCCCGAAGAATATTTTCCAGCTTGGATTCATTCTCTTCGTCACATTCAGGTACACCTATCAAACATAGATTAGGTCTTTTCACATAGTCCCATATTTCTTGGAGACTTTGCTCATTCCTTTTTACCCTTTTTTTCTCTAATCTTGTCTTCTCATTTTATTTGATTGAGTTGGTCTTCGACCTCTGATATCCTTTCTTCTGCTTGACCAATTTGACTGTTAAAACTTGTGCATACTTCGTGAAGTAAATATTGTGTTTTTCAGCTTCATTAATTCACTTATATTCCTTTCTAAATTGTCTATTCTCGTTAGCATTTTGTCAAACCTTTTTTCAAGGTTCTTAGTTTCTTTGCATTTGGTTAGAATATGTTCTTTTAGCTCACAAAAGTTTCTTATTATCCACCTTCTGAAGCCTGATTCTGACAATTCATCACACTCATTCTCCATCAGGCCTTGTTCCCTTGCTGATGAGGAGCTGCGATCTCCTGAAGGAGGAGAGGCATTCTGATTTTGGATGTTTTCAGCATTTTTGAGCTGGTGTCTTACCATCTTTGTGGATTTATCCACCTGTCATCTTTGTAATTGCTGACTTTCCGATTGGGTCTCTGAGTGGACAGCCAGTTTGTTGCTGGTGATGTTATTTCTGTTTCTTTGTTTTCCTTTGGCAGAGGCTCCTACCCCTCAGAGCTGGACTCTCCCTGGTTCAGCTGTGCTTGCTGTGAAACTCTCAACTGCCAACATTTCCAATTGCTGTTTTTTTTGTTGGGGGTGGGACCAGCCAAGCCCAATCACCTGGCTCCCCACCTTGGAGCCCCCTTTTTGTCTTTTCCTATTTGAATGGTGGATTCTCTCCTAGGTGCCCCAGTCACCTGCTGAAAAGGTACTGGGATCTATGCAATTTCCCTTGTGGTGACCCACCGACTGAAACAGCAGCGCTGAGATTCATGGTGCTTTTCTGCCCGGGAATCTCCTGGTCTGGCTCCGGGCTTCAGTCCCCTTTTCAATCAGCTGAATGGGTGACTCTGCCTTCCCGGAGCTCCAAATGCCAACTACATACTCCAAATGCAGTCCCACATACTCTGCACTGAGAACCACCACACTGGGATGCTGGCAAAACAGCTGCGCAGGCCAAAAGAGTCATGCTGGCGACCTGTGGGGCTCCTCCGCTGGGAGTCTTTTGGTCCATAGGCAACAAAAAGTCGTCTGGAAGTCTGGCATCCACTCACTCCTTGTGCCTTCACTGGGAGCTGCAACCCTGAGCTGTTGCTAGTTGGCCATCTTGGATCTCTCTCGCTTTGAATATTTTTAATAGCACAAGTTGTTTTTTTTTTTTTTTTCAATTTTACCACTTGTAATTTATTAGATACGTATTTGTTCATGCAATTTCCCAGACTACTTTGTGAAAATTACAATGAAACATTTAAAATCCATATGGATTTAAGGCTCTAGTTTAGACCAACGTCTTCATTTCTAAGGTCTTGAATACAGCCATTGGTTTTTTTCCAGGACAATTTAATGAGTTTTATTACATTTACACATCCATGTATCCACCATCACAATCGAAATGTAAAATGTTTCCTTCACCCTATCTTCTGTTCCTTTACAGCCAATGTCCCCATACCCAGAGGCAATCACTGATCTGATTTCTATTCCTATAGATTAATTTCACCTTGTCTAGAACATATAAAAGTGGGATGATATAGTATATATGCTTTTGTTTCTGCCTTCAGCTAGCAAAATATTTTACATTTATCCATGTTATTGTATCAGTAGTTTCTTTTTATTGCAATATTATAGTACTCCATTGAATGAATGTACTGTTATTTGCTCATCTATTCACCTTCAGATGGACATTTATGTTCTTATCAGTTTGGAGTTATTATGAATAAAGCTGCTGTGAATAACTGTGTATAAGACTCTGTGTCCTCATTTCTTTTGGGAATGTACTTATAAGTGGAATTGCTTGGTCACATAGTAAATGTATGTTTAACTTTATGTTAAATTATCAAGTTACTTTTCAAAGTAGTAGTACCTTGATTTTTATTTCAGGATCTCTGGTTGAGATAATGAAACAAGATAACCATTTTCTAGCTGCTGTTACGGCAAATTACCATATATTTAGTTCTTTGAAACAACCTGTGTTAATTATCATACAGTTCTGAAAGTTAGAAGTACAAAACTAATCTTATGGCTTGTTCCCTATGGAGGCTTGGAGGATAGAATCCACCTTTTGTCTTTTTGATATTCTAATGACCACTTGCATGTCTTGGCTCATGATCACTACAGTATGTTGTTTCTGTCTTTGCATTTCCTACTGTCTCTTTAATCTCTAAACTCCTTCTTTTGAGGAAGAATCCTCGTGATTACCTTAAGCCTACCAAGATAATCCAGGATATTTCCTATCTCAGGATCCTTAGCTTAACCACATTTACAAAGTCCCTATTGGCATAGAAGGTAATAGTCACAGGTTCTGAGGATTAGAATGTGGCTATATTAGTGGGACATTTTTCAGCCTACCACAGGCTCTAACCTTCTAATTAAATAGTTTTAATCAGAATACTCATTTAGCCAAAACTTTGAGGTACATACAAAGTTTTTGGTACCACCTTCTCACGCTTAATAGCTACTATTAATTGATGGTTACCAGACGCCAAATGCTGTGCTAAGTACTTGGTACATAATCTTAATTCATACAACTATCCTCTCTTATGGTTTTAAATGCATCCAGCTTAAGATGAAAAGACTGTGAGGACTTTTTTACAAGGTCACAGCATAACAGAGCTAGGATTGAAACCTGTTACATCTTTACATAAAGTCCTTACTATTAACTACTATGATTCATTGCATTTATCTTGCTCAGTGTTTCTTATAGTCTTTTTACATTACAACTTAACTTCATAGCATTTATTTGTAACCTTCTTAGTTCGAAGCATTACAGCAGACACTGTCAGTAAAGAAAAAGGAATTGATTCAAACAATCCAAACTGGGAGAGTGACAAGTACAAAAATCACAATAATGCAATATTTAGTAAAAGTACACATAAGAGATAGAAACAGAGTTATGAGACATCGAAGTAGAGAAATTACATTTAGTTTTATGTGGGGATGCTAGAGGAGGAATGTTGGGAATCTACGGGGAGGCACAGAGTACTCATCAATAAAGTGTAATTATTTAAGATTCATTGAATCTAAATTTAGATAAATCTAGATACATTTGAAAAAAGCATAAACTTTTGTCTCTTACTGGGTCCATCTTAGCCATCATAGCTAGTTGTTCATGTTCAATACAGTCTAAGTGGTTTGTACACAGTAGTTTGCAAGCTGCTAGATTTTATTCTTTATAGCAAAATGATATCTTTAAATATTTCCCTATTAGGTTGTAAACTATTGCCTTAAGATGAGAAGCACAAGAGAACCCGGCAAGATCTTTTTTTTTTTTTTTTTTTTGAGACGGAGTTTCGCTCTTGTTACCCAGGCTGGAGTGCAATGGCGTGATCTCGGCTCACCGCAACCTCCGCCTCCTGGGTTCAGGCAATTCTCCTGCCTCAGCCTCCTGAGTAGCTGGGATTATAGGCACGCACCACCATGCCCAGCTAATTTTTTGTATTTTTAGTAGAGACGGGGTTTCACCATGTTGACCAGGTTGGTCTCGATCTCTCAACCTTGTGATCCACCCGCCTCGGCAAGATCTAAGTCAAATTCTTGACTTTTCAGCTCCTAAGTAATAATAATTTTGCTAATTTTAATAATAAACAAACTGCTTACTATATGCCATGTACAATCCTAAACATTGTGTATATTCCAGACACCGTACTACGTGCTTAGCTTATTTAATCACAACATCCCTTTGAGACAGGAACCTTTATTAGGCTCATTTTTCCAGAGGAAAAAACCAGACAGGTTGATTTATGTAACGTTGGATAGGTAGCAAACATTTTACACTGAGATTTGAACTTGGGCATTCTGACCCTTGAAACTAAGTGCCTAATCATTACATATTACTCACTCTAAGAGTAGACTAAATGGACTATTATTGCTCTGCATTAAAAAACGTAAGTAGTTCAAAAGCTGGTGCTTTTGATTTACATGAGGCTTCTTGAGAGACAATATATTTTTCCTTAAAATTTCAGGAGGTACGTTTTGAACATAAAGAGGATGCAAGATATGTAATTTATCCTGTACGTTATAGAGTTGACAAAAATGCAGGATGATGTGGGATCTGGGTCTTTTTTTGGTCACTTAAGGGAGATGAAAATCTGTTCAGCTGGTGGGAAAATAAAAATTTGAGAAGACCCTATCAGTGCTTTAATGGGTGCCAGAAAGGGTCCTGCTTACTTCCATTCTGTGTAGTCTAAACCTCATAGGGAGGGCAAAAGGAAGCCTGGCTAAGTGTGTGGGGATCCACAGCAGCTAGAGCTTCAGAGGGTGCAGCTCCCAAACTGCAAAGTAAAAGAAGTCCCAAGTCCAACATCATGCCTGAGTGACAGTCGACCATTACTGAAGGAGGTGTCTAATAATAGGTCCAAAGACAGCCTCTCAGAGCTGTACCTAGTAGCAAGGGCTAAATGTAGGCTGGTGGATGACAGGATACACTGTCCAAGCCAAGACAAGCATCAACAGACAGAATGGTACCCAAAGGCTAAATGAACTTCGGCCAGTGTGAGTAGAGAATGACGGCATGCTTTATAGACATCCCAGTTCTGTTCCTGGAGACAAAAATTCATCTCTCAGAATTTAGATTATCCTTAAGGAGAGGGGAAAGGGGAAAAATGTGAAATAGAGTTCAAAACCAAAAGAGATTGAGATACATCTGAAAGTGACTGAGCCACCTTGAATTGGCCAGGTTAGCTTTATCAATTAAAGCAAACTTGAGAAATAAGTGAAATCATTTATAGAAAAACAATAAAAAACACATTTTAGCAAATCGTACTTTTGTTGCCTGAGAGCTTCATACTTCTAGGGAGATAAGAAAAAGAAAAAAGCAATAAAAAAGGTAATGCAGTTACTAGGCTTGAAAAGACTATTTTTCTATAGACATTCTTTCTTCTAGATCTTAGACTTTTTGTTCATTGGTCAGGAAATTTAGCCCTAGGATATTTCACAGAGATTAATCTTAGAGGTTAAGTCTTCTTAAGATCATTGAGAAGGTTATAAGAGGTTGTATGTGTGAAAAGTTAGTGGAAAGTATTACATGTAAAACACCATTGTTTTATGTTTTAATTGGCAAAGGCATGGTTATTGGCAAAAACTGGATCTGTAAACTGTATTTCATTTCTTTTTCTATAATTTCATAAACATTGTCTTCTATTTCCTTGAGGCGAATTTTCCCTTTCTGCCCCAACTATTATACAATGATAGTATCAGATAACAGTGAAAAGGAAAGAACTCAGGTTCATCAGTCTTCAAGTCACACAAAAACAAGGCAGTATTAGGTGTCTGAGTGGTTGTTAATAGCAGCTTGAATATGTGAGTGCCACTGGGCTATGAATACTTTCTGAAGTTCATCATGTTGGCAGTTTAACGTGAGATATTTTACAGGGGAGGGGTGGGTAGGAGAATATGCAGAAGATCTAGCTTCTATTATTTCCTGTTGATTATAATCACATTTGTCACTCACCTGCTTGAACTGCTAAAACCCTTCAGGAGCCTGATTGAAGAAGCCTCCTGTTAAGTGGAAAAAAGTCTCTCCTGCCTCTTAGCAAATCACAGTAAACATGTCAACACATTATGGGATGCAGTAAACTTTTGAATATATGAACATCTGATAAGAAGATCTTTTTGATCAGAGCTTTTATGTTGGTTCAATAGGCAGGACTAGTTATCCGCTTTGTTTACTTTCAGGTATCTGAGGCAATTATACACACATGCCGGGATTTGGGGTCAGCTCCCTGTGAAATGTATGGAAACACATTTAACGCATAGGCTTTTGAGTCTTCCCTCCCCGCTGACCCTAGTATTTTTAAATGGGAGGTCATGGCTCTAGGAGAGTGTCTCGATATTCTAAAATAGATACACTAAATACAGTACAAAGATGCAGTGAAATTTTTCTTCTGCATGTTTGTAGCACATTTGTGCAAATTGTAAATAATTTGTTTTGCTGAATTTTCTTTAGCACATTCTTAGTGAGATAGCAACATTCAATATCACTGACAAATATACTGGGCATCTCTAGTAAAAGTTTTCCTAATTATTTGGATTTGTAGACACTCAAGTTGTTGTAGCTATAAATACTGATAATTTAAGGAAGCAATCATTACTATGATGACTTTGGATATAAGAATAAATATTCCTACTAATGATAACCACTGCTACCTTTATTGAGCAATTATTATGTTCCAGACATTGTTCATAATGCTTTCCAAGCATTACCTCATTAATTACAACAACCCTAAGAAGTGTGTACTACTATTGTTCCAATTTTAAAGATAAAACTGAGGTACTGAAACATTAACTACTTTGCTCTGGGTTACATGGCTAGTGAGTGTTAAAGCTGTAGTGTGAACAGATACTCTAACTCTACAACCAGTACTCTTAATCACTAGACTAATTATAGTATACTTTCTTCAATTTTTATTTTCTGTTTTTTTTTATTAGTCTCTTCAAATTTCTTTATTGCTCATCCTCTCTATTTACCTATACTGTCATCATCCCCATTCTTTTTACTGGTATCCCTTGCTGGTCATCCTCCCCTTCTCATCACACTACCTCTTCTGTCTAGAATTTTATCTTCCAAAGTCCGCTTAATGTAAAAAAACATTTCACTAAACAAAAGTGTTTGTACCCAAGGTTTTAATTGGAGGCTGTGAAGAAAAGAAGAGGTTAGAATTGTGAGATTGTAGGTTCTAACATTAAGAGAAATGAGGGAGGAGACATTTTACCAACATTTGAGTTGAAGCCTCATCCAAAGGTATTTAAGGCATTGAGTTTCCATGAATATCCAATGTTCTTGGCCCAAATGTCTTTTCTCTTCTGTGTTTGATTTCTCCAGGAGAATTAGGTGGCTGGTGTGAGGTGGGGTTAGGGACAGGAAGTGGAGAAGCAAAAATAAATAAATAACAAAGAAGGATATAGAGGTGAGTCACTAACTGTCAGGATGTTTAACGTGTGAACAAGACTGGCAGTAGGAAGTGACTCACTAACAGGCAACCCAGGGGAAATCTCCCAAGAGAGAAGAGAAAAGTTAGTTGAAAGAGAGATGGCTATTGGGAATGTTGTTTAAGTGAGGTCTTCAGTAGACACAGTACCTTGGATCTATAACAGGGAGAGGCTATCTGCCCCCAGACACCTCCCTTGTTCATGCCAGGGTGTTTGTTTTGTTTTGTTTTTATTTATTTTTTATTTTCAGCAATTCTTTATTTTAAAATAAAAAAATAAGCTATAAGAAATAAAGTTAATATTTAGAAATCTTACGCACTAGGTACTTCATATAAATCATTTTATCTACAAAATAACTCTGTGAAGCAGACACAAATATTATCTGCATTTTCCAGATAAGAAAACTGAGACGCTAAGTATCTTACCAAAGAATACACAGCAAGGATGTGGCAGAGGCAATATTACACACGACATCAGGCTCCAGAGTCTACCAGACCAACCACTTTGCAATATTGCCTCCCATTATCAATAAATGACTAATTTCTTAGTGAAGGCAGGAGTAGATAAGACTATTTTTTCCCTTCATTCATAGAAAAGCTCTGAGAAAGAATGAGAAAGAGTGACCAGAAAGGAGAAAGAAGGAAGGTGAGAGAAATTGTCAACTGAATAAAAGAAAAGAGTGATGATACAGAAAATAACAATAATCGATAAGATTTTTATGTGTTTCTTCTGTTTCTGTGCCCGAAACTTTGTTAGGCAACTTGTATACATTACTTTATTAATCCTTACAAACACTTTATATGTAGATGTTTTTATTTTACCTCCTTATTTATGAAGATGTTGGCATGGAAAGTTAAGCAACTTGTCCAGCGTTATGCAGCTAATATATGACAGAGCTGGGCTTTGAATCCAGGCCCAGAGATCCCTTTCCTCAATCACATTACTGAGCAGATTGCAAAGAAACTCCTAATGATCATTTGGGGTGAGGCTAGTCCTCTGTAAAGACACCAAATGGATCATTGTTGGAGTCTCCAAATTTTTCTCACCATTTAATAATTACAGCCTAGATGATCTGAAACCCTCCTCTCTAAATTGTTATTGAGAACCACATGGTCAAGCTTAGATAAGGAGACAGTATGCAGAGCAGCTGGTAAAATTTCAGCAGCGGGATCTTCAATTTTGTAATATTTGATAGCCTTAATAGCTGTTCTCCCCTCCCTTCTGCCCCATGAATTGACAGCGGAAATACCTGAATGAGAACTGCAAACTAAGAGTCAGGAGGACTGCTTAGCTGGAGAATGGGCAATAAGACCCAGTATAACACAGCATGAAAGTAGTTTTGGGGGGAAAAGTAATGTCAGAAGCATACAAGCTTCAAAGTCTAGAGAGAGAACATTTAGATTTTTGGGGGGGGGCAGGAAACAGTAGCTTATAGTAGACGTGGTTGTGACATCACCATGACTTCACTCAAATTAGCTCTTCATGAGTTTACCTAGTACAAAAGATGAAAGAAAATTAGATTGCCAAAGACTGAGAATGATTAGAAGCTGAAGGCACTATTTTATTTTAAGCTGGATATAGAAACAAAATGAGTCAAACCACAAGGGTCTGAGACCAAACTTCACAGGCTAGACTAAGTCCTGTTAGTTGAAAAAGCAATGCACCTGGCGAGGAAAAGCAGAATTATCTGAATCTTGTGTAGAGGCTTGAGTCATGTGCAGTGGTTTGCATCTGTTGACCAATTGGGATCCCAGTGAAATATACCTTCAAGGCAAATTATTCTCACGTGTCAGCAACATTTATTCATTTGTTCATCAAATATTCACGTTCTTCCAATGTGCCAGCCATGGGGCTAGGTGCTGGGAATATAGCAGAAAACGAAAAAAGCACAACCTCTGCTCTCATGAAGTTTACCATCTGGTGGAGAAGCCAGCAATTGAACACATATATTCACAAAAGTTTCAAACTAAAGAAATGAAGGAAAAGTAACAAGTACTTTGAGGAGAAGAGAGGCAGGGACATTGTACTGGACACAGAGATGAGCTATTCAGATCTTTCTTCAAGAAAAGACTGAGAAGTTTTGCATCTATGGTTATCAGTGATACTAGCCTGTTGGGTCATTGTCTGGTTTTGTTATAAGGGTAATCCTAGCTACATAGAATGAATTTATGAAAGTATTCTCTCCTCTTTTATTTTTTTGAGAGTTGATTAAGAGTGATTCTTCAAATGTTTGGTAGAATTCAGCAGTAAGCCATCAGGTCCACAGCTTTTCTTAGGTGGGAGACTTATGGCTTTGATTTTATTAATCATTGTTGGTTTATTGAAGTTTTCTATTGCTTTATATTTCAATCTTGATAGGTTTTATGTGTTCAGGAATTTATCCATTTCTTCTAGCTTTTCCAATTTGTTGGCATATAGTTGCTCACACTAGTCTTGAATTATTCTTTGTATATCTGAGGTCTCAGTTGTTATCCCTCTTTTTTTGTTTGTTTTTATATATTTACTTGGATCTTCTCTTTTTTTCTTGATGTAACTAAAAATTTGTTGATTTTGTTAATCTTTTCAAAGAAACAACATTTTGTTTTGTTGATATTCGGCATTTTTTGTCTCAATTTTATTTATTTCTACTCTGACTCATTATTTCTTTCTACTAATTTGGGGTTTAGTCTGTTTTTGTTTTTCTAGTTTCTTGAGATGTGTTGTTAAGCTATTTATTGCTCCTTTTACAATACAGGTGTTTATTGTTATAAACGTCCTTCTTAGTAACTGCTTTTGCTGTACCCCATAGATTCTGGTATGTTATATTTTCATTTGTTTCATTCTTAATTTCTTCATTGATCCATTGATCATTGAGGAGCATGTTGTTTAATATTCATGTATTTGTTTATTTTCCAAGATTCCTCTTGTTATTGATTTCTAGTTTTATTCCATTGTGGTTGAAAAGATACTTGATATGATTTCTATTCTTTTGAATTTGTTCAGACTTGTCTTGTAGCTTAAGATATAGTCTATTGCAAATAATGTTCCATGTACTAGTGAAAATAATGTTTTTATTTCCAGCAATTGGGTAAAATGTTATGTGAATATCAGTTGGGTCTATTAGACCTATTGTGCAGTCTAGCTCCACTGGTTCTTTGTTGATTTTCTGTCTGCATGATCTTCCCATAACTGAGAGTGTGGTATAAAAGTCCCTTACTACTATTGTAATGGAGTCTATCTTTCCCTTTAGATCTTCTAATGCTTGCTTTGTATACATGGAAGCTCTGGTGTTGGGTGAATATATACTTAAAATTGTTATGTTCTCTTGCTGAATTGACCCATTTATCACCATATAGTGACCTTTCTTGTTTCTTTTTACATTCTTAGATTTGTAGTCTCTGATATAAACTTAGTATTCTTGGTCTTTTTTGGTTTTCAGTTTCATGGAATATATTTTTCTACCCCCTCACTTTCAATCTATATGAGTTTTTGTAGGTAAAGTGTGTTTCTTGAAGGCAGCATATAATTGGGTCTTGATTTTTTTATATTCAGACAGTCTTTGCATTTTACATGGAGATTTCAGACCATACATTCCATGTTATTGTTGATGAGTAAAAACTTATTACTGCCACTTTGTTGCCTTTTGTCTGGTTGTTTTCAGACTCTTTCTTTCTTACTATATTCCTTTTTGTTGAAGTGGTTTTATCTGGTAAGGTGTTTTAATTCACTGCTTTTGATTTTAATGTCTCTATTACAGATTTTGGCATTGTGGTTATCATAAGACTTATGAAAAACATCTTACAGATATAGCAAGCTGTTTTAAAGAGATATTTTAGATCACAAATAAAATAATAGAAACAAACAAAACACACACTCTCATACACACAAATACTAGCAAACTGAATTCAACAATGTATTAAAAATGTTATTTGCCATGATCAAGTGAGATTCATTCCTCGGATGCAAGAATGGGTCAACATATGCAACTCAATAAACATGATACATCACAATAAGAGAATCGATAATAAAAGCCATGTGATTATTTCAATAAATGCCAAAAAAGCATTTGATAAAATTCAACATATCTTCATGACAAAAAAACCTCATCAGAATGGGTATAGAAGGAACATACTTCACAATAATACAGGCCATATATGACAAACCCACAGATAACATTGTACTAAATGGTGAAGGGTTGAAGGTTTTCTACCAAAATCTAGAACAAGCTAAGGATGCCTACTTACAACAATTTTACTCAACAAAGTACTGGAAGTCCTGGCAAGAGCAATTAGGCAAAAGAAAGAAATAAAGGGCATCCAAATTGCAAAGAAAAAGTCAAATTAGCCTTGTTTCTATAACATAATCTTATATCTGAAAAAACTTGTGTATGTGGTTGCTTTATAATGTCACTGGTCTGAATATTTCAGCATGTTTTTGTAGTGGTTGGTAACGGTTTTTCCTTTCCATATTTAGTGCTTCCTTTAGGAGCTCTGGCAAGTCAGGTCTGGTGGTAATGAATTCCTTTGGTATTTGCTTGTCTGAAAAGGATCGCATTTCTCTGCTTGTGAAGCTTACTTTGATTGGACATAAAATTATTTTGAAACTTCTTTTCTTTAAGAATGTTGAATATTGGCCTTCAATCTCTTCTAGCTTGTAGGGTTTCCGGTGTTGATCTGATGGGCTTCCCTTTGCAGGTGACCTGGCCTTTCTCTCTGGCTGCCTGTAACATTTTTTCTTTCATCGACCTTGGAGAATCTGATGATTATGTGTCTGGTCTTCTCATCTTGATCTTCTCATAGATGATCTTATGGGGCTTCTCTGGATTTCCTGAATTTGAATGTTGGCCCTCTTGCTAGGTTGGAAAAGCTCTGCTGGATAATATCCTTAAGTATGTTTTCAAACTTGGTTCCATTCTTCCCATTTCTTTCAGGTACCCCAATCAGTTTTAGATTTGGTCTCTTTACATCATCCCATATTTCTCAGAAGTTTTGTTCATTCCTTTTCATTCTCTTTTCTCTATGCCTGAAGACAGGCATTCTTGTCTGCCTGTCTTATTTCAGATAGATAGTCTTCAAGACCTGAAATTCTTTCTCCTGATTGTTTTATTCTGCTATTAATATCTGTGATTTTTATTGTGAACTTGTTGTAGTGTGTTTTTCAGCTCTAACAGGTTGGTTATGTTCATCTCTAACCTGGCCATTTAGGCTTTCAGCTTCTTAGCTTTCTTGCATTGGGTTCAACATGCTTCTTTAGCTCATTGAAGTTTGTTATTACCTGCCTTCTGAAGCCTACTTCTGTCAATATGGCCGTCTCAACCTTACCCAGTTCTGAGCACTTGCTGAAGAAGCGTTGTGGTCATTTGGAGGAAAAGGGAAACTGTGGTTTTTCATGTTCCAACATTTTTACATTGATTCTCTCTCATCTTTGTGGGCTTATCTACCTTTGATCTTTGAGGTTACTGAGCTTTGGATGGGGTTTTTGTTGGGTTTTGTTGTTGCTGTTTTCTGTTTGTTTGTTTTTCTCTTTATCTAGTCAGGCCACTCTTCCATAGGGCTGCTGTGGTTTTATGGGAATCCACTCTAGACCCTAGTTGCCTCAGTTTTTCCCATACCTGGAGGTATCACCAGTGTAGACTATGAAACAACAAAGATGGCAGCCTGCTCCTTCCTATGAAAGCTCAGTCCTAGGGGGTTACTGATCTATTTCTGGCCCAATGCTCCTATAGGTGGCTGGAGACCCTGGTTGGGAGGTCTCATCTATTGAGGAGGAATGGGATCAGGGACTCAGGTAAATAAATAGTCTAGCTTCTTTTTGGTAGAGTAGCTGTGCTGTGTTGAGGATAACCTTCAGCCTGCAATCAATTTGGGCTCTCCAGGGCCCACAGGCTGAATGGGCCGAGAAGCCTGAACAGCCAAGTTGGTGACCTGCCTTGCTTCTCAGATATTCTGTCCTAGGGAGAAATTAGAGCTTTTTTGGCCTCCAAGAACACAGGTCGTGGTGGCCAGAGGTCCTGGCTGGGAAGACCCAGCTGGGAGAAACTGCCAGGAGGAGTAGTGGATTGGAGTCCCACTTAAAGAAGCAGTCTGATCACACCTTGACACAATAGCTGCGTCAAGCTGGAGAACTGCTTCTGCTCCTGTCGACTTGGACTTTCCAAAGCGTGTAGGCTGGAATGGCTGAGTCATCCAACCAACTCAGGTAGTAGTCCTTATCCCCTCTCCAGGGAACTTCATCCCAGGGGGAGATGAGAGCTCTATCTGTAATATGTGTGGGTGGGCATTGCTGGAGGGCCTGGCTGGAAGGCCCTGTCCAGTGAGGAAAGATGGATTGGGCCTGCTTAAAGAAGCAGTCTGACCAAAATCTGTCGAAGTTGCTTTGCTGCACTGATGTGGGCACCTTTCCTCATCTGGATCATTTGGACTTTCCAAAGACCATAGGCTAGAACAGCTGAGTTGACCAAATAGCAGAGATGGTGCCTGTCCCTCCCCTCAGTGGTTCTGTTAGATCTTAGGTGGGCTCCACCCTGTTGCCGGTGGCTGCCTGGAATTCCAAGCCAGTGGGCCTTATCTTGTGAAGTGTTGTGGAAGTGCGGAATAATGCTGCAGCCTGGCTTTCTGGATACTGCCCCCTTCCAAGGAGTACGTGCAGACCTTCTGCCTTGCCAAAGTTACAGACACATTTGTTGGGATCCAAACTTGGCCACTAAAAGTTCTAAAATTTATAAGGAACTGCAAGACTGAATAGCCAAAGCAACCTTGCACAAAGAGAATGGAGTTGGAAATATGACACTACCTGACATCCAAATTTACTTCAAATCTGTAGTAACCAAAACTGCACGGTATTGTCACATAAACAGATACATAGACCAATGGAGCATAACAGAGAAACAAGATATCAATTCAAGTATTCCAGCCAACTCATTTGCAACAAAGGTGCCAAGAATATACAATGGGGAAGGGATAGTCATTTCAATCAGTGGTGCTAGAAAAACTAGATAACTATATGCAGAGGAATGAAACTACACCCTATCTCCCTCACCACAAAAAAGTCAAATCAAAATGGACAAAAGACTTAAATCTAAGAGTTGAAACTATGACATTGCTCAAAGAAAACAATGGAAAATCCTCTGGAACGCTGGTTTGGGCAAATAATTTTTGGTTAAGATCTCAAAGCACAAGCTACCAAAACAACGAAAACAACAAACAAACAAACAAAAAAAAAACAAAAACAAATGGGATCAGACTAAAAAGCTTCTTCACAGCTAAGGAAACAATGAACAAAGTGGAAATACAACCTACTAAATGGAAGAAAATATTTGCAAACTATCCTTGTCACAAAGAACGAATAAGCAGAATTTATAAGGAGTTCAAACAGTAATAAAAAACAATCCAATTAAACAAAGGTCAAAATATCTGAATAGACATTTCTTAAAAAATATATATATATATAATTGGCCAACAGATATATGAAAAATGGTCAACATCACAAATCATCAGAAAAGTGCAAATCAAAGCCACAATGGTATTATCTCATTTGATTTAAAATGGCTTGTATCAAAGACAGGCAGTAACAGATGTTGCAGGGGATATAGAGGAGGGTGAACCCTCATACACTGTTGTTGAAAATGTAAATTAGCACAACTACTATGGAGAACAGTATGGTGGTTCCTCCAAAAAACTACAAATAGGGCTCTCATATGATTCAGCAATTTTACCATTTGATATATATCCAAAGAAAAGGAACTTAATATGTCGAACATGTATCTGCACTGCCATGTTTACTGTAACACTATTCCCAGTAGCTCAGATATACAATCAATCTAAGTGCTTATCAGTGAATGAATAGATAAAGAAAATGTGGCATATATACACAATGGAATAATATTTAGTCATAACAAAATGAAATCCTGTCACTTGCAGCTACATGAACAGAACTGGATGTCATTTTGTTCAATGAAATAAGCCAGGCACAGAAAGACAAATATCACATGTTCTCACTTATATGTGGTAGCTAAAAAAGTGGATCTCACTAAGACAAAAAGTAGACTGTGGTTAACAGAAGGTAGGAAGTGTAGCGGGAAGGGGGATGAAGGAAAAAGGAAAGAATATACATATATTCTAAAGACTGTTTTTAGAGCACTGCTGAACTGTACACTTAAAAATGATGAAGATGGTATATTTTATATGCATGCTTTACTTCAAAAAATGTTCAAATAGAGAAATAACTTGCTGGCCAGTTGTGTTGGCTCACATTTGTAATCCCAACACTTTGGGATGTCAAGATGGGAGAATCACTTGAAGTCAGGAGTTCAAGAACAGCCTGGTCAACATAGAAAGAGTCCATCTCTATTTTCTAAAAAATTATAAAATAAAAAACAGAAATAACTTCCTTCCAAGACCCCAGGCAGGTGGCTAGCTGGTAATCTTTAACTTTTAGCTTCATAAGGATTAGCTTCTGCTTTGAAGAGGTGGCTCTAGTAAGTGGCTGAAAAAGGCAGTAGTGTAAGAGGTTAGCCATTGCTGTCCAATGTAAGACCCTTGCAATAGACAATCTTTGTTCCAGGCCTCTTGGCTTGTCTGGCAAAGAATTTGTCTTCAGCATCATAGTCTGAAGCTACCTCTTGCTCAATCTTGCTTTCTCAGCCTCCTGTACAGGCGTTGCCCCTCAAAAAAACATTCCTACTCCAAATTCCATCTCAGAATCTGGTTCCCAGAGAACCCAAACTGCAGCAGATGTCACCTAGATTTGTGGAGGAAGAGGCTATGGAAGACTACTCAGAAGAATTGTTGTTTAAGAATTAGCCAGGTTATTTATGGGGGTGTGAAAGAACACTCCAGGAAGAATTGGTAGGATGTTTAAGGACCTCAAGGAAGGACAGAGTGGAAAGAAAGCTGATATGTCTGGAGCATAAAACATGAGGGGAGAATAACCCAAGATGGCTGGGGATGTGGACAGGAGCCATCATGTTAAGGATCTGGATTTCATCCTAAGTGCGGTAGGAAGCCACTGAAGAGCTTCCCTGTAAACAGAGAAGTATCATTATCAGGTTTGTGGTTTTATAAATCAATTTAGCTACCATGTAAAATGTGCATTAAGGACTGCCAAGAGTGGAAAAGGAGAAACCAGATAGAAAACCATTTAATTTTACAAGGGAGAGATAACATTGGCTTGGACCAGAATGGAGTGGCCGTGAAAATAGAGAAAAGTGAACCTATTTAATACAGACTTTGAAAATAAGCATTTCTGAGTACTTCACATCCTTGGACTTATAACAGGTTATTTGTCTTTATTTGTATCTAAGTCTGAAAGACTTGGGGACAAATTTTTCCAATAAAGTAATCTAAAATACCTCTCATTTTATTTATAAATTATTTAAAAATGTATTATGATTGTTGTAGAGTTTTAAACTTTTTTTTTTTTTGGATTCTTTGTTTCCATAGAATTTAACACAGCTGGCAGTAGTTAGATTTATTTATTTACTTTCATTTAAATTTTTTTTTTTTTTTTTTTTTGAGACCGAGTTTCGCTCTCCTTACCCAGACTGGAGTGCAATGGCGCGATCCCGGCTCACCGCAACCTCCGCCTCCTGGGTTCAGGCAATTCTCCTGCCTCAGCCTCCTGAGTAGCTGGGATTACAAGCACGCGCCACCACACCCAGCTAATTTTTTGTATTTTTAGTAGAGATGGGGTTTCACCATGTTGACCAGGATGGTCTCGATCTCTTGACCTCGTGATCCACCCGTCTCGTCCTCCCAAAGTGTTGGGATTACAGGCTTGAGCCACTGTGCCCGGCCATTTAATTTTTTTTTAAAGACAGTGTCTTCGTCTGTGGTCCAGGCTGAAGTGTGGTGCCCCAATCATAGCTCATGGAACCTCAAACTTCTGGGCTCAAGGGATCCTCCCACCTCAGCCTCCTGAGTAGTTGGGACTACAGGCGCCTGACCACACCTAGTTATTATTTTTTTCCCTTTTGGTAGAGATGGATTTTTGTCAAGTTGCCCAGAGTGATCTCAAACTCCTGGCCTTAAGCAATATTTCAGAATTGGCCTTTCAAAGGGCTGGGATTATAGGCATGTGAAGTTAGATTTAGTTTAAAATTGTATTCTTTTGTATTACATTAAATTAATTTAATTAATTTAAAGACTGTTTTTAGAGCAGTTTTTGGCTTATAGCAAAATTGAAAGGAAGGTTCAGAGAGTTTCACGTACAGCAGCCTCCCCATATTCAGAGCCTTTCCTGCTGTCAATATCCCTCACCAGAGTAGTATATTTGTTACATTTCATGAACCCACATTGGCACATCATTATTTCCTAGTTTACATTTGGGTTCCTACTTTTTGTTCTAAGCTGTATGGGTTTGGACGAATTTGTAATGACACGTGTCTACCATTATAGTATCATACAGAGTATTCTCATTACCCTACAGGTCCTCTGTGCTCTGCCTATTCATCCCTCCTAATCCCTGGAAACCACTGATCTTTTTACTGTCTCCATAGTTTTTCCTTTTCCAAAATGTCCCTTGGATCATACAGGAATAAGCCTTTTTAGATTGGCTTCTTTCACTTAGTTATATGCATTTAAGTTTCCTCCATGTCTTTTCATGGCTTGACAGTTCAATTCTTTTTGAGTGCTCAATAGAATTCCATTTGCTTAGTGTACCACAATTTATACAGCAGTTTTCCTCTTGAAGGACATCTTGGTTGCTTCCAAGTTTTGACAATTATACATAAAGATGCTGCAACCATCTTTTACAGGTTTTTGGGTAAGCATACATTTTCAGCTCCTTTGGAAAATACCAAGAAGTATGATTGCTGGGTTGTATGGTAAGAGTATGTTAGTTTTGTAAGAAGCTGCCAAACTGTCTTCCACAGTGGTTACAACATTTTACATTCTCCCCAGCAATGAAGTAGAGTTTCTGTGTCTCCATGTCCTTGCCAGCATTTGGTGGTATCAGTGTTCTGGATTTTGGTCATTCTAATAGATGTGTAATGGTTATCTCACTGTTGTTTTTATTTGCATTTTTCTGATGACATGATGTGGAGTTGATGTTTGTTCATATGTTTATTTGCCATCTATATATCTTCTTTGGTGAGGTGTCTGTTAAAGTCTTCTGTTTATTTTTTAATTAGGTGATCTCTTATTGTTGAGTTTTAAGAGTTCTTTATATATTTTGGATAACAGTCCTTTATCAGATTTGCCTTTTGCAAATCCCGGTTTGTGGCTTTTCTTTTTATATTCTTGATAGTGTCTTTCACAGAGCAGAAGTTTTTTTTTTTTATTTATTTTTTATTTTACTGAAGTCCAGCTTTTCAATTCTTTCTTTTATGGATTATGCCTTTGATGTTGTATCTAAAATGTTATCACCAAACCAAAGATCATCTAGATTTTCTCCTATGTCATCTTCAATAAATTTTATAGTTTTGTGTTTTACAATTAGGTCTATACTCTATTATGAGTAAATTTTTGTGAGAGGTTTAAGATCTATGTCAAGATTCATTTTTCTTTTTTTGCATGTGAATATTCAGTTGCTCCAGCACTTTTTATTGAAAATACTTTGTATTTATTCTCACAATTTATCTTAACATCTGTTTTTGAAACATTTGGGGAAGGATAGACAGATAACAGATAGGAGATGGATGACTGTGTGTGTGTGTGTGTGTGTGTGTGTGTGTGTGTATACATATATATGTATACACACATACACGAATACACATAAAGAAACACATTTTCTAATAGATTGTTATATACTTATGGGGAAATAGAAGAGACTAACTGAAACCAAGACTAATCCCCTTGGAACCCAAGATGCATAGGTCCTGGAGATACATGGTCTATTACTTAATGTGGTTCTGATCATGGCATGCCTTCACACTAGACTTTAAGTAATTTGAGAGTAATTCCCTGTGTCCCTGGGGAGTTGTAGCCTCAGAACCTAGCAGGACAACCTGGTTGCTACTGTAAAGTTTATTTAAGTGCCCTGATCAGTAGTGGATGTTGGACATAAGATCACATAATGAAAAAAAGGGCTAAATTAATTTTTTTAAATAGTGCTGGCAGATGGATTATAATTTAATGGCCTCTAATTAAAAAACATCCTGCCTACTGAAGCTTGCAAGGTAGCATTAAAAAAAAATTAGGCATTCTATGAGGGATCACATAGGGATAGTGGTCCATCTTTTGTAAGAAGGTTGTCAATAGATTTTTTTCTCCATTTCTTACCAGCCTTGGCCTAATGATATTTCCTAACTTGATACTGAAATTATATTAAAAAGCTATGTCTATTAGTAATACTGATTGTATGTTTGTTTTGTTAAAAAACCAGATTGTTATATTTTATATCGGTGTTAGTCTTCAAATGGAGCCCTCCATATTTTTTTCAATTATTTGTGTTCACAATTATTAAAGCCCTAGAGATGGAGCTTTAAAATTTGAGGCTGCTCACAAATACTTGAGAAAATAAAAGTTTAAATAATCATAAGATGGTAGGATACATGTTATAGTTGAAGTGTGAACAAGCAGTATATGGGAACACAAAGGAAAGTGTATTTAGGTGTAGGTGGGACATCAGAAAAGACCACACTGAGAATACTTAATATATTCTTGAAGGATAGCTATTAATACAAGTTGGCTAAATGGGAATATCATTTATTTCCCATTAATGTCACATGAAATTGTAAGTAGAATTAAGCATGAATGTGTTTGAGAATCTACAAATAGTTATTTCTGAGATATGAAGTGCAGGATAGAGGATAGTGGAAAATGATGCTAGATAAATGATAGATAAAGAATATACCGTTAGTGTGCTGTATTCAGGAGACCCATCTCATGTGTGAAGACTCAAAATATAGGGATCGAGGAAGATTTACCAAGAAAACAGAGAGAGAGAAAAAAAGCAGGGGTTGCAATCCTAGTCTCTGATAAAACAAACTTTAAACCAACAAAGATCAAAAGAGACAAAGAAGAGCACTACATCATGGTAAAAGGATCAATACAACAAGAAGAGCTAACTATCCTAAATATATATGCACCCAATACAGGAGCATCCAAATACATAAAGCAAGTTCTTAATGACCTACAAAGAGACTTGACTCCCACACAATAATAGTGGGAGACTTTAACACTCCACTTTCCATATTAGACCGATGAATGAGACAGAAAAATAACAAGAATATCCATGACTTGAACTAAGATCTGGACCAAGCAGACCTAATAGACATCTACAGAACTCTCCACTCAAAATCCACAGAATACACATTTTTCTCAGCACCACATTGTACTTACTCTAAAATTGACCACATAATTAGAAGCCAATCACTCCTCAGCAAATGCAAAAGAACAGAAATCATAACAACCAGTCTCAGACCACAGTGCAATCAAATTAGAACTCAGGTTTAAGAAACTCACTCAGAACCACACAACTACATGGAAACTGAACAACCTGCTCCTGAATGACTGCAGGATAAATAATGAAATGAAGGCAGAAATAAAGATGTTCTTTGAAACCAATGAAAACGAAGACACAATGTACCAGAATCTCTGGGACACATTTAAAGCAGTGTCTAGAGGGAAATTTGTAGCATGAAATGATCACATGAGAAGAAGGAAAGATCTAAAATTGACAACCTATCATCACAATTAAAAGAACTAGAGGAGCAAGATCAAAAAAATTCAAAAGCTAGCAGAAGACAAGAAATAAGCAAGATCAGAGCAGAACTGAAGGAGATAGAAACACAAAAAAAACCTTCAAAAAATCAATGAATCCAGGAGCTGGTTTTTTGAAAACATCAACAAAATAGATAGAGCACTAGCCAGACTAATAAAAAAGAAAAGAGAGAAGAATCGAATAGATGCAATAAAAAATGATAAAGGGGATATCACCACCAATTCTAAAGAAATACAAACTACCATCAGACATTACTACAAACACCTCTATGCACACAAACCAGCAAATATAGAAGAAATGGATAAATTCCTGGACACTTACACCTTCCCACGATTAAACCAGAAAAAAGTTGAATCCCTGAATAGACCAATAACAAGGTCTGAAGTTGAGGCAGCAATTAATAGCCTACCAACCAAAAAAGTCCAGAACCAGATGAGTTCACAGACAAATTCTACCAGATATACCAAGAAGAGCTGGTATCATTCCTTCTGAAACTATTCCAAACAATACAAAAAGAGGGAATCCTCTCTAACTCATTTTATGAGACCAACATCATCCTGATACTGAAACCTGACAGAGACACAACTTAAAAAGAAAATTTCAGGCTGATATCCATGATAAACATTGATGCAAAAATCTTCAATAAAATACTGGTCAACCAGATACAACAGCACATCAAAAAGCTTATCCATCACGATCAAGTCAGCTTCATTCTGGGGATATAAGTCTGGTTCAACATATGCAAATCTGTAAACATAATCCATCACATAAACAGAACCAAAGACAAAATGATTATCTCAATAGATGCAGAAAAGGCCTTTGACAAAACTCAACAGTCCTTTATGCTGAAAATTCTCAATAAACTAGGTATCAAAGGAACAAATCTCAAAATAATAAAAGCTATTTGTGACAACCCTACAGCCAATATCATACTGAAGGGGCAAAAACTGGAAGCATTCCCTTTGAAAACTGGCACTAGACAAGGGTGCTCTCTCTCTCACCACTCTTATTCAACATAGTATTGGAAGTTCTGGCCAGAGCAGTCAGGCAAGAAAAATAAATAAAGGGTATTCAATTAGGAAAGAGGAAGTCAAATTGTCTCTATTTGAAGATGACAAGATTGTATATTTACAAGACCCCATCATCTCAGCCCAAGATCTCCTTAAGATGATAAGCAATTTCAGCAAAGTCTCAGGATACAAAATCAATGTGCAAAAATCACAAGCATTCTTATACACCAGTAACAGATAGCCAAATCGTGAGCAAACTCCTATTCACAATTACTGCAAAGAGAATAAGATACTTAGGAATACAATGAACAGGGACATGAAGAACCCCTTCAAGGAGAACTGCAAACCACTGCCGAAGGAAATAAGAGCAGATACAAACAGATGGAAAAACATTCCATGCTCATGGTTACAAAGAATCAATATCATGAAAATGGTAATATTGCCCAAGGTAATTTATAGACTCAATGCTATCCCCATCAAGCTACCATTGACCTTCTTCATAGAACTGAAAAAAAAAAAAACAAAAAAAAAAAACCCTTAAATTTCAAATGGAACCAAAAAAGAGCCCACATAGCCAAGACAATCCTAAGCAAAGAGAACAAAGCTGGAAGCATCATGCTACCTGACTTCAAACTATACTACAAGGCTACAGTAATCAAAACAGCATGGTGCTGGTACCAAAAACAGAGATATAGACCAATGGAACAGATCAGAGGCCTTGGATGCAATGCCACACATCAACAACCATCTGATCTTTGACAAACCTGACAAAAACAAGCAATGGGGAAAGGATTTCCTATTTAACAAATAGTGTTGGGAAAACTGGCTAGCCATGTGTAGACAGCTGAAATTGGACCCCTCCCTTACACCTTATACAAAAATTAACTCTAGATGGATTAAAGATTTAAACATAAGACCTAACACCATAACAACCCCAGAAGAAAACCTAGGCAATACCATTCAGGACATAAGCATAGGCAAGGACTTCATAATTAAAACACCAAAAACAATGGCAACAAAAGCCAAAATTGAAAAACTGGATCTAATTAAACTTAGAGCTTCTGCACAGCAAAAGAAACAATCATTAGAGTGAATCAGCAACCAACAGAATGGGAAAAAAAATTTGCAATCTACCCATTTGACAAAGGCTTAAGAATCTACAAAGAACTTAAACAAACTTACAATAAAAAAGCAAGCAACCCCATCCAAAAGTGTGCAAAGGATATGAACAGACACTTTTCAAAAGAAGACACTTATGCAGCCAACAAACATATGAAAAAATGCTTATTATCACTGGTCATTAGAGAAATGCAAATCAAAACCGCATTGAGATACCATCTCACATCAGTTAGAATGGCGATCATTAAAAAATTTGGAGACAACAGATGCTGGAGGGGATGTGAAGAAATAGGAATGCTTTTACACTGTTAGTGGGAGTATAAATTAGTTCAACTGTTGTGGAAGACAGTGTAGTGGTGATTCCTCCAGGATCTAGAAATAGAAATTTCATTCAACTCAGCAATTCCATCACTGGGTATATATCCAAAGGATTATAAATAGTTCTATCATAAAGACACATGCACATCTATGTTCATTGTGGCACTCTTTACAATAACAAAGACTTGGAACCAACCCAAATCCCCATCAATGATAGACTGTATAAAGAAAATGTAGCACATATATACCATGGAATACTATGCAGTCTTAAAAAAGGATGAGTTCACGTCCTTTGCAGGGACATGGTTGAAGCTGGAAACCATCATTTTCAGCAAACTGACACAAGAACCGAAAACCAAACACCACATGTTCTCACTCATAAGTGGGTGTTGAACAATGAGAACACATAAACACAGAGAGGGGAACATCACACACTATGGCCTACTGGGGAGTAAGGGGACTAGGGGAGGAGAGTAGGGGGTTGGGGGATTGGGGAGGAATAACATTAGGAAAAATATCTAATGTAGGTGGCAGGGGGTTGGATGCAGCAAACTGCCATGGCATATGCATACCTGTGTATCAATACTGCGTGATCTGCACATGTACCCTAGAACTTAAAGTATAATAATAATAATAAAAGACTATACCATGAAGGGCTTCAGAAACCATGCTAATGGAATGTGCATGACTGAGGAATTTCAAATTATCACACTGAAAGTAATGAGATGGAGAGTGATACTGGAGGAGATTAGACCAGAAGCAAGAGTACCAGATTTTAAGATTAAAAATGCAAAGATAAGAATCTTTATTTTATCAGTATTATAGCTCATTTAAAGATGAAACATTGATACTCAATTTTCTGATTTTCCTGTTAGCCAAACCTGCGACTACTGTTATGTCTTTCCTTTCCTCACATCCCCTTTCAATGTACTATGCCTTCATTATGGTATGTTTGTTGGCGATTTCATTAAA
This sequence comes from Saimiri boliviensis, assembly GCF_048565385.1. Taxonomy (NCBI): domain Eukaryota; kingdom Metazoa; phylum Chordata; class Mammalia; order Primates; family Cebidae; genus Saimiri; species Saimiri boliviensis. The sequence goes on along the minus strand of NC_133451.1, from coordinate 73,298,983 downwards.
TCTGTTTCATTTTCTTTTTTTTTTCTTCTATTTTCTTTGGGCTAGTCCTTTTCTTCCACTGAAATGAATGTGTGTCTCACTGAATTTCAACTACGGTTTTTAAAAACATATTCATTTAAGATCATAAACTCAACTGTAGCTGTAGCCCACAATTTTAACAAGCAATACTTTCACTATTATGCATTTAAAATAATTTCTAAATTCAAGATTTATTTTCTTCATTAACCCTTTGACTATTTAGAAGTTTATTAATTTTCAAACACATAAACATTTTTCCAGTCATTTTAAATTAATATTAGAGGTTTTTTTAGTTTATTTTCATTGTGGTCTAAGAACACACTTTGTACGCATTGTCAATTTATGGCCAAGCGTATGGTCCTTTTTTTGTCAATGTTCTCTGGGTACCACTCCTACATTAAATTCTTAATTTTGTATATTGCATTTTTTATTCTAAATGTACTTTGTTTAAAAATAAGCAAATTAAGACAGGCAGGTAGCCAGCTTTTTGAGTTTAAGGATGGACTCCAAATATATTTATTTAACAAAAATATACTAAGACTACAGTATCTCCAGGTCCACATTAGAAGCTATGTTGGAAAATGTAAGATTGAAGAAAACAAAGGATCTTTCTTCATCAAGCTTACATTGAAGCGCAAATCACAATCAAGTTCTCAAAACTTCTTCATGATGAGGAAATTTGGATTAGGCTTATGAACAGGAAAAGTAAATAGAATTTGAGAAAAAATTGGAGAGAAAGATCTAGAGCATGGGTCACTCCCCAAGGTAGAAGGGTCTAAGATCCTTCCTCATACAGGGAGCAGCTGGAAGCCATTAGAGTCCTGGGAGGGAGAGACACATAGTTGCAGTTTATTAAAAGTTTATAATAGGAGGGGTCCAAACTTAAGCTTTGCCTCTGTCACTATCATTCATATGGACCAAGCCTAATTAATAAATAGGTATTTAATGAATAATTGTTGATCTACGTATAGGTCAAAGTTTAAGTCCTTGTTCTACTGTTTGCTTTGAACATGTAATTTAACCTCTTTGAACTCATTTCTATATTTCTAAATGAAAATAGCAATGCTATTGAATGTAAAGGATTGTGCAGAGTAAAAAGGGATTATAAGTGAAAAGCAGATTTTAAATTATAAAACAAATATGTATATTGTGGAATCAGAGTTGCAAAATAATATTTCTATTAAAGTCCTGGTTAGCAAATGTTGCTGTAAGTATACACTGTTCTTGAAGGTTTTATTAATCACATTTTGCTTTTTTCCCCTTCATCTTTCATACTATTAAGTTCTCAGTACCTAAATGGTCAAGCTATTTGTTAATTTTGACATCTGATATAGTTCTTACCAGTTTTCTATAACTTACTGTCCATGCCTAATCAGAAATGATACTGAGATTTTCTTTTTGTCGTTGATAATGACATTGTAAATGTAAACCAGTAAAATGAGAAAACTGGCCTTTGAAAAACAACCATAAAACGGTATTCCCTTAATTTGTAGACAGTGGTGGGAAAGTCTATGCCTCATTGATTTTAAACAGCATGGCTATATCACTATGCATAGTTTCTTTCTTTTTTTCTCTGTGTGTTTGAAAATATAGAAAAAAAAAACCAGCATCCATGTGAATTATTGTCCTCAGAACTATTAAGCAAACAAATGAGTATTTCATAGACTTAACGTGACAATGAATTACACATCCAAAACAGGTTGTGTGTGTGGTTTAGCAAAACAAAATTAAGAGTCATTCTAGGGAAGGACATTGCCACAGCTTTGGCATAATTAGGAATCATCATAATCAAATACAGGAAATTGGCACATCTGCTTTTCAGGCTGTTGATCCAACTGTGAGGCTGCCTGCGCACACTGGCACGAGCAGTTCTAATGCAGCTCGATGTGTTCTGCAAAGCTGTCTTTGCATAAATATTTACATAATTTTCTCCAAACACCACTATAAGCAGTTGTTTTTTATCACTTTTTCTCCCTTGGGTTATTATTTCTTCCCATCTCTACTTCTGGTGAAGGAGTGATCACTTGTTTTTTAAGGATTCCTTTTTCTTCAACAGAAGTTTAGAGGAAAATCTTATAACCTGAAAATTTCATAAAATGGCAATGAGAAGGAAGAAGTACTTTTCATTTGGTACATATTTTCTAAAACTGCAAAAACAGCAACAAAAAATACAGCTAGTCCAGCTGTGAAGAAGACAGACAAGAGAGGTAGAGAGAATCCACTCAGAGTTTGAGATTAATATTAATAAGGACAGAAAGTCAAATTAGGTAAGGTGGATAGCATGGTCTTAAAGAAGTGATAACCCCAACTTACGTCATTTTTTTTAGTTATTAAAGTTAAAATATATTCTACATAAGCATTGATTGAGGAGTTCTCTCACTTTTAGTCATATAATAATTCTGCTAGTTTCCTTTTTATAAAGTAATCTAAAGGATCTCTCAAGTTTTGATTTTTTTTACCTTGCTGAAACTAAAGCATATTTTAAAGTGATATGTATTTTATATATATTTTATACTTTTAAAATGCAATTAAAAAATCTAGCATCTATAGCTGGGTATGGTGGCACATGTCTGTAATCTCAGCTACTCCGGAGGCTGAGCAGAGAGGATTGCTTGAGGCCAGGAGCTGGAAACCAGCTTGGACGGTATAGCGAGACTCTGCCTCTTAAAACAAAACAAAACAAAAAATTATCAATCTTTTCTATTTTTCAAGCATTGTTTTGTGTACAAATGCACAATTGACCTATTTTTATTATTGTAAGTTGATTTTTAACATCTAAATTACAGCAGATAAACTATTTGATAATATTCTAATTATTATAAGAAATCTCCAATGTGGAAAGCATATTTTTATCTCTTAATACAAACCCTTTGCCTTTGATGCTGACGTTTCATTACATATCCCAGTGACCTTGGTATTTGTGCAGTTCAGGGTAGTGTGGGATACTTAAAAAAAAATTTTTTTTTGAGACAGAGTTTCGTTCTGTGGCCAGGCTGGAGTGCAGTGGAGCTATCTCAGCTCACCGCAACCTCTGCCTCTAGGGTTCAATTCTCCTACATCAGTCTCCTAAGTAGCTGGAACTAAAGGTGCATGCCACCACACCCAACTAATTTTTGTATTTTTAATAGAGATGGGATTTTGCCATGTTGTTCAGGATTGTCTCCATCTCCTGACCTTGTGATCCTCCCACTTTGGCCCCCCAAAGTGCTGGGATTGCAGGCGTGAGCCGCTGTGCCTTGCCAGGATACATTTTTATAATCAAATAATTGAGTTGTTTACATGGGGAAAGGTATGTTCATTTATCCTTCCAAAAGCTTTTGAAAGAGACAACTTTTTGATGATTTGCAAATAAGAAGAAAGGAAGGATTCTAAAAAGAAACAGGCAATAAATTTTTCTTGATTTATCTCCCAAACCCTGACTTTAATTAAGATACAAGTTACAAAGTATTGGTAATTACCAGTTGAATGTTGTTAGTTATAAGTATATATGAATGCTAGATTGTAAGTGAGCTGTCTGTGTAAGGTGCTTATTTTAAACTTTTCAGTGAGATTTACATAGTTTGATTTTAGATTATAAATCACTTCTCTTCAGTGAATTCTTCTATTATAGTAAACCATACTGAATCACAAGAATCTTTTCAAGTGATACTCAGAACCTTTTTTTCCTCCTTTACTCTGTCATCCTTAGAACATTGGCTTTTGTTGCCATAGTATTTTCTTATGGGCCTCAGGTAGCTGCTGTGGAATTGGGCTCTGTTTGATGACCTGTTTCAAAATGGCAAAACCTGGGATTTCTTTTGCACCAACTTAATATCTATCTTATCTTCCTTATCCTCCACTCCAGGCTTCTTCTCCCTTCAGTTCTGGAGGTGGGCTGATGATGGCTTCACGTCAGCAAATGGACACTGGCTTCTTACACTTTGACTGTGGAGGACTCTGGGAACTTAGGTACTGAAAATGATTCAATGAGTCAGAGTCAGATTTAGGAGTGAAATCATGTGTATAGTGTTTGGTTCATAGTAGACCTATACTTATGACTCGTCTAATCTTTTAGAACTTTATAGAGTTTAGGCAGAATATTTTTGTATAATGCACATGTATACCTGTGAATATTTTTAAAACCATTGCATATGCGTGGTGTGGTGTAGTGTGTGTGTCTGTGATTACAGATTATAGCTTTCCATCTATTAACTAGATGTTAAAATTTCAAACTTTCCCTTTCTGTCCAAGTCCAATAATTCTGAGTATTTTCTCATCTCGTTGCCATGGCCTGAGGTAAACATCTATGTTATCTTAAGTGGTTATGGTTGCGATCTAATTTAAACTCTAAGTAGTTGTCAGCAACTTCTTTGATCGTATCTGTATCTCACAGCCAGAAATTCACAATCTTTTCTGCTCATATTTAGAACAAGATTTTTTAACTCCCTGTGTGTCTTATCATATTTGCATCTTATGATTACCATCATGCCTATTGCTACTTAAAGTTACTCTGAAAATATATAATGCATAAAGTTTGAGAAGCAGTGGTGTGTGTTGGAGAGAGCTCTCTACTGGGAGTTTAGCATTCATGTCCAGGCACCCCAGTTTCTCATCGGTAAAATGAAGAAATTACATTACAAAAAACCTTAGTCAACATTTATTGAACAATTACCATGTGCCAGGAACTGCTGTAAGTGTTGGTGAGAGAAAGAGACAGATTCTCAGATGGAGTTTATAATATTATTGGAAAAAGAGTCAATTCTTATCACAATAAATCATTAAAAGTCTGTATCAGGAAATGCACAGAGTACGAGGGTGCTTAAGGGATACATTTATCTTTTTCCAGAGGAAGTCAGGGAAAGCTTTTGGTGTAAATTCTGTTCAATATGAGAACAAATAAGACAGTAATATAAAGGAGATGAAGGGGTATTGAAGATACATTTCCCTGATTATATAAAAATTCTATTATTGGGTCATTTCAACTGAATTCATAGATATCAATAGTTGAGACAGTAGAATTACTTAGCTTAGATATGTAGAACTTGGGACTTACTCTCTAATGATATTCTTAATTATTTTTAATTTCCTGGTATGTTTTTCTTCTTTAAGAACTCTCTCTGGGCCTGTTCGTTTGGAAAAGGGATATTGGTAATTTCAGCCACATAATTGAAGTAATAGAATTTTCAAGCTAGAAGGAACCTGCAAACTTGTTCAGTCCAGCCCTGTTATTCTGCAGAATGTTTTTTTTTTAAAATTATGAGAGACTAAGCAATGTGTCTACTAAATTTTCATAGTCAGTTAGCAGTTGAGTGTTCACTAAATGTCGTTTCTAATTCCTGGCTTAGTAGTGGTTCAGCTACCTCAGGCTTTCTTTTCCTAGTGTAAGGATAAAAAAAAAAGGCACATTCCACAGTTACTTTTTTATTATATACATATAAGTTCAGGGTGTGGCATAATTCTGGGTTAATTTTCAACTCCATATTTGCAAGTGGTGTGACCTTAGGCAAGTAGTTAAACTATTCTCTATAATCTTATTTCTTTATTGGTAAAATGGAGATAATATTGTAATGAGAATTTAGAGATAGGGTATGTAAAATATTTAGCGTAAGCCTAGAAATGTACTTACCGTATGTCAGTTGTTATTATTGCTATGATTCGTAAAAAGTTAAATTCTTAGTAAAAATAGTGGTTGGAGGTAGTTTTCAGAAACACTACTTGCAGAAGTAGTTGTCAAAGCAAATAAAAAAGCAAATTTGTATATTGTAGAATGCACAAAACCAGTTTTGATATTAATGTGACCACTGCTGTTGCTGGAAATCCGATTTAGTTTATGGGTCTTGGCTGCGAGGTGAATGAACCAGAGAGCCAAATTCGTAAAAGTGGGCCTTGCATGATTCCTGGGAGTGTCCGGAATGTGAAGAAGGAGCAATGTGTGTTACTGTTGCAATTTTCTCTTCCTGCCAGGAATGACATTATCCGGATAGCTTGGCCCAGCCTGGCCAACCCACCCTATTGGCAGCAGGACAACTGTGAGACAGAAAGAAACAGTTTAGGCCAGGCGAAATCAGTCCCTGGGGAAAGTAGAAATGCGGGGCAGAGAGCTTGTGGAAAGACAAATAAAAACAAGGAGGAAGTTTGGGTGAGGATGTGATAAAATAAAAACTGGAATATACAATTCTAAATTTTATTTATTTTATTTTATTTTTGTTTTTATTTATTTATTTATTTTTATTGCATTTTGAGTTTTGGTACATGTGAAGAACATGCAAGATTGTTGCATAGGTACACACATGGCAGTGTGATTTGCTGCCTTCCTTCCCCTCAGCTATATCTGTCATTTCTCCCCATGCTATCTCTCCCCACCTCCCCACGCCCCCCATCCCTCACCCATTTCCCCCCAATGGACTCCAATGTGTAGTGCTCCCCTCCCCGTGTCCATGTGTTCTCATTGTTCAACACCCGCCTATGAGTGAGAACATGTGTTGTTTGATTTTCTGCTCTTGTGTCAGTTTGCTGAGAATGATGGTTTCCAGGTTCATCCATGTCCCTACAAAGGACATGAACCCATCGTTTTTGATGGCTGCGTAATATTCCATGGTGTATATGTACCATATTTTCCCTATCCAGTCTATCATTGATGGGCATTTGGGTTGGTTCCAGGTCTTTGCTATTGTAAACAGTGCTGTAATGAACATTTGTGTGCATGTGTCCTTATAGTAAAATGATTCGTAATCCTTTGGATATATACCCAGTAATGGGATTGCTGGGTCAAATGGGATTTCTATTTTTAGGTCATTGAGGAATCGCCACACTGTCTTCCAAAATGGTTGAACTAATTTATGCTCCCACCAACAGTGTACTGGCCAAAGTAATTTACAAATTCAATGCTATTCCAATCAAGCTACCAATGACCTCCTTCACAGAACTGGAAAAAAACACCTTAAACTTCATATGGAACCAAAAGAGAGCCCACATAGCCAAATCAATTCTAAGCAAAAAGAACAAAGCAGGAGGCATCACACTACCAGACTTCAAACTATACTACAAGGCTACAGTAATCAAAACAGCATGGTACTGGTACAAAAACAGAGATATAGACCAATGGAACAGAACAGAGGCCTCAGAGGAAACACAACATATCTACAACCATCCAATCTCTGACAAACCTGACAAAAACAAACAATGGGGAAAAGATTCCCTGTTTAATAAATGGTGTTGGGAAAACTGGCTAGCCATGTGCAGAAAGCAGAAACTGGACCCCTTCCTGACACCTTACACTAAAATTAACTCCAGATGGATTAAAGACTTAAACATCAGACCTAACACCATAAAAACCCTAGAAGAAAATCTAGGCAAAACCATTCAGGACATAGGCGTAGGCAAGGACTTCATGACCAAAACGCCAAAAGCATTGGCAACAAAAGCCAAAATAGACAAATGGGACCTAATCAAACTCCACAGCTTCTGCATGGCAAAAGAAACAGTCATTAGAGTGAATCGGCAACCAACAGAATGGGAAACAATATTTGCAGTCTACTCATCTGACAAGGGGCTGATATCCAGAATTCACAAAGAACTAAAACAGATCTACAAGAAAAAAATCAAACAAGCCCATTCAAAAGTTGGCGAAGGATATGAACAGACATTTTACAAGAGAAGACATACAGGAGGCCAACAAACATATGAAGAAATGCTCATCATCACTGGTCATTAGAGAAATGCAAATCAAAACTACATTGAGATACCATCTCACACCAGTTAGAATGGTGATCATTAAAAAAATCTGGAGACAACAGATGCTGGAGAAGATGTGGAGAAACAATTCTAATTTTTAAAAAGGTGAGATAATTTTTTTGAGATATTAGTCAAGTTTTTCTCTGCAGTTTTTTGTTCATTCCTGGCATCCTGTCTCCTAAATGAATCCCCTTCTCCCTCCCTCCTTGCAGAATAAAGCTGGTTGGCATGTGGCATATGAACAGATGACACTGAAGACCAGATTCTACTTATTCTTTCTCCAATGGTTCCACATATAGGCACAGCTGGTCATGGAGGAAGCCTCTATAATTGTAGATAAATATTAGAAAAGGGAATGGGGAGTCACAGGATTAACTGAAATTGTTTTTATCACTCCAGGGATAAAATAATTGGTGCTCAGTAAATGTTTGTGAAATGAATGAGCACTAAGACCTGTTCCTCAGTTAGAGGTTTAGCTCAGTTTAGCAAGAAAGTTTTGGGGGTTATTGTCATTGTTGTTTTCAAATGGAGCTATGTTGCATCAATATTAGCAGTACAATTACAGAGAACAGGAGTGAAAACCTTGTGAGAAACTCCTCTGTACTTCCTTGTTCTCAAGTAACACAAAATGGAACTTTCTTAAGATATTATACCTGATTTTTACTTTAAATAGTGTCTCAGTCCATTTGGGCTACTATAACAGAATACTATAGGCTAAGTAGAAATTCACTAGTTAGAGTGAAATAAATAATATTAAATTCTTGAATATCTGAGTTGAGGATAAGATTCAAATATGAAACACATATACATTACATCTATTTTTCCTGTTAAAATCCCAGCCCCCAAGGTGATGGCATTTGAAAGGCAGGATTTTGGGGGGTGATTAGACTGGATTAGTGCAATTATAAAAAAGACCCCAGAAAGCGCCCTCACTCCTCCTACTGTGTGAGGACACAGTGAGATAATAGCCATGTATGAACCAAGAAGTAGGCCCTCACCAGACACTGAATCTGCTGGTGTCTTGATCTTGGGCTTCTTAGGCTTCATAATGATAAGAAGCATATTTGTGTTGTTTATAAGCTACTTAGCCTATATCATTCTGTTATATCAACCCAAATGGACTGAGACACTATCTAAAATAAAAATCAGGTATAATATCTTAAGAAAGATTCCTATTTTGTGATACTTGAGAATAAAGAAGTACAAAGGAGTTTCTTACAAAGTTTTCACTCCTGTTCTCTGTAATTGTACTGCTAATATCGATGCAACATAGCTTCATTTGAAAACAACAATGATAATAACCCCCAAAACCTTCTTTCTAAACTGAGCTAAAACTCTGACTGAGGGACAGGTCTTAGTGCTCATTCATTTCACAAACAGTTGCTGAGCACCAATTATAGGTCAGGCAGCATGCCAGGCACTGGGAATATGCTGACAAGAAGAATATATGATTTAGGGAGGGGAATTGCTTGCAGGAAGATGAGCTAAGAGTCCATGTGAAATAAGAGTGACGGGAGCATAGTTCCTACAAATGATTTTTGAATAAGGTTATTTAATTATAGACAAGTGGAAATGGGATACTTTGTAATTTCCACTCTCAACCAACATTCTCATTCCCTAAATAGCTTTGGAGAGGGCCAACACACTAACACTGTGGGCAAGTGTGTTTTCATTGTTTGATCTGGCTTGCTAATTCAAAGTATACGTCCTCACTTCTCAGTTACTTACTTAACGTTCCAGTACATTTTGGGAATAACTGATAATTTTGGAAGCCGTCAAGAAGATGGATGAATGGTAATTGATTTATAGATCTAGGAAAGCTGAAACACAGACTATCAATAAGCTAATTAAAACTTGCTGAGATCTGTAGTTCCAGCTACTCAGGAGGCTGAGGCCGGAGAATCGCTTGAACCAGGGAGGTGGAGGTTGCAGTTAGCTGAGATCGCGCCACTGCACTCCAGTCTGGAGACAGAGTGAGACTCCGTCTCAAACAAAACAAAACAAAACAAAACAAAACAACAACAAAATATTGCTGAGCTCTGGAAATGCTCATGAATGGAAAGTACTAGGTGTTTCTGAAGGTGAGGAGCAGGGTGTGGCTGAAATCAGGAGGATAGGTTGACAGTGTTATGAGGAATTTCAATTCCAGTAATACAAATGGGGAAAATATGACAGATTACATTCTGAAGTATGAGACCCTCAGAACCCTTTTCTGTGTTTAACATCCAGAGCACTGAGGGGCAAATTTATATTCTTAAGGCAGGAGATTGCAGGATTGTTCTCTGGGAAAATAAAGTCTATAAAAAAAGACTTTGAGATATTGTTGTAATATAGATGCTCTGGAAAGATGAGGGAGGAAAAATGTTACCAATGAGTTAAATTTCCATCTTTCAAAGCATGTAATCTTTAGTGAAACATCAAGAAATGTCACAATAAACATGTTATTTGGCATTACATGTTATTTGAAATGAAGAGATGACTGAAGATGCTTCTAAAATACTTGAAAATACATTTACCCATTTTCTTCCTCTTATCAAAGATTAGGAGTGGAGTAGAAAAATGGTAAACATGTGTGGCATTATAAAAATTTAAAAATAAAAGAAATCAGTATAGTATCATGGAATCAAACGTATTTAGATTCAGTGTTCTGCTTCTTCACCTATGAGTTTTGTAACTTTGGTCATATTGCTTAAATTTTCTCACCTTGGTAAACGGAAAAATAAGATCAAGCACACAGAAAGCACTCAAAAAATGATCTATTTTCCAGGTTTATATTAAGTGAAATAATGTATTTAAACACTTATAGTACCAAATTAAGTTTAATTGATACTATTATGAGAATGCTTTGTGAAAGATGAGAAGAAAAATAACTCAGAGTAAGGAGAGGAATGAGTATTTGACTTTGAGCTCACACACACAAACACACACACACACAATATACATGGAAGAGGATAGATAAGCATGGTAAAGCTTCTAAGAGCAGTTACATTTGTCCTTCATATTTTTTATTTGCCTTAAACAGACTAAGGGAAGCAATGCCAATTCTAGCAGGAAAGACTAGAGATACATTTAGGAAATAATCTTTTGTTGATTTGCCTTAACTCCTCTGTGGAACAAGGAGCCATATAGATAAATCCAAAGGATTAATTATCTGCAATGTTCAAAACCTTGGCTAGTTTTAATTGTAGAATTATATGGCTATTATATTTAATAAAAATACTTCACTTATATTCTTTCACTTGATTTTCACAATTGCCCTGTAGAATAAGTAAGATAACTGTTTACAGTTGGTTTTATTAGAAGGTAAGAAATGAGGAAGCCCTTTAACCTGGGCTAAGTAAAAGAGAAAAAAATAAAGAAGAAGAAGAAAAAAATGGAGAAGGGTGGCAAAAAGGAAACAAAACTATAGATATTGCCTAAATATTAGCATAGCTAAAGAAGCAAGACAGAGACAATAATTTAGTTATGAATAACTATTTTTATTACTCAGTGTGAGAAATTTTTATTAATTTTCAGTGAGAAGTGTAGCTGCCAAATAAACTGAAATGCTGATGTCACCTGGTTTTCACATTCTCTCTCTTGTCAAAAAGTTTCCAGGGAAATTAAAATTGGTTAGTAGAAATGCAATCAGAGCACAGTTATGGGATGATCTTAATGGCCAATGTCATTAAATTATGGTGCATGATGTCCCTCAGCACGCTCTGAGGCTGCATTTGCCAACCAACCAGAATGCCCATGTCAGCTGGTTAAGGCACCTTTATCTCTGGGTGGTGCTGAAACTGCACTGACAGAAGTGTGCTCTTTGACTTCATGCAGACCATCTGCTGACACTTATTCTTCAGCTATATTTTTCAATATAGTTGGTGAAGTTAAAGCCTTCTCTTATATCAAATCAGATTCCAAGCATGCCTTCTTGAAAAGCATTCCTTATTTTAAATGAAATTCTGAAAACTCAGTTTCTGCAAGGATTAAAAATGAGTAATGTGTCCATATGGTTTTCTAATATTTTCACAAGTACATTAAAAAACACCCAATAATTGACTAAAATGAACTTGACTTCATTTTAATAAGAAGGAAGCTAAAGATGATTAATCTATTGGATTAAACAAATATGGCATTGGGAGCATAGGCGCTAGTGTCAGAATATAGAATACACAGTCTGTGACATTCTTTATGATATTGTGTGTACATTGAAGATGCTACCAAACTGTTTTAATCACTACCCTTATGGTAGAAGCTTTGTTTGTCTTAGCTAGTGAAATGTCACTTCAACAAAACCAAAAGAATTAAAAAAAAATTATCCACATGCTTAGAAAGCAGAAAATAGCAAAATGTGGGAAAAAAGTCATCTTTGCAAGGAAAGGTCAGCAGAAACATATGGATCCCAAGTGAAATTAAAATAAGGTTTCTGCACAGACTAGATACTGTGGCAGATAACGGTGCCACAGGCCAGACAGAAGGTTCCCAAGGCCCCGGGCTGCTTTCTTACTTCTGCTCGGCTGAAGATTTTATCCAACATTGTTTTGGTGATAACACTTGTTATACATCCTCTGGATCCTCAGATGCTAAATCATCCTGTAATAGACTTCATCCAGGAAACCTAAAGGCCAAACATATTTCATCATTTCTTAAGTTTCAGTGATTATAAAACAGCCATCTGTACATGTCTGGAAGCATATTTTTATTTGGGTTATTATTCGATAATGTACAGACAATCCAGTCTTCAGTCCTCCAATGTGTCTAGTAAAAAAAAAAAAATCCACAGAAAATTTTTATGTGGTTATATTTTTAAGTCGATTTTATTTAATTGAAATGTACATATGACATCATTTATATTACATATGAAGAATATAATTATGTGAAATAATAAATAATGTTTATTGAAAAACATTTGACTCTATTATCTTATTTCATTTTATAATTTAGCAAATTTCCCATGTGCTTAGATTTGGAGACCATACATAAAAATTCTACATAGAAAGTTCTGTCCTCCTGAAGCTTTCCATCCAAAGCATGCCCTTTTTTTCTTGCTTAATGTTGACATATTACTTCTCAATTTGTGTCTACTAGATGCTTTTCTATCACCTAGGAGTAGAGTGAGTTAGGTGCTATAAAAGCAGCTTTGAAATTCAGCCATAGACAACAATCCCTTATCTTACCTACACACCTTTGAATCTATGTAGCAAAAATATCTGATCCTAAGACACCTAAAACAGGTGCCTGGAATTCTGCCATTAGATATTATTTGTGATGACAGCATATATGCAGATACTGTTGGTCAGTTTAGAAAGGTATAGAAGGAAAGGTAATACCTTGAATGTTTACATCATGAATATATTAGTGTGAATGTATTTTTCATCAGATTTATCTTTATGAGCAAGAAACAAAGAATGGATATTTTAGTGGAAGCGGGAGAGAGAGGAAGTGAGAAGGAGCACGGTAGAAATGTGATGTAAGATTGAGAGTGAGCAGAGTGTTGAATATTGTTGTTCAGGGGTGGGCCATTTCAATCATATTCCCTGAAGAAATAGTTGGAAAATATTCAAACTGGATAATTTAATGGAAAGATAATTTATAAAAAATGGGGTGGGAATAGGGCAGAAAGGACTAGATCCTAGAAGCAGAGAGCTATGTAAAGAGGGCTTCCTGACAGAAGCTGTGCCTTTGACAGTGTAATGTGACAGCCAGCCTGGGAAGACCCTGTAAAGCAAGGGCCAAGGAAGACCTAGGGGAAAAGAAACCCCCTATGTGCAGCATCCAGCAAGAGACTGTGTTGAAATTCCTGCTTTGCAGTGTTCTTGCTAACTCTTGTACAAGTCATTTGATTCTCTGGGACTCAGTTCTCTTAGTCAGAAGAGATCATGCCTTTTTCAGAAAGCAATTTTGAGAATCAGATGACCTCATTTCTATAGAAACTAAGCACAGAGCTTCAAGTTGAGCAATGTCTAAAGAAATGTTTAATCTGAAGAGGATGCAAAAAATTTTTTTCTGAGGCACATCCTTAGGCTAATGAATGAGAGGCGATTTTTTTTTCTTCTTTCATCTTTTATTTTATGTTCAGTGGGTATGTGTGCAGGTTTGTTTCATGGGTAGATCGTGTGAGGCTGGGGTTTGGTGTACAAATGATTTGATCGCCCAGGTAGTGAGCACAGTACCTGATAGGCAGTTTTTCAATCCCCACTATCACTATCAAGTAGGCGCCAGTGTCTATTGTTCCATGGGAGGTGATTCATCTGCATATATGCGACCACAGACAAATGTTTTAGAGATGCATGTATGTAAGTCTGGTATCAAGTCAACAAAATTAGAAAAGGAGGGAGACAGAAAGGGAGAGAAAAAATACCAAAAACCCAAAGCTTTTTCCCAAATCATTAGGATCAAGAATATTAAATATTAGACACAATTACAGGGTCCACTCACCTCATAAACTGTGGATGAATAGCTCCCAGCTTTTATCAAAGGGGTGATTGCAAATATTTTATTATATTTCTTCAGAAATTTATTTTAGACATATACTTTTTTTTTGATCTACACTGTTGAATTTCTTATTAACAAGAACACTTAGAAACAATTTTTGCCTGTTTCCCTATGGAACTAGCTTTCGGTTTAAATCCCAGCATAGAGTTATGTATAAAGAATGTCAATGAACTTTATTGGCTACAAGTTACTCCCGTAAGAAAAATTACCAGTTAAAAGGGATGATATACGTCTTAAGTCTGCATCAGGGAAAAGATAAATTATTTGTTTGATCTCATGAGTTTGGTATTGTGTTGTGATACCATCTAACATGAATGCAGTTTAAAATTCTATGTGAAGTCCCTCTGTTTTGACTGTCAATTCAGGGTGGAAAACCCTTTTGATAGAAGTGTCAAGGAAATGATGAACGGTGAAGATATCAAGTTGGTTAGTTAATTGTTTTGACTGCCACATGATTCTTCTCGTACTATATCATGTATGAGCAAAAAAGGCATTAATTCAAAAATCAGAAATTCAATGAGTTTTAAACTAACCACCTTTAGGTGCATTGCATTTATCTGCAATAGACTTTACATATTGATTCTTGTCTACTGGGCTCCTTGGATTTTTATTTAATATTTGTACCACAAAAGAGAAATCATTAATGAACACCTTTAAAATGCAAATTTGTCAAGGTCAGAATTTCAAAAACAGCAATTGGTTTCTTGGACCATGCACTGCATTTTATTTCTCATATTGTTTCATTAGATTATTGATCAAAAAGTTGACTATAGTATTTTAATCATTATTATAGTCATTTTCAGCCTTTTCTTAGTCTAATTGTGGTTAATATAAGACCAAAATCTTTTGGACAGAGAGGAGAAGGGAATATGATTAGCATAAACAATACAGATATTGTACTCTCTGGAACTGAGACGTCCCAAAAAACTTGCTTGTAAGTAGAATTTTTGGGAAGTAAATCTTGTTCTCCCACTCATTCTCTTCATAAACAAAGGGCCTTCCTTCTTGTGGAAGACACTTGTTGAGAAATTTTCCCAGCATATCATCTCTAGGAAATGTCCTCCCAGTGTCAGGTGTGGGGTTTTGCATTAGACTCCAGTCTCATCTACAAGTCCTTTATGATCCCCTCTGTAGTTTCCATGGGACCCTTTTAGCGTAGTAATATATTTTCTTTTGTATTTATCTAGTTCATATTGGTATCTGTTACTAAAATCAAATTTCTTTCTTTCTTGTGGGCAAACCCTATGGATTGAATTGAAAACTTTGGTTTAGAAGTGGCAGGCTCATTATTTACTGTCATGACCTTGTGGGCCACTGTTCCAACAAAAAGATTTCCCCCGTGCTCTTCTGACTCAGCTTTCCCATCCACAGTTTCATGGACAACCACTGCCCAGTCTCCACTGCTTTTCCAGGCGCAGCTGACCTTAAGAATACGCACACTTCCCTGAGGCATGGAAATCCCCTTGCTTATCCACCTTTGATGTCATTCTTCTGATTTTGCTTTTCAATTTACAATTCTGGATCCTTCCAGGCTTTCATATTTCACTGACAATAAAAGAAAAAGCAATACAATGATATTAAATTTTACACGTTTAAAAATAATTTTAAATGCTCTCAGCTCCTTCTCGCCTTTCCTCTCTAATTTGTTTTGCCACAGCAACCTGATCATCCTTTTAAAAGAACAGCTCTGCTCAAACCCCCCTGCCATTTAAATTTATTATTGTCTCTATTTTGTTTACATAAAAATGTTTACACACTAAAAGGTTTATATCTAAGGTAGGCTTTGGTAAACTTTAAAAATTAAAGGCCACATAGAAAATATTTTAGACTTGTGGGCCACATGGTCTCTGCCCCAACCGTCCAGCTCTGTTACTGTAGCACAAAAGTAGCCATAGACTATATATGAACAAATAAGCATGGCTTTTTTTTTTCTTTCAAAAACAGATGGTAGGCAGGCTTGACCTACAGTTTCCTACAGATTGGGCCTTACCCAGTTCTGTCAGCTTCATTTTCTGCTTCACCCTTCATATACTCAGGGCTCCACTGAAACTCAGGTTCTTTTTGTGCTCATTAGATACTCTGTACATTCACTGCTCTATGCTTCTGTTTTCTGAGATGGGGTTGGGTGGGAGTGGGTATAGGAAGACTGGTGTTTTTTCAAGTATGGTTTACATAAGAGGTGTCTTTACATCAACTTTAAGGTAATATGTTGTCACGCTGCTTGTTAAGTGTATGATGGGGATATACAGGAAAAAAGCACAACAAAATACATGATTAAAACAATTCTAAGACTATGATACAGGTAATATTATGTGAGAGGTGAGAAGGTAATCAAAGTGCTGCACCTTTAAAAAAATATATGCTTGCTCTTCTACCCATCCCAAATAATGATGCCATCTTTTCACCACCCATCATTAGATAGAAGTTGGTAATGCTTTTTCTTTCTAGGGTGTTTTCTTCCCTTCACCTGTAATAATCTTAAAAACCCATCCTTCAATATGCAGATTAAATTTCTCATTCTTCATAAACCCTGATTTCTCCAACCATAAGTGATTTCTCCCTCTTCAGAATTCCTATTGCACTCCATCATGTCATTTCAATCTTGGTATTATGGTTATTTTTAAATGTAGCTTAGCTCAATAACTAGAAGATCCAACTAGGGTAGCTCACTTGCTAGACTTTGTATATTCCAAAAAACACAGATCAGTGCTTTGCAGAGAGCAGGCATTAAATGATTAATAAATCTTTTAAATTTGTATAAATGAGTTTCTTCAAATTAAAGACCCTTTTGTTTGATGAATAAGTGTTAACTCTGTATAAAGATCAGGTTCAAAAGCAAACTTATGATTTACTAATCTTTAAAAAATATCCTCAGGCACTTGTGGTCCAGTATTGTTGAACTTACGTTGGTATTTTTGCTAGCCAAAATTGCTACATATGAAACCCATTGGCCATTTGGGGATTGACAACTTTCCTACTGCTCCTTGCAAAGAACTTCCCAAGAAAACTGGGATAGATAATCTATGTGCCATATGTGCTGTTAAAATAAAGTTGGATATGCACTAATCAAGTGGTTTCCATGAGAAACACAAGGCCTCCAAAATATAAAAAATCTTTTTAATTGTAGTACTTATGGTAGTCACTCCAAAGAGCAAAATTATATTTCAAACTTTTTTATTTTAAAAAAGGAGTTAAATATCTAAAGCTTAAATATCTTGGAGCAGACAAACTGTGACTGTTAAAAATGTTATATAAACAAGTTAGAAATAAGCAAAAAAAGTTTTATCTCTGTTATGTTGCCTATGAAGTCTTTAAATTAGTGCTTAGAATAAAGGAGTTTTTTTTTTTTTCTTTTTGATAGTGATGAAGACACAGTTACAGGGTGTTGCCATGGTTTGGATATGGATTGTTTGTCCTCACCTAATCACATATGGAATCTGATTCCCCAGTGGTGTTAGGAGGTAGGGCTTAATGAAAAGAGTTTGGGTCTTGGGGGTAGATTCCCTTATGAATGCTTAGTGCTGTTCTCCAGGTACTCAGTTCTTGCTCTTATAAGACTGAATTGGTTCTCAAGGGAATAGATTTGCTTCTGCAAGGGTGGGTTGTTGTAAAGTCAGGACACCCCTTGGGTTTGGATGCTCTTTGCTTGTGCTCACTTCTTCTTTGACCTTCTCGTCTATGTTTTGATGCAGCATAAAAGCCCTCGCCAGAAGCTAGGCAGATGCTGGTGCTGTGTTTCTTGGACAGCCTGCATACCCATGAGCCAAATGAACTTCTTTTCTTTGTAAATTAACCAGCCTCAGGTATTCCTTTATAGTAACCTAGAATGGACTAAGATAACTGCACTTCTCCCATGGTAGATTTCAGGCAAGGGAAAAAGGATAACCAAATTGAATTGAATTGAGTTGAATTCCCTTAGTTGAATGCATTGGCTGAGACTATCTTCATTTAGGTACCATTCCAAGGCTAACCCAGTCTTTTTATTTGTTTGTTTCTTTTAAGAAAGATGATGGATAAGAGGAATTAGTATTGAATACTGATAATTTTTAAAATTGATATAAATACTTGTATATATTTATGGGGTACAGGTAATATTTTGGTTCATGCATACAATATACAATCATCAAACCAAGGTAATTGAGATATCCATCACCTCAAACATTTATTGCTTCTTTTGAATAATGTAAATTTTTAATGCACTCCGCATCAAAATATAGTAGGTTGAAAACAAAAAACATGTTTATCCAAAAGACAATGTGTATAGAAGCACCTTTAAAAAACTATAAATTGTTATTTGAATTTGTCTATTTTTATTTTCCAAGTTTTATATCAGCACAACATATAAAATGAATATTTATATTATAATTTAAATTCCTCTAAGTTATTCTGTATTGTGACCTATTAGACGTAGATATAAATATGCAATTTATTTGTTTAATCTGGAGTGGGATATTGAAAGATTACTTATATCCTCTGCAAGTTTAATTATTCTTAGCTATAATTTGTTTTATCTCTCTTCTGAGCTGCCTCTTGCTATCTACAATCAATCTCATTCTTTGATTTTTTATTTAATTTAAAATCCCTAATTCTATGTTCTGTGTTTAGGTGGCTGAAAAGATTTTTACTTGTCTTGCAAAATTCTCAAAGAAGTTTACTGAATCTCTGCCTGCTTCTCCTCCTTCTTTTCCTGTTAAATATAATTTTGCTTCCCTTCCTCCACCCCAGGGTATCCAAGTTCACAAAGGAGAAGAATAATATCAAGTGAATGCCACAGATAATTTAAAAATACAGTTACTTATCTCTTTCCTTCCATTTATAACTTTTTATTGTAATTATAACTGCTACTAAAATGAGTAATTTAAGGTTCCTAGAGATTATAGAAGCTTAGGACTTGCCAATGTCTTTCAAAACAGAATCTATTCTAGCTAATTTAAATGAAAGGAATGTATTAAGAATAATAAATAACTCACTGAGTCATTTGGATTTCTGAAGAAGGAGAGTGAGGACTGAATTTTAGGAACAACTCTCCAAACCACACTCCAACCCTGGGCAAAGGAGGTGCTTGCTCTGCCATGCACTGCCTCTGAAGCAGCAAAAAAGACACTCCATACCCTGCCTCTACCCTCATGTAACTGGGTTCTGATTCAAAATCTGGCATGAGTATATTCAAGTGTATTCTAAACCATGATGACATCTACCTCTAGGGGAGTCTAGGAAATGTCCATTTTAAAACTTTCTCTAACATGCAGAAAGTCATCCTGGAGGGGAGTTGTATCAATATTAGTGAATTCATCCACAGCGCCCACCATTTAAGTCACCAGTTCTTTTCTACTTTTTTTGTTACTTGTCCTATCCCCTGCTGGGATACTGATAAGCAGCAAAATGACTAGAATTTAAAAATTGGGTTAGGAACCAAGTGGTGTCAAGATGCCTCAAGGACCTATGAGAAGAACAGCTACAAGATACATTGAGATACAAATAAAAGATCAATGTGAACTGAGGCAATTAGGTAAGATTTTATAAAGAATTTTGACCTTTCTAGAATCTTCAGACAGAATTTAAATACTCAAAAAAGTATTCCAGCCTTCTGCAGTAACAAGGCTCAGCAAATGTTTAGTAAAGCCTCTATTATATGTTTCTAGTAAATCACAGTTCTTGTCCTTAAGAAATTAATAACAGATTGATATAAGTATCTGAAAATACAATAATGTAAATGAAACAGAAACTTGAATGGCTGAAATTGGGGGTATGGAATGGGGATAATAAACTGACCAGCAGTAATGGTGAGTTGAAAAAGTTATAGGGAAGAGAGGATATATGAAATAAGTCTAGAGCAGGCATCCCCAAACTACAGCCCGCTGGCGGCATGCGGTCCCCTGAGGCCATTTATCCAGCCCCCCGCCGCACTTCAGGAAGGGGCACCTCTTTCATTGGTGGTCAGTGAGAGGAGCACAGTATGTGGCGGCCCTCCAATGATCTGAGTGACAGTGAACTGGCCCCCTGTGTAAAAAGTTTGGGGATGCCTGGTCTAGAGGGTGAATAATCTTTTGACTACATTAAGTTGAACTTGAAGCCTAAACAGTATTAAATTAAAAAAATTAATTTAAGGATAATTTTAGATTTAAAAGGGTTGTAAATATACTTCAGAGTTCCTGTATGAGTTGTTAAAGGTTGTAAATATACTAGAGAGTTCTTTTTGCCATTAATATCTTACATAAACATAGCACATTGTTATAACTAAGAAATTAACACTGGTACAATGCTACCCTAATGGTATTGGCACTAGGTAATACTATTAACAAAATCACTTTATTGTAATTTCACCAACCTTCCCCTAAAATAGCATTTTTGTGTTCCACAATCATATTCAAAATAACCATACTACATTTTGTTGTCATGACTCCTTAGTCTCCTCTTCCTATATAAATTTTGAAACAATCCTAAATTTACAGAAAAATTGCAAGTAAAGTACAAAGAAATGTTTTTCCTGAACCGTTTTTGAGAGTGAGTTGTTGACATAATGGCTCATCACGTCCAAGTATTTCAGTGTTATTTCCTCAAATAAGGAATTCTTTCATGTAACCACGACATTTTCCCAGTTGTCCCAAAAAAGTCCTTTAGAGCAAAATTATTCAGTCCAAAATCACATATTGGACATATTGTAATTGCCATATTGCCTTGGTCTTCTTTAATATGAAACAGTTGTTCAGTCTTTTCTTGATACATTGAAGAATAAAGGTCAGTTATTTTGTAGAATGGCATTCAGTTTGGGTATACATGATGTTTTTTCATACATCTATAGCAGGAATATTGCTAAAGTGATCTTGTATTCTTATTATATCCAACTAAATAGGACATAACTTAGTTTTGTATCATTATTAGTGATGTCAATTTTGATAACATGATTAAGGTAATGTCTAAGAAGCTTATCCAACGTAAACTTATTTTTTTTCTCTTTGTCATGCATAAATATTTTAGGGAGATAAATTATGTAACATTCTGTTCTATATGAACTTTGAATTTATTTATATATTTATTTATATCAGTACAGATTCATGATTTTCTATTTTACTAAATAGATTATAATCTGTTTCTATCACCATTCATTTTTTAAAAGCTTTTAATTTAGAATTAACACAGCCAATATCATACTGAACTGGCAAAAACTAGAAGCATTCACTTTAAAAACTGGCAGTAGACAAGGATGTCCTCTCTCACCACTCCTATTCAATATAGTATTGGAAGTTATAGCCAGAGCAATTAGGCAAGAAAAAGAAATAAATGGCATTCAGTTAGGAAAAGAAGAAGTCAAATTGTCTCTGTTTGTAGATGACATGATCATATATTTGGAAGACCCGTTGTCTCAGCCCAAAACCTCCTGAAGCTGATAAGCAACTTTGGCAAAGTCTTAGGATACAAAATCAATGTGCAGAAATCACAAGCATTCCTATACACCAACAACAGACAAACAGAGAGCCAAATCATGAGTGACCTCCCATTTACAATTGCTACAAAGAGAATAAAATACCTAGGAATACAACTAACAAAGGATGTAAAAGATCTCTTCAAGGAGAACTACAAACCACTGATCAAGAAAATAAGAAAGGACACAAATAGGTGGAAAAACATTCCATGCTCATGGTTAGGAAGAATCAATATTGTGAAAATGGCCATACTGCCCAAAGTAATTTATAGATTCAGTGCTATCCCAATCAAGCTACCACTGACCTTCTTCACAGAACTGGAAAAACTACTTTAAACTTCATATGGAACCAAAAGAGAGCCTGCCAAGCCAAGACAATCCTAAGCAAAAAGAACAAAGCTGGAGGCATCATGCTACCTGACTTCAAACTATACCACAAGCCTACAGTATTCAAAACAACATGGTACTGGTATTAAAACAGAGATATAGACCAATGAAACTGAATAGAGGCCTCAGAAGCAATGCCACACATCTACAACCATCTGATCTTTGACAAACTGGACAAAAGCAAGCAATGGGGAAAGGATTCCTTGTTTAATAAATGATGTTGGGAAAACTGGCTAGCCAACAGGAAGCTGTTTTCAGTAGGAAGCTGAAACTGAACCGGTTCCTTATATCTTATACAAAAATTAACTCCAGATGGATTAAAGACTTAAACATAAGGCCTAACACCATAAAAACCCTAGAAGTCAACCTAGGCAACACCATTCAGGATACAGGCACAGGCGAGGACTTCATGACTAAAACACCAAAAGCAATGGCAACAAAAGCCAAAATAGATAAATGGGATCTAATTAAAATTAAGAGCTTCAGCACAGCAAAAGAAACAATCATTAGAGTGAACCAGCAACCAACAGAACAGAAAAAATTTTTTGCAATCTACCCATCTGACAAAGGGCTAATATCCAGAATCTACAAAGAACTAAAGCAGATTTACAAGAAAAAAAACAAACAAACCCATTCAAAAGTGGGCAAAGGATATCAACAGACACTTTTCAAAAGAAGACATATATGTGGCCAACAAACATGTAAAAAAAATGCTCATCATCATTGGTCATTAGAGAAATGCAAATTAAAACCACATTGAGATACCAAGTCACACCCATTAAAATGGCAATCATTAAAAAATCTTGAGACAACAGATGCTGGAGAGGATGTGGAAAAAAGGGAACACTTTTACACTGTTGGTGGGAGTGTAAATGAGTTCAACCATTATGAAAGATAGTGTGGTGATTTCTCAAGGATCTAGAAATAGAAATTCCATTCAACCCAGAAATCCCATTACTGGATATATACCCAAAAGATTATAAGTCATTCTATTGTAAAGACACATACACATGTATGTTCATTGTGGTGCTGTTGCTGTTTATGATAGCAAAGACCTGGAACCAATTCAAATGTCCATCAATGATAGACTGGATGAAGAAAATGTGACACATCTACACCATGGAATACTATGCAGCCATAAAAAATTACGAGTTTGTGTCTTTTAGAGAGACATGGATGAATCTGGAAACCATCATTCTCAGCAAACTGACACAAGAACAGAAACCCAAACACTGCATGTTTTCACTCATAGGCACGTGATGAACAAAGAGAACACTTGGGTGTAGGGAAGGGAACAACACTCACAGGGATAGGTGGGGGTTGGAGGGGAGGGGAGAGGAGGGACAGTGGGGAGTGGGGAGGATGGGGAGGGATAACAC
Source organism: Saimiri boliviensis (assembly GCF_048565385.1). Classification (NCBI taxonomy): domain Eukaryota; kingdom Metazoa; phylum Chordata; class Mammalia; order Primates; family Cebidae; genus Saimiri; species Saimiri boliviensis. The sequence continues at coordinate 73,275,586 of NC_133451.1, read as the reverse complement.
CGGGAGAAATGCCTGATGTAGGTGATGGGTTGGGGGGATGGAGACAGCACAGTACCATGGCATCTATGTACCTATGTAACAATCTTGCAGGATGCAGGATGTGCACATGTACCCCAGAGCCCAAAGTACAATTTAAAAAAAAAGAGAGAGATTCAAAGAAAATTACAAAAAACAATATAGAGAGGCCCTGTGTATCCTTCATCCAGTTTTCCTCAATGGTAACATCTTACATAAATATACTGCAAGATCCAAACTGGGAAGTGACATCAGTACAACCCACAAAGCTTGCTCAGTTTTCCCCAATTTTACATGTGTGTATAGTTATCTACATTGTTATGACTTGTGTAACTTCATATAACCATGAATGCAATTAAGACACAAAACTGTTCCATTAAACTTGGCTCCCTTGAATTACCCCTTTATAACTACCCCTACATCCTCTGCCCCAAAATCCAAACCCTTAGCAACCACTAATTTAATTTCAATTTCTATGATATTATTTCAAGAACACCATATGAATGCAATAATAATGTATGTAACTTTGTGAGATTGGCTTTTTATGCAGCATACTTCCCTTGAGATGGATCCCAAGTTGTTGCATGTGTCAATAATTTTTTCATTTTATTGTTGAGGAATAGTTTATGGCATGGATGCAGCACACTTTAATCACTTACGCACTGCTAGGGTTTGAATGCATGCGTTTCTCCCAAATTCATATGTTGGAATTTAAACTTTAAGGTGATAGTATTAAGAGGTAGGGCCTTTGGGAGATGATTAGGTCATGAGGGCTCTTTCCTCAGGGATGGGATCAAGCTCCCTTATAATAAGGTTTGAGGAGCAAGTTCAGCCCTTTTTGTCCTGCCTTCTGCCAAGTGAGTATGCAGCAAGCGGGGTCATCTTTGAAGCAGAGAACTCTCACCAGACTCTAAATCTGTTGGTACTTTGATCTTGGACTTCCTAGTTTTCAGAGCTGTGAGGAATATATGTATATATCACTCTCCAACACAGATTCTCTCATTCTGCTTAAATTCTGAATATATATATATTCCTCACAGCTCTGATTAACATATATATATGTTAATTAACCAGTCAGATTTTGTTATTCACACACACACAGACACACACACACACATATATGTTAATCAATTATCCAGTCAGATTTTGTTATAGCAGCACAAATGAACGAAGACACTCCCTGAAGGACATTAGGTTATGTTTGGTTTGAGCATATTATAAATAAAGCTGCTATGACCATTTATATAGAGGTTTTAGTATGAACCTAAGTTTAATTTCTCTATAATGTCTACTAATGCAATTGCTGGGTCATATGGTGAGTCCATTTTTAGTTTTTAAAGGAACTGCCAAACTATTTTCTAGAACAACTGTACCATTTTGCATCCTGACTAGCAATGTATGAGATATTCTGTTTCTCTACATTCTCATCAGCATTTACTGTTATTACCATTTTTTATTTTGGCCATTCTCATAGGCATGTAATAATATCTCATTGTGGCTTTAATTTGCTTTTTCTTAATGGCTAACAAAGTTGAATGACTTTTATGTGTTTATTTGCCGTCTGTATATCCTCTTTGGTGAAATGTATGTTTACATCTTTTGTTCATTTTCTAATTGAATTGTTTCATTTTGGTGCTCATGTAATCCTAAATTTTTCTAATTGGAGCTTCTATCTGACTTCTACATCTTTTGGTCATGACCCATCATTCTTTGAATACTTCTTACTTTCTGGGACAAGGTATTCTAAGTTCATCTATTCCTGACTCACTTTGGATTTAGACATATCTTTAAGAATTCCTAGTTTGCTGCATTGGAGAGTGACATTTAAAAACAAGGAATGAACATCAGGTATGCCCATTGCTATTGGTGTTCTCAGGCTATCTAAGTGGACAGAGCTACATATTTGCATATACATGTATACACACATACGTATATACTGCGTATACTGCGTTTTACATATATATCTTTACAAATATAAGTCTCCCCTTATGTTTGGTTTTGCTTTTTGAGGTTTCACTTACCCACAGTCAACTGCAGTCTGAAAATAATTAAATAGAAAATTCCAGAAATAACAATTTGTATGTTTTAAATTGCACACTGTTTTGAGTAGCCTGACGAAGTCGCACACTGCTCTGCCCTATCCCTCTCAGGAGGTGACTCATCTTTTTGTCTAGCATATCCACCCTGTGTATACTACCCATCTGATGGTCACTTACTAGCTGTCTCCATTACCAGATCTACTGTCCTGGTATAGGTATCACAGTCCTTGTGTTCAGGGAACCCTTGTTTTATTCGTATTACTGTAAATTGCTATAATTGTTCTATTTTATTATTAGTTGTTCTTAATCTCTTACTATGCCTGATTTATAAATTAAACTTTATCATAGGTATGTATGTACAGGAAAAACCAGTATATACAGGGTTTGGTACTATCCATGATTTCACATATTTCCTGCAGATAAGAGGGGAGGACCACTGCATCTGCACATATGCTCACATTTATATCTGTGATTATATACATGAATCCACACTAGGATCTCCAGTTGCAAGCTAGCACTACAGGATTTATTCTAGATTTTTCTATTTCATTATTTACAGGTTTCTTCTCTGATGGCACTCTCATTATCTATACTGTTTTGATTTAATCCCTTGCTATGCATCTGAAAATTTATATCCCCCCAAATTCACATGTTGAAACCTAATCCCCAATGCGGTAGTATCTGGGCTGGAGACTTTGAGAGGTCATACAGGTGAAGCCCTGGTGAATTAGATTAGCGTCCTTTTAAAAGAGGTCCCAGAGAGCTGCCTTGCCCTTCCTGCCATCTGAGGACACAGTGAAAGGATGGCTACCTGTGAACCAGGAAGAAGGTCCTCACCAGATGCCGAATCTTGATCTTGAACTTCCTAGCTTTCAGAACTATGAGAAATAAATTTCTGTTGTTTGCGAGCCAATTTCTCATCATCACTTTTGCACTCTCCAACACAGATCCTCTCATTCTGCTTAAATTCTGACATGAGCGCCATCCTGCACTTTCACTCAGGTTCCGAGCTGCCTCTTCCTACCTGGGTGGACATCCTCCTCATCTTGCTTGAATCTCCACCTGCAGCCTCAGGCTTACGCACCTTTTCCTCTTTCCCTCCATGTGGAAGCCTTTTCCCCTCTCTCTCAGGCTCTGACACGCTGTACTTGTTTGCTATCTAGGCAACCCACCTGGGCTATGACACACTATGCTGGGTGTCAGTCAGTCAGTCAGTCAGTCACTCCTTTGACAAGCTTTTCCCTGTTCTGAAGCCCTCCTTACCCTGCTTGGGTTTACATACCTCAGCTGGGTTGTCTGCATGACCAGAATTCCTCTTCAAATGCTTGGGTTCTTATACCCTGTACTGTGCTGCGACAGCCCTACTCACTCCTCTCATGCTCTGACATTCTGAGACAGCTTACTGCCTTCCAGTATTGACTCTCTTTCTCCATGTTTATTCTCTGACACCCTGCATGGGGATGACCCCTTGCATAGAGGTCCATGTTTGGGCTCCAAATACTTCACAATGAACTTTCCCCCTTGCAGAAGTCCTCCTGATTTTTTTTTTAAGTAAAGGGTGGACTTTAATGTTTATTTAGAGGACACTGCAAGAAATGAAATTACACAAAGAAATAAGAAACCCATTCAGAGGACAAGCTTCACACAGTATGTATAGTTGGAACTGCTCAAGTATAGTTTCAGTGTAAAAAGTGCTACAATAACAAACCACATTTTAAAAGAGTTCTTAGTAGAGAAACAGTAAGACAGAATACCAAACACAGTACACAACAAATTTATACCTCAGCTACATGATCCAAAAGTTAAAGGTTCCAGGAGTCCCATCCTGAACTTGAAAAGTATAGCTTTCAGAGGTAGTTTCTGGCACAACATTTTGATCTTCCTCTTTCTCTAAAGAGAAATACTTCTAAATTAAGCTTAACAAAGCTTACGCAGGCTCATTTTCATGGTTTTGTAGAACTTCAATTTTGTCTAACTCTCCACATTCTTCAATCATTCTAAGTTTCTCACTTTCACCTAGTTTCTCAGAAGCCTGAAAGATATTTGAAATGGCACCCAGGGAAACCAGAATAATCTTGGCATCTTTTGCAGTTAAGAGGTTCGTCAATGGTTCTATTAGGCTACAATAAATGAGGTACACAATCTGTTCAACTATTCCACCACTGATATAGTTGGTCACAGCCCATATAGCTTCCTTTTATGTCTTAAAATCTGCCTTAGAGAGAACACTGATGAGGAATGGGACTAATCCATGATTCACAACTTGCTGTATCTGGTCCTGACAGCCAGCTGTGATGTTTGACATTGTCTACATAGTTTTCTTCTGAATGTTAGTGTTGGAGTTGGTAAGCAGGTTGGGAAAGACAGCGAGTGCTCCTGCATCAATCACAACCTGAGTCTGTTCATCTGTACCAGAGACAACATTCCCTATGGCTCTTAGTGCAGGAGTCACAGTTGGCAATTGAGAAGCTCCTAGAAGCTTCACAAGTTGGGGCACAACTTCTGCTTTCATGACTGTGTCAATTCTTTCATTTGGACCATCAATAAGGTAAGAAATAGCCCAGTAGGTATCTGCTAGTACTTCTGGATCATCATGATGCAGGAGCCAAACCGAGGTAGGAAGGATCTGCTCAACAGCATCTAATGGGGGTGCAGGATTCTTATAGCTGTAGAGGATTGAGTGTCCAGATAAGATTACATAAGTAACCACATGCTAATGATGACATATTGGGAACTGCAAGAAGAGCCAACAGTGGGTCAACTGCACCGTATTTAATAACCAAGTCTCAGAAAACTGAACAATCACCTGCAAGTTTCCTAAGCCCATACAGCTTGTTCACTGATGTGGGCATGGGGAGACGCCAACAGAGAAATGAATGCTGGGATGGCACCTCCATGTACCACAGCCTTGGTTTGTTCTGATGTCCCAGAAACAAAGTTAGTGAGTGCCCAAGCAGTTCTGTCAAAGAAGGACAAAAATTTTGGAATTAAACCAGCCTGGATTATGTTGTCTATGTGGGGGCTGTTTTTCTCTAGAAAGTAGTTTCCTCGCAGCTTGAGTAGCTTGGAGCTGATTTTCACATTGTTGATATTTATACCTTGACAATGTCATCAACAGACCAATTTACAGTGCCCTGGTGTTTGTGGTTTTCCTCCAGCGGAGAAGCAGCAGCATCAGGAAACAAGCTTGCATTTCTCCTCTTCAGCATCCGGTTATGCTTCTTACCTTTCCTCAGCTCCACATTGACTTATATTCTGTGACCCCTCATTTCTGTACTGTCTTTTCCCGGTTCTTGAATCAGGCAAGTCAGGTAGCTGGTGTATCATGGGACAAAGGGAGAAAGCTGCAAAGCGGGCCGGGGCTTCCACAGGTGGCGATTCAAGGATCTGTGGCTGTGGGGTGGCTGTGCTCAAAGCATCCACTTCGACTCAGCTAAAAGACTGTCTTGTCCTCCTGATCTTAATTAGGCTCAGAAACCTCAGCTCCTTCCCATCCCCAGGTCATCTGCTTACCTGGCTGATTTCTCTACTTCTCAGGCTGGGCCACCACCTTCCCAGGTGGACTCTTTTCCTCACCCTTCTTAGTTTCCAACGCTCCATGCTAGACTGTCCTTTCCTGTATTGTGGGGACACTCTTCTCATCCTGTTTGTCTTTGGGCACATTGCCTAGACTACTTTACTGTAGCTCTGCTTCATCCTAGCACCCAGTGCTTGGCCCACCTAATGGCTTTGACCTGAATTGTTTAGTAAAAGAGTGGAAGGCAAGAAAAAGAGGAGATAGCATTTGACCCCTAGAACAGTGTCAGGGAAACGGGAGTATAAAAAGAGGTAAATCCAAAAGGTATACTTGTGCATGGGAGGGAAATAGTGACTCTCGTGTTTTCTCTGGACCATCAAGTATATGAAAAAAGCTAAGTTGTAATGCTATTGCGGAGGGCCTTCCATTGTTAGGAAACCATATTCCATTGCAGTAACCAGGTAGGTGATTAATATCATTGGTTTTATACTTCAGGTGATCAATTATATTGAAGTATGGAGAAGGTATAGGAAGACTAGAATACTATTAGAAGAATTCCATCTAGAATTGAGAAACTGACCTGCCCAGGGCTAAGACAGAGGGCAGAGAGAAGCGAGGCAATTACATGACTTTATCATTCTAGGATGCCAATCCAAGCCTGAGCTGCTTTGTGAAGGTCTGACATTGCACCTGAGATGGGACTTTCACCAGACTAGCTGCCAGGTGTCCTGACTTATAGTGGTTGTTCTGGGTGCTGTGGTTGTAGGTGCTGTAGTTGCATCACCTAGATTCCTCCTTCAGGACTGAAACACTAATTTCGCCACAGCCAGGGTTTTGTTGTTGACAGCTCACAAGTGAGTACCTCCTCATAACTGCCCCAAGCCAAAAGAAGTTGCCATTGCTTAAGGTATACCTTTCCCCTGTGTAAAGGGGAAGCCCACATTTAATGAGTGATCCATGAGGGGAAACAAAACCCTAGCTTCCTTGTCTCATTCAATTCAGGACAACTATGAAAGGCTATCCCAGCTCCAGAGTTACTTTTAGGGTTTGGCTAAAGCCTGCTTTGGAATTCCATCATGGTTCAACTTTCCCTCTGACAATTCCTGCTTCCCTCATCTCTTCGTTGAGGCTTTGCTGCATACCTCAATATACCTCCCACATGCAAAACTCCGAATCTAGAGTATGTTTCTGAGAAACTCAATTTGAGACAAATTTGGTCCCAAATGCAGATGTTAGTAATCATTCTCTAACATTAGTTAGCGCACCGTATTGTCACACATAGAGATATTAAGTTAGAGGCAATTGCACCTTCAAAAGCATTTTATTCATTTTCAGGAACTAGTTCCGACATTGATGAAATCTAGTTCTTTAATGACTATGCCTGATAAAAGTTGAAATAAGCTTTATCACTTATAGGTAGTGAAGATTTATTTTCTTCCTCTGAATCACTGTAGATATCATACAATGAATCACTTCCCATGTGACATGAATATGAATCATTTTCAGTGTGCTACTCGACTTCCAGGAGAGTCACGTCTGTAGTCGTGTATGCCATAAAGATGTCTACTTGCAAATAATATAGATTATATAATTTTTTACGCATAAAGAATACTTTTATTGTTGCTTTTTTGCCTTTTTGTTTATTTATTGGGGTATGGGGTGGTAGAAATAAATTAGTGATAGGAGATTGAAAATGCAAACTGCTTAAGAATAGAAAGTCTAACATTTGTGGTTAAGACATTACCAGACACATGGTAGGTACCAGTAAACATCTGTTAAATATAGTAAAAGACCAGTAAGTAAGTAAGTAAATATAATTTAACACATAGTCCATAGGAGCACTGCAGGTAAAAAAAAAAAAAAAAAAAAAAAAGGGCAATGATAGGGGGTCTATGAAGACTTTAAATCATCAGGTGTCAATCTCAAGTTATTCTAACTGCATTAAAATTATTTTAAAATGTTTTGGGATTCATTAGCATTTATACTAATAAGGTGATGCATTCTAACACTGAGTTAGAAGTTCGATTTAATACAAAGAATAATTTTCAAAGAGTGGGGGCATTCATGAATTGTAAAGCCAAATAATTCAGTGGAAATACAAATACTTTGAAAAAAGATACATATTTTAGATTTATTTACCTAAATAATGCAGTATAGAGTCTCTGTTTTTCTCTCTCTTAAAAAATCTGCATTATTCCTCCAATTCTTGATGTCAGATTGAAAGCTAAACAGGACCCCAGCATGACTGTCATAGTACAGAAGTCAGTTTGAAACCTTACCTGGCTAATCTCCAGCTGATACAATTCCGAGTGCTCTCACTCATGGAGGAGAAGGGAAAGTACTGCTGTTGCTACCACTCCTTTTTCACAGCTTGGAGAGATTTTCATGTTTGCTTTTGCTTTCATCTTCCCTCATTATTCCTTAGGAAAAGAATGACCAACAGTTTTGCTTGCCAGGAACTATCCCAGGGACTGCCCTAGTTTCGGCATGGAAAGTCCCATGTCCGTGGGACTGAAGACACCCCTCAGTCTGAGCAAATTAGGACAGTTGGTTGCTCTAGTAATTAATGATCTTCTAATTAATTTTTATTAAATGAAAGTGATTTGGGTAATTATTGCTCTGTGCTCGATGAGGCCATTTTTTGCTTTGCTATAGATCTTACATGAGCAAGTTAGTGAGATGAAAGAAGCTGGGATGAATTCTTTGCCCAAGAAAACAAATAAAAGAGTGGTACAATAATCTCTGCTAGCTTTGTACTCAGAAAAGAACTGGTCAATAATCTCTGCTAGCTTTGTACTCAGAAAAGAACTGAGTTGGAGTACTCTCAGAGGACCTGGGAATTTTGAGGAAGAATGAGTTTTAAATTCAAGGTACTTTTCTTTAGTTTGGGGTTAGCACAAGGTGGATTCTTAGATCAGTTTGGGAAGTCCCAGAAGATGAGCAGGCAATTAGTCAAGAAGCTGGAGATAAAGGAAACCAATAAATATGAGTTTAAAATACTTCCTCAGGAGGATAGAGTACATGGTTAGCATCATGTCTCATATTTCTTTGCCTTCTGTCTCCTAACATGAAACCAATTATCATTGTTTTTTGGCCTTTTTAAAAAAATCTAGATTTTATTCAATAATATGCTGATGTGGCGTATAATATCTTTGATTCTGTCTTAAGAATTAAGTTGAAAATGGAGACCAATTTCAACGAGCATTGAATAAAAAACCTTGAAACTTGAACAAGCTGTTGATACAAATTTGCTGAAAAATGTCAGCCTGTTTCAGTTCTGTTATGGGAAGTCAAGGAGATTAATGTATTCATAGTTGGACCGAAATGTGAAATGAGAAGTGGCAACATATCCCTGGAGACTGGATGGCTGCAGAAATAATCAGAATTTCAGAACCTCAAGAAAAGATGAAGCCAAGGCGGTCAGAATTAAGGTGCTTAAGGACTTTCTTAGGAGTTTCTTAATTAGTCTCAGGGCTAATTAAGGCCTTTCTTCTAGTGCTTAATTATTTGAAAATTATGAAGGCTTTATGTTTCCTTCTTACAAAAGTGAAAGTTATCTTCCATCAAGTTAGCCCCTTGCCCCTCAATATCTTCCTCACTACATCAGGTAAAAAGTGGCAGATGGATGCCACTGACAGTGGTGGAATTTCCATACCCAAGTGGCCAGTTGGCAACTGCATCTTACTGACTGCAAGACACAAATTAAGTAATCTTCCATCCCTATGGCTGTTCTGTAAGCCATAACTATGACTTTGACTGGACAAAAGACTGATTTTAGTAACTTTCTCCTGATAAGAGACCACTGACCATAGACTGGTTCTGGCCAGTTTACAGAGGCTGTGGCACTGAGTTTCTTCATGCCTTCTGTTTCACCTTTTGACATATAGGTCCTAATGATAATACATTTAATTGTTAAGTCTCTACCTCAAAGTGAACATGAGACATGTGCAACATGCATGTTTGTTTACTATTCATGTTTGCTTACTAAACATGCATGTTGCATATGTCCCACGTTCACTTTGATATGGAAACTTAACCCACCTGCTTCAGAAATATGCATAGTTCATGCAGCCCTTGCTTCAGGAATATTCATAGTTGCTCCTATGACCTGTTGAATATGTAGACTTGGCCAACTCATTCAGCATAAATTCCTGTTCCACCCTCTCCTCCCTCAAAGTGCCTGCTTTTGGTCTCTGCCAGAGGCTACACTTCGCAGCATGTCAAGATGTCCAGCCTGCAGCTGTAACCCTTTATAAGAAATAAAATTCTCCCTTCCAAATTTATGAACCTCAAGATTGTTTGTCAACATGTTGATACTGCAATAGTCTCCTTACCGCTCTCCCTACTGTCACTTTGCTAACTCCAAATTCGTTGTCTCATTGCAGCCAGAATGATCTTTGAAAAAAATAGATTATTTCAATTTATCTGCCACTCCACTCCTGGGCTTAAACCCTTCTAATGGCCTCCTATCACACTCAATATAAAATATGTGAATTCCTTATCTTAGTAAATGAGGCATCACATAATCTGGCCCTTCCCTATTTCTCTTACATCATCATACCTACAAAGCTCCAGCCACACTGCTTTTTTTTTTCTTTATTGAATATGCTAAGCTAATGTCTACAGACCTTTGCAGTAACTGCGTATGTTTAATCTTACAGCTCTTGGAATGACTGGGTCCTTTTTGTTAGTCACCTAGTCTGTCATTCTTTATTGTCACAAAATTTTTAATTTCAACAAGCCACCTTCCCAATATGGACATTTTCCCTTGTTTATGTATTTATTTCTTATTGTCTGTTTTCATTCTCCAGCCAGACTGTAAGCTTCATGAAAGCAAGGGCTTATTATTTTGCTCTATGCATTAAACTAAACTTCTGGAACAGTGTGTAGCATATAGTAGCCACTCAATAAATCTTTGTTAAAGTAACTGATATTTTTCTTCAAAGAGCTGACACATCTGGTTGTGTATCAAAAATGTAATGAATGAAAAATTAAATATGGCAACAAACAGAAGAGATGTATATGTAAGCACTACATAAAACATTGATTTTGTTAAAAATGAAAAGAAGGTAGATCATGTTCGTTTACTAAACATGCATGTTGCATATGTCCCCTGTTCACTTTGATGTGGAAACTTAACCCACCTGTGTTTAGAACTAGGTTCTAAAAGCTAGTTTTGACTAAGGGCGGAAGTTACAGATGGAGGTGGGGGAAGCAGAGAGGAAGGAGGGAGAGCAGAACTAGCAGATAGAGGATTTATGCACGAACTTCAGTGCTTGCACAAGTTTTGCAAGGGAGGCCTAGCTTGCCCCAAGCTGAAATTCTCCATAATTGGAGTTTGCAGGGAATGACAGTGGGCTGACATATTTTGAGGTACAACTTTCCACTCCCAAAGAGGCCTGCTATCCCCTCCCACTCCCCACTCTGGCCTTTCCTTGTTTTTTTTTTTTATTTTTTAATTTTTTATTTTTTTTTATTAAAAAAAAAAACGACTAAGCAGGTTTCTTTAGAAAAAAGAGGAAGTTCACAAAGAGTGTTTGTGGTAGTAGGGGGTGGGGTGGAGTGAGGCGTGAGGACGCCGGCACCTCCCACGGAATCCTTAGTCTTGCTCGTTTGTAAAACCTCGCATACCGGCTGTTTTAGCAAGCTGCTAAAACAGGCCAGGCCGGCAGGATATATGGGTATGTTTCGTTTCTAGAGAACTTTTGTTTTTCTAAACTCCTTCTTCCCTTTCCCAGATCTGGCACGCCTTAGTCATCTTCAACTCGGCAGGAATCCACAAGTGTGCGTGTGTGGCTCGGGGCTGGGACCCCGCCCTCGTTCCCGGGCGCTCACTGACACGCGCAGCCTAGACCTGGCCCGGGCGCGCTCCTGGCCTCGGCGTGGCTTCTCTCCAGCCGGGAGTCCCGGGGCCCGCTAGCCTCCTCCCCCAAAGGGGACGGCCCGTCAGCGCCGAGCCAGAGTCCAGCACCGGGAAGAAAGTTTCGGAGTGCGGAGAGTTGGGCCGCCGGAGGAGAGGGGTCTCCACTCCTCGTGGGTTTCGCCGCCGTCGCGTCCCTGGGACTCCTGTTCCGAAGCGTGCGGCCGCCGGGGGACTCAGCCCTCCGGGCGGAGTGAGCGGACTCCAGGTCCGGGTCCCAGGCGGGCGCCGCAGGCTCGGCCCCAGGCCGGAGAGGAGCTCCTCTGGCTAGCCGTCGCCGTGGGCCCGCATTGTCTGCAGGAACTCTCCGGAATCGGGAGGGGGAGGACTGGATCGCGCTTCCACTGGGATTCGTCCAGAGTTCCGGCGGCAGCTGCGGCGGTGGCGGAGACTCCCTTTGTCCTCTCAGGACCTCCCTCTCTCCCTCCCTCTGTCAGCTGGTGGGTCCCGCCGCCGCAGGCGCCAGCGCCTCAGCTGTTCTCCGCGCCCCACCCCAGAGTGCGCACCGGGTGACTCCCGCCACCTTCGCGGCCCTCCGGAGCTGCGGGGACTGCGAGAGGGAGAGAGTCGCAGGCCCCCGGCCGCAGGATGGTGGCGGGGCGGTCCCCGGCCCGCAGCCCGGGTAGCTGGCTGTTCCCCGGGCTGTGGCTGTTGGCGCTCAGCGGTCCCGGGGTGCTGCTGCGCGCCCAGGAGCAGCCCTCCTGCAGAAGAGCCTTTGATCTCTACTTCGTCCTGGACAAGTGAGTGTGCGAGGGAGGGCCAGGGTCTCCTGGTGAGGGCGGCACTGGATCAGCTGGGGCTGAGGCTTGAGTTGCGTGTGCGCGCCCCGGGGAGTGGTGCTGGAAACCCGCCGAGGGGTGCCCTGTTACTGTCTTCTTCCAGAGGACAAGCAAGTTCGGATCTGTGTGGGCTGAGATCAGCGGGGTGCGGGGTCGTGATTGGAGCCCCGAGCTACTTGGCTCTTTAGGGAGTTGGGACATTCAGTTTGCCAGTTTTGGGGCCTCTTGGAGGGGGCGTGGCCTCCTGGGGGGTAGCATTCTTGGTCCCAGGAACCCAAACCCGACTCAGTCCGCCCCTGAGTCTTTACCCACCTTCTTCACCCTGGCTCGAACGCAGGCCAAAGTTAGCCTGGTTTTATTCTAATCATAGGGCTTTCACTGGAGCCAGGAAAAACCTAGGGTTAACATAGCCAATGTGGTTTGCATTTCCTTCCAAATAAGGCTTTTGTGTTTATTCTGAAGAGCTGGGTTCCACTCTAAACAATTAGCAGGCAGGTAGTCCCCCTAGAAAATGGGCTGACTTCCGTAACTTTGGGTAGCACCAAAGTTTCAGCTACAGATACCCTTACTTAGCTTGAAAAAGAGGCCCGATGCCCCCCATCTTCGTGACATTGAAGAAGGAACCAGTTTAGAATGGTTATCTTTTCAGTTCCGTGTTTTGTTTCTCTGATCAGTTCAATTTCATCTTTCAGGTCTGGGAGTGTGGCAAATAACTGGATTGAAATTTATAATTTCGTCCAGCAACTTGCGGAGAGATTTGTGAGGTATCTTTCTTACTTTACTTTTCTAGGCAGTGGAGAAGTAGAGCAAAGTGTAGAATTTCCCTTTTCTAAAGCCTTTTATAGGAAAAACCTTTCCTGAAATGTTGCTTTTAAGTGCCTCAAGGTCGTAATTGCACACGCGCTTTTATTAGGACAGCCCTTCAGTCCTTGAGGGCTTATTTCATCTGGATCCCAGAAACCTGGCTCAGACTCTGGGGAAGCATCTTCAAATACTATTCCAAATGTCATTTTCTTTCCGAATTTTCATCTGTTTTGAATTTCAGTTATACTTTCTCGTAATTTATCACATTAAAAAATTTTATTTGAATAGTATCCATAATGAATTTTTCCTTTCCACACATTTCTTAGCATTATAGAGGGCCTCATTAAAACAAACAAAAAGTGTTGGAAAACTTCAAATGAACATGTGTTAATAACCTACTACCAGAAAAGGCACTTGTGTGTGTGTTTAAAGCAACGACTTGTGTTTACACAATGTGTGGGTGTGTGGTTGGTTTAAAATTTAACTGTTCTATATATGCAATAAGCATCACCAGGAAAGACTGGTTTCCTCTCCTATAAAAAGCATTACTGGTATGAAATCCAGCTTACTCTCTTATTTAGAGGTAACTAGGAATTAGTGGCATCTCCTATTTAAAAATAACCCCAGGACACTAGGCTTTTGAAGCTTTCTTCTTCTTCTTCTTTTTTTTAAAAGAAAAAAAATTCAATGAGCAAACACAAGTTTATCAAGATAATGGAAAGGACATGAATAGGAACTGTATCATTAAATATTGCTTCTTTCAGTCTTGTTAGCCCAAATGTTTTCTGTAAAACAGGCTTGGATGATCAAAACATTTTGAAAGTCATGTTGCAAGTAACTTCAAACAATCTGTAGAGGCCTAGGCAATCCTTGCTTTCAGTTATTGGCAGCAGTAAAGTTATCCCTATAAAAATGTATGCCTGTCCATGTTCAATCATCAGTCCCTTGCTTAAGAAGCCAAGTTTAACACTCATTTCTGGACAGGGTCTGAGGTAAAACTGTCTAGGAAAGAAAAACAAACAAGATCTTATATCCTTAAATGTCAAAGGCAGAACAAACAGTTGTTTATAAATTTTCTAATTTAATCCTTCAATGTGCAAAGACTGTCATGTAGACTTTGATCAAAAGCAATGAATAACATCACTGCAACATTTTAAAGAAGGAGGCTTTTATTTTACTCATTGATTTTTTAAGTTGGAATTCTATAATACAGAGTTGTCTGGCTCAAGCCTAGTTGCTCAGTTATTCAATATATTGTAGGAAGTGAATAAGGGGTGACTAATGAAGAGACAGACTTTAAAAATATGTAGAAGCCTTTGAGAGGATTCTGATTTTAAGTTTATAGATTCTAGTTTCATGTGTTCAGTTTTGGATCTTAGTTTCAGAGGGTGTCTGAGAAACAAGAACCATTCTGTGAGAGAAATGCTGAAAACTTGAAAGATACAGCTGACTGGGGCACTTGTTGCCAGTGGGAAAGGGGATGATTGAGACTTAGAAAATAAAAAAAATGCCTAAGCAGAAAGTGATTTATCAGTTTCTTTCACATTCCTCTTGACTCTTAATAAGTAGTCTTACTTCAGGATGACTTTTATATAGACTAATATAGTAATTGTCATTAAGTCAAACTGGCTACTCTCTAGCCCTAAGTATTGGTAACCATAATCACTTTGAAGGGCCTGGCCTCATTTAAAGGAAATGATGTAGAACACCAAGGGAAGAGGAGTTTTCTACAAAAGAATTTTACGTCAGCTTAGAATTTATCTTTCCAGTTAGTCTCTTTCTAAATGCAAGTCCTTATGGGTCACGGAGCAATATTTGAGTGCTTAGAAGCATTTACTAAATCCAAAATGACTTATGCAACAATACTAAGCAGAGTTCATCTATTTACTTAGGGAATGTCATTTAAAAGAAGCCTGGACCATTCAGTGAGACCAATTTTAAATGAAACTCCCTAGCTATACATCTGTATTATATCAATATTTCTTTTAAAAATGTTTTAACTGCCTCTTTTCTTATTTTGCAGCCCTGAAATGAGATTATCTTTCATTGTGTTTTCTTCTCAAGCAAGTATTATTTTGCCATTAACTGGAGACAGGTTAGTACATTATCATTTCACTGCAGGCTTTTAGTAGAGATGAATTTTAAAGGCATGATTGATATTTCCAAGTGGTGATTCAGGCCTCTCAGTGGAATTGAGCAGATGCACAGACAATTCAGTTCTCTAATAGAAGGGAAAGGAGGTATGAGTATTATAAAAGAGCAGACAATCTGAAAATCAATATCGTTTATACTGGCTGTGGGCTGCGTAGTGGAGTCTGGATCCCTGTCTTAGTTGTATATTCACTACTTCCTTTCTTTCTCGCCTCTCTGTTACTGTAAGTAGTTCCACATTTTTCTTGTTTACATACAATGCATGAATCAACCAGGAATTTGAAGAACGTTGAAGGGGAGAATGACATGTATCCTTTTAGATAATTTCTTAGATTCAGCAGATGTCCTGGATTTCTAGTCTTTCTCTGAGGTCCACTGATGCTGAATATTCACCTTTATAAAGGAATTTAGGATATATCAATATATTTTTATATCTATCTATCTATCTAATCTCCTTAGTGCTTTTAAAAGGTGTCTTTTTTCCAAACCAATGTCACTGTATTTTATATGACCATTTCTATGTCATTTAAACAGTGTCAGTGACAAGTTAGAAATAGTCATTGATATGTTTTATTTTATTTCTATTTTTTTGAAACAGAGTCTCACTCTGTTGCCCAGGCTGGAGTGCAGTGGCACTGTCTTGACTTACTGCAGCCCCCACCTCCCAGGTTCAAGTGATTCTCATGCCTCAGCCTCCCTAGTAGCTGGGAATACAGGCACATGCCACCACACCTGGCCAATTTTTGTATTTTTTTTAATAGCGAGAGGGTTTCACCATATTGGCCAGACTGATCTCAAACTCCTGACCAATGTGCTGGGATTACAGGTGTGAGCCACTATGCCACCTCATTAATGTATTTTAAAGAATGGGATCCATAGTGAGAAGGGAGCTTTTATTCTTCATTTTTGTGTCTACTTTAGCTAACACAAAATATGTAAGCTAGTTCTTTCTCAATAAATTCTTGTTGTATGAATGAGTGGTTTCCTGTGATTTTGAAATAAAATTTCTCCAAACTGTAGTTTTAGCAAGGGAAACTGGTGTGTTTTGTTTTGCATGATATGTGAATTTCTGAAAAGTTAACTGTAAAAACATTTTTTTTGTAAATTAAGTTTTCCCTTGAAAAGGTCAAAAAATCACAATATTTAAAGGAACTCAGGGAGGGAACTTGTTTATAATTCGCTTAACTGATTTAGAAAATTATCCCCACAAGATTTTAATCTTTGTGCTTTTAGTTTTGCTTTTCCTAAAGAGGAAATCTCTCTGTAGATGCTGAGGGCAGCCTAGGATCTTGTCTTCTCATTGATACTTCTCCTCGTTCCTTCCTTTCTTTTTTAAAAAAATTTTATTTTATTTTAATTTTAAGTTCTGGGATACATATGCAGGACATGCAGGCTTGTTACATAGGCAAACATGTGCCGTGGTGGTTTGCTGGACCTATCAACCCATCATCTAGGTATTCAGCCCACGTGCATTAGCTGTTTATCCCAAGGCTCTCTCTCTGGCTCCCCTGATAGGCCCCAGTATATGTTGTTCCCCTCTCTGTGTTCATGTGTTCTTATTGTTTAGCTTCCACTTACGAGAACATGTGGTGTTTGGTTTTCTGTGCCTGTGTTAGCGTGCTGAGGATAATGGCCCTCCTTACTTTCTTGTGTGGATGTGAATCTCACCAGGAGCCAGAGCCATGGTAGTCCACAACCCATGTACGGCAGCTTTCTATGCCCAGTGATTTCACAGTTCTTGCCTTTATGAAAATGAATTTTCTCCATTGCCCAGCTTAATTTCCAAAGAGACAGCTTTGAATTTAGCTTCTCCAAAAAAACAAAAGAAAAAAAAAAAAAGAACCATTTTAACATTTATGGCATTCATATATATAGAAACACACTTAACATCATGCCAGGCATGTAGAAGCTCTCAGTCGTTGATAGCTACAAACATTGTGCCAGGTTCTTTGCTAGACACTTTGCATATGGTTCCTCAGCATTTTGAAGTGTAGGTCACTGGGTGAACAGATTGGTGTTGCTTAGACATCATGGAAAGGGTTTAAAATCTTTAACCTACATTCGAGATTCTTCTGTCATCATTGGTTGAATCTAATAGGGGAGACACTGAAATGGGTTACAGAAGAGGCCTTTCTTTCAAGAGGTAGCATAGTGATGCAGCTAAGAGTCACTAGACCAAATCTACCAGTGTTTAAATCCTGGCTGTCCAATTACTAGCCAAAGATCAAGGACAAGTTGCTTAACCTCTTGCTGCTGCTTTGTTTCTCATCTATATAATGATGGCAATGATGATGATCATAGTAATACCCACCCCATAAAATTGTTACATGAATGAAAGTTGATGAATGTGAAGTATTTAGAACAGAGTCTGTTACATAAGTTTTCAAGAGACAAAAGCTTTATCACTATTATTATCATCTGGAGCCAGGCAATATACAGCGTTTTAATGATCAGAGAAGAATCGTGCTTATGTAAACAGAATGTTGTCCTGCTTAAAAGGATTTATAATATTCCAAGAGGAATTTTAATAATGCTACTTGCAACTTTTTTTATACGTAACTGGCTTCACTGTTTCTTCCTAAATATAAAAACTTTAAGTTTTAGTAAATTTCACTGTGGCATTTTTAGTTAGTTTGGGGTGGCAGAAAAGAACACTGAGAATGCCTAGGTTAGAGTTCCAGTTTTTCAATTACTAATTTGGAAACTTGGGGCAAATTGTTTACCAGTGTGTCAGTTTTTATGTTCATAAAGTGCAGGACATAAAATCTGCCTTGTTTTCTTAGTGTTATTGTGAAAATCAAAATAAAACAATGTGTAGAAAGGTACTTTGTATAGCATAGAACAATCTCCAATAAAGGACATTATTTTCTTCTTCTAGATTGCTCTTTTACTAATTTTATTTGAAGTTTCTATGGTCCTCTATATTTGGATATAGAGTCACTTTTCTTCTATTACACACTTTTAAGTGTGAAGAAACAATTTGCATATAATATGCAGATCAGTAAACAAGTGATTCCACAACTATTGTGAATCTTTGTTTCAAAAAAGCCCAGAAATTGGAATTCTGCATATAAACTATTAATATCTTGATGTCATATATCACACTCAAAAACAGATTAGAGTGTGTGAGGAAAGCAAAGGTTAAGCAAAGAAAACCAAAGGTTAAGCACTGCAGGATTCACAATTTTGTTTCTAGCCCTCATAATTCTTTAGAATATAGGTAAATATGAGAATTAGCTTGTTCATGTTTCTCAGAGTGTTGCTAAAGATTTTCAGTAGAAATGAGGCAAGATTGGAAGGTGGTAAATGCTTACAGTGGGACTGTGTCTTCTGTTATGCTTTTAGCATGGTATATCTGGTACTATGTAAATGCGTGAATAAAGTAATAAATATGCCAAGAAATGATGTGATGCATTTTATATACTTGTTACTTAAAAACTTTATTCTTTTAAATACTTTAATTCGAGCTGGGCATGGTGGCTCACACCTGTAATCCCAGCACTTTGGAAGGCTAAGGCAGGCGGATCACCTGAGCTCGGGAGTTTGAGACCAGCCTGACCAACATGGAGAAATGCTGTCTCTACTAAAAGTACAAAAAAATTAGCTGGGGATGATGGCACATGTCTGTAATCCCAGCTATTTGGGAGACTGACGCAGGAGAATTGCTTGAACCTGGGAGTCAGAAGTTGCGATGAGCCAAGATTGAGCCATTGCACTTTAGCCTAGGCAACAAGAGTGGAACTCCATCTCAAGAAACAACAACAAACCTTTAATTTAAAACACTCCCTTCTTTTCTCTTGTGCTCATGATTTTTATTATCTATATGCCTGTTAGTCCATTCATCCATCTACCCAACCACCTACCTAAAGATTTGCTTATCTTATAATCAGTGCATTAAGTACTGTGAAATCTGGGTGACACAAAGATAAGTAATCCAGTGTGTGCTTGAGTAGAGGTATATACATACACATAAATACCCCAGGGATGTATTACAGGGTTAGGTAAGAGGAAAATGCCAGGTGTTGATTCAGTATGAAAATACTCAGTCTTTCAGTAGTACAGAATTTGGAATCAAGACTAATTAAAAAATATTTTTGGTTGTTATTTTGCATAATTGGGGATAGTGAATTAAGCTCAATTCTGTTAAATATTATGCTACTAATGTTACAGAGATTTAGTTGAAAACATTTATTGAACAATTATGCACCAGGCAGAATAATTTTCCATGTATTGCTTCATTTAATCCTCATATGAACTTCATGTAATAGATACTATTATTACCTCAACTTTACAAATGAAGAAATCAAAACTGACAATGATAAAGCGGCTTTTTCAAGCACACACAGCTAACAAGTCCCAAGCAGTATATGGGCTGGAATAATCTTTTAGATAAAAGCAGGTCTTGCCACTCTCATGCTTAAAGCAGTCTAATCACTTAGAATGGAAAGCTAGTGCTTCCCAAAGTACCTAAAAACCCTATCCAGTCGTCCCACCCAGTCCTCTCCTACAACATCGTGCGACACAATCTAGCTCTAGTGGCATTCTTTCCATTCCCTGAACAGACAGAGCTTGTTTCCACATTAGGACCTTTGCTCTTTCTCTGCAGCAGATCTGCCCCTAGCTGGCCTGTTCTCATCATTTAGGTTTCATCTCATATGTTACCTTTTCTGAGACACCTTGCCTGGCCACCAGGTCTAAGGAACCACATCTCTCCTCCCCAGTAATCTCTTACAATACAGTATTTGGTTATCACAGTTTGAAATTGTTCTGTTAGTTAATTTATTTTTATCTTGATGACTCTAATGTAAACATGAAAGCAGGGGATACTCATTTATCTTGTTCCCCCATGTATGCCAACACCTAGAACTCTAATGTAAACATGAAAGCAGGGGTTCTCATTTGTCTTGCTCCCCTATGTATGCCAACACCTAGAACAGAGCCTGACACCTAGTAGATGCTCAATAAATATTTGTTGAATGAATGATTGAGCTGATATGACGCCAGAACCTTAGTTATTAGCTGCCATCATAGATTATCTTTTTGTGACTATACCACACAATAAATTTGCTTATTTTTATATTTGCTATTTTTCTTATTACTGTTCTTACAAATCAGTTATAAATATTTACAACTCCCTTTTACTACATTTTCCCCCAAATTGAAAATGTCTTATAATTGTTTGACCTGAGCACAATAATCAGTTACTTGGGGAAAAAAATTTTCTGTAGGCAAACTTGTAGGAAATTATAGAAAAGTCACTTAATTACTTTTGGACAATATACACATTTCTATATTTGAATTTTTTTTCTAATTTCTTAAAAGCTGAATTAAAAATTTACTCGTGGAAACATTTTTCTTTATATACAGTTAGTAACTTATTAATTGGTACATTCATTTTGGAGGAAACTTGATAGTTATCTATAAAAGTCTAGACGGTTCCTATCATCAATTCTACTTTTTGGGAGTATGTCCTACTGAAATACTAGCATTAACATGCAAAGGTAAATCTGTACACAAAATTGGCTACTGCAGCATTGTACATAATAGTGAAAAACTATGTTCAATCTAAATGCGTATCACTTGATGATCCTGTAATTAAATTATATACATAGGATGGAACACTATGCAGTTATTAAGAAATAGGAAAATCTATACATATTTACATGAAAATATAAATGAGATATATTAAGTGTAAAAGCAAGTTAGAGACACTCTAGTATGATTTTATTCTTATAAAAAAAAGCAAACAAAATTTCTAATTGTTTATATGGTGGTGGAGCGTATGTGATTGAAAATGCATGAAAAGAAGTCTAAAGAACATACAACAAATTGTTAACAATGACACTGTCTTAGGCATGAGATTGAAGGTGGGAAAATCCTTCACAATTTTAACGTGTGTGTGTGTGTGTGTGTGTGTGTGTGTGTGTGTGTGTGTGTCTGTGTGTGGTTTGATTTTATTTTAGCAAGAATGTATTATTTATAAAAAAAAAAGAATGCTGAAATTAATGTTACTATCTTGGAATCAAATGGGATTCAGAGGTTGGAAACAAGAAGCATTCAGGAGTAGAGTACATTCAGTTACTACTATGGAGAGTCCTGAAGGCTTTTTGTTAATGAAAAGACCAGGACTGGACCTTGGGTCGAATAAGCATAAGAACTACATACTAGCTGTATGGCCTCTGACAAATTACTTAATCTCTTGCTGCCCAATTCCTGGGCCAGTTAATAAATGTGAATTATTCCCACCATACAGTAATCTTGAGACAAGTAAATGTGTATAATGCATGACAAGGACAAATTAAAGTTCTGACACATAGAAAGAACACAATGGGTATTTATAACTTTATCAATTCACTTTTATTTCTTTGCTTCTATCACCTACCTGCAACTAGCTACCTTTTAATATTTCTTATTTATAATTTTTTTTTCATTTTTTCTTGTTGTTATTTTGATGATTGGATAGGAAGGAGGCTAAGGCTAACGTGGGGTTTGGCAGTTATCAGTGTACGCCATCCTTATTTTCATTATGATGTGCCAGGATTCAAACAGATGTTTAAAGAAATCAAAAGATTATGCTCAATGTTGCACAGCTAAACAGCTAGGTCCAGGGTTCACACCCAGGCCTGATGCTGAGTGTGAGCACTTCACCACCACACTGTACTCACTCTCCAGGTTCCCCTTCTCCAGTTTTCACATTGGTCAGAATTCATCATAACTCAAAATCACTGTCATTCCTTAAGTTTATTCTCTTTTTAAAAACCAGTCAGGTGGTGACAAGATGAGACAATAGTTGGGTCAGCTAAAAAATCTTCCATGAGGGAAGTATTTACTCCTGTTTAGAAAAGTCTGTTTTGGCCACACGTTGTGCTAACTCTGAGGGGTTCAGGCAGGGCAGCTGCTCAGAATCTAGTGATGGACATGTTAGCAGTCACTTTCACTGAAGTCCCACATCTGTTTTATGAGGATGTTCTAGAAAATTAGTAACATTGTTACTCCTGTCTGGGAGACAGACCTAGCACATGGAAGTGGTAAAATGCAGGGGTCAATTTTTCATGATTTAGTAAGGCAGTGAGTGGGAAAATGGAGTAAAAATGTGCAAAATGCAGCAGGCATGAACTTCAGGTATGAATTGAGTACCACACTTTGGCAGGTGTAGACCAAATTGGAAAACATTTTTGACAAAATTCGGATTATACAACATACTTTGTGAGCAGATATTTCTGGATGGATTTCATGACTGCTACCTTGAATTCACTGGTCTGGACTCTGGATGACACAGAAACCTTGGCATGTGTTGGCATTAGCATGACATGTTAAATAAACAGTAAGCATAGTTTTACATAAACTATAGTAAGATATAGCTAAAATCTGTTAGTTCCTAAGATTATAGATTGTGTTAACAATGTTTATCTTTAGAAAATAATCTTTCACTCATTTGAAGCCTTTAAACAATTTTTAATTGAGGAACTTGGCAAGAACAAATTACGTGCTAGAATTTCATCCTTTTAATACACACACACACACACACACACACACACACACACACACACTCTTTTTACTTTTTAAAATCTGTGTCTAGGCCTATGATTTACTGACCTCAATCGATAGAATGCAGCAGACATGAACAGGAAACTACCAGTTTCAGTTCTAGGCCTAAGATTTATTAAGGCATGGTAGTTTCCTCTATCATTTTCTTGGAAACCACCTGCAATATGAAAACTTTGACTACTGTGAGACGACCATGCTAGGAAGAAGCCCAACCTAGCCATGTGGAGAAGCCAATGGAGAAGCCATTGATTCTCGTGGAGGAGAATCAATACTCTGGGTAACAGTCCTAGCTGAGCTTCTAGGCAATAGCCAGTATCAGCACTAGCACCAACATGCTAAGCATATGAAGGCATTCCACTTCTAGCCATTCCAGTGGTTCAATTCGTGGTATGTGAAGCATAAGAACTGCTCATTCAATGCACAGTGTCATGAGAAATAATCAATTTTGCTTATACCACTAATATTGTGGTATAGTAGTGTTCCCTTATCTGAGGAAGATCTGTTCCAAGAAGCCCACTGATGCCTGAAACAACAGGTAGTACCAAACCCTATGCATGCTATGTTTTTTTCTATGCATCCATAGCTATGATAAAACTTAATTTAGAAATCAGGCACAGTAAGAGATTAACAACCATAACTAATAATAAAATAAGACATTTATAACAATATACTATAACGAATCCTTTCAGTAACCCCATGGGGAAGACATTTATATTCTTATTTTATGAATGAAGAAACAAAGTTGAGCTTGGAACTAATCTCTATTCTCTCTGTCTATAAGCCCATGCACATCTTCATCCATACCATCCCAGAAACTGTATTCATAGTTTAAGAGATTATCCTATTTACCCAAAACTCTTATACAGAAGCAATGACTGGCAAAATAGGTAATGCAAAACCCATTCCAACAACACAAGAAAGTTTTACAATTAGGTTAAATCAGAGGTTCTTAATCCTGGTAGCACATTAGAATATGTTGGGGAGTTCTCAAAAGACAGTGATAACCCTGACCCATCACAAACCTGTGAATTAGAATCTCTTAAAATAAGAGTACAGAAGAGCTTTTGAAAAGCCCTTCAAATGATTCCAGTGTACAGCCAGGGTGAAGAACTGCGTTGCATCTATAGAGCTTTATGTGAGTGATCCCGCTGACTGAGTACGAAGAATTCTCACACCACTGTGTAGAATCATGGTGTTCATGTATAACAGTTGCTCAACCAGTTGGATGTAGACTGAAATCCAACGATTGACTGAAATCCAGAAGAGCTTTGAAATCTGGAAAGTTAAGATGATGTGCATTGGAAAGTTCAAGTACTATACAGACACATCATATAAAGAAAAAGTACGAGATACTGAAAGTAAAATTAAGCCTTCATTGTTAGCTGTGCAATTCAAGATTCTCTGAAAACTATTTTATGACACCATGATTTCAGCCTATCTTTGTTTTAGTTATAATGCCATGCATACCTTTAAAATATCCAGAGTGTTTTGGAGAAAAGCCACTTATATGGCACAACACATGGCAGTTGTGGTGGCTATTTTTCCTTCCCTTCCTCACACCCCTGCCGCTCCCTTCTCCTTCCCTTCCCTGCGCTTCTCAGCAGAGAAATTGAGAGATACAAACAGAGCTGAAAGTACTAATTTCATACATTTGAAAAATTAGCCAAGTCCATGCATAGTGGCTCAAGTCTGTAATTCCAGCACTTTGGAAATCCAAGATGAGAGGATTGCCTGAGGCCAGGTGTTTAAGACCAGCCTGGGCAACACAGTTAGACCACCTCTCTATAGAAAAATTTAAAAGTAGCTTGGTATAATGGTATATGCTTGTAGTCTCAGCTACTTAAGAGGCTGAGGTTGGAGAATTGCTTGAGCCCAGGAGTTTGAAGTTGCAGTGAGCTATGATCATGCCAGTGCATTCCAGCTTGAGTGACACAGAGTGAGATCCCATCTCCAAAATAAATAAATAATACATATGTGTATATACATATGTATCCATATATATACATAGATACATACATATATGTATATACATTTGTGTATATATACATATATGTGTATATATATGCATGTGTATATATGTATATACATATATATGTGTGTATATATATACATGTAGACAGAGGAGTCACACACACACCACATATATATACATGTATATATATGTATATATGTAGAGAGAGGAGTCACACACACACACACCCTCCCCACAAATATATACATGTATATATGTACATGTATATATATGTGGGGGGGGTGTGTGTGTGTGTGTGTGTGTGTGACTCCTCTCTCTCTGTCTTCTTTCCCCTCTAGTTGATAATAGAGTTTGGCCCCCTGACTCTCAATTAAAGAAAAGAAAACACAGGCCTTTAATATACCATTTTGTTTGTTCAAATCCTGTCTCTTTCAAAAAAGTATTTGAGGCTGCATGAAAATTAGTGTTGCAGAAAATTAATAAAATATAAAAAGAAACATGCTAAGATTTTGGAAAAGAATGAAACACTATGATAACCACAGGAACTTAACAGAATTTTCTAAATGAGTAAGAAATTTACTGTGGGCTTCCCTGGTATTCAGGGGAAGAAATAAGTTTGTGTAGCCGTCGAGTGCAGAAAAGAGGAAGTGCATAGCAACCACTTAGGGGTGACAAAGAAACTTCTGCTGTGAGGCATTATAGGGAATGATGCATGTCATGACAGCAGCATCCTTGACAACAGCTTCACAACATAGACAAAGTAGTTTCAATATTACTTTTCCATGTAGTTGAAGATATAATTTTAAAGGCAAACTCAGTGAAACTGATCTTCTATGATGTTGAATTCGAGGAGTTGAGCTTATCTTTATAACACAACCTTTCTTTCTTCTTCTTTTTAAATTTTTTTTTTTTTTTTTTTTTTTTTTTTTTTTTTTTTTGAGACGGAGTTTCGCTCTTGTTGCCCAGGCTGGAGTGCAATGGCACGATCTCGGCTCACCGCAACCTCCGCCTCCTGGGTTCAGGCAATTCTCCTGCCTCAGCCTCCTGAGTAGCTGGGATTACAGGCACACACCACATGCCCAGCTAATTTTTAGTATTTTTAGTAGAGACGGGGTTTCACCATGTTGACCAGGATGGTCTCGATCTCTTGACCTCGTGATCCACCCGCCTCGGCCTCCCAAAGTGCTGGGATTACAGGCTTGAGCCACCACGCCCGGCCTTCTTTTTAAAATTTTAAGCATGTTCTCTCTTAATTTCATTTAGAGGTTTTTTGTTTGTTTGTTTTTTGTTTTTTAACATTACAGTGTGGATGAATGATTTCTGTTTTTAACCTACTACATCATTTTGCTTTTTCCCCATTAAGTGCCTACTAATTGAAAAACTTAATATTTATTTTTGTTGCTTGGGATTCTTTGAGGGTCTGAGATCTGTCTGCCTTGTCTTGTTTTGGCCTTCATTTCCCCTAAAGTAACACCTTGTTGATTGATAAGAGGCTGACAGACTTCAGGTAGTTACCCTGGAGAGAGTACAAAGCCAAGACTCACATGTGTCTTTCTTGGCTATAGAAAAGGAGCACTTTCCTCTTAGGATCATGTAGCTGCAAAAGTAATGATGGGATTAAGTGCAGCTTGAAATCTTACGGTGGCAGGTATAGATATGGAGAGAAAAACCACAAAGTGCTGCTCTCTCTCTTCTAATGTAATAAACTAGCAGAGACCTGCCTGTATAAAAACACCCTGAATTCATGTTTGGCAAGTTCCTTTAGCTTAAAGTCTTGTGCTGGTGTTTTCTGCACAACATTTCATGAATGAATGAAAAAATAAATGGATGAGTCTCAGCAGCAATGGTGAACTGATCTGAACTGAATGAAGGCTGTTTTATGCAAAATCTGTTTGTGTAAACTTGCATTTCACTTGTCTTTTTTATTTCCCTTTTGGCAGCAAACATTAATGCTTGAGGACACATTGCCACCCATTTCTGAAAAGCACCAAATATTTGATTTTTATCTGCATTCAGGCAGAATCAGTTTCAAGTTGTTTCTGTAGATATCAAACATAAATATTTTAGATACAACAAGCTTATGAATTACATAACTTATGCTTCATCCTTGGAATTATAATTTTTTATGGTATATTGAAAAATGTTATTGAAGACTTATTTTGCAAAATGACATAATAAGTACAGAGCAGGGAAATACATCATAAATAAAAGACATGGTAATAGCCTAATGTAAACTTTCAGTGTAGTTGAAAAGTGAAGATTCAAATTAAATTTAACCAGTTAAATTATTAGAAAGTTGCATGTTTTTAAGAGACAACATTTTTTTATCATGGTAAAACATGAATATGTGTATGACTAGAAAGCTTGGGGTGCCTCGGAAAAAGTGAGTGTAATGAAGTTAAAGAAAGGTTCAGAGTAGGTAGATTTTAAGCCAAGTATGTAAAAAGACAATTAGCAAGAGTTAGTAGAGATGAGTGAACAGGAAAGAGAAAAATAAGGGTCATACCTTGAACATTGTCTTCTGTTTTCTCAAGACTTCGTGAGATGGAAAACTTGTCTGAAAATAATTTCTATTATGATATAAAAATATAATCAAGAAGTTACTTTTAAAACATATACAAGGCTCTGATGAATGGATTGTTTATTTCAAGTAAATTGATTTTACTTGAAATATTGAAACACAATATTGCAGCCTGACAAAATGTTTCAAAATTATTTTTGACATATTTTATAACAGCATTTGATATATACACACATATACATATACATATACATATACATATACATATACATATAAAATGTGTATGACCCCAGTAAGTTTCTTTAAGATAATACTTCTTATAATTAATCTCCTTCACTATCATCATTAGCAGGTGTGAGTACTCTTGATGTGTTATTTAAAGTTTTATAATTCATTTTATCATTTCAAGAATTTTACATTTAAAAAGGCATTTCTTGTCACTTCTCAGCTTTTTGGCTAAGATCAAGTATAATATCCATTCTCATCAGTTTAAAAAGGCATTTTTTTTTGCTTCTGTTGAAAAAGTCTGAAAACAATATCGTAAGAATATCTCTTCTGAGCTTTTGAATTTATTATAAAACAAGTTTCGAATTTAATTTAGATAATTTTGTAACATTATTTTACTTATCTTTTAAGATTACTGTGGTTTCATTTATTTTTGAGGTTTCAAATCTATATTTTTAAAACCCGAAAATTTGAGTCTTCCCTTAACTCATACACATAAAACAGCTCTTAATAATATTGTAGTCATACCCCATTTAGACAAACTCGGTTGGAATAGTGAGTTAGTCATAATGAAAGAAATTATTCTATAGTTTTTATTTGTTTTCATTCAGAGTGTCTCTTCCAAGAATTTATTAGTTTCTAATTCATCTATCTATCCATTAATTCATCCATCTATCCTCCTCTTATTTTTTCATTCATTCATGAAATATGTATTAAGTGCCTACCATGTTTAAGGGAATGTGCGGGTGTCTGGATGGGTGAGAAGATATCACAAAAGTGAATAAATCTTGAAACTTATGACTCTGGGAGACAGTAAGATAAAATGTTAATTTCCTTAAGGGCTAAAAAATGTGCTTTAGCAATTCTCAGATAACAAGGAAAATTTCTCACTTCTAGGGAGATGGAGTGAGTGTTTCAGAAATGCTTTGTCATTGAAGCTGAGCTTCTGAATCCTTGTATTTTTGTGGATGAGGGAAGATACGTTTTGCTCCTTTTAGAAAAACAAGAGTGATTGAAGATACCTGTTCTCAGCTCAGAAGGCCTAGAGTATACTTAGATTTTTCAAGACACTGCTAGTAAATCTATGTCTATTTTTGCTAGTTAAAACACAGAAGTTATTGAATACTTGCTAAAATGACAAAAAGTATAATAATTTATCTGCCTTCAAAGCCGTGTTCTTTCCTCTACTTCCTACTGAAGAAATATTAGTTACAATGCTGGCATGTTTTTTAAGTAGTTTTTATTGTTATCTTTGCTCATTTTTTCTTTTGTTTAATATTATTTTCAGAGGCAAAATCAGTAAAGGCTTGGAGGACTTAAAACATGTTAGTCCGGTGGGAGAGACATATATCCATGAAGGACTAAAGCTAGTAAGTTATTTTACATTTCTAAGCATGGGAGAGAGTGCTTTCTTATTCTGTAATGAAATATAACCCTCTAGCAAAGCTCAGTAACCTCTTTACATATTTATCTTAAAAAATTTTTAAGTGCTTTTAGTTGTTCTAGAAATGAGACAAGTAGAAAAAATTATTTACTGTGATGATGAGAAAAGTTAGGATGGCATTTTGCCTTTTAAGGAATTTTCCATTTCCCTGTGGTTATATTAAGATTAAGCAGCCACAGCTAAAAATCTAAATAATTTAAACCCAATAGTAACTACTCTGTAATGTGAATATATGCATATTTCAAATAAAATAGTTAACACAAATTACCCTGTTTTAAAAGCTAGCCAGTAATATTTTGATTTTGTCAGACTTACAAATTCAGCTTGATGGAACATGCTGGTTAAAAGTTAAAATTAAATTGTGAGTTGGATAATTATTCTTCATTTTCAGGCGAATGAACAAATTCAGAAAGCAGGAGGCTTGAAAACCTCCAGTATCATAATTGCTCTGACAGATGGCAAGTTGGACGGTCTGGTGCCATCATATGCAGAGAAAGAGGTGAGTATTGAACTGAGACTGTTCTCTACACCCCACAGTATATTGCTGTGTGTCTCGGAATGTATAGCTTGATATTTGAATAATTCACTTTCTCCCTCTCCCCTCTTTCTTTCTTTCTCTCTCTCTCTCCCTCCTCTTTTTCCATAGGCAAAGATATCCAGGTCACTTGGGGCTAGTGTTTACTGTGTTGGTGTCCTTGATTTTGAACAAGCTCAGGTGAGTTACAAGAGATCTGAAAACTTTAATCTGAAAAAAATCACTTAATTGTCTTAAGGATAGTTTAACAAATTCTTTTCACTGATGACGTTGTGACACTAGTCGATTGTTAAAGATTTTCTGTAGAAATGGCTATAGGTTTTGAGCTCTATCTTAATAATGCAAGAATTTTGATAGGTTTTGTTACTGAAAATGAAACTTTAAATCCCTTAAACAATTGTTTGGTTTGGTAAAATAATATAAGATAAACATTTGGCTTGAAGTGATACACATATTTCTGTTTCACTTAACTGACAAAATATTATTATCTTATATGTAATATATAGTATCATATATATTACAATGTTAGAATTTCTATTTTATTTAAAATTTGACTCTCAGGTATGCAGGAATTTCAGAAGTACATCTAATGGAAATTTGAAAAATTTTCTTACAAACCATCTTTTTTCATGAGGTTTGAGGGTTTATATCTTAGAAAATGTTTCACTTACAAAGTTATTTTATATTTAAAATTTTGCTTGAGCATGGCTTAGACTCCTGAGTCTTATGCTGTTGATGGCTATTAGAGCTCTGCACTGTTTTGAAATTGCTCTTGGGGCCAACTTAATGGTACTATGACTGATCTCAGTTCATTTTGTGATAATACATTTAGAGTAACACTAATGTCCTCATCTTCAATTCCTGACCTTGAACACAGACCACAATGGTAAATTAATCCTATGGATTAATTTTTCAGATGAACATAACTGAAATGCAATGAAGTTTATAAATTGTTGTATGTGTCAGCCACTCCTTAATTAAGTCTTCTTCTTCTTTCTAAAGCTTGAAAGAATTGCTGATTCCAAGGAGCAAGTTTTCCCTGTCAAAGGTGGATTTCAAGCTCTTAAAGGAATAATTAATTCTGTGAGTATTTCTCTGGGGGTAGGAAGAGCTCATAATTTTGTGTATTTTTTAAACTATAAGAAGTAATATTAATATTCAGTGCAGGGAGTCATTATCTAGAGGAAAGAGATTAAGAAAGGGGTTTGTTTGGTATTGCAAACTGTAATTCTAAAGATCTGGATTTTAACTGACATTTGGTATTAAATCTCGCATGTTGGGTTCTTTGAGACTGGATTTTTGGTTTCAAGTTTAAGATTCTAAGTCTCAGACACTTTCACCCTGATTATGGAGTTAACTTTCTTGACACCCTGAAAGTTTTATAGGAGACATTTAAAATAAAAATTTGGATTGAAATGTGTGATTACTACCTTCTCCAAATATAGTATCTGTTAACTGTATCAGTCAGGCAACTCGAACTAGTGGCTATTTGACTGCATTTGTTGTTCTTTCCATTTAAATGATTAATAGTTTCACTAGAGCACATAATATTTCTGTTTGGAATTCTGTTGTGCTGTCTCTCGTGTTCATTAGAATCTGGGCTATCCTAAACAGGTATGGGGAAGGAGAGTGATGAAATGCAAAGCAAAACTCCTGGGCTTTCACAGCTGAGGTTTATGTTTCATTTTACTGCCTTTTGCTAGAAGCACTAGGAACAGTTGCTATTAAGTATTTATGATATTTGGTAAACACCATCCTAAAATGGAAGTGAATAATATATTTTCTCTAAGCCAAAGCATTTTTGAAAAAACTTTAGGGGGAAAAAAAATCTCAGTTTCTTCTAACATTTGGTTCCGAGATTTTAAATTTCTCTTTAAAGATCGTGTTTTTTAGAAACACAAAGTGAGATTTACTGAATTTGTTTTTAGTAGAATGTAAGCTTTTAAAAAAATTAATGAAACTTTTCAGAGAAAACATAATGCGGTTCCATCACATATCAGTACCTCTAGTGGACAAACCAAATCTTAAGTGCAGAATGGAACAGAGAATCAATTATTTTTGTAGTTTGCATATATTACTGGTTTAGGTTTCAGGGAAAAATTGCAGTATAAAAAATAGTAAATAATTTTATAGCTGAATTCAGAATAAATGCAGCTGGTAAAACTGTGATTTAAGTTTTGAAATATAGGATATGGTACTGACAATGTAAAAAGGAGAATAATTTGACCCTCTAAATAAACAAATCAGTGGGTCATATTTTAAATAAAATTTTGTTTTCCTTTGGGATTTCTAATGATTTTTATAATTATGCTGGGAAGGAGCCTCTCTGGGCTATTCTCTTTGGATTTTTTTTTCTTATATGTAAAAGGTTTAACTCAGAATTACCCAGATGATGGATTAGGTTTCCAAAACTTTATTTTTATGGGTAATAACTACAGATTTCTCCTTCAAGGAATTAGTAGCTGAGTTCCAGAAGACATTATTATCATTGTTTTATCATGTTTGATAAATTTAATTTTTCTATTTTTATTAGGGACCCTTTAGAATGTAATTTCTAAGTATGGTCTTTCTTTCCTAAAGTTCTTGATGAACTTTAGCTTAAGTTATGTTGAAAGATTTAGCCTGGAATTAGGAAAATTTGCATCATTTTAGCCACATTTGCTGACAAAATCTCTTGAATGTTGTTTCGAGGGAGACCATGGTATAGCTTTCATGTCTATGCAGTTAAATCTCAGCTAGATTGTCACAAAGAGATGAGTAAATTATTTGCAGGAAAGTCACCTTCTGGGGAAGCCTTGTAGTATCTGGCAGAGTTGGCAAGTAGGAAGAAGGAACCATTACAACTATACCTAGTTTCATTAGTGGTTGACATTTTCATCAATGGGATGATAGATTGAGATTTTTGCCTACTTTGTAGAAATTAAAGACAATGTAAAATTTCATGTCTCTTCAAGGGCAAAGATTGCTCCATCCCTCATGGTGTATAAAATCTCTAATTTTGCCTTAAATTTGAATTGGACTTTGTAATTACATAATACCATTTGATTTAAAAATATATATTTGATCTTTAAAACAAATATAGTGTCTCTATCACAGGGTTAGGGGAGATAGAAGAGACTATCCTCTGTTCTTTATAATTTATCAAACTAGTGGGTGAAATTATACTATGGAATTCATTTACATAAAGCTAAATCAATGGAAGAAATAAAAAAAATTTAAGTCTTTCAGTTATATGGCACTATGAAGGCAGAATATTTGCTAAATTTATAATTTCTTTTTCCTGCTAGTTGTTTTTTGAAATACATCTGGCCTCATTGTCAGTGCATTAATTTTTTTGAAGTCAGTCTTTGAAAAAAATTGACAACATGGTTTTTAGTTTTTCTCTTCTCTCTAAAATCCAGTGACCAAGACGGTCTGGTCCCCTTAATTTTAAGTTATCATGTATTTTTAAGACATGATTGTCTAGAATTAATTTCTTAATCAGCAAGATTAAGAAAGTTTTATTTTGGAGCCTTTCTTCATTGTAGTTAAAAACAAGAAGAAACACTGTAGTAGTTCTGTCTTTTACAACTTCAGATTCAAGGGACTGAAAAGGCCCTTTGTTACAAACATCGTGCATGATAAAATTTTAATGTCTTCTCTAAAATGTATTTGATTCAGAAAATCATTTAAACATTCCTTTTTAATTTTGGGGAAAATACATTGTTTTAACATCTTTAGATTTCTATTAAGCAATCATGGCATGCAACATTTTTGGGGAATATTGATGTAATTTCCAATCTTAGCTAGTTGCATAAGAAGGTTTATAATGCATTATCTCAAGTAGATACTGGAGAAAACATTTCTTCTTTTTCTCCTCAATTAACTCGTTCTTTCATTAGTTCACTTACTGAGCTCTTACTCTTCTTAAGGCATTTTAAGATTAGAAGAAGGGATATAAACTTAAATAAGACATATTCTCTCTAAAGGGGCTTTAAATTAATGATTATTTGATATTTGGAGTATGGTAGTCTCCTGAAAGATTTACAAGTGTTGTGGGTATTTAGAGAAGAAAAATTTCAGTGAGTCACCCTATGGGATAAAAGATAATCTTATAATGTACTTGGTGTTAAATGCCAATGTGACTCTAGTGTAAGGTGGCATAAAGACAGGATAGGTTGAGTAATGTGAAGTTATGAGAGGCTTTTTAATGTGAAATTTGAACTGGACTCTGACTAGTGGGATAGCTTTAATCAGAAACAAAGAACACAGAGCTTCAAGAACAATCCAAGCTGAGTGGCTGAGGCCTAGGCTAGAGTGTGGTTTGCTAGGATCATGGAGGGTATGGGGGATAAATGTTGACGGGTCATCTGGATCCCGATTATGGAGACTTTCACATATTTGTTTTGAGAATTGTCTCTTATTTCATAAATAAGTAGGAAATTATGGGAGATTAATTTAGAGCATGGGATTTATGTGATGGCTATGCAGGTTTAGGAAGTGTACTCTTATAATAATGTATAAGATGATTTGGAAGATGATGATGTGTTATAAATCTTTTGCCATTGTCCTTGTGAGACATGGTAAAAGGAAGCCTGACATAGTGGAGACAGAATGAGGTTGGGAATAGTAAAACCTAGGTGTGAATTCCAACTCTGTCTCTCTTGCCAAGTGACCTGGGGTATGTCCTGTAATGTAATCTCTCTGAGTTTTAAAATGCTTAGTCGGATGGGGATAATGATTTTCATTTCATTGTTTTGTTTTCTTAAATTAAGTGGGATAACAATTGAAAATGACCTAAGTGAGAAGAGCTTGGCTTTAAAACATTGCTAGAAAACTAGGCATGGCAGGAAGCTAACCAGGGGCTAATGATGGGGCTACCAATCCTTCTGTAGGGCAGGCCACTGAGAGAGATGACCCCCAGTCTTCTTGAACAAGGTCTTAGGTATAAAAAGACATGGCACTGACATGGAAGAGGATCAAATTCAGCAGGTGGGTCATAACAACAAGGATTTTAGATAGTGTAGCATACAAAGTCAAGTATTTGCACATGCTCTGGTGCTGAATCCTCAAGCTGTAGGATCAGGACCTAGCTAACAACTTGGAAAGAAAATTCAGTATTACCATGACAAAAGCTATGCAGCATTTCTGGACCTTACATTTCATGAGAGCCACAATTTGTGTGGTGGGATTTATAGTACTAATTAGAAATTCAGAGAAGAAATTCAGTAGTTTGGAAAGAAACAGTGGACCATCATAGTTCTTTAGGGATTATTCTTGGCACTGGGATTCTGTCTTTCACAATGAAACTAGGTCAAGGATCATGAGGGAAGCACCTAATAACCTCTTTATTCTGGCAAGAATCATGTCAAGAACAGGACGGGGCTAAACCTCCAGGTATAAAATCTTTGGACTCTTGTTGAGCTGAGCTCTGGCTCCGAGGGATATAGCAAATATTTGCTGTCAAATGTTAGTTATTGTTAACTATTAGGATGGGCAGTGAAACTAGAAGTAAAATGTTAAATTTGGGAATCATTAAAATAGTAGTAGAACTTGAGAACTCACTGGCTATAGGGTTCAAGAGACAGAGAGAGAAGTCAAAAGTAACTTGTGTATTCTGGCTCTGACTAAAATGAACGGCTAAGAATAGAGTGAAAGCTGTTTTTGCAGAGGGGGCAAAAGGGTTATTGTACATAATGGAAGAAGGCATAGGGCAGAGGGAGAAGTTGATTTGAGTTTGACAGGAAAAGCCTAGTCTAGGGGCATGTCCTTTATGGAGTTAGATACCAGGTGGAATGGAAAGGCTAGAAAACCTTGGGACTGAGTCATTATCCCTCCTCTTTTTCTTTCTCCCCTCCCATTGTCCACAGACACAAGTACATATATATATATTCTGTTTTTCACTTTTTACTTCAGATTATCTTTAAAACCTTGGAGTGTTAAATTATTTTTATGTTCTTGGGAAGGTGATTGCATGACTTATATTTGGAAATGAAATTTTATTTGAATTAGTAAAGGCCAGACTAAGATGTGAGTACCCTGCGGGTTCTGGTTCCATGTTTCACAATGCAGCACTGGGGACAAAAACATTAAAAATAAAAGGAAACCACAGATTAGGTGAAAATAGGGAAAGAGTAAAAATCAAAATGTTCTGTGCCTTTCCTCTCCTTTTGTAAAAATGGGACTATGGGATGTTGCACTATTTGAAATTATTCCCACATTTTTTTTTGGTAAGACTACCACAGAAAGTATTAAGCAGAAAGAGATAAATCAGTTGTGAAGCTGGTTTTATAAATAACTCTGGTCTGAAAGAATTAAGACACTACATCCTAGGTGATGGCAGTTAATGCCAGAGTTTCTAAGTTCCTAATGGGAAAGTATAGAAGCATAAATAGGAAGGAAATGATCACCCATACATTTAAGACATTTAAATAAAACTGTATTAGACGGTTTCTAAAGGGAAAAAAAAAATTTCGAAAGGTAACTTCATTCATAGTGCTGGAGATATAAGCTTCATTTCACTTTTGGAGTGAAATCTTTTTCTCTCAATAATGTTGTCTGTTGTTATTTTGTTTGAAAAGTGTCTAAGAAGAAAAAAATAAGAAGAAAAGTGTCTAACACTATATTTTAATGGAATGAGAAAACATTGCAAACACATTTTCTCTTCAGGCAAATCAGTTTCATAGAAGAGGGTACCTAATAAACATTCTGATAATACCTTAGCTTAAGTGATTTTAGCACACTCTGGTATGAATGTTGACTGCTTAGTTGTGAAAACTTCTATTTGTGAATCACGGTTTGATGAAAAACCTAAAGTCTGAGAAACTGTAAAGATACATTCATAGGAAAAACAAAACAAAACCAGTACACCTTACTCAAAACTAGAAACCAATTTCCAGGACTCCTGTTAAAAAGGACTGGCTATAATGTGAGAATAACTGTAAATCAGATTATTCTAGGCTTCTCTTTGTCCAAGGATCATTAGTACTGAATGTAAATGAGATATTTCATTATAATAACTTTCATATTAATGGTATGAAGGTTGAAACTGTATCCCTCAACCTCTGTTTTTTTACCTATGCTTGATATAGTGTTGGGTAAGTAGTCATTGCTTAATTCATATTTCTGAATTATAAATAAGTAAAACCTATGCAAGTTTAAAAAATATTATATTTTAATAATATAGTTATGGCATATTGGAACATTAAAAATTAACCTCTGATTCTATATGCATTGGATAAATAAACAAAATGAATAAAAATCTGTACAAGTTCTTGAAAATGTTTTTATATTTTTCTAATGTAGTTATGATATATTTCAACATTAGAAAATTAGCCTCTCATTTCATGTAAATTTGATTTAATCCTCATATTTGTGTTTCACTGTATTAACACTCTTTTGATTTTACATGACGAGAAATCAGTTAATACTAATTTAAGGAAAAGAAAAAAAGAATGTCACTGGCCTTTAACTAGGTGGTCCAGAGAGGGAAATTACCTCAGGTACAGCTGAATCCAGAGAATCAATCATGTTTTTAAGGTCTTCTCTCTTAGTGAGTTTTGCCTGTGTTTCTATTTGCCCCATTCCTTGTTTAGATGAGTGGTGGTGAACTGTAATTGCAGAAGATTGCAGTCTTACATGGTCCTCAGCAAGCAAATTGGAAAATGAGGGCTGTCGTTTCTGCATCAGCATATAGGGTCCCAGAAGAGGACTCTAATTGATTCAGTTGAATCATGAGCTCCTTCCTGTACCAATTCTGTTGGGGGCAAGGGAGAGAGGAAGAAGAAAGTACTATGATTGACAGCCTCACTAGGAACATATGGAGAGGAAAACAATTTCCTAAATAGAAAGGGGTACTATTCATAGAAGTGTAAGGGGGAAAAAGAGTCCAGGGTAGGAACAAAAAAATCAGTAGCGATGACAGCTCAGTATAATTCAAATACATTTAAAATATTTTGACATATATTCTAAATAGACACCCCATTCTTCCTAAATCCCACTTGAAAATAAACATAGAAAGTTTCCTTTAAATTATTTGTTTTATTAACTGATCTTATTTTGGCCTTGACTGTCCAATGCTATATTTGCATTTGCATGAAAATATTTCTTAATAATATTATTATTTTCTTTTAAAAAAAATCTGATTGGGATTGTAGTTTAAGAAAAGCAAATCCACTTTGAATAAATAAGTATAGCTTTGTGATATTTTGTGAGAAAACTAAACTGAACGGATGACATTTGGCTACATAGATAAAATTAAATGCCAGCTTTTAATTTCTTAACTTCAATCTGTTGGACTATAAAAAAGGAGATGTCCTGTAGAGCCTTACCTGCTCTTAAAAGCAGATTCAATTGAGTGGAACGAAATTGAAAAGGTGGAGAAAATGGTTAATAATTGTGACCAAATGTACTACTTGGTGTATATTATAATGAGGGAAAATGTACAATTTCTCACTTATACTTCATTTTTACCAAGTATAATAATTCTCACTTTATTCAGAAGCATTTGTTTGGTACTGGTTGTGTTCAAGGCACTCTTCTATGTTTTGTGTAACCAACATAGATATGGTCCCCAGAGTTTTCTGAGCTTACGATTTTTAGGATGTGTGTTTGAAAAATTACTAGAAGAATTTATAAAACATTTCTTCTATGATTGTTGCATAGGGAAACATTTTTTTGCCATCCTGGTATTCTGAAAATTCAAATGGAATAAACAAGAAAGTGGGCAAATAGGGATAATATAAAATAATGTGTGCATCACAGTGAAAATTATGTCGAGAAACAATTTCTTTACATTCTTAGTCCATTTATTATTATTTTATCTCATAAATTCAAAGCATTTTTATAGGAAGCTTATTTATTTCCTAAGATAGCATTAAATGATTATTTTGAGTTTATAGTGACCAAAGACGACAACAACAACAAAAAGTGAGGCAGATAAACTTGTTTCCAATCACAATCCGTTTTTGGCATTTTTTCTATGTTATAATGAAAGAGCAAGACTGCTAATATGATTCATTTTAAATATTGCAATTGTGAGATGTGGAATAAACTAATTTTTTTTTAAAAAAAAGATTTATTATCTGGGAGTGTGTTCATTAACAATGTAATCAAAACTATGCATCTGTTTTATTTGGAGCTCAGAAAAGTAAAAGATGATGATTATGGTTTACCTTCTTCCACAGATCTCTTAGGGTAAAAGTTTGTTTAGAAATTTGTCATGTGTGCCTTTATTACTTGCTTACTTGCAAGGCAGAAGATAACCTAAATTTAGAAATTGGTCAGAGTGGTGCATGCTGTATTGAGCAACTGATATTTTGAAGCTGTAAGCATTTTGAAGGAAAGATCTCAACCAAAACATGTGATTATAAAACAACAATTTTTCTTAATTGTAGTATTACCTCTTAGAGAAAAATATATTTGGGATGTTTGGAAGCTATAGAAAAAATAAAAATCACACATCTGAATACTGAAAAGTAAAAAGGAAACAAGACAAGAGGATGAGAAACACCTTTCCAGTTGTTTTTGCTGCTTATTTTATGCAATTGAATGTCAAATTACAAAAGCTTCATTTTGTTGGTACCTTTAAAATGAATACTTTTCATTTATTTTTCCTTGATTATAAGCTTGAAATCTTTTGTATTGGGGATGAATCCTATAGTGTTGAAAGCTGCTCACTGAGTCAGGTAAAAAAGAAATAAACTTGCTTTTTTAAGACTTTATTACCCTTACCAGTATTTTCTGGCATGCTGTGGGTCATGGAATTGGCAGTTTCTATCTGCTAAGGACACACCTAGGGCACTTGTAAATTATCTGTGGTGATTGGTTGTCAATGATGTTATAGATCCAAAATTGGTGTTAAATAATTGTTGCTGGGATGAATATTTAGAATTTTTAATAGATTTGTAAAAATTTTGGAGACGCTTAGGGAGCATATGTGAATGTGTATATAAACAAATCATCTATTTTGGGGACGAAAAAGCCTTATTATTTAGAGTTAATCTTAAAAAAATTTATTACAGAAGAAACCATTCAATGGGTTTTTTTTTTTTTTTTTTTGAGACGGCGTTTCGCTCTTGTTACCCAGGCTGGAGTGCAATGGCGCCATCTCAGCTCACAGCAACCTCCACCTCCTGGGTTCAGGCAATTTTCCTGCCTCAGCGTCCTGAGTAGCTGGGATTACAGGCACGCGCCACCATGCCCAGCTAATTTTTTGTATTTTTAGTAGAGACGGGGTTTCACCATGTTGACCAGGATGGTCTCGATCTCTTGACCTCGTGATCCACCCTCCTTGGCCTCCCAAAATACTGGGATTACCGGCTTGAGTCACCGCGCCTGGCCTCATTCAATGGATTTTAATACTCTTTTTCTCTTTTTATATATTCTATCTAAAACAAGACTTAAAAAAAAAAGCACAGATACTAAGTTTGTTTCTCTTCATATTGTTTTTGTTTTCATTTTGTTTTGGATCTGGTCAAATATGCCTTAGAGGTACTATTAATTACCAAAATTTGAATTTATCCAAATAAATTTTTTTCATTATGCTTAACTGAAAATGTGATTTGATTAATTTAAATTGCTTCTCAGTAAGCTCCATATCTTTTTACATGCATAACTCTTAGTGCTACCCACTCCATTTTTATCTTACAGTCAAAATGCCCATGCTTCTTATTTAAAAGTATTGTGTTTACTTTTTAATTAAATAGAATAAACATTTGTTGTGCAGCTGCTATTCAGAAGATATTGTACTATATACTTTTTATATTGAACTTTGAATATGTGGCATTATTCATTTTAAAAGTTTTTATTTCATTCTTCTGGAATGGGCTACATTCTATTTTCCAGAAATAGTATCCTTCCTGTGGCTACTTAGAAATTAGAAAAAATATATGGATTTAAAAATATATCTAGGCTTATATTAATTGTAGGAAGTGGTTTTGTTTTTGTCAAGCTAGATGCTTGATCTTGAAGTCCTAAGGTCTTGTTCCTAGATGTTTCTCTCAAAGTCAATATAAACTTCAAAGACAAAATAGGTCCTAAATAATATTTTGATTTTATCACCACATTTTATTTTATTGCATGATAAATTATTATCTTGGATCTATACCAACTAGAACTCTCCACAAATCCCATATTATTCTAAATACCAGAAGAAAAGGCCATAGCTATATCCACTGTATACATTTTTCAGGCCATGACATTGTTTTTATTACTTCTTACGTGTCCTATGTTCGTTATTATAGCATGTGTCTATTATGTAAACATATTCAGGTACTTACAAGATCTCAAAATATAGTTCCACATGTATCATGAAACTTCTAAGAAAGAAGAAATTAAGTCAAGGTTCTCACAAAACTCATGCCCTCCGATGCTTTCTGTTTATTTTTGCTATGGATGTTTCCTTGACAATACCAGCAGTTTATCTTTACCATCAGTTATTATCCAGTAATTATAAAAACTTGATTGTAACCACATAGACAAGCAAGATAAGAAACTTCTTTCTGACCAATGTGATTCTTAAAATATTTGTCGGTCTGACTTAGCATTGGTTCTCAACCCCCAGCAAACCTTGCCAATTCTGGTTCTAGACTGGAATGCAGACTTTCATATCAAATATCAGGATTTAGAACTCAATATGTTTTTAAAAATTTTTTATTTGTATAAATTTATGGTACAAGTGTAATTTTGTTACATGAATGTTTTGCTTCAGGATGAAGTCAGAGCTTTTAGTATGGAATAATGTACATTGTACCCATTAAGTAATTTTTCATCCTCCACTCCCTTCCCCAGTGCTTGTTAATGCTCTTCTGTTGTGTATTTTCACCAGACTATAAGCACAAGTCTTACAAATAGTGTGTATACCAATAGCTATTTTGCCTAGACGGGTTCCTCCTGGAAGTTCACACCTTTGTCTTCTGCCTATCCTGTGCCCTGTGAGTACAACCATAGGTTAAAAAGGTTTTAGAGACTCTGTGATTCACAAATATAAGAGGGAAAGAAATGAAGAAAAGGAACAGCAGAGAAATTTGCCTTGTAGGTAGACCTGTTTTTCTAATGTTGGGATCCCATTTTAGAAGATTTTCTTTCATGCTGCTTGCATTTCTTGCTTTAAAATTGTTACACTGCCAGAATTTCCATTTACATTTATTTGTAATAGCTTAAAATCATTTTGAGTTTATAATATTATCAATTTACATATACACATTCAGTGTTAAGTATGAATGTGTTTATGAAATAAGAGTAGGTACATTGAAACGGGATATTTGGGAGATAAAGGAAACCTATATAGTGAACATTGTGGAAAAGAAGTAACTGTGTGTCTAGCAACCCAGGTGAGACAGTGAGGGGGAGAGGATCAAAAGCTAACATTCTGTATCAAAAATTTACCCATGTCCAGAAAAAAAGTATAGAGAAAGAAAAAAAAAAACCACCCCCAAACTTCTGCCTCACATTTCTGAATGTCTTTTCTGTTCCCAACTCAGGTGAGTTCTAAAGTTTTAGAGGTATGAAAGCTAGATGTCAGTCACATAATTAATGAGGAAAATGTGTTCTAAGGTCATATAACAAATTTAATTTTTATAAGCAGGGTTTTGTAGTTTTCTAAGTGTTTGTTGTGTCCCTAGAGTTAGGGCTTGTGTTAGTTTGTTATTCTAGTATGTCTTCTTTTGTCTTTTAGGTTCTGAATGATGCTGAGAGGTAGAAACTACAAGTGTTTTTATTGGTGCAAAACAAATTCGAGATAGCAATACAGTAAGACAAGAAAGAAACAATAATAAGAGAGAGGGCCCTAAATATTTAGATATCTTAGAAGTTACTAATTCATAGATGATTAAACATTTTAATTTATTAAAAGTCAATGGTATTAGGAATTTTAAAACAAACATGCATTCTGTTACAAAGATACATGCATGTGTATGTTTATTGCAGCACTATTCACAATGCCAAAGGTGTGGAATCAACCCAATTGCCCACCAATGATAAACTGGATAAAGAAAAATGTGGTACATATACACCATAGAATATGCTGCAGCCATAAAAAGGAATGAGCTGGAAGCTATTATCCTCAGCAGACTAACACAGCAACAGAAAACCAAACACCGCATGTTCTAATTTGTAAGCGAGAGCTGAACAATGAGGTCGCATGGACACAGGGTGGGGAACAAGACACACTGGGGCCTATTGGGGGTGGGCGTGGGGTTTATTAGGAAAAAGAGCTAATGCATGGTGAGCTTAATACCTAGGTGACAGGTTGTTAGG
Organism: Saimiri boliviensis; assembly: GCF_048565385.1. Classification (NCBI taxonomy): domain Eukaryota; kingdom Metazoa; phylum Chordata; class Mammalia; order Primates; family Cebidae; genus Saimiri; species Saimiri boliviensis. The sequence goes on along the minus strand of NC_133451.1, from coordinate 73,232,880 downwards.
TTCAGCAAATCACCATGGCACATGTTGACCTATGTAACAAACCTGCACATCCTGCACATGTACTCCAGAACTTTAAATAAAAATTCTAAATAAATTGAGAAAAAAGGAAAAAAAATCCCAACAAATAAAAGTGAAAGCTTAGTGGTACACTTTTGAGGATAAGGAACAAGCCAGATTTTAGAATGTTTTTGGTAGCATTACAGGAGTCCAGGCAAAACAGGCAGATACATTTCACTAGTTTGTTAAGAATTAAATTTTGCAATAGTTAGCTTATCCATCACACACACTTGGAGGATAATTGAAGGCACTGGCTAGAAGAATGGGCTTTGGACTCAATCAAACCTGAGAACATCTGGCTTGGTAGTTAAGAGCTAATTATTCTAGGGCAGTTAAAAAAATCTCTCTAAGCCCCAGTTTCCTCATCTATAAAACAAGTATAAAAATATTTATTTATTAGACTTATGAGGGATTAACTGAAAAAATTCATATAAAGCACTTTGCATAGTTGCTGGAACATAAGTGCCCAATGAGTGGTTAACTGTTATGTTAGAATTTCTTTTGAATTTTGGGCTACTGATATTTAGACTTAATTAATTTAGAAAATTTGACTTTCTGTCATCTATGTTCATGTTTGAGGACTTAAAACTAGGGATTAGGTAATAAGGTATTTTTTTTTATTTATAAGTACTCCTTAATACTAACATTACTTTTTGGGTGAACAGATGCTTCAATAGTATATTTTTTCTTGGTGATGTCAAGTTCTTTGCCAGTGTGTGTGTGTGTGTGTGTGTGTGTGTGTGTGTGTGTGTGTATGCATGGATATATAGCCCCCAAGATCTCAAATGATGAAATTTTGCATTTAGTGGTACATGACTTAAACTACTCTAGTTTTATTAATAACATCTGGCTTATCTTTAAATTTGATCTATTTGTCTATGATACTGTTAGCTATCTCTAATGTCAACTAAGACTGATATTTAGTAGAAACTATTTTCTTTTACTATTGAGACATAATAAAGACAGGTGACAGCACATATTAGAGGAAAATTACTCACAATTTTCTCTATTGTACAAATGATGGAGGTGCAAAATATTAAAAATAATTCATCAGTTATTGTGGATGGGACACCTGATTGAATGTTCAGTCAATCAGTAATATTATTTAATTTGGCAAAAATTAACCAGAGTGTTTAGAATGTTTGTCCTCTTTGTCAGTTGTTTGGAGATGACAGTTTTAATATAATAGATTAATTTTGCTTTATTCTGTTTTTTCTTTCCTTTCGATTTTTATTTTAGATTTGGGAGGTACATGTGCAAGTTGTGCGGGTTTGTTACCTAGGTGTATTGCATGACAATAAGGTTTTGAGTTCAACTGATCTTATCACCCAGATACTGAACATAGTACCCAACGGCTAGTTTCTTAATCTTCATCTCCCTTCCTTCCTCCACCATCTAGTAGTCCCCAATGTCTGCTGTTCCCATCTTTATGTCCATGAATACCCAATATTTAGCTCTCACTTATAAGTGAAAACATGCAGTCTTTGGTTTTATTTTCTTGCATTAATTCACTTAGGATAATGGTCTCCAGCTGCATCCATGTTGCTTCAAAGGACATGATTTTATTCTTTTTTATGGCTGTGTTTTGTTTCATGGTTTCTACATGCTGCATTTTCTTCATCCAGTCCACTGTTGCTGGGCACCTAGGCTGATTCCATGGCTTTGCTATTGTGAACAGTACTGCGATGAACATGCTAGTGCATGTGTCTTTTTGGCAGAATAATTTATTTTCTTTTGGATATGTATCCAGTAATGAGATTGGTGGGTCAAATGACAGTTCTGTGGTCTTGAAGAACTCTCCAAACTGCTTTCCACAATGGCTAAACTAATATTACCACTAGCAGTGTATAAACATTCCCTTCTTTCCACAACCTCACCAGCATTTGTTGTTTTTTGACTTTTTAATATTAGACATTCTGATTCGTGTGAGATGGTATCTCATTGTGGTTTTAATTTGCATTTCTCTAATGATTAGCAATGTTGTGCATTTTTCATATGCTTGTTGGCCACTTGTATGTATTCTTTTGAGAAGTATCTGTTCATCCATTTTGATATCATGAACATTTCAACTTGTATATTACTTGGTGAGAATAGACTATTAACTATTTTGTTTTTGTAAAACTGTTCAAAAAATTTATGGTGTAAACTATTGTATTCAAATATCAAATTATTTTTATCTCTAGTTGTTGCAAAATTAATCTATTATATTAAAATATAATATTTTTTTAATTAAAATATAATTATTTTCTTACTATTGAAACATGATAAACTATAGATAAAAAGACAAATTTAGAACAAATTTTATTTTCTAAAAATGTATAAACTCTTTTCTTACTCTTCTCCTTCTATTTTTCATTTGGAAATGGTTTTGGTGAAGTTTGTTTCAAATTGTAGATTTCTGGTTTTCCAACATTCATTATTTATGGGAGAACTAGATGCTTTTTCACATAAATTAACTTTAACCTGACTCATCTGTGTCCTGATATGACTTGGTTTGTTAAGAAAACATTTTTAATATCCTCATTAATTTATGCATTCAATATTTATGCTTTAAGCATTTACTGGTTGTACTCCAGGCATAGAACAATGTATGAAGCCCTGAATGTGCTGTATAGTATAATGCAATCTCATTTCTTTCCTCAAAAAGTTTTTTTCTAGTAGAAGAGGTGAGTTATACACTCAAATAATATAATTTAAAGTCCCAAGAGATTTTTTTTTTAATAAAACAAACTTTAGAGAGGAGCGCATACCATGGAAATTCAATTAGATGATGTTAGTGATACCAATGTTATGACTTGTGCTCTGACTGCATGCTTTTCAATGAATGTGTTACCTGAGTCATTTTTCCATTCAATTATATTATTTTTAGAAAAACTTATTATTAAAATAATTAATTATGAATATTAAACTAATATAAATGTATTATTAACAAATACGTGTTATACTGTTTACTGCAGGACATATCCAACATTAGCTAGCCTTAAACTCTGCTTAATTTAACTTGATTTCATTAATATCAGACTTTAATATAACATAAATTGCTGAATCACCCTGAACTTCTTCTTTAAAATACCTCATAGGGCATATACAGGGCCTGGCTTCAAAGATGTAGATTGTCAACAGTCATTGAAGGTGTTTATTCTTCAGCTTTAAGGAGATCTCCTTAGGACAATTGCTCATTTGATCTTGCTATTGGAACTCTCATTTATTTAGAAATGTTTTGATGCATTGGATCAAATTAAAAGATCAAGTCAACATATGCACAATGATCTTAAATATTGTGAAATTTGATTGAGTTATGGTCAGTACTGGTATAAGTGAGAAAAATATAATGTAACCAATTCACTGAGGTCATTCTGGTTGCATATTTTTTGAATATGATCTTTAGAAAATCCTTTTGTAATTTGTTGATTTACTTTATTCTCAGGAATTGTAGAATAATGGTTTCTATTGCCAGTGGATGTAATCTTTAAATATCTCATAATTTTCTTGGGTACTTGAAATATTTTTTCAGTAATGCTGATAAAGCTATGGCTAAATATCTAATAAAGCAATTGTAAATTGAATGATGCAGTTAGTCTCCTTAATAAGAGATGATTTAAGATAAAGTCTTTCAGAACTGATAGCAGACAAAACAGATTTGGGAGTTTCGTGTTTTCCTTTGACCTTTCATTTTGATGATGGTTCACTATTGTCTCTGTTATCTCAGATTAGCCCAGGCTATAGCTATAATGCCCATTTTTGTTAGTTGGAACATTTTTAGCTCCATATTCCTTTGCAAAAATTTTCTATTATATTTCCTTCAGAGTCTTGTTATCTGAATTATGTCCAAATTTTTAAAGATGTTACTGATTAAAGTTACTATCCTTCTAAGGGGACACATTAACCTTTAACAAGGTTCTTAATTCTTGAATCCATAGGAATGAATGTTGGTTATTATAGATAAAGTAGCAGACCAAGAGGAGGTATTTGGGTACAGAAAGGTCTTTGAGTGCCTATGGAATCTCTTTGGTTCTTTCTGGATTTGAATAGAACTCATCTGTAGTTTCTCAGATATGAAATCTTACCAGATTTGTTTTCTAATCACAAAATCTCAAATCACTGCGTGGAAAGTTGAATTTCTTGGAAAATCATCTTAAAAAGTACAAATGATTCCCTCTTTTCAGAGATGTATATTCAGCAACAGAGTTCCATGATTTGCCACTGTTGATTTTAGGGGCTGAGAACTTCTATTTTTGCTGTTATTAAAGAAAGCACAAAAAGCATGTCTATTTCCTGCTACAATCCTTCCTTACTGTTCTAGTTATGAACAGGAGATGGATGCTAGAAACTGCTATACAGCATCTGTCTTCAACTTCCGTCAAGAAAGGAATGTCAAGAAAGGAATTCCAGAGATCATCTGGAATTTGTCTGACTTTGATAATGTAGTGCAGAGCAGTTCTAAAAATAAAGATAGGATTGTTGTCCATTAGGAAAAGCTTATTTCATCATTGTTTGTCAGTTATAGCCTTGTGCCTTGAATGGGAATGCCTGAGTAGAGTCTGTTTTTGAGAATAATACTGGCTTATATAAGGAGTAGTTCTGCAGTTTTAATTTTTTATGTATAAGAGGGAATTAAGCCTGAGAAATGGAATAGAAATGCCATTGTCCAATAAAGAGAAGTGCTTTTTAGATTTTATTTTTACTTATCTATTATTTTTTATTTATTTGTGAGATGGAAGCTTGCTGTGTCGCTCAGGCTGGAGTGAAGTGGTGCCATCTCAGCTCACTGCAACCTTCCGCTTCCCGGATTCAAGCGATTCTCCTACCTCACCCTAACGAGTAGCTGGGATTACAGGCGCGAGCCACCATGCCTGGCTCATTATTTGTATTTTTAGTAGAGATGGGTTTCATCATGTTGACCAGGCTGATATCAAAGTCCTGACCGCAAGTGATCCCTCTGTCTCAGCTTACCAAAGTGCTGAGATTATAGGCATGAGCCACTGCGCCCAGTCAGAAGTGCTTTTTTATTGCTGTTATATGGAGCCACCACATCCAGTCAGAAGTGCTTTTTTATTGATATTATATTGAACTTGTTAATAGAAAACATAACAGCAGTACTAAACAGAAGGTCTGATTTGTTATCTTGTTTTCACTTGATTGGGAAGGTCAACATAGATTTTATGGCAGCAGGAAATTTTAGTTATCTGTTCATACCCAAGGCTACCAGACTTTGAGACAACACTCACTTTCCCTATGCCTCTCTGAATTTACTTTAATCAAATTAGGATCCTAAGGTACATAATCTAAAAATATACCCTAAAATACAGGGCAGAAGTTTCCTAAGAACTTGGTAGCTGTACACGCTAGAGTTAATAGATTTTCTCTGCCATCTATTGAAGTATGGAGAAAACCTCAAGGTTATTAGTAATCTTATAATTTACTTCACATTGTAATTTAGATCTATACCTTGATAATCTTTTTTTTCCTTTTCTTTTTAGATACTAGCTCAGTCATGTACTGAAATTCTAGAATTGTGGCCCTCAAGTGTCTGTGTGGGGGGTAAGTGTTTAGAATTTAAAAATACCATATAAGAAATTGTATTTTTTTTCTAGCTAAAATATATGATATGAAACTCATGTTGGAAAAAGAATAGCAAAATTAACTTTTTTGGCATCTTTTTGTGTAAGAATTTTTAAATAATTCCTTGAAATATTTCTATTTTAAATTCAAATTTTTAAGATTGGAATGTTATTTTAAATAATGAGCATATTGTGTGACAGGCTTTTAGAATCTTCTATATATTTAGTTCACATTTGAGACCTTTTTCTATGGCAAATAAAATAAAATATGAAATTGTTTCTTTTGTCTCATTATGCAAACAATCAGGTATATGTAGACTTTGAGCTCCGTGCTTTGATTACCTGACCAAAGTACAGAATCTGCCAACTCAGGGCACATAAGGAAGTGACTTACAGACGGATGGCGGAAGGAAGCAGGTGGCTTCATCAGCTGGTGCTAAGCACATACTCAGGTTTTCACACCTCCCAGCCATCCTTGCCCAGACAGAGTGTGATTCTTTCTGGCCTATTTCTTTTTCAAGTCTGACCTATAGTTCATTTTAATCTGACTTTACTTTAAAAAGGAAAAATATTGAATCTGGTGGGGGAGAAAATATGTTGTGTAATTTACCTCAAAGCCTCCCAGCCTGTTGTGTATGGTGGCACACTCTGCATCTTCTAGATTCCCTAATGAATAAGTGTGGAGATGTCTAAGGGAAGTAGTGCATCTGATCATCCCAGAATAGGATTATCGTTCCTAAAAGCAGAGATTAATACATTTCTAGAGATAACAAAGAAAAATCAATGGAAAAATAATATTAAAATAGTAGCTATTATTTATTAAACTTCTATTTTGTGCTGAGTATATACTGGTTCTTTGCATTTATAATTTTACCTAATCCTTATAGCAACACTATTTGAAAGTTTTATACATCCCTGATTTACAGATGAGGAAGCTGAGACAGACACACGTTCAGTACTTGCTACTAGTAATTATCTTGTTTGATCCTTGTTTGTCTGACTTTAATGTCCATACTCTTACTGAATCACATTGTAAGTTTTACCTGCACTTTATTTTAACTTGCAAGTAAAATTCTTTTTGTAACACACCAAATGAAAAGTGGGTTGGCAGTAGTTATTGGCATTGTTAATAAGTATATTAAACTTGTTGTATTATGTTAGGTATGAGAAGTTTTGGAGGATTAGTAATGTCACATTAAAATGGAGAACAGGCCTGAAGAAGTCCCAAGCAGGCAAAAACACTTTGGCCTCCTAAGTAACCTTAACCTTACTTGATTTGCAAATATAATTGAAACAATATTTGAACTATTTCTTATAAATGCTTATTATTAAGAAAAATAGACTTTAAATGCAACAAGTCAAAAACAACCAACAAACATATAACCAGGGACATTCTACTGGGATAGACCAAATAAGGCAACTGTATGACTGTAACCTCTCAAGTATTTTCTGTGCTTTACTTCCATGTTGATACTGTAGAAGACTCCCCCTTGTATTCTCTTGGTAGAGCTACCAAACCAATTGTGATTTGGATCTGTCTAGTTCAAGAATCATCTGCTTAAATAAACTATTTATAATTTTATTTGTGCTTCAATTGACCTTTTAAACAACAGTTAATCACTTTTAAAATAGTTAATATACTATCTTGCAGGTTAGCAGTAAACATTCATTGTCTGTCAAGATATTTGATCAGTTAACTTTCCTTCCACCCTATTCTCTCACTCTCTAACGTTTTTTAGTGCTTGCTTCTACTATAAATAATGGTACAGTAGGTTAAATCAACTTTTGTGACTGGCCGTCAATTATTAGTAATCCAAAATACATGATATTTTGATTATTTGTAGGTTTGCAATAGAAAATGAATCAGGATTAGTAAACTGAAGAAGTAGTTAAAGAAGAATTCTGTATGGGACAGGCATAGATTAAAGAAAGTACTACATACTTTCCTAAAAACTAAAGAACATACATAATTAATTAGTTTTATTCTAATACATAATTAATTAGTTTACATTCCCAAACCTTAATACCTGAGAGTAGGGAAAAACAAAGTTTTTTTTTCTGATATTTTCCTAAGGATAGAAATTGAGGAGGTTTGTGTAGTATCTGTCTGGGAATGACTGTTAATGCTTCCATTCTAATACCTTGGTCACTACTGAGAAACACTTTCTTTAGAAAATAAAATAATGCATCCCCATGTGGCAGTGAATGGTACCTTCACTACATTTATCTAGAGGGTCTAAGAAAGCCAGCACAGTTGGAAATATAGAGCTATGTTTTCATTGCTATTAGTTAAATGAATAGTATGAAGAGTTATTCTATGTACCTTAATACTTTTATTTCAGCTTGTCTTTTTTTGGTAAAGCAGTGATTAAAATGTTTATTTTTTCTTTTACTTCTAGAAGAATTTCAGATTGTCTTAAGTGGAAGAGGATTCATGTTGGGGAGTCGGAATGGCAGTGTCCTCTGCACCTACACTGTAAATGAAACATACACAAAGAGTAGGTCCCCAGTAATCTCCGTGTTGCCTTAATCTCTGCACAGCATATCAGAAACAAATGTTTTCTTTTTTTTCTCCAACTATAACCAACTGTGATATATTTTTTAATCAAAGAAGAAAGAAATGAATTCTGAATAATACAAATAGTAGTGATAATTATTTAAGTTATTTAATAATAGCAATATTTGTTTAGAACTTAATAAATGCTGGACCCTGTCTTAACTACCCTCCTTGAACAGATGTTGGTTTGTGACTGAAAGAATAAAATTACTTGCATATGGTGAAACAACTAATAAGGGACAGAGCTGATATTTGAACTCACTTGTCCTGACTGTACTTTGTACCTACTGCAACAAACACATGATTTAATTGCTTCTTTCCCTAGGCTCATTTCTTGTCACACTTGCCTTAAAATCTAATCATCTCCAGCTTTTCTCCTTATTGCTTTATTTTTTGTCACTTGTTTTCTTTATCTAATTTCCCAACAATTTATTAGTTTATTGAAGATAGTCTTTGTCTTTTATTGCCTAATAGATTATTTCATCTCAAATTCTCACCCAGCATAGTGTTGGTTGATAATTTTCATATTTATGGAATTGAGTTTTAATTTTCCCTGAGCTTGACTTCTCAAAAACCAAAGAGTACATTTTTATTTTCATTCTGAAAAAACTTCTTCTTAAGTAGATCTTAGTTTTCTGAGCATCTTGAGTATCTATATAAACGTTTTTGTTTACTGATGATTATATTGCCCTTCAAAATTTGTATCGTAAGAAAGACTCTATAACTTTGTAAACTCTGGTACAGTTATTTTTTAAATTCATCTGCTATTTTGCTGTTTATCTGAGTGTAAACACTCCAATTAGCACAGTTTTGGCCATATACAAAGTACCTATTCAATATGTGTTAATTGAATTAAAGTGGTGGGGATCTCAACACAGTAAATGTCATAATTCATTCCTCTCTTTTCTATTAAGATTGCAATTTTAGTAAGGCAATTTGCAAAATCTCTTCATAGTAGGTTCCACAATTGAGTAGGATGGGATAATTTTATTTTTATTCAGCAGTCATTTGTATCTAAGCATTAGCTTTGCCTAGCCTTTTCTGATTACATATTTGAATTCATTATAAAATAAATGGATTTCATGTTTAGCTTCATAAGATTAAGTTTATTAAACTCTCAAATAAATGAAATTGGTATTTTTCTCTTTTACATTCTAGAATGATCAATTTGACTAAGTAACTTTTCTGAATATTTCTAAATTATTTTTCTTATATATTATTAAAGTTGCAAGGGCAACTTAAGTATGCAACTTCATAAAATGCATTTATTTACTGTAAACACAAATGTTTTATTAAACTCGTGAAATAAGTTCATTTTCCTTTGGACATCTAACTTTCATCTTCCTTCATCTTTTCTAAAGTGTGCTTTTTAAAGAATGTAGAGCATTTATTTATAAAAATCTGAGATATTTAAAACATTTAAAAGAAAATATATTTTATAGAATTTAGAATGGTATATGAACTTAGTCTACATCAAAATAATCCTAACTTATGATTTACCAACACTATATGTCAATGGAGCATATAATCTCTTTCTATTTTTCATTCCCTTTTTTTCTCTTTCTTTAGTTTTTTCTTATGTTAATATTCCCAGTATTCCACATTTGAACTATGATTGAAGCATGCTGTTCATAATGATGAATGAAACTGTATGAGATGCATAAAATCCTTTATTAATTCAGTGGCATTTTATTTTCTAGGTGTAAAACCAGTAAGTGTACAGCTTAATTCTATGCTTTGTCCTGCACCTATCCTGAATAAAGCTGGAGAGTAAGTACTTAATTTAAAACAATTTTACAACATTTTTAGTGAATAATTATTAGAAAATGGTGACAAATACATTGGTGGTTTTATTCTATCTTTTTTCGATATATAGAGTGAGCATTAAACAGTAAGCCCTGGGCAAGCCACTTAGTATTAGGCAAGTAAGTTAGTACTTCAGCTATACTCTTAGTGGGTTGAAAATGCTAAAAGGTGTTTTATCTAGTTTCTTAAATACCGATTAAAAGGCTCTATAAAGTCGGGCGCTGTGGCTCAAGCCTGTAATCTCAGCACTTTGGGAGGCCGAGGCGAGTGGATCACAAGGTCTCGAGAACGAGACCAACCTGGTCAACATGGTGAAACCCCGTCTCTACTAAAAATACAAAAAATTAACTGGGCATGGTGGCGCGTGCCTGTAATCCCAGCTACTCAGGAGGCTGAGGCAGGAGAATTGCCTGAACCCAGGAGGCGGAGGTTGCGGTGAGCCGAGATCGTGCCATTGCACTCCAGCCTGGGTAACAAGAGCGAAACTCCGTATCAAAAAAAAAAAAAAAAAAGTGCTCTATAAATATTTATCTGGATGAGTTTGAGAACTATTATTAGAAACTGTAAATAATCAGAGCCATAAACATCATTTTAAGCATACACACATGCACACACAAACATGCATGTGCACACACACAGTTCAAAAGTGAGATTTTCAATAATTACTATAGTATTTAATAAATATTATGATTAAAGAGCATTAAGAATATGGCTTTAAAAAGGCACACCTTGGACTAGGAAATACTTGTACATTTGTATTAACTTGCTCTTTAATTTGTCTCCCATTTCTGTTAGGTCTATATTCTTATCTCCTTTCATGTGGCCAAAAAAATCACAATATCTATTAAAAAATATATTTAGTTTGGATGAAGGAGTCTTATTTGAATTGTTTATCTCCAAATAATTCTACTGGTAATTTAGTATTCCCATTTGTGATTTTTTTTCAGTTCTATGTTGAAGCAAATGATTACAAATAGTTCAGATATTCTCTAGCCCAACAGTAGAGCCTGTTTAAGATAGTTAATGGGATACAGTTTTCTAGGCTCTCTTTATATAGATCTTATAATGAAAGCAGGGAAAAATTACATATACAAGGCCACAATCCAAAATCTGGATTAGTAGTTAGAGACTAAAGATTATATTTTCTTCTATGGAAACTAAGAAAATCATTCTAGCACTTTTAAGCTGACTTGAACATTCATCTTTTGTGGATACTTAAATATTCAAAATATCTGTTGCACATCACTTTTGGTCATGTAAGTAAATTGGAACAGTATCAGCTTTTCTATTTTAAATAGACTAAAAGATGCTGCACAAGATAGCTTACAAAACTAAGAGTATCTTTCATTTTCTGTGTTACATAATAATCTATGCTATTGACAACATGCCTATGGCTAAATTAAATTGGTATTGATATTTTCGGCAAGTCAGTTTCTTGTGGAGCCATCTTAACCCCAAGCGTACCATAGGACTCAGTGACTTTCTGAGTAATCATGTCTGAATTAGTCATGATACATCTATTGACTTGAAGTTTAGTTTTGTTTGATGGAATCTGTAATTTCAGGTTGCTCCTCCTGATTATTTCCCCAATCTGCCTCCCAAACTGTGTTTTACATTTTAGTCACTGGCAGCTCCATCATTTTTGTTGTTCAGTTTAAAAACTTTTGAGTCATTATTGATTTCTTTCTGTCTCTTAGACCTAGTCTATCAACAAATCTTCTCAGCTCCAATTTCAAAATTTATCCAAAATCCGACTTCTGCTTTCTATCTCTACTGCTACCATTCTAGACCAAGCTACTGTCATCTCTTACTTGGATTATTAATCTCTCAACTTGTCTTTCTGTTTCCATTCTTCACAAGAGTGATCTTGTGAAAATCAATCAGTTTATTCATCTCTTCACTTAAGATTCTCCGTGATGAGGTCTTCGCCCCACTCCAAGTGAAAGTCTAATCAGTGTAATACTATACCTAATCAGGTTCTATAGAGTCTGGCCTCTCACTCCCTCTCATACTTCATCTTCTATTTTCTCTTTCTACTCAGTTATGGTCACACTGGTCTCTTTGCTGTTCTTGACCACACCTGCACACTCCTGCTCCTGCACTTTTATACTTCTTGTTGCCTCTGCTTGGGTTGCTTTTTCCCTGGTCTAGAACTGTATGGGAACTTAGTCTAAATAAAAAAAAAAAATCCTAACTTATGATTTACCAACACTGTATGTCAGCAGAGCACTTAAACTCTTCCTTTAAGTCTAGTTCAAATGTCACCTTCGCAGTAAACCCTTTTTTTGATCACCCTATTTAATCACGCAGTCTTCCTCTTTTGGGTCTATGACCTCTATACCTTTTTCACATTTTATTTTTACTCCAGAGCCAATTGTTTGTCTGTTATTGCATTTCTATTTCCTACTAGGATAAGTTTTGTCTTGTTTCTAATTGTATTACTAGTGCTTAACAAAGGTCTGACTCATAGTAGATTTACTACATATTTGGTGGATAAAAGGATGAATGAATTTTTCTCAAATATTTTTGTTTACCAGTTAACATAAAGATCTGAAAGAGGCAATTTGATTGCTAAGATCAGGTGCCTGTACCAGGATGTAGGAAAATGGTCAGAATTTTATTTTGGGGGGCCATACTATTTAAAGTAGCAAAGAAAAATATTGGCTTTTTAATAATAGAGACTAGTTAAGGAAGGTAACTTATTTTCTTCTCTGAAGTAGTTGTAAAATGCATTATGCCTGTTTTATCCCAGGCACTGATTTTGTTTTCTGTAGAATTTGCCTTTGGGCACAGTCTTCTTTTGAAGAGAATACCATCGAGGCTAGTGATACACTTTAATTATTTGTAGATAGGTTAAATACCCAGGAGATACATTTTTAAATCACACATAGCATAATAAATATCTGACATGAGAAATCATCATTCATTTAGATTTTGACATTAATATTTCACCTACAAGCAAACTGAGAACGTTTTGGGACAGAGATCTGTCTAAAAGAATTATTTTTGCCTTCCTTTCCTAGATCAAGTATATGATACTATTGAAACAAAGCTTTAGATTTTATTTGTTAATGTACTGAGTATTTGGGGACATCATTATTTATTTTACTTAGTATGTTGCAAGTAATTTGGACCTTTCCTTTGCCTTGAATTTTCTTCAGATACTTTTGTAGGTGATGAGCTCTCTTATGAGATTGGATTGAAATCTACACAATTGGAACAGTTTAGCCTTGTAAGGTGACTGATGCTTAATATGTTTGCCTAATTAGCTTTTGGCTAAGGATTCAAACCCATTAAGTAGCTAGTTAGTCTATGTTTCAAATAAACACATCTGGCCCAACAATGAATGAAGGTTTTTCCTGTGTGAGGGTGACAGATGTGGTGATAGTTCCCCTTGTTCTCTCACTTAAATAATTAACAAGATGCTGGTGAAGTAACCCTAGACAGACAGCCTCAAAGCCAGATGCACAGTCTCAGAGCTGGATCCATGGGCATGTGCCTCATCTCATTAGCCTGCTCTATCAGTTCTTTTCTTATCTTTATGTTATTTCATGAATTGCACTTTGTTTGAGGATTATTCTTTTAAAAGCTTTGGGCTTGTGGATTTTTGTTTAAAAGAGCATGTGGGAGATGGGGGACTAAGAATGTAGCCTAGTAGCTAGGACATAGTTCATCATGTGGAACTTGATGTTATGGAGAAACAAAAGTTAAAGTTATCTGAGCAAATCCTATCCAGGTGTACCATTGTTCAGATGGGTCTTTGAATAACTTTTTTTGATATATCTGTTTGATAAATAGAGATCTATATTTATTAAATTTCTTTATTTGATATAGATATTTCAGCTAAGATGAACATACTCTTAGTATTTAAACAGAAAGAATGGTCATAGCAGTGAGGTTATTGTTTTCTATTTCTTTCATTGAATACAGTTTACTTTTAAAATGGTGTATGATTAAACAAACTGTTTTATCAACAAAAATCTGCAGATTATTTAGGAATTTATTTCTAAAAGTAGTTCCTTTGTGCCAAATTGTCTTAAGTTTGAATAGGATGAATTGTCTGACATTCCTTAAATGTTCCCTAATCCAGGGCACTAGCCTCACAGTTTAATGTGCAAGTATTACAAGTATTTGCAAGATGGGCTTATTCTCTGACCCTTGTTTTGTGAGACATCAACAATAGCACAGCTGTTCTGCAATAGTTGAGATCTCAAACCTGTAATTTGGCAAGAAGACCAGAACAAATTGGATAAATATACATAAACACATTGTGAAGAAAGAAAAACAGAACAGAATGAACCAGAGCCTTATCCTGCAGTTTGATAGAGATGATTTAAGGAGGCATATGGTATAGTTAAATGTGCTTTCAAAAACATTGGCCAGAATCTTCTGGCAAATATGAAATAAATATCTAAATCAGATGAAACTGATACTATTAGTACTCTTAAAAGGCAGTGTGGGAAGACACTTGACAGAGTGTTTTGAGTAAGAAGTGGTGGGACATCACTATATGTGGAAAATTTCAAGGAAAACTGAAGGATCATTGAGATGAACAGTGTGGCAGAGTTGAGGTTAGAGCCTGGCTTCATAATAGAATCTTTTTATTTTCTTCAACATTTAAAAAAATATTAAGCCTAATCTATTTTGCCTGGAATAAAATTGTATCTATTTGATTTCTCCTTCTTGGTTAGATAAATTTTGCTTTTACTGCGGTTTCTGTTCTTTCTAAAAACATATTTATATCTGTATGTGTGTTCATGTGTATACAATCCCTGATTCTTTTATGTTAGTAGCAGGTGACACAACCACATTATTCCTTTTGTTTCTTCTGAGAAATGAGATTTCATTTTTTTTGAAAAATCATGGATATCAAGACATTAGTTATGTCTTTATTTTGACTGTAAACAGTATGTGTTTATTTTGAATATAAACAATATAACCCATGATGAGATGAATATCTTTTGAATATAAACAGTTATGTGTTTATACTGAATATAAACAATATAACCCATGATGAGATCGGTTAAAGCTAAGGACTCTATCTGTCTCTCTGTTTCTCTACCCCACACTTCCTTGGTGGAACATTTCTCGTTTCCTTCACGTAGTGCACTGTTTTCAGATTATATCTATCAATGTGATAAGTTCACTGATCTGCATTGCCTCTTCATCCTAAGTATTATATACAGTTCTGGCAATGTCTTTTAATATATGAACACATGGAGGAGTGGCTAATAAGATGTCACCAAGTATGGAAATGTTAAATAGGATACAATTTAAAATACTAGAAAAAGATACTTTTCAGATGTGATGCATTAACTCTCAAGACACTGGAAGATCTGTCACATGACAGATTTGACGTATTCTTTATTGCTACAAATAAAGGAGAAAAGGGTGAGAGTTAAGGGGAAGGACATTTCCGATCAACGTAAGGAAGAACTTTCTAAAATTTAGAATAATTTAGTTTTTATATGGAAAGTATTTAAAGATGGACATCTATATGATGATGTAGAGGATATTCCTGAAATATATACTTAAATTCTCTTATATATCTGCTTCTAAATTTTATATGATCAGAGCTTTTTATTATTACTAAATGTATTAGTCCATTCTCACACTGCAATAAAGAACTGCTGAGACTGGGTAATTTATAAACGATTATTGACTCACAGTTTTATATGACTGGGGAAACCTCAGAAAACTTACAGTCATGGCAGAAGGCTAAGGAGAAGCAAGGAACTTCTTCACATGGTGGCAGGAGAGAGAAGTGCAAGCACAGAAAAAAATTGCTACTTTTTTTAAATTGCATTTTAGGTTTTGGGGTACATGTGAAGAACATGCAAGATTGTTGCATAGGTACACACATGGCAGTGTGATTTGCTGCCTTCCTCCCCTTCACCTATATCTGGCATTTCTCCCCATGCTATCTCTCCCCAACTCCCCACCCCCCACTGTCCCTCCCCTATTTTCTTCCAACAGACCCCAGTGTGTAGTGCTCCCCTCCCTGTG
The DNA here is from genome assembly GCF_048565385.1 of Saimiri boliviensis. NCBI lineage: Eukaryota > Metazoa > Chordata > Mammalia > Primates > Cebidae > Saimiri > Saimiri boliviensis. The sequence continues at coordinate 73,216,893 of NC_133451.1, read as the reverse complement.
TCCATGTGTTCTCATTGTTCAAAGCCCACCTATGAGTGAGAACATGTGGTGTTTGATTTTCTGCTCTTGTGTCAGTTTGCTGAGAATGATGGTTTCCAGGTTCATCCATGTCCCTAAAAAGGACACGAACTCATCGTTTTTGATGGCTGCATAATATTCCATGGTGTATATGTGCCACATTTTCCCTGTCCAGTCTATCATCGATGGGCATTTTGGTTGGTTCCAGGTCTTTGCTATTGTAAACAATGCTACAATGAACATTCGTGTGCACGTGTCCTTATAGTAGAACGATTTATAATCCTTTTGATATATACCTAGTAATGAGATCGCTGGGTCAAATGGAATTTCTATTTCTAGGTCCTTGAGGAGTCACCACACCACACTGCCTTTCACAATGGTTGAACTAATTTACACTCCCACCAACAGTGTAAAAGTGTTCCTATTTCTCCACATCCTCTCCAGCATCTGTTGTCTCCAGATTTTTTAATGATTGCCATTTTAACTGGCGTGAGATGGTATCTCAATGTAGTTTTGATTTGCATTTCTCTAATGACCAATGATGATGAGCATTTTTTTCATGTTTGTTGGCCTCATGTATGTCTTCTTTTGTAAAGAGTCTGTTCATATCCTTCACCCACTTTTGGATGGGCTTGTTTGTTTTTTTCTTGTACATCTGTTTTAGTTCTTTGTAAATTCTGGATATCAGCCCTCTGTCAGATGGGTAGACTGCAAAAATTTTTTTCCATTATGTTGGTTGCCGATTCACTCTAATGACTGTTTCTTTTGCCATGCAGAAGCTGTGGAGTTTGATTAGGTCCCATTTGTCTATTTTGGCTTTTGTTGCCAATGCTTTTGGTGTTTTGGTCATGAAGTCCTTGCCTACGCCTATGCCCTGAATGGTTTTGCCTAGATTTTCTTCTAGGGTTTTTATGATATTAGTTCTTGTGTTTAGGTCTTTAATCCATCTGGAGTTAATTTTAGTGTCAGATGTCAAGAAGGAATTCAGTTTCTGCTTTCTGCACATGGCTAGCCAGTTTTCCCAACAACATTTATTAAACAGGGAATCCTTTCCCTATTGCTTGTTCTTGTCAGATTTGTCAAAGATTGGATGGTTGTAGATACTTTGTGTTGCCTCCGAGACCTCTGTTCTGTTCCATTGGTCTATATGTCTGTATTGGTATCTTTACCATGCTGTTTTGATTACTGTAACCTTGTAGTGTAGTTTGAAGTCCGGTAGTGTGATGCCTCCTGATTTGTTCTTTTGCTTAGAATTGACTTGGCTATGCAGGCTCTCTTTTGGTTCCATATGAAGTTCTAGAGTTTTTTTTTTTCCAGTTCTGTGAAGAAGGTCATTGGTAGCTTAATGGGGATAGTGTTGAATCTGTAAATTACTTTGGGCAGTATGGCCATTTTCATGATATTGATTCTTCCTAACCATGAACATGGAATGTTTCTCTATCTGTTTGTGTCCTCTCTTATTTCGTTGAGCAGTGGCTTGTAGCTCTCCTTGAAGAGGTCCTTTACATTCCTTGTTAGTTGTATTCCTAGGTATTTTATTCTCTTTGTAGCAATTGTGAATGACAGTTCGTTCTTGATTTGGCTCTCTTTAAGTCTGTTATTGGTGTATTGGAATGCTTGTGATTTTTGCACATTGATTTTGTATCCTGAGACTTTGCTGAAAATTGCTACTTTTAAAACCATCGGATCTCGTGAGACTCTCTCACCATCATGAGAACAGCATGGGGGAACCACCCCCATAATCCATTCACCTTCTATCAGATTCCTCCCTTGACACATGGAAATTACAATTCAAGATGAGGGTTGGGTGGGTACACAGAGCCAAGCCTTATACTAAGACACTTGAAATTTTTGGATGAAAGGCACTAAATTTGATTGATTTAGGCACTAAATTGATTGATTGTTTTTTAAGTGTCTTTAGAATGTTATTAAAATATACACAGCGAATAGAAAGTGGTTGTTTTTAGTGCAATCCTCAGAATGCTTGTAATACAGCTTTTCCTGTGATGTCCAGTAAATCTCTGAATATAGTTTTTTTCTTCTGAAATCTAGAAATCTTGCTAACTGCAATTTTTGTTTTAGCTCTATACACATATTGAGATATACTAAAATAAGTCACTTAATTAAAAAATCTTTTTGCCTCTTTTAAGAAAGTAGCCTTAGTCAAAACATTAATTTACATATAAATTCATTAGAAGTGGTACCTTTAAACTATTCATGAATATGGATTCTTATCTTCCAACTTAAAATCTTTATCATACATAAAGCTATCTTTTAAAAAGCACTGCCGAGCATTAAATAGTAGCACTTGATTTCAAAATATCTTAAGTCACCATAATTTTAATAACTTTTTGAGTAGTTGCCAGTTTAATTTTCAGTATGTACAAATTGGAGGTAAATTATTTATTATTTCCAGCAAATGTCTTTCACAATTTCATTTAATTTTTTTCATCCTTTATAATGGATCATAAAATGACAATCTTTTATTGGATCTGCATAAAGTCAGAAGAAAATGAATACTTTGCAAATCGGTTACTGTGGATTGAAATGTCAATCATAATTCATGGAGTATAGCATTTCTCAGATCAGAGTAGCTTTGACATATGGCACTGAGCCATTCTCCTGTTTTAGAACAAGTCATGTGTCTTTAGACATTAAATACAAGTATGTGACTATTAGGACTTACTGAGTTTTATTTACTTAATTATGTATCATAGTACTACTTAATAATTTTTCAGTGGAATGACTTTAGTATATTGGAATTTAATTTTATTACTATTAATTGTTAGTTGACATGAAAGTGTACTTCAAACAATCTTTTTGTTACATTGAGTTGTTAAGCTTTCTTCTATGTTTCTATTTTGAAAAAAACATATTCTAAGGATGGAGCCAAGCATAGATTAAGATATTTGTAAGAAATATTAAACAATGTAGAACCAATTTATAGAAAATTAAGTTGAAAGTGTTGCTATTTCTAAGCATTATCTTCCTTTACCATCCTGTATTATCTGCAGCAAGCTGCTCTTGTCTCGGAAGGTTTTCCCTTGTCTTTTGGGACTTCATATTCTTACCCTGTTTCTCCTCTTTCTTCTCAGATATCACTTTAAACTGCTTTTCTTTTTACAGTCTCTTCACTTTCAGGTTTTGTTTGTTTGTTTGTTTTTTGTTTTTTTAAGAGGTCTCACTGTCACCCAGGCTAGAGTGCAGTGGCCTGATCTGACTCACTGCATTTTGGACCTTCCTGGCTCAGGTGATCCTCCTACCTCAGCATCCAAGTATCTGAGACCATGGGCATGTATCACCATGCCCTGCTAATTTTTTGTACTTTTTGTGGAGACAGGGTTTCATCAAATTCCCCAGGTTGGTCTCAAACTACTAGGTTCAAGCCATCCACCCACCTTGGCTTCCCAAAGTGCTGGAATTACAGGCGTGAGCCACAGTGCCTGACACATCCTCAGTTTTTATCATGGTTGGAGGATACTTGACTTAAAAACTCACCTTTTCTGTGGCTCCCTTTGTCTTCGTTATGAGCTCCAAAGTTCCAAGCAAGATCTTTTTCTTAGCTTTAAGTCTGCTGTCCAAATGGCTACAAAGTCACTTGGAATTTCTGTAGGCACCTTAAACTTGGAGGTCCCAAATTAAACTCAAATCCTTCTGTTCAAACTTACTCTTTTTGTCTTCCTATGCAAGACTGCCCACCTACTTGTGTAAGACAGAAACTTTGAGGTCATCTTTTTTTCTTCTTCCTCACCTCCTACATCCAATAAATGTCCATGTCCTTTTTATTCTAACTCCTAATATGTCTCACTTTTTGTTTTCACGCTAACCTCATTGCCACTATTTTAGTTCAATTCTACTTTGGTACTTATTTCAAATACACTGAGACTTTCTTAACTGGTCTTTCTACTTTTAAAATTTATTCTTCAGACCACTGCCTTACACTGCAACAAGAGTGATATTTGTAAAACACATTTCTAACTATATTTCTACCAAGCTTAAAACTCTTAAGATGAATTCCAGATGTCTGAAGATGGCATCCAGGGACTGGATGATCTTTCCTCTGCTCCCCTTTTCAGCCTGGAGCCATTTCATTCTTACTCGCACCCTCTTTTGTTGCTGGAGTACGGAATCACTTTTAGTTTCTTGAACTGTTCTGTCCCTGTTCCTTTCTTGCCTTCCATCCTGTCAGAGTGCTCCAACTGCATGGACTCCTTTCTAATCTCATTTCCTGATTTCTGACCGGTCTTTAAGCCTCATCCTGTAGTTGACTTCCTACAGGAAAAGTTTGCTCATGCCCCCATACCAAGGCCAAGAATGTTGTGTCTCCCATATGGCCCTCTAGAACTCCTGTGCTTAGACCTGTTTTATTGATATCACATTCTTTTGTAATTGTTTATGGGGCTTACATTGTAATTTGTATTATTTGTTACTGAAACCCTATTATCAAGTACAGCCCAATTATCATTGCTATTATCATCAATTAATAAATACTTGTTTAATTAACTAGTAATAAAGTGAGTGACTAATTGAGTGATTTTATTGGCAAATATTCCTAAACCAATTTGGAGCATGATTTTAGGCCTGAGGTTTAGCACACAGCTCAGCATAGCTATAATGTTGGATTTAATCAAGGTTATGCTTATAACAGGAAGGATATAGCATTGAACTTTTTTTTTACATGAAACTGCATGACATTATATAGTAGACATTTTTTGAACAATTTAGCTTATAATATTTTTATATGGCAGTAAGTAGAATAGAAATTCATTAAACAAAAAAATTACATAATGATTTTATTGCTGTTATATATATTGCTTTTTAGCTTGTATCTAAAAGGTTCATTAAAAAGTACCTTGATATTTTAAATAATCCATTAGACAAATAACCAGGTGTTAACAGTAATTTGTGGAGTACCTGTTGTGTCCCAGGCTTGTGTTGTACATTTTATATATATTATTTTACCAAGCTCTTCCTCAAAACAACTTTGAAATAGGTACAATTCTCCCCATTTTACAGATTGAGAAATAGAAGATTAAAAATGGAGTGGTGAGGGTTCAAACTCAGGACTCCAGATTTGCCAAAATCCCCTTTTTCAATTTTATTTGATCCTTGGGATAAATAAAAATAAACTCTCCTCTTGCCTCCCATATATATTTGCAATTAAGTAAAGACAATGTTTTAATACGTTTTTGCCAATAAGAAAGCAAAAGGCATTAAAAGTCATACTCTCGGAGTATAACTTACACTGTCAGAAACATACTAACCAGAAGTAGAAGTTATATAGGAAAAGGAATAACAATCTATAGATGCTAACAGAAATGACATAAAGTTTGACGAAAGACATTAAATATGTATAATGGAGTCTTGGGGCAAAGAAAGCTCACAGAATTTGGTTTGGGTGGCTTTCTCCTTTGGGAATAGAAAAGGAATAGTATAGCTTTGGGCAAAGGCACCAGATTAACAATGGCGCCAACACCATACCAATACTTTCAAAAATGATTTTCTAAAGAAGAAGCAAAGTTTAAAAGCAGATGTAACTGTGTTTCTCATATTTGCAATGCTTCGGAAAGTTTCCACAGAAAAAATACATCCTTCTATAAATACACACATATATGTTTGTAAATATATATATTTACAAATAAATATATTGTTTTAGCATATAGTAAATGCCATTCTAGTTAACCGTGAGAGGCATGTGCATGTTGTAAAAGACTGGAAGATTGAAATGAAACTCACGCTAATGAGAGAAATTTAAATATAAGACCCTAAAATACATGTGGACGATTAAAGTAGGATGCTGTAGAAGTGAAAGCATTTTGACTACAGAGTCAGCGAAGTCCAGTATTTGGGCAAGTTACCTTTTTAAGCTTGTTTCTTCATATGGAAAATGGAGATGATGCTAGTGCTGACCTCAGTAGGTTGCTGTGTGAATTAAATGAAAAGATGAATTCATGTGTCTGGCTCTTAGTAAGAAAACAAATGCCTGTAATTATGAGCGGTGTTTATGGATATATTTTTATCACTCTGCTACTACTTCCCTCAAAAAGAGAAAGATTTTTTTCTTTCAATTCCATATATCATATATCGTCAATTGGAATCTATATCTGTGAAGATGTAACTCAGTTTGTTTGTTTGTTTTTTTTTTTTTTGACACCATTCACATTATACTAGACTGAGATTTTCAGAGAATGCAGTGATTTTGGTCAGCTCCAAGATCACATCAGCCTGCATTTCTACTTTAGGAAATAGTAAACTTTGTTTTAAAATATATCTTCTGTTCTCATTTCATTTTGTTAAGCATTAAAAGTTTGAATGTTTTCTTCATTAATTAGAGAACTTCTTTGTTTCCGGTGAATTTTAACTGCCAGATTATAAACAACTTCAGACAATGTCTACTGATCCCTTAAATTTGAATCAGTAAGATTGCCTGCAAGAATCACCTATTACTATAAATCAAAATAATCTTTCCAAAACATAAAACCATGCCAACATGTCAGATGATTTTGGTTACATGCTTTAAAGTAGAGGAATTAGGTACTAGGGGAGTTGATTTTTTTTATTTGATTATGCTTAGTCATTAAAAAAACAAAACAAGGCACTCATTTATTCAGAATGAGCAATTAGGTCTAAGTTTTATTTCTTAATACACCATTTGGCCTTCTGTGTTGGAATAGTTCAGAAGTACAGTTAATTTTATGTAAACATCCAAAATTCTCATTCTTTTATGGATTTAGCTAAACCATCTTTTTAAACAACATGCTTTTAAGTAAATACTTACAAAGAAATATTTTAATAAGGGCATTTCTGTATTTTGATTGAATTTAGCTTGAACTTTGCCGGGAGTATCCTTCCCAGTAACTTTATTGTATGATTCCAAACCAAATAGCACTTTGAGGAAAGAAACACATTACGGACTTTGATTTAAGCCTTTTATCAAGCCTCTGTGGTATGAGGAAAAGAGTTCAAAGTTAGAATTCTAGCTTTATTACTTTGGGCAGGGTAATTAACATTTCTGGACCTCCTGGCCCCCATTTATAAAACTGTGGAACTACTATTTACTTCAAGGGCTATTTTGAAGGGTTAAAATAGATAATACCCATAAATTGCCAGTATTTCTCATCTCCCCTTTCTGTCAACAGCTTGAGATTGTTTCTGATAGTTTTGTTTTGCTTTTTGTTTTTGCTTTTTTTTTTTTTTTTGAGACAGTGTCTCACTGTATTGCTGATGCTGGAGTGCAGTGGCTCAGTCAGGGATAACTGCAGCCTGGGCCTCCCAGGCTCAAGCCATCCTTCTGCCACAGCTTCCCGAGTAGCTGGGCCTATAGGCACATGTCACCATGCCAGGCTAATTATTTTTATTTTGATTTTTTGTAGAGATGGTCATCTCATGGTGTTATCGAGGCTGGTCTGAAACTCCTGGGTTCATGCAATCCTCCCACCTCAGCCTTCCAAAGTCTGGGATTATAGGCATGAACCACCATGCCTGGCCTATGAATGGATGGCTTTGATTGGTTTCCAAACCAATTATATGATAATACACTTTGTAAACAGCTTTGGAAAGGAGCTCTTTCCATAAAAACCCCCTTGCTATTTTTTTCCCTTTGATATCTAATTTTAGCTTTTTTTTTTTTTTTCATAAAGTGTTTCTAACTCTAGGCTAATCCCAAATAATCAATCTAAATCAATGAAATTTTAATGATTATTACTTGTTTTATAATTTGAAATCATATTTTCGAAATAAGAACTATATTTTAATCTAATATTTCTTAGCCGGGGACAAAAGTTATTGTCTCTTCTTTGTACGTTTGTTGGAATATTTTAATATCTTTGGACCATCTACAACAAATACCTGCAAATAAATCTTTCTCTCTTTTTTCTTCACTTTGTTGCTGTCTTTCATATTCACTTTCTTTATATTTTATTTTTGACTGGTTTATTGCTTCCGGGTTTATATTCTTAATAGTAATATCTAGAGGCAGGAAAATAGGCCAGATAGGATCTATGAGATCTAAAGCTTTTCTTTTTTTCTCTTCTTTCTTTCTTTTTTTTTTTTTTTTCTCAGACAGAGCGTTGCTTTGTCGCCAGGCACCAGGCTGAAGTGCAGTGGCGCGATCTTGGCTCACTGCAACCTCTGCCTCCTGGGTTCAAGCAATTCTCCTGCCTCAGCCTCCCGAGTAGCTGGGACTACCGGAGCACGCCCCCATGCCCAGCTAATCTTTGTATTTTTGAGTAGAGACTGGTTTCATCATGTTGGCCAGGATGATCTCATTCTCTTGACCTCATGATCTGCCCACCTTGGCCTCCCAAAGTGCTGGGATTACCGGCGTGAGCCACAGTGCTCTGCCCTTTGTAGGTTTTTGCGAACCTGAAACCTCGGCATTTTTCTGGATTGAGAAATTTCTTAATGTCGCTATTTCGGTTACTGCTTTGTAAAGGAACAATTAGATCATTTAACAAGTTTGCCTCTGACTAGTAAGGACTAGAAATAAGGAAGAAGAAAGCTGGCGTAATTTACCGAAAGCTGTGACCATTACTTTTTTTTTTTTTTTTTTTTTTTTGAGACTGAGTCAACTGTTGTGGCCCCGGTTGGAGTGTCATGGCGTGATCTCGGCTTACAGCCACCTCTGTCTCCTGAGTTCCAGCAACTCTTCTGCGTGGGCCTCCAGAGTAACTGAGATTACAGGCACCCGCCACCATGCCTGGCTAATTTTTGTATTTTTACTAGAGGCGGGGTTTCACCACGTTGACCAGGCCGGGTGCAGTAGCTCTCCCCTGTAATCCCAGCACTTTGGGAGGCTGAGGTGGGTGGATCACTTCAGGTCAGGAGTTTGAGACCCTTACTATTTAAGTATGTTTTCTGGCTGGTTTTGAATTAATTACATAAGGAAATCAAAATCTTCTACTCCTCTGGTTTTAAATTTATATGTAATTATTGTTTCTTCATTTCTTTTTCAGAACTCTTGATGTTTCAGTGAGCTTTAATGGAGGAAAATCTGTCATCTCAAGCTCATTGCTTGTCACAGCCACAGAATGTGTAAGTAAAAGTTTGCATGAAGGTTACCTTTTAAAAGTAATCCTATCCAGAAATAATCTATCGATCCTTGGTGATGTTGCATACTACAATAAAGGAGTTGCAAACAATAACACTGGAGACTATTACAAGGAAAAATTTTGTATAGAATTGATTTGGGGTGGCATTGCTTTTTTTATGTTGAGCTCCCTTTTACAAGAACTTTAAGGTAGTATGCATTTGATTGTGATATTTATAGAATTCGAAAGGCATATTTAAAATCAAAATAAGGTAAGAGAATAATTTACAAATGATGCACTTTTTTTCTTAAAACATTAAATATAGAAATTATGTTTTCTATTAGGAAGTTTAGATTTCAGTATGTAAGGCATGTATCATGGTTTGAAATCAAATTATTGCATCTAAATGTGGGACTTAATTATTTTGTTCATTTAAAATGTTGCTGCTTTCTGAATAAGAAAGTCGACTTTGATAGCTTGAAACTATCTTAGTTTGTAACCACATTGAATGTATATTTTAGTTGGGATTATACACATAAATACAGATAAACTCCATTCAGTAGACATTCTCTTTCTTTTATTTAATTTTGTGGATTTATAGAAAGTTTCAATATTATATTATTGAACATGGAAGCAGGAAGTACTAAACAGGACTGACCACGTGGCTATTATTTCTTAGCATATTTTGTAAAAACTATATAAATCGAAGCAAAAAAAGAATTCCTGCCCTCCAAAAGACCAAAGACTAAACCTAAACATCTTCTCACATCTCACAGTTTCATGGTTTTATATTTTGATCTATTAATTCAGGAGACACCTTTCCAACACAAAACAAAACAAAACAAAATAAAACAAAACAATTCAGTGTTACCTGTATAGAGGTAGTTTTGCTTCACATTTTAAGACAATGTTGCAGAGAAAAGGACCCTTGGGTCACTTATTAACTCCTTGAGTAAGTCGTTGCCAACACCTACTTCCATTTTGAAAATAGCTGGGGTTTTTGTTTTTGTGTTTGTGCTTTTTGGGGAGGATTTTTTTTCCCTCCTATTTCTAGCATATGTTGCAATTTGTAGGTTTTGTGGATGTTGCAGTTTGCTGGTTTTCTGGTCCCTGAGGATGTGGTTGAAATTACAAATATTTGTGGTTTGTAGTTTCTGCGTGTTTAGCTCACTGAAGTGACATCCTTTCCTCATCTTTCTTCCTATTCAACACCTACAAGCTATCTTTTTCCTCTTTTCTTCCATGCAAGCAGGAAAACAGGTCTTTGTTCCTATCCTGTAACAATGCATGATTTTCACATACAGGGATCCTGAGGCTACCCTATGACTCATCTGGGATGTACAGGTTGTGTGCTTTAAAGAAGACTTTCTAGGTCTTATTCCTTCTCAGAGGGTAATATGACTCAAGGTGGCTTAAGAGTGGAAAGATTTCAGAAAATGCATCATTGGTGTGCCAGTGATGAGGGGAAAGGAGCAAGCTGTAACAGTTAAGAAGGGGTCAAGGTGATTCTCACTAAGAAGGAAGGCTTTGAGTAAAGACTTGAAGGTAAGGGAGGGAGCCCTGCAGACCTTCTGAGGGAAATGTGCTCCACACAGAGGGACAGCTAGAGCAAAGCCTCAGGTGATAGTCTCTGGCAAGTTTAAAGAAGAGCAAGCCAGACAGTGTGCTGGAGTGGAGGCAGTCAGGGAGAGTGGAAGCCTTGGGATAAAGGGGAAAGAATGGCAGGAGTAGGGCAGATCTTGTGTAGAGTGTGTAGTCATTGTAAGGACCTGAGCTTTTCTTCTGAGAGAAACAGGAAGTCCTTGGAAGTTGACATGATTTTATTCATACAGTGTTTTTCAACTGTATGAAAACAGGCCTCTGGGCCTTTCTTAACAGCTTGATACGTCAGTGTCAGGGATGTGCTTACTCATTGCCCTTATCCCACGACTGGTCCTTACAAAGAGCAGGTGCTCCAAAATTATTTCCCAAATGAATGATTGAAAGGAACCATATATCTAGTTTGAAATGGGGAAACTAAGTTTTAGATTTAAGAGACTTAAGATTAGAGTCTGAGGAGGATGTGTATTTAGGCAATCCTTTATATTCATTTCTCTTCAAAAGATCTTTAAAATGGATCTCTGCTTTTAAAAATATAACGGAGCCGGGCACGGTGGCTCATGCCTGTAATCCCAGCACTTTGGAAGTCCGAGGCAGGTAGATCACGAGGTCAAGAGATCGAGACCATCCTGGTCAATATGGTGAAACCACGTCTCTACTAAAAATACAAAAAATTAGCTGGGCATGGTGGCACATGCCTATAATCCCAACTACTCAGGAGGCTGAGGCAGGAGAATTGTCTGAACCCAGGAGGTGGAGGTTGTGGTGAGCCGAGATCGCGCCATTGCACTCCAGCCTGAGTAACAAGAGCGAAACTCTGTCTCAAAAAAAAAATAAATAAATAAAATAATAATAATAATAATAATGGAAAGATGTCCCTTTTTTTTCTCCTGAAATCATTGATCTTCTTCTCTTTTGCGATAACAATACTAAGAACCTGTTTGCTGAGCATGGATTAAGTGCCAGATACTGTGCTCAACACTGCTGTGTATGTGCTAAGTCCTTTATGGCTTCATTTAACACTTGAAATCCAAGAGGAAGTTGTTTGATTATATTAATTTTACAGATAAGAAAGCTGAGGAACAGGAAGCTACGTCTAATTTCAGTGCACAATTATCCAAGCACATTAGAAGGTACTTCTTGTATTATGCGGACCCAGCCCTCTAAGAAGTGCATGGCTGGATGAGTGTAACAGGCCATTTCAGTCCTTACTGCTCCTGAAAGAGGGATACCTGGAGCCTGGAGGCTCTGGAATGTTGTTACTTGCCCAGTTTTGCACTCTAATAAATGTTAGAATTGAGAATTGAACCCACATCTGTCTCCTCCCACCCCCCAGCTGAACATTTCCACAGTCTGCCATTTTAAACCAGATTCTACATTGATTTATATAGGACAAGGGTTTGTGAATTTTTCCTATAGGACAGATAGTAAACACATACTTCAGGCTTTGGGGGCCATATGGTCTCTGTCACAACTACTCAACTCTATCATTGTAGTGCAAAAGCAGCTTTATGCATTATGTAAACAAATGGCGGTGTTCAACAAAACTATGTACACTGACATTGGAATATTCTTCTTTTGATTTTTTTCAGGTTTGTATAATACTGTAAAAAAACTGTGGGGTCTTATGAAATAGATTGGCTGGATTTGACCCTTGTGCCATAGTTTCCTAATTCCTGACATCAAATATTCCAAACGAATCCAGTAAATTAAATAATCATCTGTTCCATGATGATATTTTCTTTCTCTAACTCTAAATTCATGAAACAAAATCGTGGAGACCGATTTTCCTTTTTCTATGTCTGTTTCATCTAATCTGGCTGCTGTGAAGTCACTATTTTCTAGAATGACGGCAACAATAACAATTAATGCTCATTTGAAACTTTCATGAGTGATTCCTCTTTCCCATAGTTATGTTGCAAGGGCAGTGGTAACCCTGATTTGTTTTTATACTTCTATGATTCTCTTAGCTAGAAGTTTAGTTATATTTGGCAGACTAAAGTTTTTTGTTGTATAACTTGCTTTTAGTGAAGAAAAAGAAATTAGATGCAGATAAAGTTCAAGAAGGTTTTGTGTCTAGACTGACTAGAAAATATGTTCTTTCTACCCTGACATCAAGCTCTAAGTTCTGCTATGTCCCCAGTTAACCCTTAGAAGAATTTTGGCTTCATAACCTTGACTGACACCTGAGTGTTGGGTCTCAGACTGGACTCCTCAGCTTTCAAACCCATGTCTTCATAGACATCTGGAAATGCTGCTTGTTCAAAACTATTACTGGGAAGAATTGATACCAAAAAGGGCATATTGAAATGTCATCTAACAAATGGCCATTAGTCCAATAAATTACAGCTTTTCAGAAATTTGTGTTTGATTTTCTTTCTTCAGTCTCTTAAAGATGTCACTCAGTCCCCTCAAAGGCTATGTTCCACCCACAATTGTCTTTCTCTTATTCTCGCAGGAAGCCACTATTTATGCCTACCCCTCTTCCACTCACCACCTCAGCCTTTTGGAACTTATTCCAGGAGGTCCTCTCAGAACCACAGAGTAGATTATTTCCCACGTTTACCGTTCTTATTGTATGTTCCTTCCACACTCTTCACACTTGGAATTATTTGTTTAAGACTTGTCTCTCTAACCTGTGAGCTTCCTGAAGACTTATCCAACATTATAATGTTGGTACCTGTTTTTAGTGACTAGTAGGCATTGAGTGCTCATCAAATATTTTTTTGGATGAATAACAACCAGTTTTAGCAACCGGTCATGTGTATTTATTTATTTTGCCTAGTTCAAGAACAATGACATTTGAGTATTAAATATTTATTAGAACTTTTTGACCTGAAGTCTGTGTAAACAGAGGCCTGCCTATATGAAACTGAGAAACTTCTAGTTTCTACTCATGGTATAGATCTATGTGTAATCAAATCTAGTTTCATACTCTTCTTTATCTGACTCTTAAGTCCATAATTTGCAACACGGTATCTGATTACAGACCTGAATTCTGTGTGTTCCACCTTTCACCAAGATGTTTATAAAGTTTTGTGTAAAATGAAACTGTTTTTCCTTCATGACTAACATCTTTCTTGCTTATCTGATAGTGGCTCTGGCTATCAAAACAAACACAATGGGAAAGACTGAATTTGCATCCAGTTAACTGAACTGATGTCTGTGATTGGTGTATTCAGGACCTGTGTCATTCATAGATAGATAGATAGATAGATAGATAGATAGATAGATAGATTGATAGATGGCAAGACCAGGTTGCGTTTTTTGTTTCCTTTGATCCTATTCCCATCATTCTTGAATTAAATGTAATAAAGGTTAGATCTGTAGGTCTTTAGAAAGTGTATAATTTATTTTTATTTTTTTGAGACAAGTCTTTGGAATCAGTTGAGATGATAATATTGTCATAATAAATGTGTATTTGTATCTGGAGTTTCATGGTATTTTATCATTGCTACTAATAGAGGCATTTTTTTAAGGGAAAAATCAAGAATTTTAAGTATCTATCAGGACTAGCCCATCTATGTTATGTTCTGTCAGTGCAATTTTCTGATTTTCCTTTTCTTGGAACATACATAGAAGGAACAAACTAACCACTAAATTTTTAGCAGTTTCATGGCCTCTAGTTACATGTCCTTATTTCTGAACACGGGTGTGAATTCTAAGAAAAGGGAAAACCAAATGTTCATAGAACCCTTTTGAAAGTTGTATAGCACAGCCAAATGGTGTGCCATTTCTACGAGTGCTGTGGCTGCATCCTCATGTGGGAAAGGTCTGGTGAGAAATGTTGTCTTCCTTCTGTACATGGACAGTCACAGATAAGGGCTGTCTTTCTTAAGACCATATTTTTGAAGGTGAGATCAAGATTTATACATTTGACAATATTTTTCCCATAGGGTACCACAGTTTTCCATGTATTTCTGTGACATCCTTTTCCTGTTACATTCTTGTTTGCCTAGATTTTAGAGCTTAATGTATTTAAGCCTGTGGAGGATAGCATGATTTGTTCATGAATATTTAGAATTCTGTAAAGAAAAAGGCACTTTTGATGTTTTTTGTGAGAACAGATTATTTAGGTATTTGCCTGGAAATTTCTATGAAGTATTAATCTTATTTCTCTTTCTCTCTTCTTTTTCTTTTCTTTCCTGAATTCTCTCTCTTAAAAAAAAAAACACAAAATAAAACATTATTACTGATGATTCTAGAGATTAGGCATTTGGGAGAGACCTCTTGTTCCCTTGGAAACTATCTCTACAGTAAAAGTTCAGAAAACATTCTTCTTTGTATCCATGTCTTTTGCTGCCTTATTTCTTTAGAGTTCATTCTCTCAGTAAGAAGTTTTTCAGTGCCAGATATGGAGTATACAGTGCTAAGGAGGCTAGATGTAGCCCCTGACTTCCTAGAGCTCACAATACATATGGCAGAAAATAGAAATTAAACACATAATCACAAAACTCATAATTAATTGCACTGTGATAACTACTAAAGATTAAAGTATAGAGAACCATGAGTTGTTTAATCAGAGGGGCAATTTACAGTCAAAGGGTCCAAGGAAGATTTCCATGAAAGTGACTTAATATGAGCCCTGTAAAATGAATAGGTGGTTTTTGTGTGAAAGGGTTTAGGAACAGAGCCCAGAGTAGGTGCCTTAAGGCTGGAAGAGCTCAGTACTTAGGAAGGGAAAGAACACCAGTATGGTTTTTTGCAGGTCATACTTTAGCTGCAGTGAGAGAACGTCTGATTCATTAACACATGAGATTGCATTCTTGCGTTGATGTGTGTATATCATTTGCCAACAAGAACCATTATTGGTTTGTCATCTACCTCATAATTTTAAAAAATATTCATCTTATTATATAACTATATAAAATAAACAATGTTTCACTATCAAAAAGTCTGGAGGATTTTGCCTTAATTCTGCCTATGGGTAATTATGCTTTGAACCAAAATAATCGTTACATGAAAGATAGGGACCAGTCTAATCCTGATTAGTAATTTTTTCTACATTCCTTTCATATATATGGGTAAAGAGTCTGCAGCATTTTGGAAGAGTTTGTGTTTATTATTGCCTGTCACAACAACATAACCTAAAACATAATATATATTAAATGGAAGATAAATTTGCAGAATTTCAAGAAATTAAAGTAATATAGTTAAAATCTAGTTTGGCTTTATGCTTTCTTCATTATTTCCTAGTATTTCCTTAAAAACATATATACATTTGGAATTTGACCATAAGCCTATGCTGACTGCTTTGTTTTTTTCTTTTGCCTGCTTTAGTCTAATGGCATTGCAGCCATCATTGTTATTTTGGTGTTACTGCTACTCCTGGGCATCGGTTTGATGTGGTGGTTTTGGCCCCTTTGCTGCAAAGTGGTGAGTAAGAAGGATTTGCAACACTACTTAAAAAAAAAATTAGAAGTTGGGTGTGGTGGCTCATGCCTGAATCCCAGCCACTTTGTGAGGCTGAGGTGGGTGGATCACAAGGTCGGGAGTTCAGGACCAGCCTGGCCAACATGGCGAAACCCTGTCTCTACTAAAGATACAAAAAATTAGCTGGTCAGTTTCTTTTTTTTAAGTGCTCATTATGTTATTGATTTTCTCTTTGAAGGATCTACCATTTCAGGACCTTCTCTGTTTGCTTCTGAAAAATACTTGTTCAGAAGTTAGTCATACACAATTGTCAGGGTATTTGTTAAACAGCTACTTTTGGAGTAATGATGGGGAGTTTCAGTTTGTGTCACTTTTTGTGTTTCTATAAAGCCTGTGAAAGAATATGGGTGGGTATCAGTCATCTATTGCTACTGTAACAAATTGCCACATATGTGATGACTAAAAGCAACATAAATCTACCAACTATCTAATCACAGCTTTGATGTGAGACTCACTGGGTTTACCTGTACTAAAAGGTATTGGTAGGGATGTGTTTCTTTATTAATGCTCTAGGGAAGAAGCCATTCATTTGTCTTTTCCAGCTTCTATAGGCCACTCATATTCTTTGCCTCATGGACTCCTTTCCCCATCTGCAAACCTGATATGTTGCACCTTTTTGACCATTTTTCTGCACATCTCCCACTAACTCTGAACCTAGCTGGGAACGGTCCTCCAGTTTTAAGGAACTACGTGATTAAGTTAGGTGCACCTAGATAATCTAGGATAATCTCCCATCTCAGGGTCCTGAACCTTAATCACTTCTGCAAAATCCCTTTTGCCGTTATGATAACATATTCACAGTACCAGGTAATTATGAACAGTTTGGTAGGGGGCATCATTCTACACATTTCAAGCAATCCAATTTAGATTGTTCAGGTTTCATAGTAAAAGATATCTTAAGGAAGCCCTCTTTCAAAGCATGCCTATTACTAATTTTGAGAATATTCATTTTATTATAAGCACATTATATAGAACTTAATCTTCTGTAGCTCGTGGTAATGTTTTATATAATACTGCAGGACTACCTTTTCCGCCCTGCCCTCGTGTTTGCTAACTGATTTCATCTACTTTGCAAATTTCAGATGTGTTTTGTTTTATCCCTGCATTTATTATTAGTTGTAGTTCAGTTTGCTTTCATGAGGCAACTTTACAATCCTTTATCTCAGAGCAGTTGGCCCATGGAGGAGGCATAGAATTAACTCAGATAACAGTAGAGACAAGAAGCATCCTGTTTCTTTGCTGAACTAATCAGTTTCCTGCCATAGCAATTTATGCTCAGTTTCCTGTTGTAATCTTGATTATCTAGTTACAGCTATTTTAGGGTGACTAGCATACTTGAGTATCAAACTAAAAAGAAAAAAGATGTCTTAATGCAAGTTGTGCTCCTTGGTTTTTTAATTTAGACTTCGTGGTGGTGCATATTCTTTTCTTTCTTTTTTTTTTTTTTTAAATCACTTTGCAATTTCACTTAGTATTGACCAGAAGGCTCAGAAGTGTCAAATTGTATGATTTTTAAAAAGACACATGCAAAATAAAATGTGCTTAAATATGGGTTTTGACCATCATTTTGTATATTAAGAAGAGGATCCAATCATCAGGTGACTAGATCAGAGACTAGCTCCTTGGGACTCTAAAACCTTGGAATCTACAGATCTCAAATCATGGAGTTACTTTCTATAAGGCATAAATGGGCCTCTTTAATGGTGGAGTATCAGGATGTCAGAAAGGCTTCCTACCCTCAGAAATATCCTGAATGCTTATTAATTTCCTGAACTTATTTAATAGAGGAAACTACCTTTATTTAACCCTTAGAAATACAGATTAAAAAGCAATTAGCCTTTATAAGTTCATATAAGAATGAACTTATAATTATACCTAGGTATAACTGAATGATGGCAAACATTTGTAAAGTAGATTTTAAAGCACGAAGAAACAAGAGGTGAAATTCTGAATCCAGCCTTTGGTTAATATTGATTGATTATCTAGTAGATGTCAGTACTGTGCTAGGAACTGGAGATACAAAAATGCTTATAATATGATATGGAAATTCACGTTTTAATATGGAACATAGAAATGTTTGCAAATAAGTGTAAATGGAAAGTAATGGAAGTTCCAGTAGCGACATGTGTAAAGAACAGTAGAAACATAAAGGAGGAAGGTTTTGCAGAGACTAAAGGGAGCATTTCAAAGAAACCTGACTGAGTTGATGATCCCAAATTTAGTTCTGAGTCATAAATAAAATGTTGACAGTTCATGAAGAACATTGCAGATGAAGTGCATGTGGAATCATGAGTTATTCTGACATATTTTTAGAAGTGCTAGGCTGAGACCTACTGTGCTGGGTGAATGATGGTTTGGGTTTTGGGACAAACCCATTGGAGAGGGCCTCCTATATCTTGCAATAGAAAGTCTGATCTCTTCCCAGGGATGATAAGCTACTGGAGAGATTTGATCAGTCTAATTACCTGAAAGAAGCTTTGCTAGCTTCACAGTAGTGCTAAGGTCTAGTCCTGGCAAAAATTATTTAAGACTGCATTCAACTGAGTTCCATCAACTATTGAAATTGAAAGGCAGTGACAGATAGTGCACCTTAGATATGGCCAGAATGAAACACTTCTAACAAAGTATTAATAGCTGGAATCTTAAACTGAAATTAAGTGAACTAGAGAAAAATAAAGGGTGAAAAGAAGAAGGAAGTGTGACAATAACCTTGTGGAAAAGAATCTTGAGTTTCCAGAGGGTATTGTAGTACCACTGCAGGGTGTTTGTTTTGTTTTGTTTCTTTTAGTTTATTTGTGCAATGCTGAAATTAGAATGTGATGATTTAAATAACTCTTAGTAGCATTAAATTATTGGGGATCAATTTGACTTAGACTATCATTGCTAGTAATGTAAGTTTTTAACAGAAAATGAAATTCATTTATTTCAGCACGGTGTTTTGCAAATTTCTTTTTGCTTGAAAGTGTTTTAAGAACTAGTGGCAAATATTTAAATCTAATCTTCAACTGAAACATGACTAAACAGCTAAAAATGTCTATTCTCAGGCACATTTATGATGCGTCAGTTATCCACCTCTGTGAGCATTGTATGCTCAGGAGCTCTTATCAAGACGGAGAACATGGAAAAAAAAACTCCCTGAAGTCTCAATATCTGTCACATATTCTGCATTCAGTCATTTCATGTTTTATAAAATGCCAAAATGTGAAGTATTGTCATATTTTATAATATTATTAAATCATTCATTGTCCAGAGTTTAAAATTTCATAGACATGTAATCAATGAGTCAATGTTGACACTGTTACTTATATTTTAGACAAGATTCTCAGATTTCTTTTTTCTTTTTTCTGTCTCAAATAACAGAAGTATTTCGGAACAGTGGGTATCAGGTTTCCAATGGTGGTAATTCTCCTGGAGAGGAAGGGGGTTGGGTAGACTGAGCAGCTTCAGAAGTCATACAGTTGGAAAAGCCTCCTGCAGTAAAGTGAATAAAGATCTCTAAAGACATCCAGGTCTTAATCCCTGGAACCTTGTAATGTTAGCTGATATAGCAAAAGTTACTTTGCAGATGTGATTAAATAAAAAATCTTGACATTATCCAGGATGATCTAGATGGATTGTAAATGCATTCCAAGACTTATAAAAGGGAGACAGAGGGAGATTAGGCTATAGAGGGGAAGAAGGCACTGTAACTGTAGAGGCAGAAATTGGAGTAGTGCATCCACAAGCCAAGGAATGCTGACAGCCACTAGGACTGGGAAGAGGCAAGAAACAGCTCCGTCCCTAGAGCCTGCAGGAGGAACAAGCTTTGCCAATGCTTGCTTTTTAACCCTGTAAGAATCATTTTGGACTCCAGACTTCCAGAAGTATAAAAAAAGTTTGTGTGGTCTTTAGACACTAAGCGTATGATTATTTGTTATACCAGCAAGAAGATATTCGGTATATCTTCCGAGTGTTTCTGATATTCCTCAGCATTGGGGAATTTTTATGGTTTCAGACAAATTTGTTACAAAAAAGAAAAAATTTGTTACAAAAAATTTAAAACATTTTTAAAAATACTTGCAATGGTATCAAGGCTATTAAATCCAATATGCATCCTTTGAAATTAGAATAATCCCTCTGTTTTATAACCGCAGTTAGTATGCATAATGCTTCATATACTGAGTACAATTTGCTTACTGTCTTAGAGCAACAAGAGATTTTTGGAAGAGACAGGTTTACAATTTTCAGCAGTGTCCAAAGCACATATGTTATTAGAACTATTTGGCAACAGACATCCATGGATAGCTTTCTCAAGGGTGATATTATTTGCTAGGAGAGCTAGTACAGTTTCATTCATATTCAAATATTGAACTATTGAATCCCTTGAAAGCTAGAAATTGACCTTCATTCTATGAAGGAAAACAAAGAATTTAAGCATTTGACTAATTATTGTTATCTGTGAAACTATGACATATACCTGGTTAGATGTACCAGTTTTGTATCAGGAAAAACAAACATATCAGTCAGAAACATCCCTTCTAGGGTGTTTTATATTAAAATTTTAGTCAAAATTCTTATAAAATTACCCTGTCAAGTGAGCAAATGGTACCTTTTTTTCTGATACTTTAGTAAAATTATGATTAGATAATTTCTCTCCCCTTACAGGCTAATCACAAAGGCAGGTACTGTGTGTATTTACCCATTATTGTAAACCAGGCATATTGCACAGTGAATGCCTATTATTGAATGCATCTTCTTGACCTTTCCCAATTCTTAAAATTGAGAAAATTTATATTGATATACTTGGAAGTCAAATTCAAAATAGAGTACCTTTTTCTAGCTATGGTAAAAACTTCCGTCAACTATGGAGAAGTATTGTGCTTGAGGAAATTTATGATATTCATTTTTATTATGATTTTCAATGACTGCATTTAAAATGTGTTTTTTATAATATATATACAATAAGAAATATGGCCTTTGTAGTCCTATTTCATAGGAACTAAGATACAAATAGGTAAGAATTTCTTAATTATATTAAAACTCTGAAGTAGAAGTTGTTTAACTTTTGTCTAGTTGCTGCTACATATACCCCACAGGTATGTCTAATCTGAGAATTGTGAACTTGTATGGAAAAAAATACGTCTTTGTTTTTACTTCTAACTGAAATTTATCATTTCGGTCATTGATTAATTTTTTACCCTGTCCACAAAAATATTAGCGGTTGTGAAAGCTGTCCACCAGTAGCAATCTCATGTATCCTATATTTCATTTATAGTTGCTCAGATGTTTTTTAAAGTCCGGTTCTCTATCACTCAGGCTGGAGTGCAGTGGCATGATCATAGCCCACTGCAGCCTAGAACTCCTGGGCTTACGCGAGCCTCCTGCCTCAGCCTCAGCCTGCCAAGTAGCAGGGAATATAGGCATGCACCACCTGGCTACTGTTCAGGTATTTTTGAAATGTGTTTTATAGGCATTGCTACTTTAAAATTATGATAGTTTCTACACCTATTACAAGAGCTTATTATTTAATGAGTTAATAAAGGAACATATATATTTCCATGACTCATATTTTTTAAAACAGATTTGAAAATTACATTTTAATATGATTGGGGTCTTTTAAATACTATACATTTTAATTTAGAATAATTATTATGGGAAGTGGTCCAAAGATTCACCATACTGCTAAGGAGGGGTATATTAGTTATTTATTACACTCCTATAAAGAACTTCTTGAGCCTGGGTAATTTATAAAGAAAGGTTTAATTGACTTACAGTTCTGCATAGCTGGGGAGGCCTCAGGAAGCATAATCATGGTGGAATGTGAAGAGGAAGCAAAGATCTTCAGGAAGAAGGAAAGAGATACCTAGTAAGAGCAGAGAAAACTGCCTTATAAAACAATCAGATCTTGTGAGAACTCACTCACAATCATGCGAACAGCATAGGGAAACCGCCCCCATGATCCAATCACTTTCCACCTGTTCCCTCCCTAAACACGTGGGGATTATGAGGATTACAATTCAAGATGAGATTTGAGTGGAGACACAGAGCCAAACCATATCAAGGGGCATATAATAAAAAAGATTAAGGGAAAAAACTCCTGCCATAGAAGATCTGGTCAGCCAAGATGCTTTTAATATGAGACTATTTTTTTTTAATTTTAAATCTTTGAGTTCATATTAAAGAGTGTTTTCAAGAATGACAGAGAGTTGTGATGTAATTTAAATGATGCAGATAGTGTTCTACGTGTGTCTGGGCTTTCCATACAAAAGTATAAATCTAAACCAATAATATTTGGAGACCTTTCTCTAGAAAGCCTTATAATAAAGGAGTCCTCGTATAAATTTGAATATGTAGGCACTGTCATTAGTGAATTATAGATTGTGTTGAGTTTTCAAACTGTTCCATGAAGGGAAAAGTTCTCATTTTTGTGTAAAGTTGTTTCTTAACATCTGTTTAAGAGTCTGTATCCTGTTCATTGAGTAGCCTTCCTTACATTCATCCTCTGTAACTGCCTTTCTTTAACAAAGCCATTATAAGCATCCTGTCTTTCTCTTTAGGTTAAAAAGGCAGAGGCAGTAAAGCAAAACTTATCCTGTTTTGAATTGTTTGTGACATCAGAAAATATAGATGTTTTCATCATTATTTAGATTAGAGGATATTTTGAGTTAAGAACAAATTTGTTTTACTAATCAGGATAGGAGAAATGACAGTCCTATATTTGCATAGTTTGGGGTAACCAGACTCTCCAGATGAATTACAGATAGGTGGCAAACAAAGGATTTCTGGAGTGTTGTCAATTAGATTGTGTTATACAGCTGCAAATAAATACCTGAATATGCTGAAAATGACAAATGTTTGCTTGCTTTAGTGTCTTTGGCAAATGTTCTCCAGCCTCAAGGGAAAATTGCTAATTCATTTTTCTTTAGTGCATTTAAGATGTTATATAAAGATCTCATAAGCCTTAATTTAAAAGACCATTTGAAAAGTTATATTTTTCTCACGCCTGTAATCCCAGCACTTTGGGAGGCCGAGGCGGGTGGATCACGAGGTCAAGAGATCAAGACCATCCTGGTCAACATGGTGAAACCCCGTCTCTACTAAAAATTCAAAAAATTAGCTGGGCATGGTGGCACGTTCCTGTAATCCCAGCTGCTCAGGAGGCTGAGGCAGGAGAATTGCCTGAACCCAGGAGGCGGAGGTTGCAGTGAGCTGAGATCGCGCCATTGCACTCCAGCCTGTGTAACGAGCGAAACTCCGTCTCAAAAAAAAAAAAAAAACAATCAAACAAAAACTTATATTTTTAAAGCCCAATTTGCTTATACATAAGTTGATCTTTTGCAATGAGGGTATGTGTAGCTGGAGCTCTATAGAATCGTTTTCTTAGCCAGCAACAGCTGTGCTGTTCTTTTCTAAATAGTAATAATGCTTCTACATTGCACTTATTTTTTATTGTTGAGGAGGGCTCCTGGTACCTATGGAGTTACCTTGAGAGCAGCCTGATTTCTTTTTTGGAATGCACAATAAAACAAAAGTAATTTAAATTTTAATATGCTTTTCTTGTACCATTAAATAAGATGATTTATGTTTGATTGCCTTCTTGAAATACAGTATGGTGTTAGGTCTTACTGCTTTCATGGTGATGTTTTCCAGCAGAGCATCTTTTACAAAATGGTATCAAACTCATCCTGGTCTGTTTATTTGTTTTCACAGAAGCACCTTTACTTAACTCCTGGCAGAATGCATTCACACACTGTCCTTCGTAGTCCCCATTTGGCATTCTAAATTATATTTATTGTCCAGATTTCACTTATTTGTTTAAAGTAGAATTCTTTGATCATTGATGAGTTTGTCAAGGAGAAAAAAAAGCGGAGGATGAAATAACTTGAATATTTTGGTCAGGATGTTGAAGGCGTCTAACTTCGTGGGATTCAGAAAAGAAGGACTTCACAACTAGTAATGTAAGGGAACTTTGTGTTTATCTATGTCAAAAGAAAGGCATTTTACTTCCTCTCTGATCTTATCAAAAAGAAAAGGGAGAATGAAAGGAAGACCCACATATATTTTAAACAAACTCTTGTAAATACTAAGAAGGTTTCTCTATTGTGTGTGGGTCCTTAGGCACCTAGATGACATTACTGATAAATTGGGCTTTTTTTTTTTTTTTTTTTTTTTTTTTTTTTTTTTGTCGCTGGAAAAATCAGTTCTGAAATACTACTTGGTCTGCAGTCATTGTACAATATCTTTTTTTTTTTAATCCAAGGCAATTCAATGTTGACAGTTCTTTTCACTCTTTTCTGAATATTGGAACATATGATTGCATCAAGCTGGCTGCAGGCTCCAGTGCTGACATTTTTTAGCGCAAAGAATGCCCATATCACTCGAACATTTGAAAAGTGTTAATGAGCAGATCAAAAGGACTGTTGCCTGAAGCAGCTTACTTTTTTTTTTTTTTTAAAGAAATCGGCTCTCTTCCAAACTGAAATCTTCATTCTAGCAGCTAAGTAGATGAGATGTAATCCTCCCTGATGATGATAATAACAAATGAAAAAAAAATTGGAGAAGAATCAAACTCTGCATATGGTTCATAAAGTGGTGAAAGTGTTTTCCAGAATCTTCAATGCAGAGCTGAAGGATGCTAAGTGGAAAAAATTCTGGCAACTAGGCAATATTATGCCTTTTAAAATCTGCAAATTCTCATAAAATATGGTGCATATGAATACATTCTCTTCTGTAATGAATGTGTATTCTTGCATTATTTGATATAAGAATGGGATTCTCATGACTGTTATTTTTAATGTATTTTTACTAACAGTAAATCTTTCTTTTCTCCTGAACTAGTTTTACTGAAAAGTAGGAATGTCAGTTGAACACAGATTTTTGCCATTTTTGGCTTTTGAGCCAAATGGCTTCAGATTATTTTCACCCTTCTTTGTTACTTATGAGGTCGTGTGGCAGAGTGGAGGGAGGGAGCATCTTGAAACATCACAAGAAAACCATTTGGTGTCTTGGCCCCAAATTTTGAGGTGGGTTACATTGGGCATATTAGCTAAATGGTATCTGTATAAAATGGTGATAAACTCTATCTTATATAGTTGTCAACATTTTTAAATCTAACTCTCTGTGTAATTATCTATCATCTATGTATCTATCCATCCATCCATCTATCCATCCATCCATCCATCTATGCAATA
Organism: Saimiri boliviensis; assembly: GCF_048565385.1. NCBI lineage: Eukaryota > Metazoa > Chordata > Mammalia > Primates > Cebidae > Saimiri > Saimiri boliviensis. The sequence continues at coordinate 73,191,644 of NC_133451.1, read as the reverse complement.
AGTAACAACTACTCAACAGATTGTAGGCTTTTCCTTTTGCACTCTTCCCCTTTGCAAAAAAAAAGATGTCATATGGCAGAAGTTGAACTCAGAGTTTGGAGATAGGTGGACTACTCTGGGGTTTCAGCCCCAATTCTGTGTTTTTTCTTTTTATGTATTAGGACAAGTTTTGAAGATAAAGCTTTCTGCTCCTTATATTTAAAATGAGGATGAACATAGTGCTTGCACAGAGATATTATGAAAATAAGAGAACTGTAGAGACAGAGTATGTAGTATCTGGTCAATAAAGGGTGGTTCTTGTTAATAGTGATAATAACACGTAAATGACCCTTAGCTCTGGTTCAGCTTCTGAAGGTGCTGTTATTTGTCATGACAGTGGTTGTGTCTCTTAATTTAGCAGATCAAAATTTGATTTAGGTAGAACTTTAAGGGCTTTGTTTTCATTATTAACAATGTAGAAAATACATTTGTCAGGACTTTATTTCACTTTAAATTGATAATAAGTCATGAATTGTTCACACAAAAGAATAATGGCATACTATTAAAAAAACAAACTCTAATGTTCTTTTCTGGAATTGTATTCACCAATTGCATATAGTCATATGGCCATACTTAACCATGGAAATGCCTAGGAGCTAATGACCTAGTAGAAACATTGTAATATGTATTTTTTAATCATTTTATTAGAATTGTCATTTTGAAAAGGACCTACAGGTAATCCAATTTATTTCCCAGATGAAGAAACTTAGTATACTTCTATCTTTCCTTCTGTAATTGAGTTATCTGACTTTATTGGTTGAGGAAAATATTTAGTGCATCATTTTCTTAGGAACTAGTAATATTTTAGTTTCATGTAAATCTCTATTTATTATTTGTGTATGTTTTTTCCTCAATATTTTACTTATACATTTGGAAATCAACAATAATTTTTTTGTGAGCATTCTAAGTTCTATCAGTTTCACTTTCAAAATATTTTCAGTACCTCTAGTATCTGCTGTGTGCAGAGTACTTTGTTAGACATGATGGCATTTATAAATAAGGAGAGATGATTATTGCCATTAAGGAATTTGTAATTTTCAGGGATAATTTAAAATTTACAAAATCAGCATATAAATCCAAATCAATGATGCATAAATGGTTCAACTGTGCAGCAACATATACTTTTAAAAGTTTGACGTCTTCTAGATGAAACAACAGAAAGTTGGTGGACTACTCTGTGAAAGCTGGTTGGGACCTAACATGAAAATGATCACTGTATTTGGGGAGAAGGACCAGGATCATCAGGCTGGCTGGAGAGGAGGTGCATGTAGAGGGATGTTTGTAGTTAGATGTTAGGGCTTAACTGTGGAGGGACTAACACCATGCTGAGGCATTTTAACAGTGAGAGTAGAAAAACTGGCTCATGTATATGTGCTGCAAAGGGGGTTTTGGTATTTAGCCTGTAGCTTATATTAGATAAATGATCTCCAGTGAAGAGATGGAATGCAAAGATGCTTCCCATTATACTATGTGAGTTTGACAACAGTGGTCATATGAGGATTTTAAATTGAAATTAAGTTTTCCCATATCAATGTTAAACGAGATGCTATACAGGATAATGAATATGACATTAAAAAAAGAAGAGTATGGGCCAGGCACGGTGGCTCACACCTGTAATCCCAGCACTTTGGGAGGCGGAGGCGGGTGGATCACAAGGCCAAGAGATCGAGACCATCATGGTCAACATGGTGAAACCCTGTCTCTACTAAAAATACAAAAAATTAGCTGGGCGTGGTGGCATGTGCCTGTAATCCCAGCTACTCAGGAGGCTGAGGCAGGAGAATTGCCTGAACCCAGGAGGTGGAGGTTGCAGTGAGCCGAGATCGCGCCATTGCACTCCAGCCTGGGTAACAAGAGCGAAACTCCGTCTCAAAAAAAAAAAAAAGAGTATGGAGAAGGATGTTCACTAATTCTCAAGAGGATGTAATACAGAACAGGGTTGGGGATAGTATTTATGTCCTCAGAAATTTATACACCAGTGCAAGATATACATGTAATAAGAAGAGTAAATATGAAGTCCTTACAATGAAATGGAAATGAGTTCAGATATATTATTTTCAGACTTACTGGCATGTGAGGATGGTACTTGATCTTTTTCTAGTGAGAGAACTCCAGAGAGCACTTTATGGAAATTCACAAGGCTAAGAGTGGAAGCATGACTTGTAAGGTCTTTCCAATAAAATTTAGTAATCTATTGATTCAAATTGTGAGCATTGGGACTATTGATTCATTTTTACCAGGGAAATGATTGAATAAGGTTCTGTTAGAAGAATATTGACCGGTCTACATAAGTTAAAATAGGGAATCAGTTGGAGATAGAGAAACAAGTTACATGTCTAATTTCACTACAAGTAGAGCATTTAGTCATTGTTGCAAAAAAAGGCTATGGTAATTATAACTCAATAAATTTTGTGAATATACTATTAATTAAAATTCTTATAATGGAGTGGTGAGAAAAGGTCGGGAATGCATCTCCTTTGTCTTGAGCACCATTCATTTATTTATAATGGTTCAGGTATATTTAAAATGTTATCAGCTCTGGAAACCACACTTTGAAATATTGATCAAATCAATATGTGCAAAACACACACACACGCCCCCCTAGAAACCAAAAAAAAAAAAAAAAAAAAAAAACAGATAAAAAAACCTGACCAAGATGACCAGATAAACTTGGAACCATCTCATTAGAAAAGTTTGATATATTTAGGTTCTGGGTTGGTAGACTCAACAGATACATGGTAATTACCCTAGCATTCAAAAATAGGAACTGCTCTCTTCTGAAAGTAAGAGAGAGAGAGAGAGAGAGAGAGAGAGAGAGAGAGAGAGAGAACAAGCGTGTGTATGTGTATGTGTATGTGTGTGTGTGTGTATGTGTGTGTGTGTGTGTGTGTGTGTAGTATATTGCCAGACTCTAGGATGAAGACTGGAAACTACAGAGTGAGAGAAACTACAGAGTGAGAAGTGCTTTGGCTTCCCTTGGGGGAAAAACTTTCAAATGTTGTGGGTTCCTTGCCAGTGGACTGAATTGCTTTGTAAAGTAGTGGATTTCTCTTTATTGCAGTAATTCAAACATAGTTAGACTACTACTTGGTAGGCACTTTTCAGAGTATTGAAGTTTTGATCGTATATGCATTGGAGGAGTTGAAAAATGTTGTACTAGATACATTTAAGGTCCAAAGAATCTTGAGATTATGCTTTTAGGAGTGACAGCAGAATGGAATGAAAAGAATCCCTTCTTTCCTTGTCTTTCCCTCTCCACTCCATCTCTTTCCTTCCCTTCCTCCTTTTTGACTCTGTTTCTTCCTCTCTTCTTTTCTCTCCCCTACTTCCTTCCCTTCTTTTCCTGTCTTCCTAATTTCTCTTTCTTCCTTCTTCCCTCTCTTTCTTTGTCCCTTCTTCCTTCCTTTTCTCTGCCATTCTCAAACCTTTCTGTTTCCTCTCTTCCTTCCTTCTCTTTTTCCTTACTTCCTTGAAAGTCTAATTTGTGCTAGACATTCTATCAAGTACTAGAAAGGCAGTGAGGAGCAAAGCAGACATAACACATGTTCTCATGAAACTTGCTATTTTTTTCTACATAAAATTAATAAACTTACCATTTTTTAGTAGATGAAATTATCAGCTGGGATGAATTCTGGGAGAGAACACAGCATCTGTGCATATCAAGAGAATCATATATTCTTTGGGAAAATTGGGAGACTTTATCAGGGAGAGAGGAAGGTAGGGGATATTTCAAACGTATAGGGTGTGGAAATGATTCGGTGAAGTCATTAGAAGTGAGAAAAGAGATGATGGATTATGCCAAAATTTTGAGGCTGCAACCGAAAAAAGTTATGCACTTGAAAGAAACAGGGAAGACAGGAAAGAGTGTTAGCATTTAAATGAAGATTATTAGGTTAGCTTTGACTTTGTTGACTATAAAATGCTAACAGATCTGGTTTTCATTAATTGTTTTGGATATGCAAGTTCATAGTGATATGACATACTTTCTTTTTTCATAGAGGAAATATACCTGTAGTTTGATGAACTTTATTTTGTTTTATTATGGTATTATTTTAAATCTTAATTCTCTATTGGCATTTATTTCTGTGCTAACTATAAAAAGTCATAAAGTTGTATCTTTCAAGATTACTAAAATCTAGTGGAATTTTATGGTTATTGAAAAAATAAAATTGAATTAAATAAAAGGGTTAAGTAGAAATAATGGCATTTCTTGTAATGTTTAAAAGGAGATTCAGTCAAATTTAATTACTGTCTAGTTATGATCTATATTATTGTCATTATTGTCTGTGTATTTTTTTCCTGAGGTTTGGATCTAAACTAAAATTTAGATGATGAAAACATTTTGCATGCAGAAAATTGTGAGTCAGTTCTCTAAACATTATTAATAACATCAAAATATAAAAACCCTTTCACTATGGAAAATGTCAAACATTTACAAAGAGAGAAACTACTATATGTACTCACAAAAATTAAAAATTAAACAAAATTTAGAAAAACAAGGTATGAACTTCCTACGAACTTCCCACTGTCTTCATTACTCAGCTTCAATGATTCTCAACTTATTGTCATTTTTTTCTTTCAATTTTTATTTTAGGTTCAGGGGTATGTGTACAGGTTTGTTACATGGGTAAATTACGTGTCACTGGTGTTGGGTGTACAAATGATTTTATCACCCAGGTAGTGAGCTTAGTACCTGATGGGTAGTTTTTCGATCCTCACCCTTCTACTGGGCTCTCACTTCAAGTAGGCCCTGATGTCTATTGTTTCCATCTTTCTGTCCATGTGTACTCACTGTGTAGCTTCCACTTATATGAAAAAACATGTAGTATTTGGTTTTCTGCTTCTGTGCTAATTCTCTGAGGATAATGGCTTCCAGCTGCATCCATGTTGCTGCCAATGACATGATTTTATTTTTTTAAATAGCCATTTAGTATGCACTGGTGTATCTGTATAAATTTTTTTTTAAGCCATCCATCACTGATGGGCATCTAGGTTGATTCCACGTCTCTGCTATTGTGAATAGTGCTGTGATGAACATATAAGTGCATATGTCTTTGGTAGAATGATTTATATTCCTTTGGGAATATACTCAGTAATGGGATTGCTGGATTAAATGTAGTTCTGCTTTAAGTTCTCTGTGAAATCTCCAAACTGCTTTCCACAGTGGCTGAACTAATTTATATTCTCAGCAGCAGTGTATAAACATTCCTGTTTCTCTGCAGCCTTGCTAACTCCTGTTATTTTTTGCTTTTTAATTACAGCCATTCTGACTGGTGTGAGATGGTACCTTATTGTGGGTTTGATTTGCATTTCTCTAATAATTAGCAAAATCAAGCATTATTTTATGAGCTTGTTGGCCACGTGCATGTCTTCTGAGAAGTGCCTGTTCATGTCCTTTGCCCACATTTTAATGAGGTTGTTTTTTGATTTAAGTTCCTTATAGATTCTGCATATTAGTCCTTGATTGGATGCATAGTTCACTAATACTTTCTTGCATTCTGTAGATTATCTGTTTACTCTGTTGATAGTTTCTTTTGCTGTGCAGAAGCTCTTTAGTTTAATTAGGTCCTACTTGTCTATTTTTTCTTTTGTTGCCATTGCTTTTGGAAACCTCATCATGAAATCTTTGCAAAAGCCTATGTCCAGAATAGTATTTTCCAGGTTTATCTTAGAGTTTTAGGTTTTATATGTAAGTATTTAATTCATTTTGAGCTGATTTTTTTATATATGGTGAAAAGAAGGGGTCTAGTTTTGATCTTCCACATACAGCTAACCAGTCATGCCAGAATCAGTTAATGAATAGGGAGTCCTTTCCCCATTGGTTGCTATTGTCAACTTTGTTGAAGATCAGATGGTCATAAGTGTGTGGCTTTATTTCTGGGTTATCTAACCTGTTCCATTAGTCTGTATGTCTATTTTTGTACCAGTACCATGCTGATTTGATGTACTGTAGCCTTTTGTTTCTTTCTGTTACCTTATTGTTCTGGCTAGGACTTCCAGGACTACACTGAATAGAAGTGGTGAGAGTGGGCATCCTTGTCTTGTTCTAGTTCTTGAGAGAAATGCTTCCATCTTTTGCCTGTTCAATATAATGTTGGCTGTGGGTTTATCATAGATGGTTCTTACTATTTTGAAGTATATTTTTTTGATGCCTAGTTTGTGGAGAGTTTTAACATGAAGGGATGTGGAATCTTACTGAAAGTCTTTTCTGAGTCTATTGAGATGATCATGTGGTTTTTGTTTTTAGTTCTGTTCACGTGATGAATTATATTTATTGATTTACATATGTTGAACCAACCTTGCATCCCAGAGATAAAGCCTATTGGATCATGGTGGATTAACATTTTGATACACTGCTAGATTTGGTTTGCTAGTATTTTGTTGAGGATTTTTTGTGTCTATGTTCATCAGGAATATTGGCATGAAGTTTTCTTTTTTCACTGTATCTCTGACAGCTTTTGGTATCAGAATGACGCTGGCCTTATAGAATGAGTTATGGAGGTGTCCCTTCTCAGTTTTTTGGAATAGTTTCAGTAGGATTGGTACCAGGTATTCTCTATATGTCTGATAGGATTCAGTCATGAATCTATCTCATCTAGGGCATTTTCTGGTTGATAGATATGTTTATTACTGATTCAGCTTTGGAACTTGTTATTGGTCTGTTCAGGATAAATATTTCTTTGTTGTTCAATCTTGAGAAGTGTATATTTTTAGTAATTTACTCATTTTTTCTTATTTTTGAGACTGAGTCTCACTCTGTCACCAGGCGCTAGGCTGGAGTGCAGTGGCACAATCTCGGCTCACTGCAACCTTTGCCTCCCAGGTTCAAGCAATTCTCCTGCCTCAGCCTCCTGAGTAACTGGGACTACAGGCGTGCACCACCATGCCCAGCTAATTTTTTGTACTTTTAGTAGAGACGGGGTTTCACCATGTTGGTCAGGATGGTCTCGATCTCTTGACCTCATGATCCTCCCACCTTGGCCTCCCAAAGTGCTTGGATTACAGGCTTGAGCCACTGAGCCCGGCCTTTACTCATTTTTTCTAGCTTTTCTAGTTTGTGCACATAAAGGTATTTATAAAAGTATTTTAGAGTTTTTGTATTTCTGTGGGATCTGTAATGTCCCCCTTATCATTTCTGATTATGCTTATTTGGATCTTCTCTTTTTAGTAATCTAGTTAGTGGTTTATCAATCTTGTTTATCTTTTGAAAGAACAAAATTTTGATTCTACTGATCTTTTGTACAGATTTCATATCTCAGTTTCCCTCAGTTCTGCTCTGATTTTGGTTTTCTTTTCTTCTGCTAGCTTTGGGGTTGGTTTACTCCTGTTTCCCTAGTTCCTCTAGGTGGGAGATTAGGTTGTTAATTTGAGATCTTTTTAACTTCTTGATGTAGGCATTTAGCACTCTAAACTTTTATCTGAAAACTGCTTTAGCTGTGTCCCAGAGATTCGGGAATGTTGACTCTTTGTTTTCATTGGTTTCAAAGAATTTTAAAATCTCTACCTTAATTTCATTTTTTTCCTGAAAGTCGTTTAGGAGCAAGTTTGTTTAATTTCCATGTAATTGTATGATTTTGAGAGATCTTCTTAGTATTGATTTCTTTATTTATTGTTCTGTCGTCTGAGAGTGTGATTAGTATGATTTTGTTTTTAAGTTTGTTGAGAACTGCTTTATGGATGAGCATGCGGTTGATCTTAGAGTATGTGCCATTTGCAGATTAGAAGAATGCATATTCTGTTGTTGGATATTCTGCTGATGTCTGTTAGGCCCATTTGGTTAAGTATTGAGTTTAGGTTTCAAATATCTTTGTTAGTTTTCTGCTTCAATGATCTAATACTGTCAGTGGAGTGTTGAAGTCTCCTACTATTATTGCATGGTTATCTAAGCTCCTTCATAGGTCTCTAAGAACTTTTTTATGAATCTAGGATCTCCAATGTTGGGTGTGTATGTATTTAGGAGAGTTAAATCTTGTTAAGTGGAAACCTTTATCATTATGTAATATCCTTCTTTGTCTCTTTTGATAATTGCTGATCTAAAATCTGTATTGTCTGAAATAAGAATCACAACCCTTCTAATTTTTTGTTTTCTGTTTTCTTGATTGATCTTTCTCTATCCCTTTACTTTCAGCCTATATATATCATTTAAGTGAGATGATTTTCTTGAATATAGCGTTATCATTGGGTTTTATTTCTTTAACCAACTTGCCACTCTGTACCTTTTAAGTTAGACACTTAGCCCATTTATGTTCAAGGTCAATATTGATATGTGAGGATTTGATCCTGCCATGTTGTTAGCTAGTTGTTATATAGACTTGATTGTATAGTTGCTTTATAGTACCAGTGGAATGTGTATTAAGTGTGTTTTAGTAGTAGCAAGTCTTCCATTTTCATGTTTAGAGTCCCTTTAGGACCTCTGATAAGCATATCTGGTGGTAATGAATTCCCTTAGCATTTGCTTGTCTGAAAATGATTTTATTTCTCCTTTACTTAATGAAGCTTTGTTTGGTTGGATATGAAATTCTTGATTGAAGTTTCTTTTCTTTAAAGTTGCTGAATATAGGCCCCCAAAGTCTTTTGACTTGGAAAGTTTTTGCTGAAATGTTCACTGTTGGCCTGATGGGATTCCCTTTGTACTTAACCTGCTCCTTCTCTGTAACTGCCTTTAAAATTTCTTTCCTTTGCATTGACTTTAGAGAATCTGATGACTAGGTGTCTTTTCTGGTATATCTTAGAGATTCTCTGAATCTCCTGAATGTGCATGTCTACCTGTGTATTGAGGTTGGGAAAATTTTTGTGGATAATATCCTCAAATATGTTTTCCAAGTTGTTTGCTCTCTATCTTTTTTCAGAAATGCCAGTGAGTCATAGGTTTGAACTCCTTACATAATCCTATATTTCTTGGACCTTTTTTTTTTTCCTTTTCATTTAAAACAATTCTTATTTTTTTTTTCTCCCTGCATTGATTCAAAGGAACAGTCTTTTAGTTTTGAGATTCTTTTCTCAGCTTGGTCTGTTTTGTCATTAATGCTTCCAATTGCATTATGAAATTTCTGTAACAATGTTTAATTTCCAGATGTTCCGCTTTTTTTTTTCTTAAAATGGCTATGTCATCTTCTAGCTCTTGGATCATTTTACTAGTTTCCTTGGATTAGGTTTCAATCTTCTTATGTATCTCATGGGGCTTCCTTGCCATACAGTTTCTGATTCTGTGTCTATCATTTCAGCCATTTCAATCTGATTAAGAACCAGTTCTGGGGAGTTATTGATGTAGTTTGTGGAGGTAAGAAGACACTCTGGCTTTTAGAGTTGACAGAAATTTTGTGGCATTCTTTCTCATCTGTGTCCACTGATTTTCCTTTAATCTTTGAAGTTACTGTCCTTTGGATGAAGCTATTTGCTTTTATATTGTTTGATGTTCTTGAGGGTTTGAAAGTAGTATAAGCTGTGTTTAGTTGCTTGACTTCATTTCAGGATGCTTTCAGGGGGCCAAGGCTCAGCTTAGCACTCCTGAACTTCATGCCAGTGCCTGAGGGATTGGGACTGGACATATGGCTTTTTTCTTTGACCTCTCAAGGTCAAGCACTTTCTGTACTGAAAGAACTGAGGTGTTCCCAGTGTGCTGGCAAAACAATTTAATGGGGGCTGTTGTCAAAAGGGCTCTAGTGGTGGGGGGCAGGGGCGCTACAGGAGAATGCCTTGAAGTAGGGGGCCACCAGAGAATACACACCAGTGGGGTAATGCTATGGGGTGCAGACAAGTGAATACCAACAGGGCAGCAAGGAGCCACTGGTGTGTGTGCAATGGTGGAGCATCATTGTCAATCTTACTTCATCTGTACCCCTATCCAATTCCCAATGTCCTAATTATTTTGGTGAAAACATCGAAATCATATGATTTCACCAAAATATTTGTGCATACCTTTAAAAGACAAGCAGTCTTCAAATATATCTCTATGATCATAGCAATATACTACAAGTTAAAAATAATTCTTTGATAAGGTAAAAGTGGACCCTCATTTTCAAAGTTGCTATTGTTTTAAACCTTTGAAAATTTAATAATGTAGTTGAAACATTTGACATTAGATGATGTCAAGCTGGAACATTTTCAGTTTTTCTTCTTAGTATAGAGACTTTGATGTGTACCTGAAGTAGTCGAAGCCATTTACCCTTGGTCAAAGATTTTCCTCACGATGGTGTGAATGTCCAGATAGCCCAATACCAGTAAAGATCATTTCAAAGTAAGCCTTAGGCTACATTCTATTCACATGAAGAATTAACTGTATTTGGAGGTCAAGGCTGGTGGATCACCTGAGGTCAGGAATTCGAGACCAGCCTGGTCAACATGGTGAAATCCTGTCTCTACTACAAATACAAAAATAATTAGCCCAGCGTGGTGGTGTGCACCTGTAACCCCAGCTACTCCAGACGCTGAGACAGGAGAACCACTTTAACCCAGGAGGCAGAGGTTACAATGAGCCGAGGTCACACCATTGCACTTCAGTCTGGGCAACAAGAGTGAAACTCTGTCTGGAAAAAAAAAAAAAAAAAAAAAAAAAAAACAGAAACAAACAAACAAACAAAAACAATTAAGTGTAAAAGATTTCATGAGTAACACATCACAGGAAAGGAATATTGGCTAAGAAGTTAATTTGTTGTAAGTAACTTCAAGCAACAGTTTGTATTCTCACAGGCTCAGTTAGGAGACTCTCAGTTGGAGTCTCATTGTGGTTATAGTCAGGTGTCAGTTTGGCTGGAGTCATCTGGAAGTTTAGAGTGCCTGGGTGTCCAAGATGGACTTTTCTCTCATATGTCCCATATCTCCTGTTGAATGGCTAAAATAACTGGGAATCAGCTAGTGTCTCCCTCCTACCACCCAAACTATATTAGTTTGGGTTTCCTCATAGCTTGATGGTCTTATGGTGGATTTCTGACCTGACAGCAGTGGTTCCCCACAGTGAGTGTACCATGGATGTCAGGGGAAGCTTAAGTTCTTTTGACCTAGCCTCAGATGTCACATAGTACTACTTCTACCTCTTTCTATTGGCCAAAAGCTAGCCATAGGCAAACCAAGATTCAAAGAGAGGGGCATGAATATTGAGTCACAAGATTCACTGGGGGGACTTCTTTGAAGGTACCATGGTATTTTATAAATCTAATTATTTTTATATATCCTTATTATTTCCTTCCTGTGCCATTGAAATTTTTGTATTTGATTTTTTTGACAGGTTATCAAGGATCCTCCACCACCACCACCCCCTGCACCAAAAGAGGTGAGTGCCTAAAAAAGTGATATTGCTGGGTTTTTTTCCATATGCAGATACCATCCCAAAATTTGATCAATTTTTATCTATTAGATAACTATGATATCTACGTACTGATGTTTTAATTTATAAAAATCAATGGTTATTTTTCATCTCCTTATGATTTATTTCATGTGCTAGAGGAATGAGACCTTCATACATTGCTAGATATAAACTGGCCATTGGAATCAATAGTACATAAAGATTTCATATATTTTTTATAGTACTCTATCGGTAGTTCTGATGTCACTTATGTTATGTGCGAAAAGAAGATTTAAGCTGACCATTGAAAGATCCTATTGCTTTCTTCAAAATGCTTGGTGCTTTTATATTATTTTTTTAGCCAGAATCATATTAGGAACATGGAATAAGAAATGTGCTGGTGTTGTATATTTTCAAAGCTTCTCAACTGCCTGTCTTTTCAATTCAAATTTCATGGAGTCCAAACTTACATATACATTGATGCTCTAATGATTGTTAAAATGCTGTCCTAATTTTAATATTTTATCTAAGTATGATGAATAGATTTGAAACACCAAATGATTTCCATAGTTAAAGAGCAACTTCTAGTTACATAGGGATGATGTAAAAGATATTTCTAAAATTTGAGGAGAGGAAGGAGTTCTCATATCCTGCAGAACTCCACTTGAAATTTATGCATGTAAGTGTAAATGCATCCATATGTTCAATAAATAGTTTTTCCATAGTAATGGCATAATTCAGAAAAATATTTAAATATGAGTTGGTTCTGACCAGACAGTATTTTAAAAAATTAATTAAAACCATTTTAAAAACATATTTTCACAGGAGGAAGAAGAACCTTTGCCTACTAAGAAGTGGCCAACTGTGGATGCTTCCTATTATGGTGGTCGAGGGGTTGGAGGAATTAAAAGAATGGAGGTTAGTATCTTAAAAAAAAATAGAAGCTGCTAATCTGGAGTATGTATTTCTAGGACTATTAAGCCATGGAAACTTTTCACAATTCACTTTTATAATATTATCCATTTGTGGCTAACACTGGGTCTTTTCTGGATACATTTTTTTTCTGTGGAATCATCCTAGCCACTCCAAAACTGGCCAAAAAGAACTGGTTTCATTAGTCAAAGGATTGCATTGATAAGACCTCTGAATTCTAAGGGACAAAAATAAAGCTAGGGTTTTTCTTATTTTGGAAAAAATTACTGCATAGAACATCAGCTGTGAAGAAGCCAGCCACTTCAAGTTGCAACAGTGTTCTTCTTTGTAATGATCCAATAGTTATCTACTATTTGAGAACAAAATGTTAAAATATTCAATAGCATGGATCTGACCTTATCACAAATATAGAGAAAGCAAATTTAATACTTGACGTTAGTTGCCACTTATGAACTACTGTAATTGATGTTCTATATCATTTATAGAATGCATTGAACTTTCAGACTAGCCCAAAGTGTTGATTAGAATTGAACTTTAACATTATATCTTAAAAATCAAAGTCTTCTTATCACCATAAACTATTTTTTCAAAGTGACATATTATTTAGGTATAAGCAATTATTGCTAGCACTGAGCCTTTAACAACAGTATACACAGGCCTGCATCTTATCCCAAGGAGCAATTCAAGGAATTTTTTCATGAACATATTGATTTCATTATTAAATCCTGGCATTCCCTCCTTACTAGTTATAATTTTCCTTTCTGATTAGAATGTATTTTTATGCATTTTACCATTGTTGCACGTTTCTTATTGTCATATCTACTTTGTCCCATTACTGCCAGCAAAAACTGATAAGCTAATGAAACAACCCCACAATTATTGCAGTTTTCTCCTTTTATACATTACAGTGAAACTCAGATTCCCAAGGAGTTTCCCGTTTTCAGAATAAATTTTACTCTTCTTCAAAAAAAGCCCAGACATACTGAACTTGATTGTCATTATCAAAGTGTTTCTATAGATTATCTGACAGTGATTCTTACTTTTCTGGACCACATGGACATTTTCTCTGAGAGCTGCTTCTTTATTGTTGAAATATCCTCTGAGGCAGATACCTCATTGCCAGTTATCTGCCATGGTTAAAGGCAGTTGCTAGATGCTGTTAAGTTGGTCTTTGGAAAAGTTATTGCATAGGTTTTTGTGTACTAGAAACTGAGAATTCAAAACAATATAAGAAAATATGGCTAGGCAAGTTCGTGTTATTTGGCACAGAAGGAAGGTTATTTTTCTTTCTTACCTTTGTTGTGTCATTTTAGACTTGGGAGGGTGGGAAGAAAGTACATAGGATGTTCATATATATATATATATATATATATATATATATATATATATATCATGCATTTTAAAATAAAACTGTTACAATCAAATATCCAAATATGATCTGTAACAACTTATTTTAAGTTGATTTCACTGCATTCCAGAATGTGTGTGTAAAAAGATCTATATAAGGGGGTAAAAAGGCTTGATAGGATATATTAAAAATGTAAGTAGGTTTCTCTGGATGGGGAATTTTCCATCTGTGCTGTATATTTCCCTATTTTAAATTTATTTGACAGTGAATATGTACTTCTTCATATTCAGAATAATAAACTTAATATTTGGAAATCCACTTATCTAAAATACTGCATGATAATAAAGTAAGGATATTAATTTGTGAGCCTTAATTGAATAAATAATAGTCTTGCTTAAAAAAATTAGAAATAATGTCAGATTTTTGTGAGTTCAATAATCCAGTGTTGCAAAGATTGAGATCTTTCTAAAGGAAAGGAAATGTATGTGTAAGCCCTTGAATGGGTCCTGAGTTAAAAAGAATGTAATTGGTTTATACTTACCAGAGCCAAGAGCACACACGCATCCCTAACTAACCTATAATTCAAGTTTCAAGAGTGATTAACTCTTAATATGTGAAATTATGTTGCCCACCCATCCTTTTCAGTTGAAGAAAATTGGTGACAAAAACCTCAGCCAACTTGTAATAAATCTGGGTCCATTTAAGTTTCGTATAATTTTGGCTACCTTGTATGAAGTATTCCATCAACAAGATAGAAATGAGAATGAGAATGAAGAAAAAAAATGGAAAAGCAAATTTGGATGTTACAAAGGGGAAACATGATATAGGTTGAGTATCTCTTACCTGAAATGATTGGAACTGATAGTGTTTTAAATTTTGGATTTTTTTCAGATTTCAGAACATTTGCATACACATAATGTGGTATCTTGGGGAGGGGACCCAAGTTTTAACATGAAATTTATTTTTGTTTCATAGACACCTTATACACATAAGAAGAATATGTATATAAGGTATATGTCAAATATAAATGAATTTAAAATTTACAATAAATGCACAAACATAATATACAAGCACAAATAAATCTTATGTTTATATATTACAAACAAAATATACAAACATAAATGGTTTTAAAAATATACAGTATTTTAAAATAATTTTGTGCATGAAGCAAAGTGGTGACTGTGACCCATCAGATGAGGTCAGGTGTGGAGCTTTCCTCTTAGAGTGTTATGTTGACACTCCAGGGGTTTTAGGTTTTAGAGCATTTTGAATTTTAGATTTTTGAACTATCTTCAACCTGTATATAAAAATACACAATAAAAATTGAACTGAGAATTAAGTATCATTAAATGTTTGCAAACATGAATTTATTTAAGTGTGGAGAGGTAAAATAGAAAACATAATGTTTCATTTATTTATTGTTAAGAAATCTGGGGTGGAGGATGGGGAATTCTCATTATGCTGTCCTGGCTGGTCTTGAACCCCTGAGCCCAAAGGATTCTCTCATGCTGCTGGGGCTACAGGCAGGTTCCACCGTACAAACAAAATTTGTTTTAAAAGCATGCTTATTCAAACCTGAAAGGTACTTCTTTTTTTTTTTTTTTTTAAGTCCTTAAACTAGGAAAAGTGAAAGGAATTACAGAAGTTATGAACACATGTGAATTACAGAACAGATTTTTATAGCTAAAGTTATTTTAAGTCAGTATAGGAATTTTTACCTATAATATTTTTTCTTCCTTCTTCTTTAAATTAAATATTTAAACACTATGGTAATGGGAATTTGTAGAAAGCTGGAACTGAGATGATGTTAATAACAACTGTTAGCACAGTTGATACACAATACCTAGTGACTTCAAATATGTGTTTCTGCCAATTCAATGTGAAACTGTTTTTGTTTCTTTTCTCAATTTTGAAATTGCTCCTTAATGATAAAACGTCCTAGTCATCCAAATACTCTCTGGGTATTATGGAATTTTATTGCTTATAATGAAAGCCAAATGGAGTTGGAAAAATTTAGGTATCAAGATTGCACTTATTTTTTTTTCCATAATAAAGCCTGATATGTTAATTCTGCTAAGGCTTCCTCTAGTAGTCATTCTTGTTATTGTTTTGTTCTTTTTAACTGTCTCAATGCAGTCAAACTAAAACATTAAAATTTATACATACATATATATACATTTAATAGATATATGTATATTTAATTGCTTTTAAGAATTTGAAAACTCTAATAATTTCTAGTTTCAGACTTTGAGTAAGTGAGAATTGTTTGTGGTGGTGTTTGTGGTGGTGATGATGATGATGATGATTAAATAGCTCTCTCATGAACTAAAACTAAGGAATTTAATGAATCTTCTTTAGATCTTAGCTACATTTCTCAAGTATAGTCATTTGACAGTTTAGTCCCTAGAAATGCCACATTGGGTCAGCACTCTAGTTTAACTAGCTTTATATATATATTTTAAAATCTGAGAATAATGCCAGTTGAAACTTGAAAGAAGAATATGATTATCATTAGCTCTGCAATATCAACGTGAAATAGGCCAGGGAGCTGTCTATGCTAAAGCCTATCATTTCTGATTGGATCTAAATTGTATCTACTTCTATTTCTGCCCTCAATGACTTCTCTAAGTTATGACATTTGTGTGCTTACTTAACTGTGTACTTTTTTTTTGTTTCTTAAAATTGAGCCTTTACAATTGCAAGGATATGTGTCCCTGTTTTAGAGTTTTCAATTCAATCTAGCTATATCTAAAGATTTCGTAAGTGTTAGTTTATCTAGGTGACAACACTGTGGTGGGAAAGAGAAGGTCATTTCTCTGGAAAGAAAGCCAACTATCTAGCTCTAAAGGTTTAATGGTGTTTAAAACAATTTTAACAACCTCATAAAAAACATTCTAGTATTACTGATTATACTGAAAGATATGGATACATTTTAATGACTCAACAGGGCCCACTTGAAATTGAAAGCCCGTTCTAAAATTGTAGTTAAAAAAAATAGGTGAAAACATCTAAGTAAGCCTTATCAAAAAGCCTGAATAGTTCTTTCTATGAATAATAATCATCTCTATCCCTATTTGAACATTTAGTTCAAAACCTACCCACTAATATAATCATTAAAATGCTTTAGGAAGTCTTAGAGTTTTTTTGTTGTTCTTCTTCTTCTTTTAAGAAATCACTTAACTCTGGTGTGCCATCGTGGGCCCTGGGTAGGTCTTAGTATAGCTTTTTAGAGCTTAACTCCTCTGATCTTGCCCGTCTTTGGTGATGTCCTTGGTTTTTGTAGGACTTCCCATTACTCCTCTTTGGACAAGCTGTTCTCCAGAGGCTGCATCCTATTTACATGCCCAGTTTGATTCAAATTTTGCTCTTAATTTCTATCTATTGAAAAATAAAAGTCACCTGATCTTGCAGTTTTTCAATGTCAAGAGTTTTCAGAGGAGGAAATTTACTATAATTTGTGGAATTCTCTAGTGTTCCTGAATTATTCTTTTCAAAGCAGTCTTTGCAGGTTTGACCTCCTTAATGAAAAAAATCATATGCCGAACAATCATACTCAGATGAGTTGGGGACTAAAGGCTGAACAGTACATTACATAATAAAACTATAAAAGTAAATAAAACTCTTATTATAATTATTTTACTTTTAAAAACTAAATGTTCAAATCATACTTTTTGCCTTAATCAAACGTGATGAAAAGTTTGGAAGAAGAAACTCTTTTGTATAAAATACATTTGCAAAATTCAAACCAATTTGGAACTTATTTACCCATTTCAGATTACACATGTTCAGGTCCCTGCCCTGTCACTTACTAGCTGTTTGACTTTGAGCACACCACTTAACCTCCTTGTGCCTCATCTGGAAAGAAGAAAATATAGTCTCTATCTCACTGCATTTTTGTATGGATTAAATGTGAACTGACACATAGTAATCACTCAGTAAATGCTAACTATCATCATTTTCATCTATTTCTCCCAGTGTCATCACTACATATGGGTATGTGTTTAGCTAGCAGAGGAACAAACCAAATTAGAGAACAGAATTACACACTGCCATGCATTTCATATGTAAACCACAAATGGACTCTTTATTTAAAACTATGGAAAAATGGTTGCTTCAAATTTAGTTGGCACCAGATTTTTACAAAGAGTCTATTTTTTTTTTAAGGATCTTAATATTAAATACAGTAAGGAGTGGTCAGAAACCTATTCAGCCTCTCCTATTCAAAAACCTATTTCTGAAGGGGAGAAATTAGGAATTAGGATACCTGCTTACTTCCTTTTACACTCTGCGATGTGAACCAAAGGATCAAAGGCTCAATAACAGCCTGTTCCTCTAGGGCACTTTGTGTCAGATAACAATATTTTCCCTTTGTTTTACAGGTAACAGTACTTTCCCTTTGTTTTACAGGTTCGTTGGGGTGATAAAGGATCTACTGAGGAAGGTGCAAGGCTAGAGAAAGCCAAAAATGCTGTGGTGAAGATTCCTGAAGAAACCGAAGAACCCATCAGGCCTAGACCACCTCGACCCAAACCCACATACCAGCCTCCTCAGACAAAATGGTACACGCCAATCAAGGTAAGTGTCCAAATTTTGTGTAATTTAACTCAGATCTTATAGAGACGTATCTTTTTTAGTCCTGCGTCCCCTCAACTACTTGAAAGAGGGCTAAGGTAAATCAAATTGCAGGTATTCATCGTACAATTTTTTTTTTTAACCACAGCAATTGAATAGTTGCAGCCAAGACCACATGGCTGGCAAAGCCTATAAGATTTACTATCTAACTCTTTTTTAATTTTTTTTTTATTATACTTCTTTGGGGTACATGTGCAGAACATGCAGGTTTGTTACATAGGTATTTGGGTGTGAACAATGAGAACACATGGACACAGGGAGGGGGATTTCACACACCGGGGCCTGTCGGAGTATAGGTGGGTAGGGGAGGGATAGCAGCAGGTAGAGGGATAGGGGAGGGATAGCATTAGGAGAAATACCTAATATAGATGACGGGATGGTGGATGCAGCAAACTGTTGTACACTCTTAACAGCTGAACGCTTTCTTGGCAGTGAGAACCTCCAAGTTTCTGTTACTTATTAATTTATTTTATGAAAGAAATGAGGATAGAGAAGATTTTATTTTCTTCATTTTATGTGTTCATTTATTCAGTAAATAGAGATTGAGTACATTCTCTGGGAATTCACATATCTCGTTTTCCCTTAGGGTCGTCTTGATGCTCTCTGGGCTTTGTTGAGGCGGCAGTATGACCGGGTTTCTTTGATGCGACCTCAGGAAGGAGATGAGGTTTGTATATGGGAATGTAATGAGAAAGAGCTAACTGCTTGGGTCGTATAATGAAGGCAGGGAAATAGTAATAAAAAATGATTTTAAAGCCCTATTGCACTTGAGGAAGGAAATATTGTCAAGTGTAGATTTCTATTACATGCAGTTTTCTATAAATTACCTATTGTGAGAGTGCATATTCAAACCCATTTTTACACCATTCTTTTTTCAAGTAATTCATTAAAATTCATTAAAATTTGTACACATACTTCAATAAGCACACTCATTGCATCAGCCCTTGGCTTTGAAGATACAATGTTCCAACAGACTGGGATTTAGTAGCTGAAGTCTTTCTCTACCATTTAGTAGCAAGGAGGCCTAGGGAAAAGGCCCCGGAATCTGTTTTATAGGTATAAATATGTTCTCTGCGTTCAACATTTGATGTATTTGTATTTCTTGACTATATGTAAAAGTGTCTTTAAAGTTATAAAAATCTGTGATAGTGATAAACACATACATAGATAAGTATATATATATATGTATGTATTTTTCCCATTCAGGGAGGCCCATCTGAAGCTGTAGTTTGGTTTTGGAAATTTGGCTACAATTACTCTAGTTTTATAATTTCTGTAATATATTAGTACTATTTTCCATGGTATTGATGTAAGAAAAATTGTTTAAAACTTTTTCATGTGTAGCAATGGATATGTTTGGTTCGGAGACAGTACAGTTCATAATAGTAGTGATGCAGGGCAGGTGAGCTCCAAAACTGAAGCTCAGCCTGGGAGAGTTCTTAACTTCTTCCAGGAAAGAATTTGACACAGAGCAGGGGAGCTCCTAAATTGGAGCTTAGCCCGGGAAAGTTCCTGGCTTCATCCAGAAAGGAATTCAACGGTGAGTCAGAGGGGTTAGCAACAGCAGAGGTGTTGCTCCTTGCCCAGTAGGGCTACGCTATAGGCAGAGTGCCCAGAGGAGCAGCTCAGAGGCAGTTTTGTAGTCATATTGATATCCACTTTTAATTATATGAAAGTTAAGGGGTGGATGGTGCGGACATTTCTAGCAAAGGTGTGACAGCTTCCAGATCATTGAGCCGTTGTCGTGGAAAGTGGTGGTAACTGTTGGGCATTGCCATGGCAATGGCAAACTGACATGGCACCCTGGTCAGTGTGTCTTATGGGAAAGTGTTTTCGCCCTCTCTCTGTTTTAGTTAACCACTAATTAGGTCTGGTGTCCAAGCCTTGCCTCCAGAATCCAGTACTGGCTCCTACCTCAATAGAATTGTTTCACTATGTGTCAATGTGATCATTCCTCTGTTTTAACAAGGGAATAAAGTTCATAAGCTTCAACTTCAGAGGATTTTTTTTTAAATCCAAATCTGAGAAAACTTATTCCTGGAATTTTTCCAACAGATCATCATTTACTGTTTGCTTGGACCATAAGTAGAGAGAACTAGTTGGTTCATAAAGCAGCCTCTTGCATTATCAGATCACTGTAGTTCTAAAAAGTTTTCACGTAATGAAATTTGTATCTTTTAAAATTAATCTGTGATCTGGAGTTCTGTTCTGGAACAACATATAATAACTCTTCTTCCTCTTCTACATGCTAGACTTTCACTTCATGTGTTTTAAAATTGTTTTCATGCATCGTCTTAGTTTTTCTTCCCCAGGTTAGACACCAGTTTATTCGTTCAGTAATTTTCACTTTATTAAGTGCTGGGTATTGAGCTAACATTGAATATGTACTAACCAACAAAAACAGACAGTGGTCTCAGCTCTCTTGATAATACTTCGTATTTTCTTTTGACTGTCATGATTGCAATTTAGTTTTTGTTTTTTTCATTATTCCTATTCATTTTGTTCAATTCAGTGATTTTTGGATTGTAAATATGTACAAGCAGTGGTGTCCTGTGATATTGAAGGGTAGAAACAAATAGTAGCCTCTGCCTTTAAGAAACCTAAACTTTGTTTGGGACATGTACAAAAATAAGATATGTTCTGGAATGTGTTCTGGGTACTCTTGAGTACACAGAGGAATAAAGGTTAGCTTTCCCTCAGAAGAAATTAGGGAAAGCGTCTTCAAAAATATAGGTCTTTCCTGGAACCAACCCAAATGCCCAACGATGATAGACTGGATAGGGAAAATGTGGTACATATACACCATGGAATATTACGCAGCCATCAAAAATGATGAGTTCACGTCCTTTGTGGGGACATGAATGAACCTGGAAACCATCATTCTCAGCAAACTGACACAAGAGCAGAAAATCAAACACCGCATATTCTCACTCATAGGTGGGTGTTGAACAATGAGAACACATGGACACAGGGAGGGGAGCACTACACACTGGGGTCCGTTGGGGGGAAATGGGGGAGGCACGGGGGGGTGGGGAGGTGGGAAGAGATAGCATGGGGAGAAATGACAGATACAGGTGAGGGGACGGAAGGCAGCAAACCACACTGCCATGTGTGTACCTATGCAACAATCTTGCATGTTCTTCACATGTACCCCCAAACCTAAAATGCAATAAAAATAAAATAAAATAAAATAAAAAACAAAAAAAAACCATAAAAAACAAAAATATAGGTCTTTGAATATGGGTAGGAGATAGGTAGATTGAACATTTCCATAGTTGTGGCATCATGAGCAAAGCCATGTAGGCAGTGATTTATGGTTTGCCAGATGATCTGGGCTTTGGAAGTTAAAACCAGAAAGACTCATTGGGAATAGAAAATAAGAAATATTTGAGTATAGATAAATAGATATGTTTAGTTTTTTAAATGATGCATTATAATCATTCATTCAACAAATATTTACCTAGTGCCTAACATATATCAGGTACTGTTAGATCCCAAATAAACTTAACATTCTTAAATTATAATGCTATAATAGTTCAAATATTTCCCCAATGGTATTTATTTTTCCATGTTTGAAAAATAATGTTTTCCTTTCCATTATTTTGACCAAGATTTTTTTTTCTTTTTCTTTTGTTTCTTTTAATCGATTTGGTCACACTTTTGTCTAAGATAAGTCCAAAGCCTTTATTCTAACTCTCAAGGTCAGATTGTTTCAAAATTCAGTATTTTTCTGATTTTAGGAATATAATATAGTCTGTGTATCAAATATTAGGTAAAGCATCATCTCCTAATAGTATTATTTAGATATTTTCTATTGTATATTAGTTTATAAAACTTATTGCTTCCAAGTGAATTTTGGTGACAAATGTAGGATAAAACTTTCAGTTCTGAAAGATCCTGAACCTGAGAGGTATAGATAAAATATAGCTGACTTTTATTATGTGAGGTTAACTAAAACCCCACTTTTCCCACTCTACACCTATGCTATTTATGCCTTTTTAAAAATTTGTTTTTATTTAAGTGCAGGACTTCAGGATTAGTAAACATCAGTTGTTGATTCAATTAATTGTTTTTTTCATCAGATACATATTATGATTCTATATGTGCCTGATGCAGTCTGAGTTAATCTTTGATAGGCATACCTATTCTTTTTTGCTTTAGTGCTTCTGAAGTTTTCTTACCTGCAAGTTTTTATTTCAAGCCAATGTTAAAACCTCAGTGTGGCATTCTATGAGAGCATTTCCTCATGGATGGACACTTCACAGTTAAGTGACATAACTGTGTTAAAAGCTAGGAACCTATCCAACAGTACAAACTAAGTTTACTACATTATTCCCAAGGATATTTAATAAATTTTGTTAAATTCCTTGTTGAATTTAAGATATAATCTATATTTATCTATTCACCTGTCCAACCAAACCAACCACACATGCTTTGCTCAAGAAAACCAGGTAAGCTTGGCATGATTTGCTGTTTTGTCTTTATGTTTCTTGCTAGTGCTTCTTTATAATAATTTTTATTATTTTGTTTTAGACTGAGGTTTTAGGTCAAGTCTATAGTTATCAGAAGATGACCTTTTCCCTTTAGACAACATGAGAAATCTTTGCCCCCTACATTTTTCTCCCAGCTTTTCATTTTCAATGTTTCACAAAGATTATTAAGAATATCTCAATGTGGCTGGGTGTGGTGGCTCACTTGAGGCCAGGAGTTGGAGACCAAACTGGCCAACATGGTGAAACCCTGACTCTATCAAAAAATACAAAAAATTAGCCAGGCTTGGTGGGGCACACCTGTAGTTGCAGCTACTCAGGAGACTGAGATGGCAGAATTGCTTGAACCCGGGAGGTGAAGGTTGCAGTGAGCTGAGATTCCACCACTGCATTCCAGCCTGGGCAACAAATAGAGACCCTGTCTCAAAAAAAAAAAAAAAAAATCCAAATTTATGTCAACTGTACATCATCAACCAGGTCTTCTTTATTTTGTAGAATTAATTCCAATATAAATTTCCTGTCCCACAGATATATAAACCTTAACCTACATTTTTTCCAAAGATTAAATCATAAAAATACACAGGAAG
This sequence comes from Saimiri boliviensis, assembly GCF_048565385.1. Lineage (NCBI taxonomy): Eukaryota > Metazoa > Chordata > Mammalia > Primates > Cebidae > Saimiri > Saimiri boliviensis. Next base: position 73,168,334 of record NC_133451.1, on the reverse strand, counting down.
AATTATTCCACTACATTAGTGAAATAGCTTTCTGTATATTAATAGACTAATTGAAAGTCCCCCTAGTTTTTTATAAGTTTACAGTATGTTTTAGGAAATCACACTATTTTGGTTTCACTGTCTCTAAAGTGCTATCATACCTCCCTTCCTCCCCACCTCCCTTTTTCCTTCCCTCTTTTCCTTCCTTTCTTCCTTCTTTTTTCTTTGATTCTTCTTAAATACATTTATTTCCACTATGCTTTCACTCTGTTTTGACAATTTCTTATACTATTTTATAACATTTTTATATTCTAATTTTCAGTTGGTTTCTTTTGAACAAATGAAGCCTTTAGTTGCCCTATTATTATACTCACAAGCACAGTATATACCTTTATTGACAAAGGCAACTGTGTGACTCTGTGATATTTGTGCCAAAAAGAATCTGCAGCAATCAGAGGACACTTAATTATAGTAAATATTTCAGTGGATTTTTAAAAAGTCTCTAAAATAATGTAAACATGAAAATATTATCCAAAAGATAATTGTTTAAATAAAATCATATTTGCATGGGGCAGTGACGTAAACTGTATCGAGACTCTAATATACAAATTTTATTTCCATTTTATAGAAAGAGCACATAATATTTCTTAAATTGCAGTTCTTTTTGGCTTTAGAGTATCTTTAATTTGGGGAACTTACAGTAATTTACCTATTCAGAAAATAATGACCCAGAGGCAGGAAGTATCAGGAATTTAGAGTATATTTGGCACAGATAATTTTGATGCATGATATTAAAATAGGATGATCTGCTTTGGTAATGCTTTATTTATGCATGAGAAGACATTCGCAGCTCACTGTTACCTTCTACTTACTGTGGTTATTTGGTAAAAAAATTAAAGTCACTGAACCTTATGGTTTTTAACAATTTAGTTTATATAGACATGGTTTATCTCATGGAATTACATGGAATAAAAACAATTAAAATTTAGGGAACTAAGAGTCCCAAGTGGTAGTATCCCTTACTTCTCTGGCTGTTTTTTAAATAACTGTCTATCTATCTATATTTATATTTGCTTGAAGAAAGGAGAAAATTAATTGACCTCAGAGTAGTGTGTGTGTGTGTTTGTGTTTTTAAGTCCTGGCATAATCATTTATTGAATGAGAAAAATTAGTCCTGGAGTTATTTTGTTAGCTTTAAATAGTCACACCTACAATTGGGCTCTAAGCAAGGGTGAAATCCTATTATTTGCAAACTTACACCCCTAATAATCAAAATCTGATTAAATGAAAAACATTGAACTTAGACTAATTTATGAAAGATTTTATATCTTTAAGAGATGTCCATTGCCCTTTGAAAATGTGTATCACTTTTATATCAACAAATCTATCTTCTCAACAAATTATCTGATATTAGGAATATTAGGAAATTTGTAAATAGCATTGTATCAGCTTAGATTAGATACATCGATTCCCTCTAAAAGAATTGTCTATATATAGCAAAAAGTTCACTGGAACAAATGTTATTGTCTGTTAAGGTCAATTTTTTTTTTTTTTGAGACGAAGTTTCGCTCTTGTTACCCAGGCTGGAGTGCAATGGTGCGATAAGGTCAATTCTTTTTAAAAGAAAGTTTATCAATATATAAATTGGTGAACATATTTTGCAAATAATTTTTTTTAATTTTTTTTTTTTTTTTTTTTTTGAGACGGAGATTCGTTCTTGTTACCCAGGCTGGAGTGCAATGGCGCAACCTCCGCCTCCTGGGTTCAGGGAATTCTCCTGCCTCAGCCTTCTGAGCAAATAATTTTATTTTCCTGTGTTTTCTGTACTCATAATGGTTTGTGTGTGTATATATGCGTATTTACTTTTGATTATGTTTCTTATGAAGTATTTGTACAGGTATACAAGTTGCATGTGTGTGATTATAAAGCAATTTGTACACTGTAGAAATCAGGAAGAGTTTAAACGATTGTTTTAGTTATAGGTGGATGGAGTTCTATGTGTATTGTCAAGAAGTAAATGAGAATGCTTTCTCATACCAGATTTTTAAAGGAAGTAATAGTGACTAAGAAAAAGGCAAAACAAACTTTATGCCACCTGTGAGACGATAAAACACAGTTGTTTTCAGGTGGTGCCTAATGGTTCTAAATAATGCAACCTCTGCCTAGTCAACAGCATATTTTCTACCTAGGAAAACAATCTTGTCATTTATTTATAATTGTTTACTGCAGATTCTGCCTCTTGAGACTCAAGTTCAGTTGTATAAACAAATCAGCGTTCCTAGAACTCAACCCAGAGCCACACACATTTTCTCTCTAAGTCCGGTCACGGTGAATTTCAAGCCAAATGCGCCCCTTTAATGGCTCCGAGGCCGCAGCGGGCTCGTTTGCGGAAGAATACACTGCTGAATTGAAGTCCTTGATCAAGGAATTGAAGTTCAGGCATAAAGTATCAAAGCCGGCGAGCAGTCCCCCGCTCGGGCCCTCTCCCGCCCTCCCTTCCGCGCGCCGGCTCCCGCCGAGGTGGCGGGGTCCGCGGGCCGCACGCCGGGCCCGGGCTGTGATTGCGGCGGGAAGTCCTCCGGGTCATGAATGTTTCAGCGCGGCGCGGGAGGTGAGGGCCGCGCGTCCAGGTGTGAGCTAGCAGGTTGTCGCCGACATCTGTTTGCGGCGGCGGCGGCGGCTTCCCCAGCCCGCAGCGAGCCGCCGGATTGTCAGCGGAGGTAGTTGAGAGCAGCAGAACCGTTTTGGTCTCGCGCTCTCTGCCTGGAGGCCTGAAACACCAAAGGTAGGAGTGGGGGTGGACACAGCTGCGCTCCCAAAGTTGCCTTAGGCACAAATAAGAGATCTAATGTAGTTTGACTCCGTTGCGGTGGGGAGACGAGGACAGAAAGCCACTTCAGAGACAACTTAACGCTGCAACATCTGCCGCCAAGTTTCCAGGGAGTGACAGGGGACAGCAGGTACAGATCGAAGTCTCCACGTAAACAACCTCCATTAAGCCGTGGACTCTTTTGAAGGGCCTCCATCAAACATGCCGGAGTCCGCAGCAGGACTTTGTTTGGCTTTCAAAGCAGTGTTTTGTTTTTCGCAGTAACAAGGTAATTTATAAATGATGCATTACCATGCGTTCTCCTTTTTGATTTGAAAAGAGAGAGTTAGAGGAGCAGAAAGGCAAAGAAAGAAGAAAGCGCAGCACTAGTTTTGGAGTAGTTCCACAAACCAATTAAATCTCCAAGGAGCATCTTGGCTGTAATCGAGGTTATGTTAACCTTCAGACGGCAGTCCCTTCTTCACCAGTAAGCAGACATAAAAGTGTATACACAGCAGTTGAAGAATGCTAGTAACACTCAAGTACATCCACCATTTGTTTTTAAACTTGTAAGGTTTTTTATAACACCGAGGTGAATTTGAATTATATTTGAATTTGAACCCAATTATATTTGAATTTGAACCCAATTATATTGACTTGAATTGATTCGTATTCATAAACACTTCATTCCTATAGTTGCATATAAAAAATAAAATGTTTTAAGTCAGAAGTAAGCAAACATTTTTGGGGGGGCAGTTCTCCTTATCTATTACCTACATTCATCCAGAAACAAAAAAATCAAGAATTTGTTGACTTTTCAGTGGAAATACTGCAAGAAGTCCTAATTGTGCACATGTAAATGTGACATAATAGAATTGGTTAAAATATTACCCTGATAAGAAAGAAATCCTGGGAATGGTAAGATAGTAAAGATTCTGTAATAACGTAAAATATTATCATTGATAAAATTCAGGCTCCCTTTCTTGAGAAAAAGGAGAGCTGCAGACCCAGAAGTATCCTTTGGAGGGGGAAGTAGCCAGGGAGCAATGGCCTAAGCACAGATAGAGTATGTGGCAAAGTTTTTGTGTCCTTGGTGAAATAAGCAACATAAATATTTTTCAGTATATTGAGGGGACTTTTGTCAGTTGTGCAGATGAGATGTAATTTCATTTTTTGAAATGATTGACAGCGGCTGCTTTTTCAAGAATGTTCATTCTGACAGAACACTAATTCAATCCTCCAATTTTTTAAGGCTACAGCAAAACCCACAAAAATATCAGAGAAGATAGGTTGCACAAGTTCATTTAAAAGGGAGCAGCGAAGACTGATAAACCTCAAAGGCAAAGGCTTTGGGCTCTACCTCTTGTTTACATCTCTAGTTTTAGATTTATGTTCGTGCCTTTCAGTCCCGCTTCTGAACTTTCAGGCTCAGACTGGCCTTGCCTTTTTTAGTGGTGGCTTCTTAAGTGATTCCGACCTTCTCAAGATGGCTCTGTATTCCATTATGTTTATAAATCACCCAGTGCTCAGCACTCTTAAATGATGTCATCTTCAAATAGAATAAACATCTGTATAGTAGAGATTCTGCATCACACTCCATTGTGTTCGCATCACATTTGTGAAGTATAACCGTCAGTGGGTCTTTAAGAGCAGATTGAAACCTTCGCCCAGTTGATCTGATGCTTCAAATGTCTTCAGTGCCTAGAATTATGCTGCTAATGACTGCATTCTTTTAAAAAATTATTAACACGTATTTATATTGATAGCCTGGCTACTCAATATTATTACTCCAAAAAATCATTATTTTTAAAAGGGACTACATTCTGAAATTTAGTTTTTAGTTTCCATCAAAATATTTTGTTCCATATAGCTGAACTTTGTCACGAATTTTAGGGTCTGTTAAAGAAAAAAACCCCCTCTGTTGTAGTCTAATCGAGTCAGTCCTATTATACATAAAATGCCCATGTATTTTCAGACATTTCCTTTTATATATTAAGGTGAAAGAGTATGAAACATAAAAATGTTTTAAAACTGTAAACCAATTGTTTACCTTTTATTTCTGTAAAATCTGTTATAGTTTTTTTTTTTTTTTTTTTTTTTTCTTTTAGGGCAATTCCAATGCAGCAAAGCTGGAAAATAGTACCATTAGACTTTTCCATTCTTTGTATTATCACTAGTATCTTTCATTTTTATTATCTTTGACCTTTACCTTTCAGGGCATCTTTAAAATAACATCATATTCCACTTAAATTAATGTAAGTAATTATCTTCAGTTTATACATATTTGAAAGATAAATTTTTGTTAGAATAATCCATCACATGAACGTGCCATTATTCCTATTATCCCACTGACTGATTTAGGAGTGTGTGTGTATGTGTGTGTGTGTATATATATATATATATATATATATATATATATAAACATACTATGTGCACATTCATATATATATGAATATATATGTACTACGTGCACATATATATGAATGTGCACATAGCATGTTTATATACTATGTATATATGTATATATTCTTATGAAACATTTTATATATGAATGTGCACATAGCATGTTTATATACTATGTATATATGTATATATTCTTATGAAACATATTTGCTCACTGTGTATATCATAAACTGTTTCAGTGGAAAATAACAAATTCATAAAATAGAATGCTTTTTGATAACCTTTCTTAGTTTAAATAAAATAATCTCTTAGTTATATAAATTGGCAAAGGTGTTGACTCAGTCTGGTTGCCTGAATCAAAATGCAGAATTTGCAAAGTGTAATCATTTAAATTACCAAAAAGTTTATTTTTTTTTCAAGGAACTTATAAATAGAACTTGGGTACTTAGTTGTCTCCCCTCCCCATATGGGCATTATTTGCTATTTAGCAGAATCATATACATTTTATGTATTAATATATAAGTTTATGTAGATATTCATCTTGATTAAAATGATCAGCAACCTTATGATAAAAAACAAAAAATGATTAGTGTAAATACCTCTTCTCAATACATCGATTTTAGAAATAAAACTTCTTTTCATCATTGTCAGTGAGCTTTGGCATCCTGAAAGAATACTTTTGACTGAGTGTGGGGCTCACACCTCCAATCCCAACACTTTGGGAGGCAGTGATTAGAGAATCCCTTGAGTCCAGGAGTTTGAGATCATCCTGGGAAACATAGGGAGACCTTGTTTCTACAAAAAATTCAGACGAAATGTTAGCCTGGTGTGGTGGCACATGCCTGTAGTGCCAGCTACTTGGAAGGCTGAGGTGGGAGGATTGCTTGAGCCAGGGATGTCAAGCCTGCAGTCAGCCATGATTACACCTTTGCACTCCAGCCTGAGTGACAGAACAAGATCCTATCTTGAAAAATGGTAATAATAATAATACTTTTGAAATGTCTTAGTGGTCCAGGACTAAACGCATTATTTTTTAGGCTCAACATATGGTTGTGATGTGATTTAATTGATGTCAATTAAATCATCCAGTGGGGAGCAGAAATGTCAACACAAACAATTATAACCTTTTTTTCCTGTTTTTTGATTACTTTATATATAGCTTTTACATACTTTTTATTACAGAGCCTTATACATATTTAAATAAATTACTATAATTTCTAATAAATTACAAAAATCTACATTATTCTGCATATGTTATTTTTAAATTTAGAGCCAGAAGACCCAGTCCAACGGAAGATAAAAGGCATTTTGTTTGTAGACAGTGTATTACTTAAATAGAATGCAGTATAATGGTGCCTTTATGTCTACCAGACCCCCATTTATAAGTTTAGTTTAAGGACAGCTTCATAACTCAGTTAAGAAAATTGACTTGAGTAGGAAGCTTTTATTGCCCCTTTTTTCCTAAAAATGTACTTATAAGTACCTTTTTAACTTTGCTAAATATCTTTCATTTTATTTTTATTTATAAATAAAACACTAGGATTTGTATAACATAGTAACTAATATATAGTAGTATGCAGTAGTAATAATTATTTATAATCTCTAAGTAATTTCTTTAAAAATTTTCCATATCATCTTTATTTATATTTTCCACTAATTGTACTCAGAATCAAATTCCAACCTCTAACATTTGAGGATTTTGAAACTGATAAAATTTTGAAGTATAAAATAGAAATAATTTATTTTTCAAACTTTGCAAATAAAAAAAAAGAAGATAAAAATAAACAGAAAATGAGAAAAAAATGAAAGAATACCAGTGGACATTTGTTTACCATTTTATTTTTTCTGATTTAGGGTTTAAAATTAACTCTCTCTTAATTTCAAGTAATTACAAGAATGTTTTTTCCTTATGCTTTTAAACAATTTATAAAGTTGGGATAGTTTCTGCAGACTCATTGCCATTCCACAACAATTTTATTCTCTGATATACATCATCTCTTTCTCCTTAAAGAGCTCTTTTTACTTGGAAAATGTAGCAGAAAGATACTTTAGGTTCCCATAATGCTTCTTAGTAAGCAGGTTAGTGTACTGAAAATAATGCATATATAAACTTTCATAATCATATCCAGTACTAAGCCTACTTTTGTTTTGAATCATATTAGAGGTTTCTAATAGTTTTTTTTTTTTAAATCAAGCTCTGTTTTTTTTTTCTAGAGTCATTTCCCAACAGGAATTATTTCTTAATAGTTACTTATGAATTCAATGTATTTTATTTAAATAGCTTTAAGGCTGAACCTAGTGCAGATTGGTGAGACATACACACACACACACGCACGTGCATTTGCACGTCTCAAATCTTAGTTTCCTAAAAGATTAAGTCTATAAAACATTTCATGAAACATTCAAATAGCATGTTTACATATATAGCATACAGATAAAAGTTCTAGAGTAAAGTGGGATTACTCTCCCATTATCTTTCTCTAATTCTTTCATTTCTTTCCCTTGTCTGACTTCCTAACATTGATTGACACTTCCACTGCTTTGTCCTCATCATTAGATCATTAGACATCATTCTTAGACAATTCTACCTTCCCTCTTGAATTCTGCCTGCATGTCTCTGAGAGCTTATATGAATTTTCTGCTTGGATGCCCTATTGTCACTACATTATCTGTGTTTAACGCGACAACCATTTTCCTCATGTATATCTTTCAAATTTTAGTTATGTAATTTTTCTTTCGGTCATTTGCTCTATTCCTCACCAGAAGTGTCTAAACTGAGGTCCACTAGACAAGAACACACCACTGTGGTTCCCACAGCTCAGTGAGCAGGGTCAAGATTTTAATTTTCTAATTCTGGGTACAGTGTCCTATGCCATCAGATAACATAATTACCCTGTAACATGCATGAGATATTGATTCGAGGAGTAGAATTTTGTATATTATTGTTTCTCTTAGTTTTATTATAATTAAAAGTTAATGAATATATGCATTAGACCCTAGTGATTCACAAGACTACTTATAAATTAAGCTACTGAGAAAATTAAGACAGAACAATTCTGAAATTTTACAAGTTTGAATTATTTTCTACAAAGATACAGCTGAGGATGCTGATACATAAAAAATATTATTTATATGGAGCTAAAATTCATCATTTTGGATGATTAATTTTTAAATTATAATTAAATCTATTGAGCATTTTCTGTATTATAAAAACATAACACAATCATTTTCCTTTAAATTTTGAACAAATGAAGGCTTGTAATTTTTATTGTCTTTTTCAGATTTTTTTTTTTGCTTTCAGTAGCGTTGTTGTCATATTTTAAAAACAGATTTGATCTTTATTTCATATTCCATTCAAGAAAAGTTTTTAGTGGTTGGAATTCTTGTGAGAGCTGTATTTGTCCTAGCCAAATCATATATATTTAATGTTAATTAATCTCTTGCCTAATCATCTATGGTACTGGCCTATAGGTGGCTTATGTTAGCTCTGGGTGCCTCATTAGTTAAGTTTACAGGAATGCTGGCTCTTCTCAACAGTGAGAAGAGAATTTAATTCAGTTACTACTCTCCAGAAGAGGTGGGATGGTTTTAACTGTCCTCTGAATCCAGATTTATGAACTAGTCTTATGCTCTTAACTAGATTAGTTCCTTTTCCATTAACCGCTTAAAGTAAGACAGCTGTCTGAGCTGTTGGTTGTAAATTTGCCAATGTCTACATCCTTAATCTCAGATACAAAAAGCAGCAAATAACAGGATCAAAGTTTCAGGACCTTCCTTTTTCACAGCCTGAAATGAGCATGGAGGGGCCAATGAACAGCAGATTGAAAATTTGTGAGGAAGTGTTACACTGGAGAAAAGGGGATGATTTCTGTCATTAATCTTAATTAATTGCCAAGAGTTTTAAATCTGAGTTATTAATACTGTTGTTAAGCCCTTAATACACTTTTCATGCTCTGGCATCAGATACTCTTTTATGAAATAAGAAGTTTAGGAAGGAGGGGGATGTGTGTGTGTTATAAAATATTTTCATTTACATATTTCAAATATTTCCTTGGGTTGATATTCAGAACTTCACCATTTGACAGTTACTGTAGGGCAGTTAGGAATGATAGACAAGTATCAATAAATTCAAATAAAATCCCTAGGTATAGCAACAGCAGTAAATCTGAATAATATTACTTTTATGTTTACCAGCATACAAAATACTTCACTGAAGAGGAAACATCAGATTATGAGGTGATATAGAAGGAGAGAGAATCAAGAGCTAGAAAAGGAGAAAGAGAAGAAAAAGAAAAAAGATAAAGAATAGGGAAGAGACAGTATTTCAGTGAGTAATTTGCAGGCAATAGGAAAATGAAGTGTTATTTAAAAAAAAACTATAAATTATGTTTTTAAAGTTACATATTTCACTATTGCAGCCCTAATCACTTGGAAGTAAACAGATTGAAACTTGAAATGACTAAGAAGTCTTTTCTTAAATTTTTTTTTCTTCCCCTTCCTCCCCTGTTGCTGTTCCACTAATGTTTGTCTACTTGATACCTTTTTACCATTAAGTGTATATAATTATTCTGTGATATTTTTTAATGTGAAATTGCAACTAACCATATTGTTTATGAGAATTGTGGCTATAAAAAATGGCTTGTAATCACTCAAGAGGAAATCTTTAAAAAACAGATGAGGCTCAGTACTTCAAAAATATGATTTCCGGATTATATCTCATGTTCTCCATTTATTTGGACAAAATAAAAAGAAAAGCTCTGTAATGAAAATATACAGCACACTGAATTTTTTAGTTTTTACACATATATCTTACTTCTGAATGACAGTGACATAAATTTCAGTAGTAAATTATAATCAGTGGCTTGGATATTAGTAAGTTTTTTACAAATTTAAAATCACAAATTTGGCTTTAAGACATATTATACTTTACCTTTTGCAATAGTGTTTTCTTCTTTTAATGATTATCTTTAAGTGTAAGCAGGAAAACATAAAAATGAAATAAAGTTCATTTGTTTCATTTATCAACCCATTTGTTTTTGCACCTATTAATTAATTATTGGAGATGCAAAAATCTGCAGCTGTTAAGGATTTAGATTTTAATTTATAGGCTGTGGATAATAACAACTTTGAATTGGGTAATAAGATCCAAAGGAAGTTAGATTTAGAGTCTTGGAGAGTTCTCAAATTTGTAAAAGGAATGGAAATAATATGTATTTTTTTCTGAGTAGCTTAGCCCTATATTAGCTTAGCTCTGCCTTTGTAGATAACCTTTCATTATGGGCTACAAAAGGAATCACATAAAAATTATGACACAACAGCTCATATTATATGTGGTATAACAGGTCAAATTGGTGGATTTGGTGGATTGCTAAGTGGTCAAGTGAATTCTTTGGTGAAAGAACACTTTTTTCCTAATATAAATCCACTCTATTTTTTAGAACAACAATTTAGGTTCATTAGCTAAAAACAGGGATTCATGGCTTCAGCTATTTTTCTTGATTTGCCAGGGGTCTTTTTCCTTGCTTCTTGGGAATAGAAGCTTGGGTTTCCAATACTTCCAATGCTTGTATGAGAGAGAATGTGTGTGTGTGAAGATGTTTATGTGTCTAGTGGGAGGTGGGAAGGTACTGTAGTTGTTGAGGGAACTCATAATTTCAGGAAAGTGGAGTACACTTTATGGGGAAGAGTCAGAACTCCAATTCAGCTAACAGTCACTGAGCACACACTATGTCTTATGTATGTTGAATTCTGTTATTACATCTTTGTCCTATCAATGCTGAGTTCAGTGTCATATTATTCTCATTTTACAGATGAAGAATATGAGATCTTGAGATGTTTGGTGAATTTCCCAGGGTACATTGCTGAAAGTAACAGAATCTAGATTCAGAGTGAGGTTTTAAAATCCAGTGAGTGCTCATTATTCCGTGCTGTCATTTTACAGTGCAACACTTTGTTCTTCTACCTATTCAGGCAGTAACTGACTGACTTAGGGCCATTACACAGATAGGGAAGCACTGTTAAAATTTCAGTTTGGAACCTGATTCTTCTGGTGCCTGGGTTATCAACTTTGTATCTGTGTTTTTACTGATAAGCAATTTGGCATGGATTCAGAATGCATACACATTACTCTATAATACACATATATAGAGTGTACATCTATGAATATTTAATATTTAATATTTAATATTTAGAAGTGGCAATAAATTCCACAGCAAGTTTATACAGAATAAGGAATTTTTGCATCACAAGGGACCTTAGAAGTTGTATAATTCAGTCCCTTCCTATACTGCAAATGCCATTTCTACTTCAGTTCTCCCCAGGAGGAACAAGCATGTTCACAAGCACAAGAGGGATGAACTAGCTTATATATTGCAGGAATTGCAAGTTGCTTTTTGGGCTGTAGCAAGAGATTGGGAGCTGAGAAAGTGAATTATGCAAGAGACTAGGGTTTGGGAAAATGAGTTGTAGGAGGGAGGAAAAATTAGAACCATTCCTATAGCCTTTGGTGGCATATTGGAAGAAACACTGCATTGGGAGTCAGGAGACTTGTGATCTTGATACTGTCATTTATCAGTTTCAACCTGGTGCAAATTTTCTAATTTCTCTGGTGTTCAGTTTTCTCTTTTGGTCATAGAGAAATAAATGGTCACAAAGATACCATTGAGTTCTAGCAGGTTTTTTTTTTTTAAATTCTGATTTCAACCAACACAGCTCTATGAATATGGGATGTTTTCTGTGCTCATAAAGGTATCCCCAAAACCCTGTACATTCCCCTCAGAGAGTAGGCCTTAACAATATTTGAACAGAATAATTCATATGGGTGGAAATTCTAGCTTATTATTTCAAATATGTTTAAATTAATTCATACTTTTTAAATAAATAGGCATTTCATGAGACCAGCAATAATAAATAAATATATAAACATTTTAAAAGTTACTGTGAGACTAAAAAATGGCATATATTCTGCACAGTACTCAAAAATATGTTCAAGTGAATATAAAAATACTATGATTCTAGATCCATAATGGATATCTTGCTACTGTTACACTTTAAAATAATTTGAAAATAACTGCTTGTGAAACAGAGTAAGGGGAATACAGATCTTAAGAAATCTGGATATGTATTTGAATTTCATGTCAGTTTCTTGTCTTTATAAAATTTCTCTATTTCTCACTGATTTTCCTCTTCCAAAATAAAAAGAGATCAATGTGTGATATTAGATTATCTCCATTGTCATTTTGATATGCTGCATTTTGCTGGCTTGTGTCACGACTCAAATAATTTAAATACAAGCTATCATTTTATTTAATATTGTTATAAGCAAAGGAGTACTAATGTGTTCCTGTCATTAAATATATATGGACACATGGAACTGTTCTCCCATTGGGTCACATTGAAATTGATTTTCCAAGTTGACCTAACAATTATAGACAAATGTTAAATGAAAATCAATCACTTTTACTTAAATCAACTAAATACACTCATTTTATTAAGTGGCCTTTTTACCTATAGCTAACCAGGTGACAAATAATACTTGTCTAGCCTCTGACCTCCAGCCTCTGGCCTCTGAATGCATTTAAAAACCTCTCAGTATGGATCATGATTTTATTTTATATGACATATTCTTTATTAATTAGATGAAAGTATATTTCTGATATTTTTAAATAAATAGAACAAAGTCCTGAATTAATGTTGTTTCAATCCCAAATTTCTTTTTTCTTTTCTTTTCTTTTTTTTTTTTAAACTAGGGTCTTGCTCTAGTCCAGGCTGGAGTCCAGTGGCACAATCTTGGCTCAGTGCAGCCTTGAATTCCTGGGCTCAAGTGACTCTCCCACCTTAGACTCCTGAGTAGCTACACTACAGATGCCTGTCACTTGGCCCAGTTTTTAATTACACATTTTTAGGCCCTTAGTATTTCAAATATTGCAAACATCTATCATGTCACTCTAATTCTCAAAATAACTCACAGCAAAATAATTTTTATTGCCATTTTAAATATAATGAAACTGAAGCTTTAAAATGTCAAGTAAATCATGGTGGCTCACACCTGTAATCCCAGCACTTTAGGAGGCCAAGGTGGGAGGACCACTTGAGACCAAGAGATTGAGGTTGCAGTGACCCTGCACTTCAGCTTGGGCAACAGAGCAAGACCTTGTCTCAAAAACAAACAACAACAACAACAACAACTATATGTATATGTATAGAGAGATATCAAGTTGCTAGATTCATGCAGGTAGATAGGTAATAAGTGATATTAACTCTGACTTTAAATAGATTATTGAAAAATTTAGCTTATGTAAATTCTGCCTTAAGTTTCAAAGTTTATCGATCAGTTTTACAGAAAATGCAGAGCAGTTTAGAATTTAGTGTTTTAGTTATGTTAATAAATTATAGGCCCAGATGTTGAATTAAGAAAAATTTAACAATAAAATTAAATTGAAAAGGCCAACATATAAATGGGAAGTACTAGCGGACTATTTATATAACATAGGAATAACTAGTGAATATTTAAATATAAAATATACAAAAGATAAATATAAGTATTTCAATCAGTCATATTGTTGTAAATAGTGGAGTCAGAAAATTATTTGTGGATTGATTTTTAAGCACCTACAGATACTATGCAGAGGCCAATACTTAAGAATAATTATAAGGTTATATACTTACAAAAATGAAAATATAATTAGTGGTAGAAAATAAATCAATATGTTAGTCTTAATATTAAAATATTAAAATAGACTGTTGTTCCTAACCTGTAAAACCAAAGCAAAAGAAGTTCTATCTGGAGGCTAAGATTATGACAGAATCCCAAATTACATTTTTCAAATATCAAAGCTCTCAGATTTACTATGGAAAAGCCATCATTTTTGGTTTAGGATACTGTTGGAGCAGTCATAATTTATTGTTTATAATTCCCTCTTAAAATCTACTTTTCAAAATATTTCATCATTTTAGACTTCTCTTAAATTTATTTTGAATTTACTGTTTATTTCTCAGATCATTCTCTCTGAGAGTTTGAGCTCTTATTTTGATCTATGGAGCAACTGATTTCACTTTTCAAATTTATCCTTTGATCTATTTGAAAATAGTGTGCCCAAAGTCATCTTACAAAACTTCAACCCTGAAATCGTTTCTAAAGTATTAATATCTCCTCAGGTACATTAGTGAACATTGAGGCAGATGGGCTCAGCCATTTTTTATTTTTAAGAGAAATCCTTAGTGTGTGAGTTCTGGGAACTGAGAGTTGAGCACCTGAAGGTTGGCCTCCTCTTCAGTCTGCCTACCTTTAACATTAGGTCTTGTGGTAGACACCTCAGTCCTTAATGTTCCTTGTTTCACATGGAGAGGACAACGGTTCCCCATGATACAGCTATCATAGAACTTGTTATTTTAATGAGGCATCTTGAAAGACTTTCATGTTGTGGCATCATCATATTATATGATACTTTGCTGAGAAAAAAAATGTTTTATCATATTATAAGAAATAGTAGGTCTCCTTTATTTTCAGGCCATCATTCTTTGCACTCCCTGTTGTATAAAATAGTAATATAACTATTATTAAGAGTCATGATAAGACAGTTTTTATAACTGAAGGCATAAGTAAAATATCCACATAAACTACATTTTTTAAGGCTTTTTATGCTGTTTATAGCAGTTTTCTAATAGTTTATAAACATGGTTTGTTTCTGAAATTTTAGAAATAAGTAAAAATTTGGATTAATTAATAGTATGTTGGAATATTGGAAAACATGAGCATTTAAACACATTTCTGACTTTTCTAAATTTTTGGTGAAAGTATTTTCTGGTAAGATTAGACAAAGGAAAATTGCTACAAGTTATCAACAGACTCTTAAGAGAAATAATTTTTCTTTAAAACGTCTAGTGAGTACTAGATAATCTCTACCTGCTAGGAATTTATTGTGGTCTAGATGGAGCAGGGGATAAAGTAAAACATCAAAAATTATAATCCAAAGCAGAACAAGCAAAATGGAATTAACAAATAAAAACAGAAGATGAAGCCAGTTGTATAGTTAAGATGGATTCTAATTTCTAATTCAATTCGCTACCACTCTATGAGATCTATGATAGTACCACTAGTGACAAGTGCTGTGTTTAGAAGAAATAAAATAATAATTTTTCTTTACATTCTTAGTAATACATATATTAATGTATTACAGATAATTTATGATATGTATTATACAGCTAATGGTTTATATGTAAAATACCTAATATATATATATATATATCTGTTTGAAAACTCCACAATTATAATTCCACATCAAATAATTTTGGTGGTTTAAAAAAATTTGCTGGAATTAGGGCATGAGAGGCATAAAATAAAATAAAATTAGCCATTTCTTCTTTAGCACTCATTATTTTCAGGCAGTCTTTGAAACCCCAAAATATTTAATACATAGTTACCAAAAAGTTTGTAATCTACCCAAAAGGGTAAGAATTCACATATACAATATATGAAATATTTAAACATCAATTCAAGGCAGTAACAGAAGAGATTACACAAAAGTATTGCCTAATTAATTTCTAAATAAATTATCTAGATATCAATTGCTATTTGAATTATTAAGGAAGAATTATTCAGAGGTAAGGTGATGGCTTATAGAAGAAGGACTTGAGTTAATCCTGAAGGTTTGTAGAGGTACAGAAAGTAGGAACATTTTAATTGGTTCTGGGAGAGTGATTCAATTATTTTCTTTAGCAACTTTTGAGCTATATGTGGCGAAATAATAGGGAATAAATCTAAGTCCTGTTCAGTTTTTGTTGTTTTTTGAGGTGGAGTCTCTCTATGTCGCCCAGGCTGGAATGCAGTGGTGCTATCTCAGCTCACTGCAACCTCTGCCTCCCAGATTCAAGTGATTCTCCTGCTTCAGCCTCCTGAGTAGCTGGAATTACAGGCACCTGCCACCACACTTGGATAATTTTTGTATTTTTAGTAGAGACAAGGTTTCACCATGTTAGTCAGGCTGGTCTCAAATTCCTGACTGCAAGTAATCTGCCTCCCTCGGCCTCCCAAAGTGCTGAGATTATGGGCATGAGCCAACCAGGCCCAGCAAAGTCCTGTTCAGTTCTGGAGAATCTAGTATATTAGACTAGCACTTAGCAATTTATGTCCAACAAATACTGTTTGCACTGATTCTCACCTTTAAAATTAAAAACCTGTGTCCCATCAGGCAAAAATATTTTATTGAATTTTGTTTTCTAATTTTGTATTAAGACTTCATGAAAACAGGTTGCGTTTTTTGTTTATTTTGTTTTCCTTTAAGTATTATCTTGGTGACAGGCAGTGTACTCTTGAAAGGATTGAAGGTAAGAGCAGAAGGCTACTGGGCTAATGCAGGAACCACCCTGTTAGGGCCCCCATGAGACAGAGGACTCCAAAAGAATGGGACAATCTGAGTTGAAAGGAGGCTGCTAACAGGACTTGATTACTATGTGGAGCTAGGTGTGTGACAGAATAGAGGGAAAGGAGAGAGAACCTGAAGCTGGTGCCATGGAATTGAGCTTGAAAGAAAATGTTAGAAATACTCAGTAGAAATTTAGAAATACTGAATTTGGCAAGAAAGTCAGGCTTGGACATGCAGACTGAAGAGGCTCTTTTGATCATTGGAACTGTAGTGTTTAAGAAACTGGGGATCAGTCTTGTCTACTTTAATAGTGGATATTTTCTCTCTTATGGATCTACTTTAATTTTGTTTAAACTTTGAAATAGCATCTTGACCTTTTCTTGGCATAATGTCGTTATTTTCCAATTCTTTGCCATTTTGATAGCATGGAATGTGTAAGAATTGAAGTATTGGAATAATCCACAATGGGAGTGGAGAGGGGAAAGAAGAAATAGTAGCTTTGGTTTGGAATATTTTGAAGCTGTTAACTTGCAACAGCTATTTTCATAGCTTCCTTCTTCCAAGAGATGTACTTTTGTAGCCACTGGAGATGTGGCCTTTTTTCTTCCTAAAATGTTGGAGGGTTTTGTAAATCGACAAGGGTAATAACTAAGAGATGAAAATCTACAGGGTCTTAAGGGCCATTGTATCTGAAAAAATGGGTGTTAAATAATGACATTTGTCAAGAATAGCACAAATAGTAACTTAAATTCTTAAGTAGACTGCAGGAAGAGTATGAGTAGAGATGATAAAGGAGTTTTGAGCTGTATTCAACGTTTTCAGGATTGATGATTCAGTGGTTTTAGGATGACTATTTAGTTTAAAAGAAGTGAACAGATATTGAACAAAATAATAAATATTGAGTCAAAATCTTTTAGAAATGGAAGTCGTCTATTAGTTTTATAGACTTTATTATCCAAAGACAACACTGATATGATAGCTGTTCTTGTCCCTTCTTAATCATAAAATTTCAAATTTAATCATCAGTTATATACTTTATTTTTAAAATATTGGATGATAATTAATAAATGATAGTCTTTGTAAGCAGATGTATTTGCAGCAAACGTTTGCAAGAATGAAATGAATTTACTAACAGAAATAATTTTAGTCTAAATTTGATCAACTTGTTCAGGGCAGAACTTGGCTTAGGAGAAAACTAAAATTTATTCCATATCTTCTATATGCAGCTATTTTACATTCCTTTTCTTATTTAATCTTAATATGAAGTAGGCTTTCCATTATGTACATTGGAGGTTAAAAAAGGTTAAACAGCTGGTAACTTGTGACATTGATTTTCAGAGCTTCCTGACATCAAAGCTTCACTTACATTGGAGTTAGAAACTTAAAAAGATAATCTATCAAGAAATAAATTATTGGGGCATTGAAGACACTGAGATTTTGTGAATACATTTCTGTAAGCAATACTTACATTTATACTTTTTTAACCTGCCCTGTTAGCCTGTACTTTTCCAGGAAGACCTCCATAGTGATAAGGATTATGACAGTATAGTCACCCACCTGGGTCAGTGACAACTGCTGCAGCTGAATCCAGTCCTTGTCATCATTAATGACCTGCATTTGACACTTTATCCTAGCCACCCTTGTTTAGTGTACAATGTCTTGCATTACAATAATTATTACCTGTAACACTGTATTTAACAGATATTTAGTCATCCCAGACATGTGTCATGTCATAACATGCCAAACCCATGTTGTCTCTGTGTTTGTGGGTACTTGTGTCCTCTATCTTTCCTTTATTATGTTCAAATACATTTTATATCTAAATTGATGGATTTTTGTTCTGCCACTCATAAGGATTCTTCTTCTTAGTTTTATAATAATAGCCAGACATTTATTAAGAGGCAATATTTTCTGAACATAAAGCATGGCCACTGGATTTAGAGTCTCTTTATCTTGTTAAAAAATATTGGAGAGCTAAAGGAGAAATCAGACAAAGGAATAATAGTGCTGACTCGAATAAATGATGATGATGAAATCCAATGTGTATAAATCATATACAGAGTGTATTATAAAGTCTACATTAAAAACTTTGCTTTAAGTCAAAGATCTAGGTTACCTACAGAGTCTTTTCTTTGTTTCTCTGTTTCTGTTTCTCCTCCTCCTCCTCCTCCTCCTCCTTTCCTTTCTCCTTCCCTTTCCTTTGCATTTAGTTTGAAAGAGACAGGAGACAGACAGGCAGGGAATTCACTAAGTTACTAAAGTGGAAATGGAAGAAACCTCCATCATGATTTTAATCATGAATTTAAGTCATTATAGTGGAGTATATTTATTGAATGGGTTTAGAAATTCTTTGTTTCAGAGATTGAAGGTTGAGTCTTTTTTAGATTTGTATAATCTTTGTTTTGCTTAAAACTCTATTCATAGGCATCTGTTATGGTTTATTTTACTTAGGAGAGTTAATCTAAAATGTGCTTCTGAATTTCTGTGTGTCTTAATTTGACACTTTAAGAAAACAAAATAAGTGATGCCTGAAATTTGGAGTAACACATGTGTTGTATTTGTTATGCAACTTCAGCCTTACTTTCAGAAGTTCAGATTCAAATGTCACCTTTTTCATTTACCTGCTTATTGGTTTAGATTGTGTTCTGTAACCTATCTGAGGCTTTTTTTTTTTAAACGTTCTTCAACCAAGTCTTATCTGAACCACAGAAGAGAGAAGATAATTTGAGGGACTATTTTCCAAGTCCTCTGAAGGATGCCACATAACTAGCACAAACCTTCGGTGGGAAGTTAGTTTTTAAAATATAGCAGATGCCTTTGAGCACTTGGTCCTAATGTACTCATGGAATCCTGGTTAAGACAGGTGAGTGAGTTTAAAAAAATAATTCTAACTTGCATATTTTTGCCACTATTTCTATCATTAATTGAGAAAAAGTTTTGGTTTTGAAAGCTAGAAATGAGTACAGTCAACTAGCAATTTACTATATTACTCAGTGAAAAGGAGATTTCTATAAAGCTAAAATTATTTTCTCAAATACAGAACTTCTGGATAAAGTATAATTTTATAACAGTAATGAAAAGGGAGGGCCAAAGTGTGTTTTTACATGGGCTTATTCAAATCTATATTTGTGAAATTAAGTTTATGAATACATC
The DNA here is from genome assembly GCF_048565385.1 of Saimiri boliviensis. Lineage (NCBI taxonomy): Eukaryota > Metazoa > Chordata > Mammalia > Primates > Cebidae > Saimiri > Saimiri boliviensis. The sequence goes on along the minus strand of NC_133451.1, from coordinate 73,148,627 downwards.
ATGTTTGAGAAGTCTTTTCTAGAGTTTTACAATATTTACTGACAAAGGACTTAAAAGTAGATACTAATTATTGTGCATGTCTGTACATTTTTGCAGTAAGTTGTATTATCACTCAAAAGTGACCTTCTTAGGTAAGGGGGACCTAGGCAAGAGAGATGTATAGTGCCTCTTGAGAGCAAGTGGAGTGATGTGTATCAGGAGAAGACACTAAAGATTTATTGTCTGTGGCAAAGGAAACACAGGTCTCTGCTTATGCAGTAAGTGTTTTTGACATTACCCACAGTAAAGGGTGATTGGAAGCTATAGGTCAGAAAATGTTCTGCGAGGCTAAAATGAAAAACTTTTTAATGTTTTTAACATTATGAATTTATCTTGCTGTTTCACCCTTGTAGCACTTAAAACATGAATGATGTTCATGCCAAACCAATCTTTGTTGTGAATAGGACCTTTCTACCCAAATAATCAGATTTACCTCGTGAACTAACATGCAAGAACAGATTCAGTTATGAGAGGAGTTAGCAATACAGAGCAGCGTAATTACTTTTTTCTTTCAATTTCATATTTTGCTTATGAAAACTTTCTTTCCTGTTGACATGAGCTAGTTTTAAAAAGGATAAATGGTTCATTTAGCCTGAAATTTGAAGGAAGAACTATTCTAATGGGAAGAACTGAAGAACTGGGAGTAGCTTCTCTCAATGGTAAAATAGCTTTATCTGACTGGGAAGTGAGGACTTTGAGTCATTTCATACAGCTAGGTTACTATTTGCTTCTGGCCAAAAGAAGCAGGTAGCTTATACACAGAAGAGACTGAGAGCAATTTGGATTATTATCTACATGGACATTTAAATCTTAAGTAAGAAAAGATAGAGCATGGTTTCCTTTTGTTTTGTATGATGTCTAGACCCTAAGGTTTTAGTATTTGTACCCCTAGCTCATAGGATATAAACTATATAGTATGTATATTTCTCTATCTTTAGGTAACAGAAACCATCCTAAACCAATACATGTCTCCAATTAAAAAAAAAAATGAAGAATTTGTTGATTCATCACCTATTCTTTTTTTTCTTATAAATGTATTTTGTTGAAAGTGTTTTGGTTTTCTCAATTTGATACAATATAACTGTAGTGGGTACTATGATGTGCTACCAGATACTCGGATGGAGACATTCATTCCCTCACCTGCTGGAAGGGTTGGCTACTGACACTTTGCAGTTGAGTCCCTCTTCAGGAAATGCCCTTCCACCCAAGATTATAACTCCTGCCTGGGGCTGCTCATATTAAACGACTGATTGATGTGAGATTGCAATGGTTGGCCTCCTGCCTTAATTAAGAATACCTTGAAAGGCCATTCCAGCTTCAAAGCTCACCTGGGATTGGCTGAGACCTCTGTTACAAATGTGACACATTACAAATTCTTCTTTTGCCAAATCCTGCTGCCTTCACAGAAATGGGTTGTGTCTGAAAACTTACCCCATTAAACCTCTCACACACAAATCTTCCTCTTAGAGTTTGTTTGAAGAGGCAGATAACCTAACTTAGTAACCCGTGTTACTATCTTGCCATGCTTAGATTCCAATTCCTGATTGTACTTTTTACTAACCTCATGCCTTGAAGCAAATGTTCAAACTTTCTAAACTTCCTTTTCTTTTTTTAAATATTTAAAATGTTGACTGTTATATAATAACACTTACCTTGCATGGTTGTTTGAAGATTAAATGAGATAATAAAGCATAAAGTTCAGTGACTAAAAGTTGCTAGATTTTTTTTTTTTTTTTTTTTTGAGACAGTTTCGCTCTTGTTACCCAGGCTGGAGTGCAATGGCACGATCTCGGCTCACCGCAACCTCTGCCTCCTGGGTTCAAGCAATTCTCCTGCCTCAGCCTCCTGAGTAGCTGGGATTACAGGCACGTGCCACCATGCCCAGCTAATTTTTTGTATTTTTAGTAGAGACGGGGTTTCATCTGGTTGACCAGGATGGTCTCGATCTCTTGACCTCGTGATCCACCCACCTCGGCCTCCCAAAGTGCTGGGATTACAGGCTTGAGCCACCACGCCCAGCCAAAGTTGCTAGATTTTTAATAAATATTTGTTATTATTAGTTTTACCATGCTTACAATTATTATTTCAAAATTTGTGTCTCTAGTTATCATTTTCACCTTCATCTTACATTTTGCCATTTTATATCTTCTACTTTGAAAAAAATCTCTCTGCTTTCAGCTTTTTTAAAAAAAAAAAATTAGGATTATTATGCAGTGAGCATATCCGGGGCATATATTTATGTGGAGGAACGATTGCGATAGCTACTGTGATGGCTAAAATACATTTGATTTAGATTCTAGTTGGTTTAAGTTAGAGCTTTTTGACTCGGTGGGGCTCCTTCATCTATTCTCATCATACAGAGGTAGGATTACTAACTCTTCTAGAGAAAAATGTCAAATTAATACTGTAAAAGAATTCTAACTGGCTGTGATACCAAGATATCTAACAAAAACTGGGTATTTTGGTTTTAACTTGTATTGGATCTCTCAAGTTAGAAAACATAAAATTTCTTTCTAAGCTTGATTTTATGTTGTATAAAAGCTCTGCTTTATTTTTTGTGAGGTTTAGATAAGTTAATACCTGTGAATCACTTAAAAGAGTGCCTGTGGCATGGAGCAAATGCATAAGAACTAGTTCAGCTATTAATAACAATACATAAACAATCAGTGAATTTCTTCTAATAAAATGATGTAAGATGAATGATGGTTGAAATGAGTATCTGAAAGCTGAAATTGAAAGGGGAATTTTAAAGGATAAGTTTATTCCAGAGTTAGGTTAATTATTGTTATATATTGAAACTTGGGACATCTTTCTAAAAAAAGAGATTTCCATATTAGACTTTTGTACATACTGCTTAACCTGCCTAGTGTTCTTCTATTGTGGAAGAAATTGCTGCATATTTGCTTTCTCACCATTGCCTTCAGTGAACAATTTTCTGTACAAGAAATGTGGCAGAAAGGAAAAGGAACATCATACTCATTATTTAAATAGCTCTGGTACAGAAGAGTCTATCTCCAATAAAGCTGTTTAAAATCAACCCCAGATTCATAAGTTAAATAATTTGGGTAATATTTTTAAAAATATGAACTTTTCTGTTTCAAATACATTTATGCTTGATTTTAGAAAACTTTGAGTAGAAAACTGTGGTGTCATTAGGCAATTACAAAACAACTCTGTAATTTTAATTAAATTTCTTTATCTTCTTGTTCGCAGGAGTCACTTTGTATGATGAAAGCTCAAACTGTAGGGAGAAAACATTAGGCTAGAATGGAGATTCAAAAGGGCCGAAGAGTCTGCCAGCAGTGGTGGACATGCTTAATGTATTTAAAAGATTAATGGTTTATTGAAATTAAAATTGCCAACACAAAGCATGTAGTACCAAACTCACAAATGTATGTGTACCAACCATATGTGCTACAGCTTAGGCCAATGGCTTACCTTTATATTGTGCCAGGCATAGTATAGGCAATATTTTTTTTTAATTGTAAAGGCTGAAAAAAAATACCTTTTATTTGTCACACAAATTAGAAATATGCACTTAAGTACAAGAACTCGTGTTCACATTCCCCCCCAGCAGTGCAGTACATCATGTTTTTGGTGTTGTGCCAGAATATTACTGTGAAAATCGGAACATTTTTCTCCTACTGCAGCAGTTTAAAATGGTCTTGTAATTTAATGGTTTTTAATGAGTATAACATAGTAATTATTCCTATATATAATATAATATATTACTCACCATGGATAACAAAGTAGCAATACTTAAGGTAATGTGCTACTTTTTCAGCATTATTTAAATTTTTCTGTAGGGGCTGAATTAGTTATAGAGAGCTTGGCATGAAAATGCAGAAGCATTGAGAGTACATTTAATGGGCTTGAATTCTAGAGCTCTCTCCACTTTTCTGCCTTTCTGTCACTGTTCTGTGCTTCACAAAGATATCCTCTAGAGTAAAATATTTTGTAATTTGTATGAGCAGCACTACCAATGACATTAGGCTTTGTAAAGCCTCTGGCAGGTTTTAATTAGCTTGATTCAAACTCAGAAATGAATGACACTCCACCTTCAGACTTAGCAAGAGAACTTGCCGTTTTGTTCAGTGTTCTCCTTTCCTTTTGACCATCTTTATCTAAATGGTCAATAATTATGTTTATCGTCAAACTCGTAACTTTTGCAAAGAGCTGAAATATCAAATTCTTAGAATTGAGGAGTAGATAGGGCAGTCATTTATGATTAAAAACTAGATAAAGCAGTAACAAGACATCAAAATATCATTTATTGTTTCTGCTTAAAAGCAATGTATTATTTATACTCTTAGAGGATTTAAAAAACACTAGCACAGTCCTGGGTACATAATTGATGCTTAATATATACATAAGCATTCAAGATGTTACCTTGTTAGTGACAACATTTTCTGATTTATTTATTTCTAGTTTAGATAATGGAACAAGTCTGTTTGAGTATGGCACTATACCCTGATAGTCAGTACCTCTCTCAGGGTAGATACAAGTTGCAAATTAGGGTTGGGAAAAAGTGGCCCAAGCAAGTGGCAGAAAAAGTCACTTGGCAGGCAAAACATTTTCTGTGAGTATGTTACAGTGAAACTTTCAATGAACATAGGTCTAAATGCAGTTAATCAGAAACTAGCTGAACTAGCCCTTAAATATTTATGGATATTGCAAGCATTCTTTCAAAAAAATTTTCTTCTGCTCAATTTTGTGCTGTTTTAGATGATTATATGTAATTGATTTTCAAGGGACTTAGTTGAGCCAAATAGGAATCTTTTAAGGGTTTTTTCTGTTACTAACAGTTGCCTCGTTAAGAATGTGAAATGGGCACCTGGTTTTCTTAATGCTACTGCTGAGAATACAGTGATTGATTCCTATTTATAAGTGAATTAAAAGCTTAATTTAAGTTTATGAGTGTTTTTAAACTATAAATTAAGGCTAATTCATTTATTTATTTTGATTGAATGTCTAATCAATTATCCATTGTTTGATGACTTTCTGCCTAGCATTATGCAAATGATAGAAAAAATAGAAAATATAAGTGTAGGTTTTACCATTGTATAGTACCAGGTAGGAATGATTATAAGCACAAAAAGGTGATTATAACTCATAGTGCAATTAATAATTAGAATTTCAGTGAATTAAATATTGTGCAATAATTTTTAAGTCAATTGCTTTCTAATTATTTCATGTGTTAGTCTTTTCTTCTTCCCTATCTTTTAGGTTTAATAAAGGATTTTTTATTTCCTTTGCATCATTTCCCAGTCCCTGAGATCAACTTGAATACTGTTGAAATATTTCACTAATTCCTCCCATCAGCAATTATACCTGAGTTTTTATGAGAACATGAATTATCTTAAAAGAAAAGAAAACTTTTATAGAATTAGAAAAATGTGTTCTTTTTTTTTTAAAAAAAAAACCTTTTATAGAATTAGAAAATTTTCTAGAATTAGAAAAACTTTCATAGAATTAGAATATTTTGATTGTTCATTTAGGTTTTGGTTGTGAGATGAAGGAGAAAACATCTTGTGTAGAAAGTATCTAAGAAGAGTTCTAAAGCAGTGCAACCAGTTTTAATGCTAGGTCGTGAAAGAGAATAGTAATGGTTTTGAAAGAGAGTAGCTAAGCTCTGATGACAGAAGGTCTGAAAATAAGACGGTTGAATAGCATTATGTCATTTAAAATTTATCTGAATCAGGATCAATTAAATATTCTGCAAATAAGAATGGCCCTGCAACTAATTATATTATTTGTAGTACTTGTTTAATAATGATGTTTAAAATATTTGAACCCTTTTAAAAAGTGTTATTGTAGTGATAGTAAAAATGATGTGTAGTTACTCTCTGCATTGAGAACTATGAATAATATCTCACAATTAGAATATATGACCCCTGGCTAGAGGTCGTACACATGCTAAATCCTAATTAATTCCATTTCCTTACAACTTTGGAATGGGATCATAGTTCAAGGAGCTCTTTATTTTTTGGAACAGGCATTTATTGTTTCAGAAGACAGAATCTACTGGGAGCGAAGTCATCTCCTGAGAGTACATTAGTCCAAGTGTCACTCTTTAATATAGCTGTTCAACAGCTGGACCACAATAGAAATGTGCAATTGATGTGAAATATCAGTGTTCCTTCCAAGCACAAGTAGCCAACATACACACAAATGGGCACACAAATGGGCACAGCTAAACATGGCTAATTCATCTTAGATTTCCAAGTCCTTTGATTTAAATATAAAAGTGTTTTAAAATTTCTTCACATTACAATATCTGTAGCCAAAATGAATGAGACTTTCTTCTCACTATCCCACATGCCTTAGCCATGCAATTATGTTAATAAATGTCAGTGTACTATCTTGCACTTTGCTTCCTCTTATTAATGTTTTGACTCAGGCTTCACCCTAGTTACTATTCCCTCTGGTATTTTTTCTAGTTTTATGGCCCCTTTTTATCCAGTTCAGCCAGCCTTTGAACTTCTCTTTTGATGTTCAGTATTTTTCTCTAGACAGTCTTCCCCCAATTCTTTGTCACTAATTTATTTTCATATTTGTGATCCATAATATACCCCCTCAGGCTTTATGTAATTTGAAGAATGCTGTTTATAGTTGAGCAAAATATGACCTGCCTTAAAGTGGAAACTGAGGGAGTAATGGAGAAAGTGGAGGTGGGGGACTGCTGAAATCCAACCTGGAGGAAAGGGTGCTTTTTCTAATTGGCCAATGGTAGTGCTTTTTAAAAAAATTGGGCCAGGCATGGCGGCTCATGCTTGTAATCCCAGCACTTTCGGAGGCCGAGGCAGGCAGATCACGAGGTCAGGAGTTGGAGACCAGCCTGACCAACATGGTGAAACCCTGTCTCTACTAAAAACACAAAAATCAGCCAGGCTGGTGACAGTCACCTGTAATCCCAGCTACTCAGGAGGCTGAGACAGAAGAATCACTTGAACCTGGGAGGTGGAGTTTGCAGTAGCTGAGATGGAGCCATGGCACTCCAGCCTGGGCTACAGAGCAAGTCTGTCTCAAATAAATGAATGAATTAATGAATGAATGGGGGGGCAGTAACGTGATTTTTAAATGATCCACCTTGTTAGAGGGCATGTACTTTAATATAAGGGCATGTTACAAACCTATCTAAAATTTCCTAGCGAAGGCCAGCACTACTCAGTTGTTTTCTTAACAAAAGGCCCAAAGTCAGTTCCTGAAAGCTGACAAGATCTTTTTCCAATGCCTAGTGTGTATCCTTCATGAAAGAACTGCTGAGTAGACAGATTTTTGTTTTTTTTGAAAGTTGACTACTTGGAGGAGTTTTATGTCCTAACATATATTTTAAAGTTTTATTTAAAACAAGTCCATGTATTAAACTATTTGCCAGTTCCTATCGGTTAGACAGAAATAGTAATGAATGGTATTTATTTAGTGTTTATCATATATCAGGCATTATGCTTCATGCACATTCTCAAAATTCTAGTAACTCTCTGGTAAGCTGCTATTACTTTAAACATTTTATAAATGAGGAAAATAGGTGAAAAAGATGTATTGCTTCAAAGTCAAATGAGTCTTAAATGATAGTTTATGTTTTTTTAAATTTTCTTTTCAGACAGTCTTGCTCAGTTGCCCAGGCTAGAGTACAGTAGCGTGATCTTAGCTCATTGCAACCTTTGCCTCTGGGTTCAAACAATTCCCATGCCTCAGCCTCCCAAGTAGCTGGTATTACAGGCATGTGCCACCATGCCCAGCTAATTTTTTTACTTTTAGTAGACTCATGGTTTCACCGTGCTGGGCAGGCTGGTCTTGAACTCCTAGCCTCAAGTGATTTGCCCACATTGGCTCCACAAAGTCCTGAGATTACAGGCATGAGCCACTGCACAGGGCCAGATTTGGTTTTAAAAGACAAGCTACGTTCTTGACAATTTCTGTCATCCTATTTAACAGCATTGATGATCATTTACTGATACTCTTGTCACAGGAACTCTATTTTATTGCTTTGTACATATACATTTTTATATACCACAGCTTATATCTGAGGAAAAAGTTCAGAATTATGAATGGCTATTTATAATATCTCACAATAGAAACAATCTCTTCCAACAATGTCTTTCTTCCAACAATATGATTAGATGGTGAGATTACAATGGATAAAAGGTAACTTCAGATTTTTTTGTGTGGAATGAGATGGAGTAAAACATGCAAATAACTAAGGTGTTTTTTAGAAAAATTACAAAACAAATAATATGTATTAAATAAAAATTGCAAAAGTTTTCGAAAAACAGAGAAAAAAATAATTGGTACCTGATCTTTTTTCTGAACCCATTTTTAAAAACATAGTTGAACCCATACAATGTAAATACTGATTTCTGTCCTACTTTTAAATTATGTCATTATTGGTTTTTATATTATGTAGTTTTCATGACAGCAGTCACCTAGCATCTTACCAAGCAGATTTACTATAGTCACTTAACAGTCCCCTGTGTTAGGATATTTAGTAGTTTTTCATAGTGGGAGGGTGTCATTATAACTAATGCAGCAATGATTACTTTATTTAAGTGAGAGTATTGTTAAGGAGAAAATAAATAGGTTTATGATGGAGAATTGGAAGGAATATCTTTTTCCAAGAAAATTGTATCACTCCTTTATGCCACTAAGGAGTGATGAGCCACTTAATTAATTATGCAAGGGAATCATTTCTGCAGTGTGGTTGCCACTCTCCTGCAATGCCTCCTTCACTAATCTTCCTGTTCTCTGTAGACTGAATCACATGCTAAATTTTTAACTCTTTTCTCTTCTTGCTGCCACTCTTCAAGAAACAAACTTTACTATGGGATAGATGCAGGCAAGATTATGAACATGAATCAATTTTATTAATATTTTGCTTGTATTTAAAATTTAACAAAACATGCATATTTAAGGCCTTAGTTTGTTTACCTATATAGTGTACATGTGGTGGGCATTCCAATTAAAGTATGGTAACATGACTTGGTGTCCTCAGGATAACATAGCAGTATATAATAAATTCAAATGTATATTAGAGTAGTGTTATTTAACATGTAAGCATATATTATGTATGAGTGCCTGTATTCATCCCTTCATTTTCTTTAATATTCATTTAATTGACAATTTATTACCAGTCACTGGGAGGAATCAGTGAAGAAGATGTATCAAGTCTCTCTTTTTGTTGGGTTTACCTCTAGCTCAAGAGACAGATAAAAAAAAATTCAGAATACCCATGGAATTTGAAGTAATTTTAAGAATGATATGAATGAGAGTATCTGTAGGAGGCATATTTTGGTGCATGAACTGGCAAATAATGACATCAGGTAGCAAGTGCTATATAGAAAAAAAATAAGGAAATGAATTGTTGGACAGAGTTTGTAGCTATTCAGATATACATGAATAATTTAGTGTGTTCTGACAGTTGCACAAATTAAATTATCCACATTTAGTATTATTTCTAAGGATTTATCATTTATCTAAATACCATCTAAATTAATGCATTTGTGGCAAATAAATTAAATATGCTCATTTGCTTGAGAATTTCTATTGTTGATCTGGGAACAGACAGTGAGCTCTCACAGTTGCAGCTTTAACCTTGCCAATCACAGACTTCCTGTAAGTGCACTGCGTTATTTGGAACCTTTTCGGGGTTGGCGTTGGCATTCTTTTGCTAGATTACATTTATGCATTAGTGCCATCTGTGCCTGCTGCACCTTCTGTGAGTTAGCCCTGGCCAAATGACTGGCATTTATCTGGAAGTTGGCTGGGGGCGGGGTGCGGTGTTTAGGGAGAAGAGAGAGAGAGAGAGAGAGAGAGAGAGAGAGAGAGAGAGAGAGAGAGAGAGAAGAGAGGAAATCCTAGAACATTTTACTCACTGTTGGCACAAGTGGAATTTAGGAAAGACACATTGGTAAGCACAAAGTATTTGCAGCTGGTGTCCCTGACTTACACCCTTATAAAGCTGACTCTATTTGTTTGCTGTCTCTCAAAAAAATAAAATATAATACCTACTTATTTTTAGGCAGTGGTATGCAAAAGAAGTTAAAACCAAACATTTAAGTAAGGAAGTACATCAAAGCACATTTGCAAGATTTTCAAGTTGAGCAAAATTATGTATAGAATTTGACTACATGTGCACTTATATGACAAATATACATAATGTGAAGTTTGGTTTAGTTGATTAGATTTGGTAGACCACTTGAATTGCCCTTTGCTTTGATACATGTGCTGAAATGTAGACTTAATAGTACAATTCTATTTAGGAAAATTGTGGCTATATTCAACATATTATCAGGATACTGAGTTATTCTGTAGAATCTTCTGGGATTATATTATTTTAAATTGCATTGCAAAATAGATCAACAGCTCTCATATCTATAATACACTCTGGAGTTATAAGTGGAAGTAAATAGAAAAATAATTCTCTGATCAGTAAAAATAGATGTTGAAAAGTTTTAGCTTGTTTACACTGTATCTATTTTTATCTTATACCTACTTTTAGTATGTTTGATTATTTGGTTTTCATACTGCTTCCAAATTAGAAGCAGTGAAATAGAATTGGGGCAAAGGAGCTGCTAAAGCTAGGTACTACATATTACTGAGAGGTAATAGTTACAAGGAAAAGAAGGAGAGAATGAGAGGACAGACATGTGACTCAGAGAACACGGCAATATGGGATCATTTAGTGCAAGAAGAAACAGCTTCTTATTCCCCTGATGGACTACATCCTGATAATCAGTGTTCGTAATTATAAAACTATCTGGAGTATGGAAGCATGTGCATGCAACTCATTTTAGGAAGATGGAAATGTGAATATATTCTTGAAGAATTCCATCCAAAATGAAAAATATATAGTTTTAGAGCTTAATGTAGTTAATCCACAGCTCTCCTTGTGTACTAGCTTGTGTTGCACTGTAGGTTTTGGGAATCAGAGTTCACTTTCTATAGTCTCAAATAGTTAAGGCCACTCTTTTATAAGTTCTCCTAATATATTTTATATTCATCTTCATAATACATTTAATATTTAAATGATAATGTATTTAATTTCTTTATTGCCACTGGATGTAAGTTTAATAAAGTTAGGCTTTTTTTCCTGTTTGCATTTGATAATATTTTATTATCTCTAATGTAATTTTAAAAGATCTATACAATTATCCTAGATATAGAAGTTTTAGTTCTATAGTGTTTATGATTATGGGTGTTGAAAGTTGATTCTTCTGGGTGCAAATCCTGGACCTGCCATTTACTTGCTAGGAAAATTTGAGTAAATGTCTTGCCCACTCTAAGCATCAGTTTCCTCATCTATAAATTCAGTATAATAGTACTTATCACAGGATCATTGTAATGATTAAATGGTTCAAGAGCTTATAAAGCGTTTAGAGAAGCATATGGGGTATAAAAAGGACTATGGTGTATTATGATAGTCATTATTATTATTGCTATTGTCAGAAAACATACACATGTAGAACTTAGATAGTTATAGTTCAAATTATACTTTAAAAACTGTGTGGAACTGGTTTCCCTGCTTTACTGTTTTTTATATATTTACATATATATCAGTTTGGAAATGTCTTCAGAATCACAGTGGTATTGTTTTGTTAGCTATACAGGGAAAGATGCCATAATGTAAAATGCCTAGGGACCTAGCTCAACTGAGAATCTTGTCCTTGCAGCAACAGTAAGAACAGCTAATCACAACTTTATTCTTTCTCTTCTTTCACTGACAACACTCAGAATCTTTACTTGTTTATTTTTATTTTTTGTTGGCCAAGTCTGTGAGCCCAGTAGTGGTCTTCTAGTTCCACCAGATTGTAGGCAATAGGGAGGAAGACCCCTACTAGGGCCAACTGAAACGACTGAAAGAAGAGGGCTGGTGAGAAAATAGCAGTTGTTTTGCCTCCCACTCTCAATTATTAGCATGAATGTAGTCTGAATTACTTATTCTTATTCTCTGATTATTACGTAGAGTTAAGATTTTGTTGGACCCCATTAAGCATTCTCTTGGGATTAGGAGATATATTGCTAAATATGTATATATATATATATATATGTAGAGCAATTATTTCTCTGTACATGCCATAATTAGTTTTGTTACTTTAAAATGAATTGACTGCATGATAAATAAAATAACCATAATATACATATTTATAGATAGCCATGTATTCGTAATTATAAAAAAGATTATCATAAATTTTAAAAGAATTTAGTCAATTTTTTAAATTTAAACACAAATCTTTTATATCATTTTTATTACTGGCGTAGTTTTTAAAAAATTTGTGTATAACTGGAATGTACCTTAACACTCCATTTTATGAATTATGATAAGTTTTAGTTGATTTAAAAATACTATAAATAATGACAATATTTTTATTGTGGTAAAATATGTAAAACATAAGACCCTACAGTTTAATAATTTTTAAATATACTATTCAGTAGCATTAAGTACATTCAAATTGTTGTACATCTGTCACCACTATCCATCTCTCTTTTTCTTTTTCCTTTTCGTTTCTTTTTTTTTTTTTTTTTTTTTTTTTTTTTTTGAGACGGAGTTTCGCTCTTGTTACCCAGGCTGGAGTGCAATGGCGCGATCTCGGCTCACCACAACCTCCGCCTCCTGGGTTCAGGCAATCCTCCTGCCTCAGCCTCCTGAGTAGCTGGGATTACAGGCATGCACCACCACGCCCAGCTAATTTCTTTTTGTATTTTTAGTAGAGACGGGGTTTCGCCATGTTGACCAGGATGGTCTCGATCTCTTGACCTCGTGATCCACCCGCCTCAGCCTCCCAAAGTGCTGGGATTACAGGCTTGAGCCACCGCGCCCGGCCTCCATTTCTTTTTTTTGAGATGGAGTTTCGCTCTTGTTACCCAGGCTGGATGGAGTGCAATGGTGCCATCTCGGCTCACCACAACCTCCGCCTCCTGGGTTCAGGCAATTCTCCTGCCTCAGCCTCCTGAGTAGCTGGGACTACAGGTGCATGCCACCATGCCCAGCTAATTTTTTGTATTTTTAGTAGAGACGGGGTTTCACCATGTTGACCAGGATGGTCTCAATCTCTTGACCTCGTGATCCAACTGCCTTGGCCTCCCAAAGTGCTGAGATTACAGGCATGAGCCACTGTGCCCGGCCCGTCTCTCTTTTTCATTATCCCAGACTGAAACTTCTTATCCATTAAACAATAATTCCCAATTCTCTCCTTTCCCTAATTCCTAGTAATCACTATTTTATTCTGTCTCTATGAATTTGAATATTTTAGGCAACACGTAAGTGAGATCATACAATATTTGTCCTTTTGTGTCTGGCTTTTTTCACCTGCCATAGTGGCTTATGTTTCATTCATGTTGTAACATGTATCTAAATTTCATTTCTTTTTCAGACTGAATAATATACTTCATTGTAGGTATATGCCACATTTTGTCTATTATTCCATGGATAGACATTTGAATTGTTTCCACTTTTTGACAGTTGTGAATAATGCTTCTGTGAATATGGGTGTACAAATATTTGTGTGAGTTTCCACTTCCAGTTATTTTAGGTACATATCCAGAAGTGGGATTACTGGATCATGTAGTAATTCTATGTTTAATTTTTTGAGGAGCTACCATTCTGTGTTACACAATGGCTATACCATTTTACATTTCCACCAGCAATGCACGAGGATTTCAAACTTTCCACGTTTTTGACAACACTTGTTATTTTTTTTCTTGTTCTTTTTGATAATAGCCACCCTAATGGGTGCAAAGTATGATAATAGCAGTTATTTTCAACTTCTACTGTTCTCTATCTGTAAACAGATAATATACATTTTTAAAAATTGTATTTTATTGCATATATTTAAGGTTTTAATATACACATACAGACAGTCCTTATCTGTGGGTTCTACATTCTCAGATTCTATCAACCATGAATTGAAAATATTTGGGAAAAATAACACTATAACAATAAAAATAATACAAATTTCTAAAATGTAGAATAAACTATTTGCATAGCATTTACATTGTATTAGATACTACAAGTAATGTAGAAATTATTTAAAGTATATAGGAGTAAGTATGTAGGTTATATGCAAATACTATGCAATTTTTATATGAGAGACTTGAGCATCTGCAGATTTTGATATTTGCCAGGTCGGTCTTGGAACCAGTCCCTTGTGGATACTGAGGGACAACTGTACATAATGAAATTATTAATATAGCAAAACATATCAACATATCCATCATCCTCCATAGTTACCATGCACACGTGAGTGCCTGTGTATGTATGTATGTGCGGTAAGAACTCCTAAAATCTACTCTCTTTGTTAATTTCCATTATATAATGCAGTATTTTTGTTACTCTTTTTGTTGTTTAGATTTGTATGTAAGTGAAATAAATAGTACAGTATGTTTTTCTATGTCTGTTTTTGTTCACTTACCACAATGTCCTTCAGATTCATCTGTTGTAAATGGCAGTACTTCCTTCTTTTTTTCAGGCTGAATAATGTTGTTCCAACATATATATATCTCTCTCACAATTTCTTTATCCATTTATCCACTGATGGATATTTACATTGTTTCTTGGCTCCTGTGAATAAGGCTGTAATCAACATGGAACTGCAGATACCTGTACAGTTACTGTGCATTTCCAGCTTAGGTATTTTGCTTGGCATAGGTATACAAAGATAAAAGACTTAGATAATAAGTTGTAGTAACTTCATAGCAGATTTCCTATATAAGCAATGTAGTTAGACTTCTTAGTTTATTCAGAAATACCTACAGATGTGATATGTTCAGCTATTTCCACATTTGATGAAGTAGATTTTTTAATAATACTTTAATATGCAAGTCTTTATAAATCTTTATAAGTTTTCATTTTTCTTTCTAAGCTTAAAATCAGGTTTCTTTATTTGCTTTGATATAGCAATCATTTTCCTCCTCATCCTACCCATGTAAGCTAACACAACCTTCTAGGTGGAAACTTTGACCAAGTGTGACTTATGAAATGGTAAGATTAGAGCTAGAACCTTCTGACATCAAGTTAGGCACATTTCCTATCTCATCGATAATATGGTATAACAAACTTTTTATAGAAATAGTTGGTATTGCTATATTTTGGTAAATTGAATATCCTGGTTAACTAAATTTCCTCATAAACCTACACAAGAACATATGAATCAAATATGCCATTTTAATTCTTAAAGATATTGGATACAA
Organism: Saimiri boliviensis; assembly: GCF_048565385.1. Taxonomy (NCBI): domain Eukaryota; kingdom Metazoa; phylum Chordata; class Mammalia; order Primates; family Cebidae; genus Saimiri; species Saimiri boliviensis. The sequence continues at coordinate 73,133,402 of NC_133451.1, read as the reverse complement.
ATGTTTATTTTAAATTATTTATTGATTTATTGAACATAAACTCATCACTTAATTCAGCAGAAACTTAATAATCCAGAAAGTTTGTCATAACCATTATTTTGAATATCAATTTTGATGTACAATCTCCCAAGGTAAAGAGCATGGGACATTGAAGTCATTGTTTAAGGATACACTGATTGATGGTAGATATGTTCCAAGTCCACTTTGTCAGGTATAGTTTGTCCTTTTCTCATAAATGTGAAACACAACCAAAAAAAAATGCTTTAAAATTTTTTCATGTCTGAAGAACAGCTGAATGATGTTAAAAATTTTCTTTGTCAGATTTTGGTTGCTTAAAACTTACCTTGTTCATAGACCGCACCTCTGTGATAATGCAATTAAGTAGATAGATGAACGTTGCTACACTGGTAATACTCGGTGGTTACTGCTAATTGATTTATTCACAGGCTGATTTGTAAAGGTGTTATTTTTAATGTCACTCAATAAGAAGTGACCCCAGTCATACAAAGAGAATGACTCTCTTGATATAATCTTTTTAAAACTGGAAATAAATTTTGTAGAACCTGAACAATTACAAACCAACTGTGGAAAATGTAGGTCCTGAAAATTAGTATTATTATAACAAAGAGATTATGTTTTTGTTAATTTTGAGTCTCAATAACCTTCCTGATTTAAGGTTACTATAAAGTAATATATTTACATGGTGTTAGCATTTAAACCAATATTTGTGCCTGGAATTCAAATTTGCTTTTTATTTCCATATACTCTTTTAAACATATGTTAAATTATATATTTAAAAATAGAAGTACACAAGAAATACACATAAAAATGTTTTTTTTTAAATTATCAAAGGCTTTAATACCATCATCATTCAAAAAAAGAAAAAAAAGCAAGAAAGAGTGACTGTAATTTCAGTCTGTAAAACAGAATTTTAATAGCACCAAACAGAATGAACAGCTGGCTTGCTTTTTGCAGGGTGCATTGATGTTGTCAGAAGAAACTAAATAAAAATGCTGATACAGTTATCCAGGTTTTGGATTTGCCAGCACAAGAATATTTTATTCATATAGCCTTCTCTAAGTTCAGAAGATTGGTGTTGACTTTGATGAAAAAATACAATGATACATATTTAGAATGACCGATCTTTCACGTTTAAATCTAAAAAATGTGCTGCTGCAGTTGAATTTTTCTCAGGGATGCCATTCAAACAAAATGTTACATTGTCATCTCATATAGCTCTTCTATCTGTAATGATAGGATGTTAGGTGAGAGTATCACAGTTCAGCACAATTTTTATTATGGCATTGTACTGATACATGACAACTAGGACTTTTTTTGTTTGTTTCAATCACCAAAGATATATTTTCAAGTGAAAAGATTTTTGAAATAGATTTTAGTTGTATCACTTAAAAACTATAGCAGAGGTTAAATTTTAAAGGAAGTAAGCATTGTGAACACTAGAATTTTTGTAGTTTCTATACTTTTATGTTCCTAATGCTAAAGAATCTCTGTGTTCTAGACCTGCCATGGAATTAGTAATTTTTCTACTCTTTTGCCAAAAGAAGAACAAATCTGGCAATGCAATAGAGATTAAGAACTTTTTCATTAATTTTAAAAGTGCTATAGTAATTGAAATTGGTTTTTCAAGTTATGTTTCATTTCCATTTACTTATTTATTTTAGACACGGTCTCTCTCTGTCACTCAGGCTGTAGTGGACTGGTGTGATCATAGCTCACTGCAGCCTCAAACTTCCAGTTTCAAGCAGTCCTACTGCCTAGGCCTCCCAAAGTTCTGGAATTACAGGCTCGAGTCACCGCACTTGGCCTCTTTCATTATTTTAAAGAATGTTTTTAACCTTTTAAAAATTCCAAATCTTTACTTGTTGATGAAGTAGCCAGTACTTAAACTTTTATACTTGTTCGCAGATGCTATCAATTTTGAGAGCATTTAAAAAATATGTGTTTTGGCATGGACATAAAGATGGAAATAATAGACACTGAGGACTCCAAAAGAAGAGAGGGAGAGAGGAGGGAAAAGGTTGAAAAGACTACCCATTTGGTACTATGCTCACTATTTGGTGATGACTTCACTAGAAGCTCAAATCCCAGCATTATGCAGTGCACCCATGTAACGAACCTACACATGTACTCCCCAAATCTACAATTAATACAATATGTGTGTGTGTGTGTGTGTGTGTGTGTGTGTGTGTGTGTTGGGAAATCTTCATGAATTGTGCTTTATTTTCTTTTCCAAATTTAATAATGTTAATAATCAATAAATGATTTCTCCTTGATGCGTAACTTAATGTCTGGAATTGTATCAACACAGAGAGAGCACATGTGCTCTGCCACTTGTGTGAAGAAAAACCATGCTTCTTCGAATATTTATTTATTTGACAGGAAATAACAGAAACATAAAGGAAATACCTATGAAATCAGTTAACCGTGCACTGATTTAAACACTTTCACCACTTCATGGTATGTGTACTGTCATAATGACCACTTTTGCTTATCAAAGTGTGTTTTGTATTTAGATCTAATACTCACAGAGGTGTTGGAATATATATTTTCATCCCCATCTTTTCTGTCTCGGTAATTTCAGCATGAAGTAGACCTCGCTTCCTACCATCTGCTTTCTCTCTGGAACTGACACCAAGGTCAGCTCCTCTCCAAGGCCTACTTGTTTCCCGGTTTAGAACATTTCCATCCTGCAGTTCAGCCACTTCCTTATTAATTACTGGGCCACACATACAGGAAGCAGGACATCTAGGCCTACTTGAATATTCATGTGACTAAATAAACCAGGAAGACTGTTGCCTGTGGAATGTTTACCACTATTGTTTCGTTACAAGTCAGTTAGCAAAAACTGAAATATAGTTTTATAGCTTTGTGTTTGTATTTTCAGATAAGTCAACCATTGTATTTTGTTTTATGGCTTCCTAGTCATTGTGTTATTGCATTGAAACTCAATATTCATACAAATGCAATGTCAGTTATATGCTTCAGATAACCATTGACCACCTAGATTAAATTTAATATTTCAAGCCCAGTAGTTATCATTCATTCAGCTAATATTTTTAAGCACTCATCCTATAGGATAAGTACTGTTTTAAGCATTTGTAAAATGATAGTGAAAAAGAAACATAGAGCTTACAGTCTAAGAAAGGAGATGGATGTTAAACAAATTAGATTATTTATTAAAAAAATTAGAAGTGTTATTAACACTGAACCAATTTGCTATTATTTAAAGTCTAATTATATTATTTTTATATAAGGTAACAGGTTAATTCTTTTTGTTTTAGAAAACCGTTATGGCTTAGAATATCATTTTTCTCATCTAACCTTATATTTGTATCTCTGTCTCTATATGTCTGTGTTATCTATGTATCTACCTACAAACCTACCTGCCTACCATCTATCACCTATTATACATGAGATCTGGAGCCCTACTTGTAGGCAGACCTAAATTTCAGTTTCATGTTCTTGGATTTTTGTTGAGTTATTACATAGAAACGTTATAATATGATCAAATAGGGATAAATAATTAAAGACAATCACTTTTTGCTATTTGATTTTTAAGTGTATATGTCTTCAGCATTTTTTTAGTTCTCTGGATCAAGAAGCAAACTATTCTTTGTACATAAGGGTAACAATACATATTAGTTTTTAGTCAATTAGTATTTTGAAACACTATGTATCTGTATAATTGTATGTGTTAAATGTTTAAACTTTGAAAGTTTATGTTTTTCATTTGAATGGGATTAATTATATCTCTAGAGATGGTTTAATATTTCCATAATTATTTTAAGACTTACTCATGTTAGTTGATATAAGTTATTTCGACTAGGAATGCCTGCATTCATTAAAGACAAAATTGATGTGCGTTTAGTTTCTTTATAAACTGTGAGCAGGGAATCACCATTAAATGCCATTATATATTCACTGATCAGTGAAATGACATTTGGGTCATGGTGGCATTTATGTTTACAATATAAATCTCTGTGGCTATGAATGAAAGGCTTGCTTAGACTTGCATCTTCACATAAGAGCAGGGATTTTATGTTGTTATCAGCCTAATTTTAGCATATGCAATTTCAAGTCTGCTAGAAGTTTTTTTCTCCATGGTATAAGTTTAGCAAGAAATATAGTCATTTGTCTGCTGTTCTAACAGTTTAGAATGAGGAAGTATAATGTGCAGAGTTTTAATCCACATTATTTATGTGTTATTAAAACATATACATCATTTATATCATACATCAGTAATAAATATTCAAAATTAAATAATGATTGGGGAAATCAGGATGCATCTTATTATTAATGTAATAAATCACCTCAGTGATTGTTTAAAATCGTTTTTCTCAAATATAATAAAAATACCTAAGACAGAAATCGATTGTCCAAACATTGAATATATACACACCTATTTCATTAGAACTGAATATCTGGAACATGTTCACCAAACATTTGCTGTGGTGATATAAAAACAAAAGCAAAAACAAGTATCACAGTAACTAAGTTTATTTATTTATTTGTTTGTTTCTTTATTATACTTTAAGTTCTGGGGTACATGTGCAAATTGTGCAGGTCTGTTACATGGGTATACACGTGCCATGGTGGTGGTTTGCTGTAGCCATTGCCCCATCATCTACATTAGGTATTTCTCCTAATGCTATCCCTCCCCAATTCCCCCACCCCCTTATATTCCTCTCCTACCCGCCCCATCCCCCAGGCCCCTGTGTGTGATGTCCCCCTCCCTGTGTCCATGCATTCTTATTGCTCAACACCCACTTATGAGTGAGAACATGTGGTGTTTGGTTTTCTGTTCTTGTGTCAGTTTGCTGAGAATGATGGTTTCCCGCTTCATCCATGTCCTGCAAAAGACATGAACTCATCCTTTTTTATGGCTGCATAGTATTCCATGGTGTATATGTGCCACATTTTCTTTACCCAGTCTATCATTGATGGGCATTTGGGTTGGTTGCAAGTCTTTGCTATTGTGAACAGTGCCACAATAAACATACTTGTGCATGTGTCTTTATAATAGAATGATTTATAATCCTTTGGGTATATACCCAGTAATGGGATTGCTGGGTCAAATGGTATTTCTATTTCTAGATCCTTGAGAAATCACTACACTGTCTTCTACAATGGTTGAATTAATTTGCACTCCCACCAACAGTGTAAAAGTGTTCCTTTTTCTCCACATCCTCTCCAGCATCTGTTGTCTCCTGATTTTTTAATGATCGTCATTCTAACTGGCATGAGATGGTATCTCAGTGTGGTTTTGATTTGCGTTTTGCTAATGACCAGTGATGATGAGCATTTTTTCATATATTTATTGGCTGCATAAATGTCTTCTTTTGAAAAGTGTCTGTTCATATTCCTTGCCCACTTTTGATAGGGTTGTTTTTCTTTTGTGAATTTTTTAAAGTTTTATAGATTTGGGATATTAGCCCTTTGTCAGATGGGTAGATTGCAGAAATAATTTCCTATTATGTTGGTTGCTGGTTCACTCTATTGATAGTACTTTTGCTGCACAGAAGCTCTTAAGTTTAATTAGAACCCATTTGTCTATTTTGGCTTCTGTTGCCATTGCTTTTGGTGTTTTAGTCATGAAGTCCTTGCCCATGCCCAAAGATTTAGGCAGATTTTTCATAAAAATTTTCATTTGTAAGCTTTCAGAAAATAATCCATAATTGCCCTTCAAAATAAAGCTTTAAAAAACTATGCATTTCTACAAAGTCTTATCCCTAAAGCATCAATTTAGAAACTTAAAGTGAAGTTTTTAATATTTATGCTAAATCAGTTAATCTCAAACTGTATGGGAATTTAGCTGTTTGGCAAATGACTCAAAGAGCTATGGACATTTTTAAGTAGAGACAACTAATGAAAATCTACATAAATCCAGTGGAGGCTTTTAGTTATTAATCTTTGAGCTATTAATTTTTTACTAAGACAATACACATTGTTTCAGAGTTCTGAAAGTGAGGGTTTAATTCTTAGAAACCTATCTTAGCTAAAAATAAATCATTGCATCACTAGAGCCATATACATTAGGAAAATCTCTTAAGAAATATTTTTCAGTGTTGATACATAAACATTAAGGTTTTCTCTTTAAATGTGCCAAAAGCAACTTGGTAATGCAAATGAATTATCTTAATCTCTAATTTTCCAAGAAGAAATATATGAATTGCATGTAAACTTTTTGCTATGTGGAGTTAACCAGTGAGGGTAAAAATTTTCAGTCTAGAAATGCTCTAGCAAAAAATTGCTAGTTTCATGCTAGCATTCTTGCACTCTGAGAAAACTAATTTATTCTATTTTCCACCTGATAGTGATGAAATATGCCTTTCATTTGGATATTTTTCCAAATTCATGATTCAAATACAGATTTTTTTTTTTTTTTTGCAGTTAGCTATTATTTGACGTAAAGTTTGTAGTTTGGATTTTTTAGTCTGATATTGTCCATTGGATGTTTTTTGCTTGTTTTGTGCTTTGTACATGTGACTCTTAAGAATTTGAAATGTAATTCATTTATCTTAACTCCATCTGCAGTAAAAGAGATGAGAAGGGATCCAGATGTTAATTTTGTATAATTAGGAACTCTGGTTTAGAAAAAGAAGTTTTCTAAGTGACCGCTACCAGGCTTTGGTGGTAAGGTCTCCTCTTTGACCTCATCTTCCACTTTGTCCATTGCTAGCTTTGTTCCTGCCGTGTTACCTGTTTGGCTTTTCCACAGATATGGCAAAGATGATTTCCCCACAGCCTTTGTGCTTGCTGGTTTCTCTACCTCCTATATACTTTTTATAAAATCACAACTTCACCAGCACTCATCCCCAACACACATATTTACTAATATTCTGTACCCTTTTACTCTGATTCAGATTCATCTTTTAATTTTTGCATAGATTATTCATAGGTGATGCCGTGTACTTTATGCTGCATCACATGAGTTGTTACATGTTTAATGATACCAAGATGGATCAGAGGAGGCAGGTAGTAAAAGTCTGATCCCTCATATTGAATGCTGTATATTTGTGACATGAAGCCATTAGTCTTAGATTAATTTCTTTCATTTGGCATAAAATGTCCCAGACTCATCTTTTACATTTTCTATCCCCAAACTGGAATCAATGATTCAATTCCAAGGAGTCCTAGATTTGTTTTTACTAGTTAGTGGTATTTAGAGAAAACATCTTGAGTACTACGGGTGCTAATTTTTACTGTCATTGCTTTAGGCCTTTTCAGCAGGCAGAGCTGGGAAATACAGTAGTTTGGTGGGGGGGGGGGGGGGAACAGTGAGCTAATAGTATATTTACAGTTCCAACTTAGCATTAAAGGATTTTACTGAATACTTTTGCATTTATATGTACACCTGTTTTCTCCAACATGAAAAATCTTAGTCTTAAAAATTTTAATATAATTACTTATCTTCCCTATCATTTATATAAGTTATATGTATTAGGGTTCTCTAGAGGGACAGAACTAATAGGATAGATGTATATATAAAGGGGAGTTTATTAAGGAGTATTAACTCACATGATCACAAGGTGAAGTCCCGCAATAGGCCATCTGCAAACTGAGGAGCAAGGATACCAGTCCAAGTCCCAAAACCACAAAAGTGGGAAGCTGACAGTGCAGCCTTCAGTCTGTGATCGAAGGTCCAAGAGTCCAAAAGCTATCCTCTGATGTTTGAAGGCAGGAAGCATCCAGCATGGGAGAAAGATGTAGGCCAGAAGACTAAGCCAGTCTAGTCTTTCTGTGTCCTTCTCCCTGCTTTTACTGTGGCCATGCTGGCAGCTGATTAGATGTTGTCCACCCAGATTGAGGATGGGTCTGTCTTTCCAGGTCCATTGACTCAAATGTTAATCTTCTTTGGCAACACATTCCAAGACACACCCAGGAACAAATACTTTGCATCCTTCAATCTAATCAAGTTGACACTATTAACCATCACATTATGTAACTATGAATAAATAAAATAATATCAGTAAAGTTAAGACTGATTAATTAAGTGAAACATTTCTTTGGTTCTCTGTTTATCTTTAGTTCATATTCTAATGCTACTATACAGACAAAATACTGTGTTGTCACCTAAAATATGTATTTTCTATATGTATTCCTATATCCAGTTTATCTGTTCCAGTTCTTAAGTTTACTGTATTTGATTTCTATTTGCCACATCCATTCTTTTTTCTTCTGTTCCTCCTGTTTTTTTTCCTTTTTTAGGTTAACATTAATTTTTTTTTGTTCTATGTTCTATCTCCTCTGTTATCTTTTTATCTATCTTGTTTTTCAGTGGTTGCTCTAGAAATAACAATATGCTTTAACTTTCAATATACTATCAAATAATATTAAAGTAGTTCAAGAACAATATGCAAACATTGCAGTGGTGTAATTTCCATTTTTTCTTTCTGCTCCTTATGTTCTTGTTGTCAACGTATTCTACTTCTACATATGTTATGATTTCAATATGCTATTATTTATTCCTTTAGTAGTGTCATAAAATTTCATTTTTTGTTTATATTACTTGTATATTTAGTCATGTATTTACTATTCCATTTCTCTATTTCTTCCTGCAGATCTCAGCTTCCATCCACATAGTGTCTTTTTTCCTTCAGTCTCAAGAACGTTTCGCACTTGTTAAAGGCTGTCTGAAAACGTCTTTATTTTGCCCACATTTTTGAAGAATATTGTCTCTGAATGTAGACATCTTAATTGATGTTTTTCCCCATTTACTATTTTAGAGAGTTCCATAGTCTCATGTCCTCCATTGTTTCTGATAAAAAGTCAACTGCCATGCTTATCCCCATTCCCTCATTATACCTTATTGCAGGGAAGGGTAAGGGGAAAGAGATATGCTTTTATGATATTCTTGGTTTTCAGAACTTTGTGTTCCCTGGGCCTCTATGTATTTATCCTTCTCAGAGTTAACTGAGTTTCTTTGATCTGTAAGTTTCTGCCTTCCATCAATTCTAGGAAGTTCTGAGCATTTATTTTTCAAGTAATTTTTTTAGCTCTATTTTACGTCCTCTCCTTATGGGATACTTATTACTTACATGATAGGCAATTGAATATTGTCCCATATGGCTCGAATTCTCCTTGGTTATTTTTTCTCTATTTTTAAATTTAAACAATTTCTGTTTTCCTACCTTTAAATTCAGTGAGTGTTTCTTCTGCTGTGTCCATTCTACTTTAAAACCGATCAAATATTCTTTATTTCTGATATTGTATGTTTTCTCTTTAGTTTTTGTATCTTATTATAGCTTCTTATTTATAGTTTCCATTTCTTCTGATAGTCCCAATACCTTTATGCATGTTATCTACCTTTTTTGCAAGATCTTTAACATTTTTATCATAGCTATTTCAAATCCATGTCTATTAACTACAATAATCCATGTGTAGAGTTGCCTGTATTATCTGTGTTTTCACTGATTTATAAGTCATATTTTTATGCTTCTTTGTGTTTACCATAATTTGTGATTTTATGCTAGATCCTGAGAATTTTAACAAGAGGCTGACCTAGATATCATTTACCCTTTAAAAAGTATGTATCACTTTCTTTGCCATGTTGCTAATCTGTAGTTAAGTTTTACTCTTACTTGTTTTTAGTTCACTACTAGCTTTCATGATTTTGAGGATAGGATTAAGGATTTCCCTTCAGTATCTCTCTTTCTCTCTCTCTCTCTCTGTCTCTCTTTCCATTATAGTTCATCTGCAATCTGAGAGGTCCCATGAGATTTGGGGGAATATTTCTTAGTTCTGCTTCCAGGTTTCAGCAGATGGTTACCCTGTGGTTGGGGAAGGATCTGGGTTCTGCAGGGCTTTTCTTTCTCTTTCATCTTGCCATGTCCCAAACCTTCCATGAGCTGCTTCTATTCCCTTGGAGAAAGCTCCATGTGCCTTTGAAGAAGGAAAATATTTCTCTACCCTCCTGCCTTTCTCCCAGCCTTCAGTTAACTACTTCTTTGCTCTCAAAGAAAGCCTCAGATACTGTGTTAGGACCTGTCCACACCAGTTTTCCTGCCATGTCCTACACGTTTGGCAGGCTTCTTCCTTGCACTTAGTGAAAGTTATTTTAATTCTGGGAAATTCGTTTTTATTATGTAACTGTTTTTTTTGTTTGTTTGTTTGTTTGTTTGTTTGTTTTTTGAGACGGAGTTTCGCTCTTGTTACCCAGGCTGGAGTGCAATGGCGCGATCTCAGCTCACCGCAACCTCCGCCTCCTGGGTTCATGCAATTCTCCTGCCTCAGCCTCCTGAGTAGCTGGGATTACAGGCACGCGCCAACATGCCCAGCTACTTTTTTGTGTTTTTAGTAGAGATGGGGTTTCACCATGTTGACCAGGATGGTCTCGATCTCTCGACCTCGTGATCCACCCGCCTCGGCCTCCCAAAGTGCTGGGATTACAGGCTTGAGCCACTGCGCCCGGCCCGTAACTGTTTTTTCAGTCAAACGTTTACATGTTTGCATTTAATAGCATATAACAAGATACATTGAAAGTTATCTCATTTACATTCTTATTCACTCTACTCTGTGCCGCCCACCTAATACTAACCAATTCTATTTTCAAATAAATTATTTTTTTCTTTCTCTTTAAAAATTAAGAGAATTAAATTAAAATACGCTGGCATATATTGATGCCAGTGTATTTTCCTTCTTTGCAATATAGAAGTTGCTATAGTGTGTATACTGTATGCCCCTTCATTTTAACCCCCTTCATAAATCCTGTTCATCATTCCACAATGGCGGATAGAAATTTTCCTCATTCTTTCTAACAGATGTACATTATTTATAGTATTACATTTTCTATCTGTATCTTAGTTTATTCAACTTGTTTCTTACTGGTGGACATTTGGATCATTTTCAGTCTTTTGTTAATACCAGTAATGCTATAATATGCCTAGATTACTTTCTGTTTTTCTGTTGCTTTAAGGTTATATTATGAACAATCTTCTACTATTGATTTAAGATCTATGAAATAATCTGTATTCTAATTGAGATTAGAAAGCAGAAAATAATTTCTGCATGATCTATGATATGCCTCACAAAATAAATGTTAAGCAACTAAAAAGGTATACAAAATTCTGTCCTGATTGTATCTATTGTCTATAGCTATCTGTTAATAACTTTGGGGCACCTACTTGCCATTTTGACTTATTAGGAGACACAAAAGAAGGTATTTCCAAAACGATTTTTGTAGATATCTGTATCTACATCCAGATATGCATCTTACTTGAAATTAATAATTTGGAAGCATCAGTTTCATCTTACTATTATGAGATATGGTTTAGGTGTATCATTAACTGCCAACTATATGCCTGAATTTCAACTGATATTTAAAAACCTAGGTATTTGCAAAATAAACATTAACCATGTGTAGAGAGTCACTAAAATTTTGCAGGTCCTATGGCAGATTAGAGAGACTGAAGAAAAAACATTTAAAGGTAAATTTTTCAGCCAAACTCAGAACTTCTCTTCATGACATCTCCTGAATATCCATATGGTGCGTGGTCTTTACTGTAAAATTGGACATTTATAGGTTGAGCTTCCATTAGAAAACAGTATGTGGAATTTATATTTCAGCTTAAAATTTTGCAGTTTTATTTAGAGCAAAGGATAGCATAGATTCTTTATATACATATATACGGAGAGACAGAGAGAGATGTGATACTATATGCCTTTCTTCAGTCCTGAATCTCCATTTGCTACAGAAAATCTCCACTCAAAATGCCTATTGTGTTCTCAAGTCTCTCCTTATATGAGTGATTTCTTGGAACTCTTGATTTGTCTCTATGTCTATGTGTATGGGTGCTTTGTATACAATTTTAAATTCGAAACACTTTTTACTGTTGTACAGAACATGAAGGTTTAGTAAACTTTTTTAAGAAGTGATTTATAAATAAATCAGCTATCTGTGTTTGAAAAGTCTAAACTAAAGTGCAGTTGTTTGCTTCAGCTTGTCAATGGATATTTATGAGGTGAGCATAATACTGTAACAGTTATAGCAGTGAAATACATCCTGTGCAGATAGCTAGTAAAGGAGCTCACAGGTGTTAATGCCAGTGGAATTTTAATGCTCAAGAGATGGGAGACATGGCACTTGCTCTGGTTAATGCTGCTATTACTGGCCACAGTGAAAATGAGACAGTGAAGTCAGTTTTAAATATCACCGAGGAGTTGGGGTCTGTATACCTAGGCAATGGCAAATATGTCAATTCCTACTGTTGTCATATTTTCACCTCTTGGTCTATTTAACTGTGGAGTAGTAATGTAATATCAGACATTTTTCTTCAGGTATCTCCTTTCCCTTCTTACTTTTTGTGAGGCTCATGAGAAGCTTTTGCCCCCAACGATTTCTGGGAAAATGTCAATAAACTTCTCACTCTAAGATACAGTAATTTATTGCCTGAAAATTACTTGAGTGAAGTTAAAGATTCTGATTGTGAGTTTAGCCTTTGTTATGACCAGATTTTTTGTTTGTGTTGTATCCTTGATACATTCTGATTATTCTTATACCAAAGAAAAGTTTGTAATAAAATAACGCTTCCACACAGAGCTGTGCTCTAAGTGATGAATCGAAACTGTTAATACATTCCAATTTGTAAAGAATTATATTGTGCTTACTTTTGCCTAGCAGGCAAAAAAAAATGAAGTTTTCAGTCTTCAGACAGATTTATTTTCAGAAGAACTTTGGGATTATATGAAGAATAGTATGGTTTCACCATACTTGCATGTATAAACTGCAAGTTCATATTAATTTTTTCAACTTAGTTCAGTTTACATTCAAATTAATAATAATTTGACATTGTCTGTCTACAGAGCACCTCGTTCAGCCCCTAAGAGAATAAGAAAAAACAATATAGGAAGCGTATGGTCTTATTGCATAAAGCACAGTTTTAAGCAATTCTTTGTTGGAGGCTTGTAGAGATTAAGAGGAGTCTGAATATTCTCCATGACTGAAAAAGTTAAGAATAAAGAAAGAAACCTGTATTAGTTTATGTTTGCTTATACCTAGTCTACTTTTAAAGAAGTATTGAGAAAAAAAAAATACAGTCAAACCTCAGAAGAATAAAAATAGGTAAATAATGATGGGCCAAAGTCAAGATATAGTTATAACAGAAAATCTATACTAAGGTTAGCAGTTGCTTTTAGGAAATCTTTTAAATCTGAGCTTCCTAAAAGCCAACGCATAAAGAGAAAGAGGTTAAGTTATATGATTGCCATTATGTAATAAAAGGAAAACATGAGCTTACCAGAATTGACTAACTTTTTCCTAGCCTTGAACATCAAGGAGACTTGGTCCTTTAATATTAGTGTCCTCAATAGCAGTTTTCCAGAATGCATAATTCTCTTCATATGACCAAAATTTGTAGGGCTCTTTATAAAACCAAGGGAAAAAAAAGAGAGACTGTTGTATTGTTTATTTAGATCTATGAGAAGATCTAAAGAAAAGTGAAGAAATCAAATCTATATATACAGAGAGTTTACTAGTGATCTGACTTGATACAGACACGATCTGGATTAGTAGTTATCAAACTATATTTTTAGCACAGACAAAAATCTTATACCAAATTGCAATTTTAAAAGATAGTTGAAAGTGGAGCATTAGGTTTGAGAGGCCTGCAGTTGTTCCTACTTGTTCCCTTCTCATGTACTTCACCAGCCACAGTGACCTATGAGGTACCTTGCCAATGCCACAGGACTTCATGGCTTACACCATGAATAAACAATTGACCTAGAGAAATAAATGGCTATCATTCCACTTAGAGTCAACTGAGAGCTGTTTTGCCAATTGACTGCGACAGAAAGGATTCTAACATTGTTACAGATAAATACCTGAGGTATAAATATTCTATATTGTTAATTGCACAGAGAAATTACATGCCCTAGATATTGGAAATGTGATTAAAAGTTTGCTGTAATATGAAAATTATAAAGCCCCCCCTTATATTTATTTAAATGTAATGAACTCCAGCATGCCATAGGGCATAAGGCAGGTTTTATGGGTGTACTGACATATACTTATACACATACACACAAACACATTTTTAAAAATTAGATAGCCAGTTGTGACCTTGCCAAATGCTTGCACAGGCATTTTACTGAAACTCTTAGAATTTCGTATGATAAGAGGAAAATGCTGATCATAGATTATAAGATTTATTAATAAATCTTCTACCATATAAATGTGCTCTTGAGTTGAACTGCATTACAGTGGGTACACCAGGATATTAACTGTAAAATACAACCCAAAGATGAGTAAAAGAGCTAACTTGTGGGCCCATTCAGTACTGAAAAGTTTTGGCATAGTTGGAAGTTAGTGGTGATTCCAGAAAGTGAGTAGTTAATAAGCTCTTGGGATGACTTTTAAAAACATAAATAACGATGTTTAAAAATGATTGCATGTTTGCTGAATGAATTCACTCTTTGAAAACTAATGTTACTTTTTAAATTAGCAAATATATGAATATGCAGAAAAGGCAAAAAATAGAATGCAAGAAGTCATGTGATATCCCATTAACCTGCAGCATGTCTGTGTATTGTCTGTTAAAGTCTTTTACTTTGGGGGCATATATTGTATAATTACAATCACATCTATGTAAAATTCGTTGTTTGTTTTTAGTTACCATTGTCTTTCGTCTTCAGAAAGTTTCTTTATTTTTAATTGCTATGTAATAGAGTAAAATCGATGAATCCGAATTTATTCAACTAGCCTCTGATTGTTGGTCAGAAGTAAATACAAATTGAGTATATTTTTGACTTTTATAAAAATCCTATAGTAAATATTTAAAAATCTCTGTCTAGCTATTTTATTAGGTTAGATTCCTAAAGTGAAATTACTGAGTCAAAGAATATGTAAGCTTTTAAAGACCATTTTTATATACTTTGCTTACCATATAGTTTTTGACAATTTTACTTTCACTAGCAATGCACAAAAGTTCTTTTCTTGCCACAGAAATTCACTAATTAGGCAATGCTTTCACTATAAGTTTGCATAAAACAGTATTTTTTAGAAGGGAGACAGTTTTATTCCTTTAAAGCCATAATTTTTATTGGGCTAATGTTCCCTTAACAAGATCATAATTTAATGATTCAGTGATTAATATATAAAATATGCTAAACTAAATATAATGTTTAAGTTGGTAAACATACCCAGAATAATCTTACTTAGATTAATTTGCCTAATTCCTTAATATATGGAGAAAGGTCAACTACAACATAGTCAATCAGTATCTGAAAAATTATGATTTCTAAATTAATGTACTTTAAATGTATTTTGCTATAGCATAAAGTCAGTGATAAAGTTATCTTTATTCTGACTAATCTTAATTTTTATATTTCATAAATTCTACTGCTCAATTTTTATGTCATGCAAAATTAATAAATTTAGCAATGTTTTTATTGAATACAAAGAGTATTATAGTCCCAAACCAAAATAAGGTAATATATTTATAGTTCATTTTTAAACTAATGCAGGCACTAATTTAATTCCATTTTATATTGACTAAATGTTGTTATTGTTAAAGTTTATGCTTCAGTGATTTATAAGGCATGATATCAAATTCAAGTTGGTTGTATTGATTGCCTAATTAAGTAAGTAGTGTGGGTGCTACCAAAAGCATTGCAACAACAGTATGTTTAGATTTTACTCATGAGTTACATGTATAATTAGGGCATGATTTTAAATCAAGAAAATTATTTAGAAATATTATTTATTCAGAAAAATAGAGAAAATTAAGATTTTCTTCATAATTATGATTACATATTACATGTTATTCACCAAACACTTATGCTGCCTTAGTTCCAGTTTATTGAATTACTTTGTGAAATAGAGGCATAATATTACACATTCATTCATTTTAACTCTTGCTCATGGAAATCTTATGTTCCTCTATTTTGGCATATTAAAATTTTAGAATGGTTTATTTTAGAGACTATATAATCTTGTCACCTGATACTAATATTAGCCTCTATACAGAGAATAAAGTATTAAACTTACAAATACGGGTCTATACATATTCTTCTATATATTTTGCCTACATTTAATAGTTTCTTATTAAACTACTTTTGTCATTTTTAGTACTTGTATTATTTGTTATAAAAGTGAAATAGTCTCAGAAAAAGAAACATGATTAACTAATACTACTTTTCATTCTGTACAGTTTTTAAATGAATGATATGTTCAAGTTATTTTATATTGCATTACTTGCTACTTTGGTAACATACTTTTATTGTGTAGGCATTTTAAGCATGAGGGTATGACAGACCTGTAAGCCTTGTCGTATTCCATTCCTTACAAATAAATATTGCTCTGCAGTGTTCGGGCATAGACTTCTTGCTGTAACATAAATGGCAGCCCAAACATCCATGACCTTAAACATAATTACTAATATGTGTTTTGTAAGCTAGTATTGGGTGTAGTTGAAGGATGTTGCTATCTAATCATGGTCACTTACAACCGGATGTGTTGCCTTGATTTTAGAATTTTCTGTTAAGTGGATGGCAGCAGCCAATATGAAATAATTGCCTGGAAGTAAGATGCCTGATGGAATACTGAATAAAACATTTTCCTCTACCCAGAACTTTCCATTTTTCTTGATTCTTCTTTCATACCTTTTCTTCTATTTTGCTACTCTCATCTGTTTTCTCCATATTTTCTTCTCTCCTTTTCCACTGTTTTTCTCCTTGCTAATCCTCTTTCTCTTCCTCAGATCTATACTTATTCTATCTTCTCATTTTGAGATCTGGCTAATAACAGTATCTGTTCTTTATTGAGAGTTTGCTATATGTCAGGCACTATTTTCAGTACTTCATATATATACTAACAAATTTAATCCTTACAAAAGCCTTAAGAATAGGTCCATTTTTTAATCTTCATTTTGCTGAATAAAGGAACTGAGGTATACAGTCATTAAGTTGCCCATGGTCACACAGTTAAGAAGTGGCAGAGGCTGGAAGACATACTCTGTCATTAGAGTGCTCAGATTTAAAGACTGTTATCTTTCCTTTTAGATATTTGAGCACACAATCATGGCACTATGTAGTACAGCTATAGTGGAGGTGCAGTAGGGATCTTTGGGAAAAGGAGCCCCATGACTGGGAAAACTGGGAAATGCTTAACAGTAACTTTGTGTGTGTGTGTGTGTGTGTGTGTGTGTGTGTGTGTGTGTGTGTGTGTGTGTGTGTGTTTGTTTGTTTGTTTTGTTTTGTTTGTTTTTGTTTTTTTTTGGTAACGAAGTCTAGCTCTGTCTCCAGGCTGGAGTGCAGTAGTGTGATCTTGGCTCACTGCAACCTCTGTCTCCTGGGTTCATGCGATTCTCCTACCTCAGCCTTTCGAGTACCTGAGATTACGGGCACATGCTGCCACACCCAGCTAATTTTTGTATTTTTAGTAGAGACGGGGTTTCACCATGTTGGCAAGGATGGTCTCGATCTCTTGACCTTGTGATCCACTCACCTCGGCCTCCCAAAGTGCTGGGATTACAGGTCTGATCCACTGTGTCCCACCAACAGTAACTCTTCAACAGGTTTCCCGAAATCACCTACTTTAAAATTTTTAAACAATAAAATTATACCCAGATATTATCAGCTGTTGATAAAAGTAAAAACCACTGAGTCCATGATCAGGAGAGGAGAAGAACATTTGCTTATTTTTGTTAATGAGTGTTTTTTAAAACATATAGGTATACATACATCGCATTTAATAAGGTGTTTTTTTTTTTTGTTGTTGTTGTTGTTGTTTTTTTTGGTGCTTAAATCTAGAGACATTTGGCAGCTAATAGTTAATACTTAATACCAAGCTTTGGAAGAATTGTAATAAGGACCTCAGAGTCAAAATCAGCAGAGTTTTCTTCACTCAAGTTTCCATATCTTTAATTAAACCACATCAAATGAAATAAATAATTTAGGTATGGAATAATTGAGGTATTGGAGTAAATTTGAGAATTTGGGTAGACTATGAATCTCACTTGTTAAACTATCCAATTGCTTAAAGTAAATTAATAATCTAATCATTACTAGTCATTACACACTACATAGGGTGTACAGAACAGAAGTGATCACAGAAGAGTCCTTGTATCTATATCATTAATAAGTGATAAAGCACAAATGAAAATAGAGATTCATAATCAATTATTTTTAAAATTTTACAGAAGAGAGAAAAGTTTTACTTTTTGATCTACAAATACACAAGAAAAAGATGTCATTAATTTATATCTTTGCTGTCATAATATCATTCCTCATGTATTTGTTTGATTCTGGAATATTGACAGAGATAATATTTTAAATGTTCATCACTGTTGAAGTTGCATAGTTCCAATCTATTTCTCATTGAATACCTATACTATTGTGCTTTAGGAGCACTACTTTTATTCTGCTCAATTATTTGTGTATGATGTCACCTTCCTATCTGTCCCTCTTAAAAAAGTATTTTTAACCATTTTGAAACATGACATGTTGTGAAAACAACATTTTTATTGTTTTATTGTGTTGTGGGAACATACTTAGCTTCCTTAGCTAATCTAGAGAAGAGCACCTCTTCACTTAGTATGCACTCTAAAAATCTTGTTTGAAAGTTCTAGGTAACACAAAAATACAGTCCGAATACATGACCTATGACTTGTATCAGTAAGGAATTTTAACCTCATTTTAGTTTGATCATCTGTCTTCTTTTTCTTACTTTCTTTTGCACTGATACGATTTGTAGACATTAACACAAGTAAGTAATAAAAATTGGAAATTGTAGTAATAATGTTGTCTCCAAAAATATTTTAAAAACAGATAATTTGATGAATGTTTGCCTTTTAGCGAAAACTAATGGAAACTCCTAGCTCTGTTTTGTTTTTATGCTTTTCTGTTTCTTCATTTATTGGTAAAATTTAAAATTTATTGAACAGTCATTTTTGAGAGTAAAATGGACAAAAATTCTGCTTTTATATTCCAGCCATTCTTCAACATTATGTTTTGTTACTTTTGATTTTTATTATGCTTTAGTTATAAAATCTAAAACATTTTGAGAGTACTTATTATAAGAAATATAGAAATCTCAATAGGGTGATAATCTTGATCCTATCTTAGAAAGCACTATGCTAGCTTTTGGCTGGTTGAAGAATCTGGAGATGATTTAGGTAGTACAGTGGATCAGTAGTATGGTACCAAAGAGAGGAAAGGAATGCATCTTATTTCTAATTGGATACTTTGTTTTTTCAAATATTTCTTGGATTATTTACAATTACACATGGAACAGTGTGTCTGCACAGCCTTCATAGAAGTGTTAAGAAATTAGAATGGTAAATCCTCTTTGGAAATGTGTAAGCGCGAATAGTCACCATTTGAAATGAACACATCATGGTGGAGTGCAGTGGAGAGAAATGGTTAATAAAAATGGACATGATTTTGCAAAAATCCTTTATAAAATGGAATTACAAAGAGATGACGATCCCTTTCTTGGGATTCCTCATCCTCAGTCTCCTACTACTTACTAATTGTGATCATCATGTATGCATTTTAGGAGCACCAGATTATGTAAAAGAAAATTTTCATTTTAATTCATTACACAAAGAAGCATATTGGGTTGTGGCTTTAATATTTTTATGGTTATGATAGTAGTGCTGTATTTTAAATAACAGTAACAAAAATTATATTTCCATAATTGTTTTTCCATATTAATTCTACCACACTATCTTATAAGTGAACTTACTGTGGAAAAGATCTGAATGAACCATCATGCCTTAACCCAAGGAAAAAATATTATGACTTTCATTTATCATGTTAACATTGTACTTTCCTTGGGTAATTGTTTATCGTATCATGGTAGGAAGACTAGATGTTCTCATGCTTTTTAAATAATTGCTTCAATATATCAATATGGGTTTATTTTTTTCCTCAGGGCCGGTGCATAAACTTCTCCCGAGTTCCATCTCAGTAAAAGGGAAGTAGGAAGACCAAGAAGGTACGAAGATGGCACATTTTCACATTGCTGATTTTCAACCAAATGAAAAAAATCAAGTGCATTTCAGAAGCTTTTGGAAGAGCAGCTTAATTCCTCTCAGTCAGGAAATGTTTTCTCTGCCTTCTGCTTTGCTTGCCCCAAACATTTTCAAACACTTGTTCTGCCATCTACATGGGAGATGATGAAACTCAGTGGTAACTCATGATTTATGACATTGAAGATAAAGAGGAACATTGACCTGCACACTATGGTTTGTAAAAGAAAGTTTGTTTGAATGTATAGAAGAAGGAAAAGCTGCAAGAGCAACAACATGAAGATGATATCAAAATAGGGACTGCAAAACAACTAGCCATGATGGGAGACAGGAGTTTTTTACATGGAAACATGGCACTTGTGTTTTTATGTGCCAAGATCTTTATCCATAGGCAGAGTATGAAATTTCCCACCAGGCTAAGCAAATAAAGAAGTACATTGCCTTATAGCTATGTCAGATCACAGAATCCTTCCAAGTCCCCTATCACAGTGTGCCTTACGGGAAGTTTCTGACTGGAAAATCTTGTCATTCTAACACTGAAAAGTGCACACGCATGACAAAATGTAGACAAGATGCCTCAAGGTATTGGTAGCAAGCAAGATTTTGCCCTTTAGTTTTCGAAGACACCTTTCTTTCATTATGCACTTGAGACAAGAAAATTAATAGAGCGTTATTCCACAGAAAGACAGCCTCTAGCCAAAGATCTTGAGTGGAGTACAAGGGACTCATGCTTTGTGAACTTGTCCCTGTGACTGGTAGATTCCCCCTTTTCCTATGTTTAGGATGTAGTAGTGCATAAAGCATTAATATCCATAAACATACCTAGAAGTTTGTTTTGCTTTTAATTTAAAGGAAGCAGTAACCACAAAGCTTCCGCTCAGGGTTTTTTCTTTCTTCAAGTCTCCAAGGGCTCTTCAGCGTCACAAGCCAGCAACTCTCTTTGCATGAAAATTTCAAAGTTTAATTAATATAATTAAAAGCAACAGCAAGCAGCAGCCTGTGAAGATTTTGCTCATCTTTTTTATGCCTTTTGACATTGAATGACCTATTACTGTATGTGCATTACTTGGATTTTGAGGGGCACTCTACCTTGGTTATGATTCGGTAGAGGAAAAAGACCTCCTTTCTTCAATTTACAAATTAAATCTTCAGGAGGGTCACCATCACAAAACATTGACGATGTATGTATTATAATTTTTTAGAAAAACCACCATCGTGTCACGTTGATGATGCCAAATTATGTTAGCGTGAGCAGAAACACTGTGGGGGAGGAAGGCAGCAGCCAAAGAAAAAAGCTCAAATGATCTAGTCACTTTTGATACTGTACTTCAGATGCGAAATGGATATTCGACTGGAAACCTGACAAAGCGTGCCTGCTTTGATGTGAACTGGTATAGACAATGACCAGTGGCTGGGTCAGTGGGATGTCTCTCTGCGAGCACAAAGGCTTATCAAATGACACTAAAAATAAGTTCAACAACCATCACATTGGAAGGGAGAAGGCGAACATTTCATGTTTGGCGGGCATGTGAGTGCACAAGATGGAAGGAGTGATTGGAGCATCCTGGTATAATTACCCACATTGTGCTCTTAATGGAAATTTCAAAGGATGAGAGTGATTCTGTTGGTTGGTGTCCAGGTTTGTGGCACTCTTCCAAGAAGCCTTACGCACACAAACAAATATATAATTATCTATACATATGTATCATCTAGCTTGAAACTTTTGCTCAAGTTTATTTATGTCACTGGCTGGCTGGATCCAAAGTCATGTGTTCACACATTCAAAATAAAAATTTTACCTGTGCCTGTGCTACCATTTCTTTAAGCCCACATAAAGCCTTCTTGGGTTGAATATGCAGTTGTTCTGCTTGGTTTCAGGAATGGAATTCTATTCAGTTCCAAAATGTCCCTCATGTTCACAGATGATACTATTGGCAGTATCTGCGTATGCAAGTGTAACTTGGAAGCCTGATATAGTATACCCAACCCTTTCTGCAGTGAGTTCTTACATCCCTTTGTTCTGCATTTGCATCTGGAACAAGACCTAATGCTCCTCCTTAAATGTGCACTTCATTTCTGATGAGTGCACGCCCATTATTGCTATTTTAATAGCATTGAGAATATTACAGAAGCTAAAGCTATGTTTCTTTCATAACTACTTTAAATTTATCTAGAATTATGTAGTATACTTGGATTTTGCTGTATTAACAATGTAAATTAACCTCTGCCTTTAAATGGAAAGATTTCTATAGATTATTATATAGCTACTACCAAGAGTTCTCAGTGAAGAGGAAGTGGCAATGGTCTATATGTATACTAAAAAAATACCATTCATAAAGTTCAAAGACTGATGGAATTTCATTGCCCATAAAGATAAGAACCAGATCTGCTTTATGCTTTTCTCCAATTCTTGTCAACTAACTAGCAGTTGAAAAGAATTCATTTTAAAGAGTGTTATTTTCTTACCAAAAGACCAGATCAAAAATCCCTATAATTTTTAACCAAAAAAAGATTAAAGCCATTTCTATAAAGTTAATGACATTTTGTATTTTATATAGAGAAATAGCTTCTGTTTGATTTTCTGGACATGATGTCAGTCAAGATCTACTTTCTGTGTAAAAATGAGTAAGTCTTGCACATAATCCATTCGTGTTGCATAAGGTTGCAAAAACAATTAAGTGGGAAATGACTCCTAACTTATGTGTCTACTCTGCCTAGAAAGAAAGTTTTGAAGGCATCTATATATATTTCATAACAATGTCTGTTCTTTATGGATTTGATCCATAAATATTTATCTATCTGAAAACTTTGATACTTGGAATGTTTTCCTTAGAGCATTTGGTGCTCCAAGAAAAAACATTTGGTGCTAAGAGTTGCAGCATTGATGCCTTTCCCCAAGTTAATTCTATTTTAAAAATTTATATTTCCTTCCCAATGAGATGCAGAGTAAAATTTGAGACCCTCCATTGACTAAGGAGCAGCATCTGTCATCTATGGTTAATTACTATTTTGACAAAAATATAGAAGATTTAACCCCCTCTGTATTTCAAATTGTTAGAAAAATAAGTAGTTTGCTTATATTTCCCTTGAACTTTAACCATTTAAATAATAAATTATTCAATATTTGCTATAATAAATCCTTACTAGGTATAAGATTTGGGTGTCTCTGTGAACTTAACTTTATTATCTAAATATCACTAACCATAGTTTACTGCTCAGAGGCAGATATATTTGTTTATTTTAAAATTGAAACAAATTATATATTGTGGATAATTAAGTGTTTAAAACATTTTGATAGACCAGCTTATGTATATTATTTTTGAAATTTAAGAAGGCAGAATATAAGTAGGTCACATTTACAAGTGTAAAGAATTATAACTTCTTCCTCCATGCATATATTTTATTTGGTTAGCTTTAACTAGCGTTTTCTACAGCATCACATTACTTTAGAAACTTTTTGAGAGTTTCATTACTACTGGGAAATTTTGGTGAGTATATGTACACAGGAGAGAAATAAATGCATTGTTTTAATCTAAAAACAGAATAACTCAGGTACATCTGTTACGTAGTTAAGGAAAGAAACAGGCAGGTGAGGCTGGAGAATGTTGTCTATTTGTAGGAAATGAAGTCAGTGTAGATGCATATTCTAGTTGCAGAGTTAGATTAATCTTGTCCTTAGTGAATTTCTGTCATATTTCTGAGAACACTAGTATATTTCTACACTTACTAGAATCTAATTCAGTTGATTGGATAAAAGAAAGACTTTTTTTTTTTTTTTTTTTAAATCCGTAATGTAGCAAGTCCTGTGCTGGTTTTTAAAATGTATTTTATTTTTGTGTTTTCTTGCCAAAAGAAAAGGCTGATAAGTAAGTACACAGTACAACATGTAAATTTATATAAAAATGTGCTTGTTTAGATGGCTCTACATTAACTATATTAAGGTAAATTGTGTGTGTGTGTGCGTGTGTGAGAGAAAGAGAGAGAGAGAGAGAGAATTGACTCACTGTGTTTCATACAAAGAGCTTTAGCTTAGGAATCAGGTGACAGAGAGGTTCTAGACCATAGACCCAGCCATCAGCTAGCTTGCTAATTTTGAACAGATCAACTTCCCAAACATAGACTGAAGATGGAATGAAGATATCAAAAGTTCCTTTCAGCTCTGACTAGGTTTTTTTTTTTTTTTTTTTTTTTCTGAAACAGAGTCTCACGTCGTCACCCAGGCTGGAGTTCAATGGCATGCAATCGGCTTACTATAACCTCTGCCTCCTGGGTTCAAGTGATTCTCATGCCTCAGCCTCATGAGTAGCTGGGATTATAGGCATACACCACCATGCCCAGCTGACTTTTGTATTTTCAGTAGAAATGGGGTTTCACTATATTGTCCAGGCTGATCTCAAACCCCTGGCCTCAAGTGATCCTCCTGCCTCAGCCTCCCATTTGCCAGGATTACAGGCATGAGCACCAGGCACCAGGTCTCTGACTACGTTTCTATTAATATGGTTAGGTTGGAGGTTTTAGTATTTATGTATCTCATATTTCTATCAGTATGACTGACTTCTATATATGTAGTATGTGGTAATATTAGCTCTGTAAACTGTCAGTTACAAAAAAAAAAAAAAAACACCTTGAACTTTAGTATATGTTGATAATTAGCCATAATACTTTCTTAGTTCATTTCTTCTAACTAAAATTTGTCAAGGTTGATAATTAGCCATAATAATTTCTTAGTTAATTTCTTTTAACTAAAATTTGTCAAAGAGTCAACTTATAGTTTATAGCTGATTAAATCTCTAAAAAGATGAGTAAAACATTGGGAAATTTATCTATTGCATTTCACCTTGCTTCTTAGGTTTAGGAAGTGCCTCAAAGGCATATATAAAGAAGGACAGAATTGTTACAAGATATTTATGCTATCATTTTTAATAATTGGGATACTTTGTATACTGCAGAAAGAAAAATTAACTAAACTCCTTTTTTGTTAGTCAAAATTGGAAAAAAATCTTAATTGACAGTAGCTATGCCTTTACTGCCCATAGCAAGTATTCAGTGGGAAATACTTTATTGAGTAATTTGAACACAGCTTAGAACCCACAGTATGTTAGAATTGCTAGCCTTTCAAAAAGCTTGCATTGTCTTAATGTAGAAGGATACTGTGAACTAAGAATTCAGTTTTAAAAAGTGGACCCTAAATAAGGTTTCCTAATCGCATGAAGTTATTTGTATCTTAGATGAATTATATTTACAACATTGAAAATGTCAGTGGGTGATCCAAAATAAATTGTAAAAATTATTAAAATATACATTTGAATAGGTTTCAATTTGACTAGAAATAATTGGCAAGAAGGCAAGAACTAATCTTCTAGAGCAGGGGCCCCATCCCCCAGGCCATGGACTGATACTGGCCCATGGCCTGTTAGGAACCAGGCCACACAGCAGGAGATGAGTAGCAAGCAAGTGAAACTTCATGTGTATTTACAGCCACTCCACATCACTCCATTACCACCTGAGCGCTGTCCCCATTGATAGCAGCAGCAGCATTAGATTCTCAAGGAGCATAAACACTATTGGAACTATGTGTGCAAGGGATCTAGGTTGCGCATTTCTTATAAGAATCTAATGCCTGATGATCTGTTGTTGTCTCCCACCCCCCCCCAGATGGAATCATCTAGTTGCAGGAAAACAAGCTCAGGATCCCACTGATTCTACATTATAGTGAGTTGTATAATTATTTCATTATATATTACAATGTAATAATAATAGAAATAAAGCACACAATAAATGTAATGCACTTGAATTATCCTGAAACCATCCCCATCCCCCATGCCCCAGTCTGTGGAAAAATTGTCTTCCACGAAACTGGTCCCTGGTGCCAGAAATGTTGGATATTGTTGTTCTAGGGTGTAGACTATGAAAAAAATATGCATTGCCTTCATGAACTAAAAGGCAAGGTGATTTTAAAACAATTTAGATGCCAAACAAAGGAACAGAAAGCTTCCAAAATCATAAACGATGGGAAAGGAAATTGTTGCTTCATGTGCCAAATTAGAAGCAAATCTAAACTTCTTAGCATACTTATGTACTCCACCATCTGATTTGTATAAGTAATTGGGGAAAGAAAAACTCACAATATAAAACAAGATTGACTAGTTCTAGCAGATGACACCTGTAAATAGAATTGTTACTAGTTGAAATTCTGATGTGAAATGAAACCATTATTATTTTCACAATAAAGTGTTCTTTTTAGTTCTTTTTTTAATATCCTCTAATTCTGAAAGTCTCTGTTAATTAAACAGAGCAATGACAGACCTGCATCTTCCGTAAATACTTTGTGTGAGGCTGTCACATGGAAAAAAAGATCATATTTTAAACAATATGTTCAAGTGTAAAAATTCTTCAACAAATTCCTAATGTTTTAAAAAATGGGGAAAAATTTTAGTAGTTTTAACTTAATGTCTTTGGAGTCTTCATAGTAAGCTAAGTACTTCAGAAAGTTTGAAATGATTTTAAATAATTGTTTTAAAGGATATCATAGACTAAACTATGACATGGAATATTTGTGTGCTTTTTCTCATTTTGAGAGGTGTGATAAGGTTACAATTACAGAACACTAAAAAAGAAAAGAAAATTACAGTGACATTATTGGTTGCTCAGCATCTCTGTATTCCTGTCAACACCCAAAAAGCTCTGAGGTGGTGAATTTATACAGTTAAATCAGTGATTTTTATAATTCTAATTCAAAATAATAGAGAAAGGCCAACCTAAAATTTATTTTAAGTTATAACTTTTATTGAGCTAGTAGAGTAAAAATAGCTTACTCCTCAAATTATTCCTTTAAGATCATAAATAAAGCAGAAGATATCTGTTTTATTTGCCTTAAAAATATTTCCCTTCAAAAATCAGTCTGATAAATCTCAATTCAGGGTCATTACTGCATATGTTTATCATTTCTAACTTTTTCAAAACACTTTAAATATCAATTAAATTTAGAAAATAAGGCTTGTATTAGTTTCCTCTTGCTGCTGTAACAAATTACCACAAACAGTGACTTAACACAACACAAATGTATTCTCTTACAGTTCTGGAGATCAGAGGTCCAAAATTTGTTTCAATTAGATAAGATTTCAGCAGGAATAGCTCTTCCTAGAGGCTCAGAGAGAATGACTTGTTCCCTTGGCTGAAGTAGCTTCTAGTAGCTGCCAGAATTCCTTAGGCTGTGGCCCCTTCCTTCATCCTCAAAGCCTATCACTCCGTCCTCTGCTTCAGTCATTATATCTCCTGTTGTGGCTGCTTTTCTGCCTCCCTCTTATAAGGACCACTGTGATCACATTGGACCCACTCAGATTATCCTAGGTAAACTTTTTGTGTCAAAAACCTTAACATAATCATGCCTGCTGAGTCCCTTTTGCCATAGAAGGTAGCAATCACAGGTTTTGGGAATTTGGGTGTGAACATCTTGAGGGTCCATTGTTTAGCCTACAGTAAAGCTTATAATCATTTTCTTTTTATTGAATATTTACCTGCATCTAACACCATGAGAAGATACACAAGATAAGTTCAGTTTTCTACTTTAGAACTTTACCTGCCCAAATTTTTTAGCTCTTGTTACACTGGTGCTATTTATTTATTTATTTATTTATTAACTCCATTAGTCTCCTTTCTACTGCTTTATATTTTACTTGAGATTTTTCTCAGAAAAGGAAAAATTCCAGATAATAAATTCTTGGAAGATTTTTGCCAGATGAAAACCTTCATCCAAAACTGAGAAACAAATGACAGGTTATTGTTGCCTCTGGAGCATTTACTTGGCCTGTCTGCACATGCCTAGAAGTTAACCTAGAGTCAGTCCCTGTAATATTTTCTGCTGTCATACTGAAAATCTACTTAGAAGGTATTGAAATATCACCAGGAACAAAGAACAAAAATAAGTTGATATTCTAATGCTAACATCAGGTGTTAGAAAGTTTTCTCCACCTGCTGGGTTTTTTTCTCCCATAATTAAAAACAAAAAATTAAAGAAAGGAGACTGATTTTAAAGTCAATAAAACTAGGCCTGGTGTAATGTCTCATACCTGTAATTCCAGCACTTTGGAAACCTGAGTCAGGTGTATCACCTGAGGTCAGGAGTTCGAGACCAACCTGGCCAACATGGTGAAACCCCATCTCTACTAAAACTACAAAAGTTAGCTGGGTGTGGTGGTGGGTATCTGTAATCCAAGCTACTCAGGAGGCTGAGGTGGGAGAATCACTTGAACCCGGGAGGTGGAGGTTGCAGTAAGTCCAGATGATACCACTGCACTCTAGCCTGGGTGACAGAGCCAGACTCTGTCTCAAAAAACAAAACAAAACAAAATCGATAAAACTAACACCCATTTTAAATATTTTTCAAGCAGTAGTCTCAAAGAAGACATCAATAAAATTGAGAAATTCTAAAATGAAAGAAGTAAAAGGGATCAGATTCCCTGTTACATTTTCTCTAAAATATAACATTATGTGTCATGCACCTTGAGTTCTTAGAAAAAAATTATTGTATACATACATTAAGAGTAGTTTCTACATCTCTCATATTTTCATACCTTATATAGCTACACATGCACCCACAGACACTCCTAAGTACAATTACATTTGAAAATGCTATGAATGACCTACAATATGAACTTGCATGCAGTTTCTGATCCTAAGGCTATCCCTGATTATTCATGTGAAGTAATTTGACATCTGTAAATAATGAGTTCCTAACATGTTTAGAGAAAACCAGGCAAATCATTAATAACATACATTATTAATATTAATAACATAATTTTCCAAAATGTTTTCACATATATTTTGTTTTATTTAACATATGTATACCAGATGCACATGATGTATACAGTGTTAATTTGGCGAAAATCTTGGCAAATATTTTGATAAATTGCATTATAAGGGTATAGGTGGAGGGTGGAAAAACCTTTTCATGATACTCAGTAAAAAAGTCTTACAGCATGAATCCTGAGTGGCCCATTTAAAAATAAACCCTGATCACATAAAATAAGATTTAATGCTAAATGAGGCCTGTGTTATACAGGCGCTTCTAGATAAACTCTGTGAGCTGAGTATCTCATTTTGCTGCCACACAATTTTCAGTGTACATTAACAGCCTTCCCAAGAAATCAAAATGCTTTTAAATCATTCTGTTTGTTGCAAAACATTACTTTGGTCTATGCACAGAGAAGTTAAACCACATAAAAATTTAATATCCCCTAAGGATAAACAAAACAAAACAAAATAAATACCATAAAAAATGATGAGGTTAAGAAGGTTGACATGATTCCTATCAGAAAGGGGGCTTTCCTAAGAAATTTGTTTTCAGGGCTAGCTGAAGGACCTTTTGATAGAGATCATTGCTTTAACATAATTCAGAAGCAGTTAATGTTGGACAAGAAAGGAAAGAAGACCCAAGACAGTGAAAGGATAATTAACTCAGAGTCTTAGTTTTAATTTCCAAGGATTATATGGCAAAGTGATTATTTCACAATGGAAAACTGAACAGATAGATATATATTTTACTGTTTTATCTTGCGATAATCAACTGTTGCAGATACTAATTCTATTTTAACATCAACATGTGCTCCTCATTTTACCAATTGACCCACACAAAGCAGGTAAAGAAGAATGTTGCTTTGGATGAAACCAGGCACTTCAACTTTACAACCCTCCACAACTCTCTAATTTTCTGATATCCCCTGGAGAATGGCACCAGTGATGTGTCTGGGGTGGAAATCTGGAAGTTAGTTGTGCTCAACAGCCAGAAGGGAAAAACTCTTCCAAATAAGCAAAAGAACATAGGTCAGGGAGTCTGGTTTTATTGCTGATAGAAAGGAGCCAAAAACTGACCAAGAAGGTCAGCAGTCATGCAGCAATTACAACCAGGAACGAAGACCAACAGTGAGAACAAAGCAGAGAGAAAGGAAACTCCTTGAATTTGAGCATTTATCAGCTTAATTAATGAATATTGGCAAATTTTGTGCCAGTCTCTGCAGTAGACAATGGGATACTGCAGCAAGAAAGATAACTGTTCTCTAGCCGGGCGCGGTAGCTCAAGCCTGTAATCCCAGCACTTTGGGAGGCCGAGGCGGGTGGATCACAAGGTCGAAAGTTCGAGACCATCCTGGTCAACATAGTGAAACCCCGTCTCTACTAAAAATACAAAAAACTAGCTGGGCGTGGTGGCGCGTGCCTGTAATCCCAGCTACTCAGGAGGCTGAGGCAGGAGAATTGCCTGAACCCAGGAGGCGGAGGTTGCGGTGAGCCAAAATCGCGCCATTGCACTCCAGCCTGGGTAACGAGAACGAAACTCCGTCTCAAAAAAAGAAAGATAACTGTTCTCAGCAATCTTGTCTGCAGATGAGACAGACACTGATAAGATGCAAGTGTCATGAGTTCTGTAAAGGGGAAATTAGAAGTGCAATGAAAACATAACGGGAAAGGGCTAGCCTAGCTGGAGTCATTAGAGAAGGCAGTGAAATGTTTGCTGAAACTGGGAAAATGAGGAGTACATGTTTCCCTTCCTTCCCTCCTTCCCTCTGTCCCTCCCTCCCTTCCTTTCTTCCTTTCTTCCTTCCTTCCTTCCTTTCTTCCTTTCTTCTTTCTGTCCTTCCTCCCTTTTCTTCAGTCCTACTTACTTAGCAACACACCTGGAAGAATGCCTGACAAATAATAGGTTCTTAATAAATATATTGATGAGTTGGAAAATGATTATTCAGACTTCTAGTTTCTTCAGGAGAAAGTAGTCCCACTCTTACTAGGTACTCCCTCTTACAGTGAGAAAATCTTGGACATAACCCAACAACAACGACAAAAGAAGTCTCTGAAATGTATCAAGACTGCTTAAGGCCGTCAGACTTGAGGAACAATACAAAGGTGAATCCTGGGTTTCTTTATTGTTCCACATATTTCAGGCAGTGATGCAGGGACCTCCAACAGGCAATGTCCACAGGCACAGACAATAGCATCTCCCTTTAGACAGAACCTATCTTGATGAGTAAAAGCACAAGTAGGTGTATCTTGTCACTTAGTGTGCACCTTGAAACACAAACAACAGAGATTGGTAGAATGGATTAAAAAAAGATTCTGTAACAATATGCTATCCACAAGAAACTCACTTCAAATAGAATAACATAGATTTCAAATAAAAGATGAAAAAGATATACTATGCAAATATGATTTTTTTTAAAAAAAAAGAGTGACTATACTAATAATCAGATAAAATTGTCTTCAGGACAAAAAATATTACTATAGAGAAAAAGAGATATTGTATAATGATAAAAGAATCAATCTTGCAAAAAGACATAACATCCTAAACATACGCATGCCACAAACAAAACAACAAAAATGTAGAGCCTCAAAATACATGAAGCAAAAAGTGACAGAGCTGATAGAGGATAAATAAATAATCCACAATTATAGCTAAACACTCAAACACATATATCCTCCCAATTGATAGAACTACTAGATACAAAAGTCATAAGAATATAGAACTGAACAACACAATCAACTAATGGTATTTAATCGACATATATATATATATAGCACTAACTACCAAAGCAACAGAATATGCATTTTTTTTTCACATGCCCCTGGAACATTCATTGAAGCAGTTCATTTCCTAAGAGGCTGCGTTACCCACATATTTTGATATGCAGAGAGGGAAATATGTAACACTAAATGCTTACATTAGATAAAAGGAATGGCCTCAAATCAATAAATTCTTACTTCTGGAAACGGGAAAAAAAAGTAAAATAAACTGAAAACAAGTAGAAGAGAGAAAGTAGTCAAAATAGTAACAAAGCAATGGATTGAAAACAGAAAAAAAAATCAATGAAGCAAAAAGCTGATTCTTCAAAAGAATCAACAAAATTGGTAAACCTCTGGCAAGACTGGCAAAGATTTTTTTAAAAGACGATAATCAACAATGTTGGAAACGATAGATGATGTCACTGGAGATTCTTCAGCCATTGAAAGGATAATCTGAGGACATAATAAACTGCTTTCCTTATAAATTTCTTAATGACAAGCAATGGACCAATTCTTCAAAAACCAGAAACTACCAAAACTCAACTAAGATAAAATAGACAATCTGAATAATCAATAACCATTAAAGATATTTAATTTTAATTACCCAAACCTTCAGAATCCTATTCTACACCATATCACTGGTGAATTCTATTAAATGTTTAATAAAGAATTGACACCAGTTTTCACAATCTATTCCATGAAAAAAGAAGTACTTTCCAATTCATTTTATGAGGCTACACAACCAGACCAAAAATGTATTTAAAAAAACTGAAAAAGTAAACTATACCATTATCTCTCATAAACTTAGGTAATACATTTTTAGCAAAATAACACATGTTGAACCCAGCAATGTATAAAAGTAACTATATACTATACAAAGTACTGGTAGTTTCAGATATGCAAGGGACAATAAACATTTTTAAAAATCTACCATATCAATTAGCTAAAGAAGGAAAATTATATGCTCATGTCAATTGATGCAAATCAAGTATTTAGCCAAATCCAATATTTATTACTGATGAAAACTCTCAGCAAATTGGGAATAAAGGGTAACTTTCTGAACTTCTTAAAAGAGAATCACAAAAAGCTATAGCTAATATCATACTTAATGGTGAGAGACTGAATCTCTACTTAAAACCAGAGACAAGGAAAGAATGTCTACAGTCAGGAATTCTTATTATTCACCATACTTAGCAGGAAAAAGAAATAAAAGGCAAACACATTGGAAAGGCAGAAATAAAACTGTCCATACTTACAGAACACACAATTGTCAATTTAGAAAATCTTAAAGAATCTACAAAAATCTTCCTAAAGCTGATAAGTAAATTCACAGGATAAGTAGATTTGTAGATTACAATACAAATATCAATTGCATTTGTATATATTAACAATAAAAATGTGGAAACAGGAATTTGAAACACTATTTAAGATAGGGAAAATGTGGTACATATACACCATGGAATATTATGCAGCCATCAAAAACGATGAGTTCACGTCCTTTGTAGGGACATGGATGAACCTGGAAACCATCATTCTCAGCAAACTGACACAAGAGCAGAAAATCAAACACCGTATATTCTCGCTCATAGGCGGGTGTTGAACAATGAGAACACATGGACACAGGGAGGGGAGCACTACACACTGGGGTCCATTGGGGGGAAATGGGGGAGGGGCGGGGGGGTGGGGAGGTGGGAAGAGATAGCATGGGGAGAAATGACAGATACAGGTGAGGGGACAGAAGGCAGCAAAGCACACTGCCATGTGTGTACCTATGCAACAATCTTGCATGTTCATCACATGTACCCCCAAACCTAAAATGCAATTAAAAAAAAAAGAACAAAAAAAAAATTTACAATTACTTCAGTAAAATGATATACTTAGGTATAAAATTAACAAAATATGCACAGAACACATGCATTAAAATTTACATAATACTAATGAAAGAAGTTCTAAAAAATGGAGAGACATGTTACTGAATTGAAAGATTCAATATAGTAAGGTTATCAATTCTCCACACACTAATCTATGGGCTTAATACTATTCCTACAAAATTCCAGAAAGGCTTTTTTGTATATATACAAAAGCTTATCTAAAATTATATGCAAAAACACAAGCCCTAGAATAACTAAAACAATTCTTAAAAAGAAGGGTAAAGTCTTTCCAATATTAAGCCTGATTAGCTTCAGTAATCAAGATAATGTGGTATTAAAAGAAAGACAGATACACAAATAAATAAAACAGAGTAAAGAACTCAGAAGTAGACCTAAAACCATGCCTGGCTGATTTTTGACAAAGGTACAAAAGGAATGAAATATAGAAAGGCTATTATTTTCAATAAATGGTGACAGAACAGCTGACCATTTTGCTTTGTGAAAAACCCTGTTAAGAAGATGAAAAGACAAGCTACACACTGGCAGAAAATATTTCCAAAATCCACATATAACAAAGAATTATTATCTAGAATATATGAAGAACTCTCAAAACTTAACAGTAAAACAACAGCAACAAAATCCCCTCAACAAAGAAACTATCCAATTATAAAATGGGCAAAAAAATAGTCATTTTAGTAAAGAGGGTAGAGGGCAAATAACAAATAAAAAGACATGCAACCTCATTATTCATTATGGAAATGCAAATTAGAATTACTATGAGATGTTATTACACGCCCATCAGAATGGCTAAACTAAAAAATAGTAATAACATCAAATGCTGATGAGGATATAGAAAAACTAGATTACTCATACATTGTGTGGTGTAAATGTAAAATGCTAAAGCTACTCTGGGAAACATTTTGGCAGTCTTATGAAAGAAAACATGTAATTACTATAAGACCCCCAAACTACACAACTGAGCATTTATCCCAGATAAATCCTAATAAATGTTCATAGCAGCTTGATTTGTAGTTGCCAAAATTTGAAAACATCCTAGATATTCTTCAGTTGGTAAATTATTAAGCAATCTATAGTATAGTCATACTTGGAATACATCTCAGTAATAATAAAGGAATGAACTATTGGTATACACAGTAACTTGGATGAATCTCCAGTGAATTATATTGAGTGAAAAATGTCAATCCCAAAATGTTATATACTGCACAAGAAAATGATAGAAATGAAAAAGTAGTTGCTAAGGGTAAGGGGCCAGGTAAAGAAAGGAAGACAGGTGAAGCTATAAAATGTCAAAAGAACAGATCCTTGAAACAATAATATTTTCTCTCTATTGTGACTGTCCTAGTGCCAATATCCTAGTTGTGATATTGTACTATTAAAAAACTATGGTTTTAGAGGATGTTACCACTAGATGCCTGATATAGGATATACCGACTCCCTCTATTATTTATGTATGAATATACAATTATCTCAAAAGGGTAAGAGAAACTCAAAAATGATATTTCTAATGTTAAGTAAACAGTCTACTAAAAAATTTTAATGATATATTGCTTAGAAGATTAAATTTCATTGAATAATTTTTTTTCAATTTTGTACTATTTTTACTTTTAAATATTGTTTTAATATGTATTATAGAATAATTTTGACATTTTTGGTGAGCATGTATGTATGCATCTGTGAATGTCTATGAACCATAATACATTTATAGATTTGTGTAACCACTACCACAATCAGAATACAGAATTAGTTCCATCCCCCAAAAGACCTCTTCAAACCATGCCCTTTTAGCCACAAACCCCTCTCCAAACCTGACAGGCTCTCCATTATTATACCTTTACCTTTGTGGAAATGAAAAATACATGGAATTATATATTAATAGTATGGAAACTTTTGAGACTAGTTTCTTTTACTCATCCAAGTTGCAGCATATGTAAATAGTTGGTATCTATTTATTACCAAGTAGTATTCCACGGTAGGGATATGCCACAGTTTGTTTATCTGTTCACCTGTTGATGGACATTTGTGTTGTTTTCCGTTTTTAGCAATTATGAATAGAACTACTGTGAACATTTATATACAAGCCTTTGTATGTTTATGTTGTATGAACATATGCATCTTGCTTGGGTCGATACTTAGGAATGGGACAATGATAGGTGCATTTTAACTTTTTAACAACTGCCACACTGTCTTCCAAAGGGATTGTAGCATTTTGTATTTCAAACATTTTTGTTTGTTTCTGACGTGTAGCCCTTTAGTAGCTCCAGTTTGTCCATAGGTTATGAAATTCAAAGACTTTACCATGGCAGGTGTGTCAGTCAAGTTCTTCGTGGCATTTGATACAAATGAATTGCATGAGTAGTCCATAAGACATCACTTTCTGAGCCTGCTTTTCTGACTTGGGTGACTATGCCTAGCAAAATCATATGAAAGGATATGCAAGGCAAATATATGGAGGAAAGATCAGAGCGTGGGGTATAAAATAGCAAGTGAGGAAGCAAACATATATGTTGGAAATATTTGAAGGCAGACCTATAACTAAAAATTCTCTAAGTAGACCAGTCTGAAACAGACACTGCTGTTGACAGCAAATACATAGGCTTTGACTTCCACCTAGATTTATAAGGAGATGAAATTCCTGAATTATACGATTGGAACACAAATGTTGTACAACCAAAAGTGTGATGAAATATTTGCTGAAATGTATAATTTTTTTGTGGTCTAGAATTTAGCTGTCAACCTGGCCACTTGTTATCTGCATCCAAATCACACAATTAAGTGTGTTTGAAATTACTGCAACATTCAAGTCATTTGATTATTTTTATCATTTTCACAAATTGATGTAGTATGTCTATTTTTTTTCCCTGAATTATAGCACAAGGGGTTAAGCTTTCCTTTGCAAAAGAGTTAATTAATGTGTGTGTGTGTGTGTGTGTGTGTGTGTGTGTGTGTGTGTGACAGAGAGAGACAGAGAGACAGAGAGAGAGAGAGAGAGAGAGAGAGAGAGAGAGAGAGAGAGAATATTTTTTTGAAATACTTGAACTTGTTAGTTTGATTCAACATTAAAAGGCCTCAAGGCCACAGCTATAATGAGATTCACATTTTGGAGTTTACATTGGTATGGTAATATATTTCATGTCATTGTTCTATAATTTGCCTAATCAAATAAAATGAGATCAAGCATTACATTGGAAGGGTCCAACCTCCCCATTCATACAAAGTTACCTTTAGCTAATCACATAAGAAATTACTCTTTTCCCAAGGTTTTGTTTGCATTTGTAAGCTAGTTGGAAGGCTGAATTTAATCAGTGTATTCTATTCCTCTATTAATATCTACTGAGCCCTTGAGATACAGCCACAGGGGCTGATAAACTAAATTTTCAATTTTATTTAATTTTAATTAAATTTATTCTAATTTAAATAGCCACATCCTGTGACTAGTGTCTACTGTATTAGACAGCACAGGTATAAAGGTCCATAAACTCACTTCATTCTTACACTTAGTCAGTAAAACTATAATTTAGGGGAAACCTATAGTGTTCCCAGGCATAGATCATGAAGATTCAAATTCCCAAAGAGTCTCATGGTAGAGGTACGGAAGTGAGAGGTTTGCACAGGATGTTACATGAGAATGAACAAGTAACATGTACCAGCTAGGTGCTGAGAAAAGACTTCTTGAGAAAGATAGTGCTTGAAATGAGGCTTTATGGGTAAAGAATAAAGATGAAAGAAAGAGCATATGAAGAGGCATATGTAATATTAATGAGGAAAAGAGAACATTGTTCATTTAGGAAGAAATGGAGGTTCGGAGTAGCTGAAATCTGAAATTTGAAGTAAGGAAAATGTCATGAGATTAGCTTAGAAAGTCAGTCAAAAATTCCAATGTCATGGCTAACATTTTCCCCCGTTCTAAGGTATATAGAACATATTTATTAGATAATTGGCTAATAAGATTGCATTGTTTTGTATTTATTTATGTCTCACATGAAAGAGATATAACTGGATATTAATGTAAGAAAGATTATAACATGCAGTATGGACAATATGTTGAAGGAGGCAAAATTTTTAGGAAAGTCAATTATTGCAGTGATCTTATCCTAAAATGACAGCAGAGATAGAAAGTAAAATGGATTGGAAAAATATATATTGTAAAGTTAGAATCAACAGTATTTGGTGATTGATTACCTGCATAAGATTAAGAGAGTCAGAAAACCAAGACATTTCATAGATTTCTGACTTTGGCAAATTTATCTTGCAAAGGACTGGAAATGCCATTCATTAATGTGGAAAATTAAAGAGTATGTCTGAGAAAATCAATATCTAGAAAATTCATGTTTTCATTTCCGTAGTATGAAGTTGTTGGTAGGAAACAGAAAGTGTTACACTTCAACTTCTATTGTGTTCAATGACTAAAAATTGTGGGCTTATCTATTATAGCAGCTAATTTGTTCTAACTTATTTGTTAATGTTCTATTGTTATAGTAAAATTACTCCATATGATAACAAATTACCTGAAAAGTTATTGGCTTACTACAATAAATACTTATTGCCTCGTAGCATCTATAGAGTCAGATATTTGGAAGTGACTTGGTTGGGTGGCACTGGCTCAGGATATCTCATAAGGTTGCAGTCGTGTGAAGCTTTTACAGGGGCTATAAAATCTCTTTTGGGATGATTCGCTCACATGGCTATTGGCAGAAGGCCTTAGTTTCTTGACACAAGAGTCTCTTGATACAAGAGTCTCTTGATAGAGTTCTTTGAGTGTCTTTATGACATAGGAGGTTTATGTCCCCAAAGCAAGAGAGAGAAAGGGAAAGAGAATGCTTTTTACTACCTTAGGCTTGGAAGTTATGCATCATCACTTTCACCATATCATATTTGTTAGAGGGGCGTCACTAACTCTAGCTTATACTCAAGGAGAGAAAATTAGGCTCCATCTTTTGAAGGAGAGGATCAAAGAATTTGTGGGCATATTTTGGAACTACTGCACAAATATAGGAGAAATGTGAGCCTGTCTACTACAGCAGTAAACTTTGCTCTGACTAACATAAGAAAAAAAGGTGCTTAGTTCTGGTCCCACTAGTTTGCCTGTGAAATATATAAGTGGCAATTTTCAGTAGGTTCTTATATGCGTAGTTTTATACCTCAAGAGAGTTGTTGCTTGAAGTCATAAGAATGAATGAAATCCACTGGAAGAAAATTTGGAGGGTAGACAAAGAGCACCAAAGACAGGACCTGGGGAGATATCTATCTTAATAGGATATTAATGAAATATTTTCAAAATTATATGTCACAATGAGAAGGAACAAGAGAAAATTACGTATACAAGCCAAAAGATTAGAATATCTTGAAAAAGCCATCAATAATGTTGATGTCAGGTTATACATTACTTCTGGAGAGGAAACAAATGATGAAATAATGGGGATCTTTTTTAGGTATTTCTTATGTATTTTTAATAAGCTAAAGTTCAAGCAAACTTGATGAAATGTCAACACTTATCTGAATAGTAGCTAAAGAGTGTCTTCTAAAATACTTGTATATTTGTATTTATTTGAAATACTTATTAATATAATTCAAAGGAACTGATCAACCTTGTGAAATCCTGCAGAAGGTCAAGTAGGGTAAATGCTGAAAAATGTCCATGTGATTTAGTAATAGAGTGGTCTCTAGGGACCTAACAGAAATAGTTTCGGTGAACTGAAGCTAGATTGATAGAAGCTGGATTGCAGTCGACTAAGAAGTTAAATGGAAGTTTGGCTAAGAAGGTCAGCAATGGAACTTTGTAGGATAAAAAATACTTATTATGCTTTGTTATTATTTCCTTTCAAAACAAAATGACTTAAATTATTATTTATATACTAAAGAGGAGAAAAGCTAGTAGAGAGGGAAAGCATGCAATGCTAGAATAAGACCTGAGAGCAGATAGATGTCCTGTCATGAGTAGGACATGGACATTTTGATTTCTTTTTGTGTGGTGGGGGAAGAGGCCTGATGCATGGCTTTCATTTCAACTTTCTGAGACCAAATCCTATGAACTGATGACCAAGTGAAATAGTCAAGTAAGTCGCACATTATTTGGCTGACCACACACACACACACACACACACACGCACACACACAGATGCACACACAAAAGCCTCCTGTCTGTGTAACATAAACACCAATAACCTCCTAAAGACTAAGGCTGAGTGCATCTGTCTTTTCTTTTTATCTGGTGAATTCTTCAAGGGCAAGGACAGTGTCCCTTATGCTCTGCCAGCCATTTCTGGCACATTGTGAGCACTCAATAAATAATAATTAATTCAGTCCCTTAATAAATAGTCATCAATTTACTCAAATGTTTGTACCAAATTAAATGCAATTTTGTGGAAGATGAACTTAGAACTTGAGCTCTGTGAACTTGATAAGGTATTTAATGCCTTAGATTTTAGGACACTTCTTTTTATTTTAATTGTACTTTAAGTTCTAGGATACATGTGCAGATCTTGCAGGATTGTTGCATAGGTACACACATGCCCACTTACTCTTTTAGCTCATATTTTCGCCAGTATCTCAGTCATATTCACATATATTTATATAAAATTGCATTACACATATGTGGGTACATATATGTATATATACATATACGTATATACCTGTGTGTCTGTGTGGGTATATATATATGTGTGTATACATATACATGTCCACATATATATGTATACACATATTAGTATATGCACAAATATATGTTTAATCCACCTCAATATGTCACTGATCCTAGGCAAGTCAGTGAGACACTATGTTTACTATTTACATTTGTATATGTGGGAAGGGAGGAATCCCCTCTACTTTGTATCACAATCCACACTGTAGTGCCCTATTTGTGCCATAGTGATTGAGAGCACGGACTCTGGATTTATGTTCCCTGGATTTAAAATCCCAGCTTTACTAGTTCCTAATTGTGCCACTTTGGGCAAATTGCTTAATACTATCTTTCAGTTTCCTCATCTATAAACTGGGGATAATAATAATTATTCTCTGGGTGTCTACCTCAGAGGTGTATTGGGAAGATCATTTAAGTTTATATACATATAGCTTTTAGGCACATGACTGATATACAGTTTATACTCTATTAACTAATATTACTATCAGATTACTATTTAGCTAATCTCATATGCTAATTTATAATGAGTGGTTAGTAGCTCAATGAACTACTTTCTTACTTTAATCAGTATTTTTGATACTTTCCTCTGAAAACATTATTCACAGTTTGAATTTAAGACATACTTGTTTTGGAAATACAGTTAAACAGGGATCCTTTTGATCCTACTTAAATTATAGCATGTTTATATACTCTTGCTACTCATTTCAAATGGCAAGTGAAAAATAAATTCATCCAGTCATTTGTTTCCAAATATCTAGCTTTTTCATCTAACAGATAAGACAATGCATATATTTGTTTTGCATTATTTACTTTTAGATTGTACAAACACAGTTATTAGAAAATTAAACCAACTTTCAGTTCGGGCATGGTGGCTCAAGCCCGTAATCCCAGCACTTTGGGAGGCCAAGGCGGGTGGATCACTTGAGGTCAGGAATTCCAGACCAACCTGACCAACGTGGTGAAACCCTATCTCTACTAAAAATACAAAAATTACCCTGGCCTGGTGGCAGCCACCCATAATCCCAGCTACTCAGGATGCTGTGGCAGGAGAATTGCTTGAACCTGGGAAGTGAAGGTTACAGTGAGCCAAGATTGCACCACTGCACTCCAGCCTGGGCAACAGAGAGGGACTCTGTCTCAAAAAAACAAAAAACAAACAAACCAGAAACAAATAAACAAAAAAAAACAAAACAAAAGAAAATTAAACCAACTTTCAGAAGTGAATATGGTAAATAAAAATTAAAAATCATGTGAAATGTTGTAAATCAATCTAAGTTGATATGACCACAATCATCTGCTAAATTTCCAGTTTGTTTTTTATTTGGAAGTGTTATATTATGAGTCTGAACTAACTTACTTCTTTCTCCTCCATACTTGCAGCTGAAACTAAATGTTATTCATTCTATTCAGGATTTAGTATGTGCCTCCAAAAAAACCTAATGAGTGCCCGATCTTCTGGTGTTGATTCCATAGAGCAACTAAAAAGAATGAACACCCTATTCAAAGAAGATTCATGTAATTCAGACAATGCTTTTGTTGATGAGAACAATTTTGCTAAAGCATAAAAGCTTTTAAAAATAGGATAACCTAAGAAATAGATGCAATAAAAGGAACAAGCCCTTTAGATGACAATGAGCTGATAATCAGCACTTGATGCCATGCTTATGAGTTATTTCGTTATTTTAACCTAATGGCCTGGAAGGTCCTTTAAATCACCTAAGTAGATGTAAATTATATGAGAATAATAAAGTAGATGATTGTTTTCATTGGCTTTAAAATAAACTTCAAAGTCAAATAACTTTTTGTATTATGTTGGATTGTTGAATTATGTATTTTTAAAGATGTGGTTTTCATATGCAAAATGTTTTTCTGACATATTACAAATTCTTCTTACTCAAAATATAAAAACATGAAAATAAATAACTTAACTGATCCAGGAGAACTGGCTGAGGAGTCTGTTAACGGAATAACTAGTCAACTCTGCCCCTGTAAAACTCACCTTTGTTTCTAATGCCTGAGCCATCACAGAAGATTAAAGACCACATTCAAGGAGGGCTATTTCTCATACTTTACCTGCTCATTAAATGCCAAGATAGTTTTTTACTCAATTATACATCTGCCAATGAAAATAGTGAGCAAAGACAACATCAAGGCCATGTTTTCATTTCGATCATTGTTCCCTAGTGAATTACAAGGTTGTGAGTCTCCTACAACAATTTATATTGACCCAGGCTTCATAAATCTAGTATAGTAGACTGAGTTGCTGCACTATATGTTGTGATCATGTCTTTCTACTAACAACATTAATCACGTTTTCAAGAGGAAGTAGCAATTCAAGAGTGTTCCATCTCATGCTCCTGTCAGAAAGGACATCTTAACAGAGCGCTTGTTTCCCTTTCCCATTAGAGGTTTCTATACTCAGCCTTCTTAACAGGTTTTCCAGCTCTAACCTATCATTTACTCCTTATTAGACTTTTAAAATGAAAAATGAAAATGCAAAGAATTACATATTTCATGAGAGAAATACTGTATAAGCCACAAATTCTAAAGCTGGAGATAGAATTATTAAGTACATTAGATGCATTCGCACATGAAAAATTTATTTTCCCATATATTGATTCACAGTTAGAGAGGTGATTGAGATAAAATGACTTTTTTGTTTTTCATTGTGATAGACTATTTGCAACTCATTTTTAAATGAATAATTTTCTCTGTAAGGAAGTACTAAAGTTAGCAGGAAACCAGCCAACACATCTGTCTCTGAAGTGTTCCAAGGTGAAGATATTAATGAGTTGGGTAGATTATGTATCTCACCACAAACATTTGATGCAGAAAAAATGGAAGACTATGACTAATGTACAGGAAATTATGTTATTTGATACTACATTACATTACAGATTAAAACAAAACAAAAAATTAGGCTACTAAGAATAAAATGAAATAAATGAGATTGTTTTTGGTATCACATACTACAGTTATACCATTTCTTCCCACTGTTTTAGAGCATAAACAGAAACATAAACCATTTTTACTAAAAAA
Source organism: Saimiri boliviensis (assembly GCF_048565385.1). Classification (NCBI taxonomy): domain Eukaryota; kingdom Metazoa; phylum Chordata; class Mammalia; order Primates; family Cebidae; genus Saimiri; species Saimiri boliviensis. The sequence goes on along the minus strand of NC_133451.1, from coordinate 73,090,296 downwards.
TTACTTAAATGCTTTTATGCCCTTTTCCAATCTGATTTTTCATTTGCCCTTCTATAACAGTTATTAGGTAACTCTTAGGGAATATTTAATTTGGTTTATGTACAAAAAAATTTAACAAGACTTTGACTATTTTAAAAAATAAGATTTTGATCACTATTCTCTCGACAGTATTGGCTAGTCCAAAGGATATTTCTTTCTATCTTTTTGATCATTTTCTTAAACTCCCATGAAGTACAAAGTAGGGGACCCATAGTCCCATAGTTTTAGTTTTAATTTTTTTGTTTGTTGGTTGGTTTTTTGAGACACAAGTCTCACTCTGTCACCCAGGCTGGAGTGCAGTGGCATGATCTTGGCTCACTGCAACCTCTGCCTTCCTGGTTCAAGAGATTCTCGGCCCGGCGTGGTGGCTCACACCTGTAATCTCAGCACTTTGGGAGGTCGAGGCGGGTGGATCACGAAGTCAAGAGATTGAGACCATCTTGGTCAACACGGTGAAACCCTGTCTCTACTAAACATACAAAAAAAAAAAATTAGTTGAGCATGGTGGCATGCACCTGTAGTACCAGCTACTCAGCAGGCTGAGGCAGGAGAATTGCTTGAACCCAGGAGGCGGAGGTTGCAGTGAGCTGAGATTGTGCCATTGCACTCCAGCCTGGGTAACAAGAGCGAAACTCCGTCTCAAAAAAAAAAAAAAAAAAAAGAGAGATTCTCAAGCCTCAGCCTCCCAAGTAGCTGGGACTACAGTGGTGCACCACCATGCCTGGCTACTTTTTGTATCTTTAGGAGAGATAGGGTTTTGCGGTGTGGGTCAGGCTTTTCTTGAACTCCTGACCTTAGGTGATCCGCCAACCTTAGCCTCCCAAATTCCTAGGATTATATGCATGAGCCTCTATGGCCAGCCAATTTTAATTCTGTATTAAGGGCAAACATGATTACATTTGATTGGGAAGGAACAAAGAAAAGAGTTCTCAGAATTTACATTTAGTCTTACCAGTGAAGAGCATGTGTTACCCGTTCAGATCATGTTCCCATACTTTTTTCTATGATTTTTGATAATTTTAGAAAATCATTTAAATAAGAATTTAATTGTGTACAGTTTATCAGACTGATTTATTTCAAATTGCTGGGAGTTTTTATTACTGTTGATAATATTGACTTGCTAGTTATACTGAGTCTGAAAATAGGATGGTCAATTAAACTGATCTATTAAAATATAAAAAATGATTTTTCCAGCCCTTTACCCAAAAAACTAAAGTTTTAGTCTCATTTCTGCCACTAACTGGAAGCTTGTAAAGCCATGAATTCTCTTAGCTTTATCTGTTTGATAAAGGCCATTTTTAATGCTACAATCTCATGATGAATATAGAAGCAGATTGCGGAAAGATTTGTTCCCTGCTTATTAAGTCATCTTTAAACCATCTGTATCTGGACTACATTTTGCTTACAATAAAATTAAAATGAATCCTTCAGTAATAAAGACATTTAAAGGAATATTGGATAATACAATTCAAAGTACTAAAAACAATGCCAATGCTAATATTATTTTGTACAAATGTAATGCAATATGATAGTAAAACCACTATATCAATATTTCCTTATTTATGTTGTAAAATAATACAAGTCATAAAAGTACAAAAAATGTAAAGAAGAAATAAGTCCCTCATAGTCTTAGAGGCCTTAATGCTATTATTTTGGAATGCTTCCTCCCATTTTTTCTTGTTCAGATACTACTTTGTAGTGAATACAAGTTTTCAGCATGGCTGTTTGTGGAATCCTAATCTATGTTGAAGCATTATCAACTAACTCTTCTCGCACACACAAAAATAATTTAAATCACACAAAATATTTGAAAAGGTTATTTCAGAGAGCAGTTCTTTGACAATTTTTCTCCTCAGTTGTAAGCCTGGTTATTTCACAAAGCTAAGATCAAGGTCCTTCAATATGGAAATATCAGCAGGTCTCTGGGCACATTCAGAGAGAAATTAAACAGTTAAGTGGAAGGATTGAAGTTGCAACAGACATTTTGAAATTTTAATGTAGAAGATTTTAGGGTTTTTTTCTATAGGTGGCAGTTAGAAGACAAAAAGTTACAGCACTGCCTCAAGCAATGGCATGGCAATTGCCAGAATATCAAACACTTGAATTAATCCATCTTTAAAAAACTAATCCAATTAGAGAGTGAAGAAAAAGTTTATTCAAGAACTTGAAGCACACTCTTCCTGAATCTTCTTACACTATCTCCCAGGTGCTAAAGAGTTTTAAATCTTTACCTCCAGTGTGGTCTCTCTTCTCACTCCAGGATAGTTCATCCAATTGCCCCTGAACCAATCATTTGGGTGACTCACAGTTACCCCCTCTTCAACATATCCAAAACTGAACCTCGAAAACTTTGCTCAAGCCAGAAAACCAGGGAAACTTCTCTTCAAACTCTAAATTCAATCAATAACTAAATTGTGTCAGTCTACTCTTTAAACATATCTTCATTGATTTCACTTCTTTCAATCCCACAGTGCCTCCCTGCTTTCAAACCACTATCATCTCTCACCCAAATATGCTATAGTAGTCTTCTGTCTGACCTCCTGGTTTTCTTCTTCCTCTCCAATCCACTTTGCAGTAAGGCAGAGTCAGGGAGTGAAACTAAATGAAACAGATTTAGACTCATCCTTCATACACACCTTTAAGTATTTTCTGAGTCTAAACAACTGAAAGTGGATTGTAGTGGCTCTCATGAACTAGTTCTTTCCTCCTCAGAAGCATCTCTCAGAACTTTTAGCCTTAAACCGAAAGCTCCAAACGAACTAAACTACTGTGCTTCAATGCAACACCTCTCTCTTTTTGCATCTCTGCACGGGTTTTTGGCCTTGCTTGAATATGTTCCACCTTTTCCCTGGCTAATTTCTACTTATCTTTTGCTATCATACCTCAAAATTCCTCCCAAATGTAGCCTTCAGTGGCCCCCAAGTCTTGGCCAGATAATCCCACCTATGTGCTTCCAAAACACCTGCTTCATCAGGGAACGTGCCATACTGCATTGAGATTCCTGGGTACTTGTCTGACATAAAGGTCAGAATTGTGTCCTTCTAGCCACTATGCTGCACACCTATATTTTCCAGATTTCTCTGAGTTCTACCATCTATGCACTTTGTCTCCATCCAGCTGGACTGTCCATGGCTTCATGAACCTTGCCTCACTGTCCTTCTTCTCTCTACCAGTTTACCTTGAAGCACCCACATTTATCCAGATCTTACTTCCTCTTCAAAGTACAGTTTATTTGGCCCACATTCATGAATACTTCCCTGATTTCAAAGTGCAGAACTCCTGAGAGCCTCTGTTAAAATTGTGTGGCACTTACTGGCCTAAATACCTTTTTGCCTGTCTGTTTCTCTTCCTTATAGTATACAAACAGAAACCATATAGTAAATATCTGTTAACCTTACATTCCACCAGTTAGCACCAGTACCTGAAAATAAATACCCATTAGTCTCCAGATTTAGAAATTGACATGTCAGATGTACTAACCTCTTGTTAGGTTAGTATGGTATGGTATGTCTCTGTTGATATGTCTCTTCCTGGCATGTCTTCTCCCTCTTTGCTCTGAAATCCATCTATCATTTAACAGCTTTACCTCCTTAAAGAGACATTTCAAGCTTTTCATCTTCCAGGGCATCTTTTAAAACTCACCTGTCAGATTCTGATTCTTCTTCCATCCTTCTTTACCTGTGTGTTTCCCTAGCTTTTTATGTTATTTTTTCAAAATGGTAAATGTATGGATCTCTGATCTGAAGGGGCTGATTGTGTGAATCTACTTGGGGGGTGGTGACAAATATTAAATAAATAAATACACATTGTATTAGTCCATTCTCACACTGCTAAGAAACACCTGAGACAGGGTAATTTATAAAGAAAAGAGGTTTAATTGACTCACAGTTCCCCATGGCTAGGGAAACCTCAGGAAACTTATAATCATGGCAGAAGGCTCCTCTTCAGAGGGTGGCAGGAGAGAGAATGAGTCAGCACAGGAAATACTACCATTTGTAAAATCTACCATTAGATCTAATGAGAATTCACTCACTATCACGAGAACAGCATGTGGGAAACCACCCCCACAATCCAGTCACTTCCCACCAGGTCTCTCCCTAAACTGTCATCTCCCTGGGTATTACAATTTAACATGAGATTTGGGTAGGTACACTAAGCCTAACCATATCACACATATAGAAAAGCAAATGGTTACAAATGTGGAAAAGTGGTGTGAAGATTATAAACTAGAAGGTAAGGTAGAGAGTAACTGGAAAAACTCTTTGAGATAAGTTCTCAGAGGACAGTTCTCAGGGGATGACACATGTGAATTTAGATCTAAAGGACAAGACTTACAGGATGAAAAGAACTGGAAGAGAATTCTGGGCAGAGGAAACAGCGAGTTCTAAGGCTAGGAGGGATTTGATGAGCTTGAAGAACAAAAGGGAGGCTCATGTAGCTGCAGCATGGCAAATAGGATAGGGAGCTGTCTTAGCTTGGGCTGCTGTAATCAAATACCATAAACCAGGTTGCTTACAAATAAGAATTACATCTTTTCACTCTTCTGGAGGCTGGATGTCTGAGATCATGGTTAGGTTCTGTTGAGGGCTGTCTTCTGGGTTGCAGACTTCCAATTTCTCACTGTGTCCTCATGTGGCCTTTTGTTGATATGTGTCTGTGGAGAAAGAAAAGGGAGATCTCCCTCTCTTCTGCTTTATATAAAGGAACCAATTTTATGGGATCAGGGCCCCACCCTTATGAACCTCATTTAGCCTTAATTATCTCCTAAAAACCCTCACTCCATATATAGTCACACTGGGGCTGAAGATTTCAATATATGAATTTTATAGGAGGGGTATATGAAAAGATAAGGTTAGAAAAAAGAGTGGGATGTATCATGCAGCACCTGATAAGGAATTTGGATTTTATTTAGAGGTAAAAGATAAAAATATGTATAAAAATAGAAAAATCTCAAGTGTTAACCTAGCTTTCTTTCAGCTCATAGAAAATATATTCATTCAGTGTCCACTTATGAAGCTCCCATGCAAGAGAGACACTGTGCTCTACTCTAAGATTATAAGGATAAATCAATCATACACTTTAGCACAGAGGAGCTCACAATTGAGGAAGCATGGAATTGAAAAATATACTTACAAGGGAAGTCAATATTTTTGACGAAGCGTGTTGGAGCAACTTTGACTCCCGCCTCACAGCATACACAATAAATGAATTGGAGATAATCATAGACCTAACTGTAAAATCTAAAACTATAAAGCTTATAGAAGTAACCACAGGGGAATATCGTCATGGCCTGAGGGTGGGCACAGAGATTTTAGAAAGGACAAACATGTTTAATATAATGCATTAATTGTTAATTAAATATAATATAATACATTAAGTTAGTACAAATTAATTTTGTTTTTTTGCCATTGAAAGTAATGACAAAAACAGCAATTAATTTTGCACCAATCTAATACAATACAGTACAATGTGCATTACAATTATGATACAATATAATGCAATACAATCCACAAAAACAAGTAAATGAATACTTCACAAACCATATATAGGAATGGTCCATAAGCACATGAGAAGATAGTCAACTCATTAGTCATCAGAGAAATATGATTTAAAACCAAAAAGGAGGTACCACCATGCACCCACTAGAATTGTTAAAATAAAAATGACTGGCTTATATGAGGTATCTAAATAGCTTTGAAAAACAGTTCGGTCGATCCTAATAAAGTTAAACATATACTTATTCTATAGTCCATCAATTTCACTCCTAGGTTTTTACCCAACATTGAAAACAAGAGTCCACTAAAAACTTGTGCACACATGCCCACAGTAGCTTTATTCACAGTGGCCAATAACAGGAAGCAATCAAATCGCCATCAACTGAAGCGTATACACCAAGTTGTATTATATTCACTTGATGGAAAAATAGTAATAAAAATCCTGATACATTCAACATCATAGATGAATAACAAAAATATGCTGAACAGATGAAAATAGGCATAAAAGATACAGATGGTATCCTTGTATTTATAAGATGCTCAAGTATAATCAAAACTAATCTATAAGGATAAAAACTGAAAAAAAAATTTTAGAGAGTGATGAGGGTTAGGAAGTATTGATTGGAAAGAGATCTTTCAGGGGTAAAGGAAATCTATTGATTTAGTGTTGGTTATACAGATATGCCATTTGTTAGAATTCTTAAAACTCTACATGTAAGCTCTGTACATTTTACTATTTTTAAGATATACAAATAAAAAATACATTTACTAGTGAAATATGATGAGGAGCATAAAGGGAGAAATGCGAAAAACAAAAGGAGTAATTGTGCCTTATGGTCCGACTGAAATATAAAGGGATCAAAATTGAAGTCTGTAATTTAATCTGACTCACTTGGGGCCCCATGTTGGGCCCAGACACAGAGTATTGAACTCAAATGGCAATAGTATTTCACTCTACCAGGAGCATAGACCTAGCTCAATGACTGGATATGTCGTACTTTTTCAGTCCAAACAATTACCCAATAACTCAGAAAATTCTGACCTTAAGACTGAAATTTGTGATGAGGCATGACTCCCCCCATTGGTAGAACACATTGCCTTCATTAGGCCTAAAGTTTGAAATCTGCTAGAAGGGTGAAGAATCTTTAATTCTGGAGCTCATTTCTGTTGTTTTCTGTTGCAGCCTGAGAATGCTAAACTTTAGACCACAGGGCAAGCCTCATCTGTTTAGCCTCATTATTAAGGGAAGGGCGGTTCCGCTTTATAGTCTCTCTGGGAAGGGTGGAGATGCAATTTTTTTTTATGCTTTGACTTGTTAATTGTAAATACAGGTCAGTGGCTGAGTACTAGTTATAAATTCAAAAGCAAATGAAACAAATTACAATGAATAAATCCAAGACAGCAGATTAAACAGTTTGTAGCTTTTTTAGGGGGATGCAGGGAAATAAAGAAAGATGAAGCCTACACAGACCTGTATCAATATTACAATAAGCACTATCTTCTTGATATCCATTTTCATTTCTTTTTAAGGCTCCTTTTTATCTCTGTGTGTTTTGGGCATGCTTCCCCTTCACTTTGTCTCCTGAAATGCTCATACCTGCTGCATTTCTGCTGTTAAGAGCTCAGTTTACTGAGCCCAAATACTAACATGATACTGCCATGATATCACTGAACTTATATAATAAATCATGGTATATATACAATTATTATTCCTTAATTACAGATGAAGAAACAAAGGCACAGAAAAGGTAAGTTGCTTGTTCAAAATTACACAGCAGTCAAGGTTTGAATTTGATAATCTAATAGAGATGGGAGGCTTAACTATCAAGTTATGCTAATTGTCATCTCCCTGATCCTGCTGTTTTCTTTCTTTTCATTAAGCACCAACTTTGTAAGGCTTTATATCTGGTATTTAGTGTAAGCCTTGCAATGACTTTGAGAGGTAGCACTTTAAATCTCTATTTTACAGATTTAAAAACATCCAAAGCACTAAAGTTGAAAATGTTGGTTAACTTGCCCTGAACTGCGCAGCTAGAAAGTGGTAATGATGCCTATATTCGAACCCTTATCTACCACCACAGCTATGAGTCTTTCTATCTAAAAGACAATCTGCATAGAATTTCTTCCAGGGCTGTTTGTGTTGAAATAAAATTTCAGGCATCTGAGGAAGTTATTTGGAAAAATGGTTTGGGGTGAAGACGCATCAAGTGACACTACAAAGAGGCCACTGTTCCTCTTCTTGTGAGGCTGGTGCTGGGCATATGGAGTCTAAGCAATGAGGAATTGGGCCAACCACTACCTCTGCTTTCTCCTATGCACATTGCCCAGTCATCACTGTCTGCTTGACATATGGTGATGGCTATCTAAACTAAGCGTTTTACATCTAATTGCCTGGCTAATTTATAACATCGCTGCATCACCACTAAATTCATTTTGAAATCCTCTAAATTTGGTTCTTCTTCAATTTGACCTAGACAGTTCGAATAAGGTGGCTCATTGACTACAATACCATTAGTCTTAAGAAATTGCTGCAGGGAAGGAGTTTTTAAATGTATTTTTGGAATCCATTCCAGAATATGATTTACCTAATTAGGTTTTACAAAAATACTTTGAGAAAATAAATGTACAAGAAGAGAACCCAGAAGTGAGTTGGAAGTCAAGAGAGAGCCAGGTAGTGCAGATATCATTGAAACAGTGTGGAATTCACACATACTTTGTATATATATTTCAAAATCTTGAGATTGCATTACTCCTTTTCTAGTCAATTGTAACTTTTGGGGCCTCCTTTTTCTTATTTTTAAAAATCAAGACAATAAGCCTGTTTATTTCTTAGTATTTTCCTGCAAGATATTTTTTCCTTTCTATACTCTAATATACTGTGCCTACATACTTTGAGATTTTGAAATATATAGAACTGTGGTTTCACCATTTCATTCATTCATCTGATATTCATTTCATAAATATTTATTGAGAACCTACTAAGTGACAGACACTACGCTGGTTTGGGGAATGAAGAAGACACATTCCCTGCCGTCAAAGAGATCTGTACATAGAATTGAATAACACTGTAAAGATATCTTACAAAAATCTCATGGTGACAAACTTCCTGGAGATGACAGATCACAACTGCTTTTGCTTTTATTACAAAATATACAAAAGTTGACTTTACTTCACAAGCCAACAAGTACAAGTCTCCTCTCCAGCAGTGCTCTTACCTTTTGTGTGACTCCCTTGGAACCAAGAAGGTTTTTAATTTTCTTTTTTTCTTCTTCTGCCTTTTTTTTTTTTGGGTACATAGATGAATAATACAGGAGACAACCCATAGCCAGTTTGTATTCCCTGCTGTCCTTCCAAAGCTTCATAGCCCAAAATAAAGGTGCTGCGGAGGTGGAGAACCCAATTTCCATTCTAAGTTTCACACAGTGGGTTTCAGTCAATTAAAATTTCTGTTCCTAAGATACAGTTGCTTATGGAGGCAAGTTGCACCCACATTTTTGGAAACAATGATCTTGGTCTAGAGGAAATTTTCTTCCCCTAATACCAGTTGAGACCTCAGGGATTCTGTTCAGTTGCTGAAGGAATGTCATAAAGCTGGCTTTATCTCCTTTCCCAGGCATCAACTTCTCCCTGTTACCTGGGTTTTGACTGTAAGCAACACAACTAACATCTTGGGTGAGGTGGGGGCGGGGGAGTGGACAACATGTTTCTTGTTCTTTTTATCCTTACTAATACATTGGAACTAGGCCATCTGGCTGCCTTTTGGGTAAATCCATTTTATAACAAGATTTTTTTTTTTGGTGATTCAGTAATTAAACCCCTTTGGATAGGGTTCAAGATGGACCTGCCTTATGCTGAATTTTGCTTTGGAGCAACTTGTTAGTCACAGGTGCCAGTGAATGTATAAAGGAGAGTGAAAAATCTCTAATTACTTTTTGAAAATTGGTCATTTCTCAGAGTTTCCTTTGACCTTAGGTCCACTGTTCTTCAGAGGTGAGTAAGGCGAAAATGTGCTCAGAATTGCCATCTGGTCTAGCATTGGTAAGATTATTACCTGCTATCTTTACCTAAAATCAAACCTCCTAAGGTTGAAATGTTGACAGTAAGAATCCTTATGTTGTTACTCACGACCAAAGTCTACTCAAACACCTCCATAGATTCATTCATTCATTTATTCAGTAAATATCTACTACATGCTAAGTTGAGGGTTCAGAAATCACGAGAGAAGCTTGTGAGTTCAGCATCATCATAACATGATTCATTAGAGACAATATTTCTTACTGTCATTGTTACGTTGGGGCTTCAAACACTAAACGTGGCTTGTTTTATCATTATCTTTGGGATATTTTTCTAAGAATAATTCACCTATTTTGAGCAACTTACCTTTCTACCCCTTAACTCGAAAAAGCATAAATCAATACAAAAATATGGTTAAAAATCAAGTAATCAGTTGTGTTGTTCTTGCAATGTTATGGGAAAAATTTTAGCTTCCAGCCTAGTGGTGCTTCCAACTTATTTTGCCATGAATCATGGAAAGTTAATAGTCAGTTTGGGAGTTTTTGTCTGGTCACGAATTCATATGAAACTCTCTCTGTAAAAACATCATCGATTTGGACTCTCTTAAAAAATATTTTTAAAAGAATTTATATTTTTAGGGCATTTTAAGTTCACTACAAAATGAAGAGAAAAGTAAAGAGATTTCTCATATATTTCCTGTCCCAAAACAAGCATGGCCTTCCCCTCTGTCAACAGCCTCACTAGAGTGGTACATATGTTACAAGTGATGAACCTACATTGACACACGAGGTCTATAATTTACACCAGGGTTCACTCTTGGTGTTGTACATTCTGTGGGTCTTAACAAATGTATTGTGATATGTATCCATCACTATAGTATCACGGAGTATTTTGGCCCTGCCGGAAAATCCACTATGCTCTGCCTATTTACTCCCCTAACCCCTGGAAACCACTGATATTGCTAGTGTTTCCACAGTTTTGTCTTTTTCAGAATGTCATATAGTTGGAATTATATAATATATAATATTGTATATTGGAATATATAACATCAGAATTATATAATATGTAACCTTCAGACTGACTTTTTTCATTAGTAATGTGCATTTTTCTCCATGGCTTTTCATGGCTTGATAACTCATTTCATTTTATCACTCAACAATATTCTGTTGTCTGAATATACCGAAGTTTGTTTTTCCGTTCACCTTCTGAAGGATATCTTGGTTGCTTCTAAGTTTTGGCCATTATGAATAAAGCTGCTATAGGCATCCTTGTGCAGGTTTCTGCGTGGACATAAATTTTCAACTGTTTTAGGTAAATACAAAGGAGCACAGTAGCTGGAGTATTTGGTAAGAGTATGTTTAGTCTTGTAAGAAGCGGCCAAACTATCTTCCAAAGTGGCTGAACCATTTTGCCTTCCCACCAACAATAAATGAGAGTCCTTGTTGCTCCACATCCTCACCAGCGTTTGGTGGTGGTGTTCTGGATTCTGTCCACTCGAATAAGTATATAGTGGTGTCTCACTGCTGTTCTCTTTTGCAATTCTCTGGTAACACATAATGTGGATCACCTTTACATATGTTATTTGCTCTCTTCTTTGATGAGGTGTCTTCTAAGACCACAGGCCCATTTTGAATCAAATTGTTTTCTTATTGTTGAGTTTTAAGATTTCTTTGTATATTTCAGACAACAGTTTTTTGTTAGCTGTGTCTTTTACAAATATTTTCTTTCCATGGCTTATATTCTCATTCTTTTACATTGTCTTTCACAAAGTAGATTTTTAAAAAGTTAATAAAGTTCAGCTTATCAATTATTTCTTTCATAGATGTAGCCATGCTGTTTCATCTATAAAGTCATTGTCATGTTCAAAGTTGTCTAGGTTTTCTCCTGTTATCTTCTAAGAATTTTATAATTTTGTATTTTACATTTAAGTCTATGTCCAGTTTGAGTTAATTTTTTGTGAAGGATATAAAGTCTATGTTTATATTCACTTTTTGTATGTGGGTATCTAGTTGTGCCAGCACTGTTTGTTCAAAACACTATCTTTACTTTATTATATTAACTTTGCTCCTTTGTCAAAGATCAGTTAATTGTATTTATGTGAGTCAGTTTCTAGTCTCTGTATTTTATATCTTTGATCTATTTGTCTATTCATTCATCAATATCACACTATTGATTACTGTAGCTTTACATTAATTAATAAAGTCTGGTAGTGTCAGTCCTTCAACTTTGTTTTTCTCCTTCAATATTGATTGACTATTCTGAATCTTTTACCTCTTCATATAAACTTTGGAATCAGTTTGTTGATATCTGCAAACAACTTGCTAGAATTTTGATTGGGATCGCATTGAAGCTATAGATCAAGTTGGGAGACTTTCTAGTTCTTTTGGTGTCTTCATTTTTTCCCCTTCCATTCACTTTCTAATTGGTCAGATGAACCATCTCTCAACATACCTGTGTTTTCCTAGCCATGATCTAGTTACAATGTCATTTATATCAACAGCACTGAGGGCTTGTTTGACAGAAAAAGCAACCCCCTATGTCAGTTAATTGGGTAACAATTCACTTTTATATCAAGCTAAATTGTTTGAATCTTTTAAATTGATAATGAGCTTGGAACTCTTCTCAGGCACAAGAATAGCTTGCTTTGGGAGGAGTAAGCTATTTGCATTCTGGCATTGTCCTTGCTTGGGCATAGATATGCTTTCTTTTTTGAGCTTGTATGAATGGTTACTGCAGGCTAGCCTCTTTTAGTGGAGATGAAATGTTCTCACATTCCTGGGAATTCACCAGATGGTACCAGACATCAGATATAAGTGCTGACTTTCACCTCTTTAGTGGATGCTGTGTTGACTGACATAAACCACATCTCCATGATGAAATAGTTGACATTTGACTCTGCAAAGACTAATTGACTCTGCAAAGACTAACAGGATAACTTAATGAATTTGGGGCATAAGACCCATTGTTTGAGTTACATTTGGGATCACACTTGGGAAGATGTTTTTTCCTGTTCTCACTGAAGTTTTAAAAGCTGCTTATATGATTATAATTTATTTCAAAATTTCTTGCAAGCAATCTTTGTTGTGAGATTTTTAAGATGTCTTTGGATATACCTTTAAAATATTTTATCTCATTTCACACTGTCTTAAATTTGACTTTATAGTATATAATGTTTTCTCCAAAATTATACCATTGTGTACTTTTGAGAAGCAGATGGATGGAGTGAAGATTATGGATTATCAGAAGAATTCTTGTTGAATAGAATTTTGGAGACTCTTAGTCTGTTGGCAGAAAAAAAAAAGCTTTCTGCCACTTATTAGCAGAAACCGAGTAAAAAGACAAATAATTCTTTTAAATAATTCTTTTATTTTCCTCCTGTGTTAAACTTTTTGTAGTGGTAAATTGAGTTAGTTTTGTATAAATGTATTAGTCAGCTTAGGTTGGCATAACAAAGTATTCTAGACTTGGTGGCTTCAACCACAAAATTTTATTTCTTGTAGTTTGAGGCTGGACGTCTGAGATTAGGGAACTAGCATGATTAGTTTCCGGTGAGGCCTCTCTTCCTGGCTTTAGGATGACTGCCTTTTAGATGCTGATTGTATCCTCATATGGTGAGAGAGAGCGAGCTCTGGTCTAGCTTTCTCTTCTTATAAGGACACTAATCCCATCACAGGTCCCCACCCTCATGGCCTCATCTAAATCTAATTACCTCCCAAAGGGTCCCCCTCCAAATGCCATTACATTTGGTTTAGGACTTTGATACATAAATTTTTTCAATCCATAACAATATGTGCAATCTATAATAATAAATGAGAGCTTCTCTTATTCTGAATATGAATGTGCAATATTTGAGTAGGTTTCCTCATTGTTGGAAGAGTATAATCACCAGACATGCATTTGTTCAATGTTATATCAAATCTCCTCTTTGAGGTTTATTTAGGCTTTTTCTTAGTAACTGGCCATTTTATACTTTCCATTGGGATGACATGGCTAAAGCAGGAAGTTTTTGTTCTTCACCTCAATCATAGATCCCTATCAAATTTCTCTTTTACTGTTTTTCTTTTAAACAAAATGTAAAATATTATCTTTCACAAATGGGCTAAGAAAGATAGAAACTATTGCCTATCCTTTCAGTAAAAAAGAACAGAAAAAATGTAGTATTGAGATTCTGCATAATAGTATCTAGTTTAAAAGTATTTCAGAAACACAAAGGTTAGGAGAGAAAAAATGTCACAACAAGCAGGCAGGTGGTCGTACAAGAAAAAGAACTTTATAATCGATGGTATGTGTTTCTGAACACTTGAGTTACTGCATAAACACATCCTTAATATGGCCATAACAAACAGCAGGGTATGACTTAATGATCAAATAATAAATAACGACAAAAAAATTAAGCTACAGGTGTTACATGGTGAAGCCCTGAACCATGGAGCAGAGTTTAGCCAAGTAATTTTAGCCCTTCTGCAGGATTTTTAAATCTCTCAAATGAATTCAAACCTTTCTATGAAAAAGAAATGTTATTTTTAAAAAATATATTATTCATTTGTATTTTACCTGTTATATTAGACATTATTTCTAGTTGGTTAATAATTGTCCATTTAATTATTTTTAACAAACCTTCACCAAGTGCCTACTCTGTGTAAAACCTCATGCTAGGCACCAAGGATGCAAAGAGGTCTCACAGCATAGTCTAGAAGTGGAGATGGAGAGTAATTTTGCAATTGCAGTATGGGATGACAAGCTGTTTCGGAAGAAAAAAGAGATGGTTTGTAAGAAGGGCCACCTAAACCCATCTGGAAGACTCTCAGAGGGAGCCAATATTGAGGCCACATGAGACTAATTTGAAAAATAGAGTGGGTAGAAGAGTCCTTCTAGGGAGAGGAAGAAGCACGTGCAAAAGTGTGAGAGGCTTGGCTCAACCAGTACTTTTTAGTTGAGTATAACTGGTATATAACAAGTGCAAAAACTGGGCAGACAGATAATTATTATGAAGAACCTTACCTGAAGTCACTGTGAATGAAGCCATTGTAGGGTTTAGAAAAATCAAAGTGGTAGCAGTGTGGCAAGCAGGTTAAAGGAGATTACAAGTACAGATAAGAAGAGCAGTTAAAAGTTTTTCATGGTAAACAAAGTAAGAACTAATAAATTTCTGAAGGTAATCAGAGTGGACATTCTGTAAGTGTCAGTAATTTAAGAAATATTTTAACAGTAGAATTAATTGAGATTGATGAAAAATTTGATAAAAGGTAGGAGAGTAAAGGAAGGTATAGGTCAAAGATGACATTTAGGTCCCCGATTTCAATGATGCATATGGGTGCTGCCATCCACCTAGATAGCATAGTGTGGAAAGAGAAAAAGATCGGGAGGAAAACTAATGGGTTCAGTTTGAGATGCATTCCATTTACAGTGTCTTCTTAGGCATTCAAGTGGAAATTCTCACAGGTAGTTTTATTTAAAGGTCTAGAGATGAGGAGAAAAACCTTGGCTAGATATGCATATTTAGGAATTATTGCATACTTAGTAGCAATTGACACCATTAGCATTATTATATTATTCAGGAAGATTGGCCAAAGGATAAACCTGTAGCAACATTATCGGTTTTTTGTTTGTTTGTTTGTTTGTTTTTTTGAGACAGAATTTTGCTCTTGTTGCCCAGGCTGGAGTGCAATAGCGTGATCTCGGCTCACTGCAACCTTTGGCTCCCAGGTTCAAGCAATTCTTCTGCCTCAGCCACCCTAGTAGCTGGGACTACAGTCATGTGCCACAATGCCCAGCTAATTTTTTGTATTTTTAGTAGAGACAGGGTTTCACCATGTTAGCCAGGATGGTCTCAATCTCCTGACCTCATGATCTGCCCACCTTGGCCTCCCCAAGTGCTGGGATTACACATGTGAGCCACCGCGTCCGGCCTAATTGTGCTTCTTATCTCTCTACATGAAAAACAACAGAGTGGGGCCACTCTTCATCTCTCTACCAGATATTAACAAGTGAATCAGGATTTTTGTGAGCCTGGCTCTTTCCATTTGATGGGAAGGACACCAAAGCTCAGTCTCAAGCCTAAGCCAGCTTCTAGGACAAAATTTACTGGAATTTTCAGTGACACAGATCTGCACAGTTCTACATTTTATTCCCACCTCTTCCATTTTAGGTGGCAGTGATTGTGGTATTGGCCAGATTGAGATTATGGTAGGCAGATGCAGCAGGAGGAGGCATACGATTTGAAGAATAGTCAAACGGACGATTCAGTGCTGGATTATTGTCCACATAAGAAATGGGAGCAAGAAGAAACTGATGAATGGGTAAGAATAGAAAGGTGAGTAAATTTCTAAGTCTCACTGAAGTTAGGAAAGCAGGATGTTAACAGTAGCAATGAGATAGCTAGAAGTACAGGAATCTGTATTCAAATAGTGGATAAGACTTTAAGATTTCAAAGTTTTGTTAGCTATGGATGTGATCTCTGTCAGCAAACCCATTTATCTTACCTCCATCTGATATTTTATTCTTTCCATGGTCTTGCTGTGGGATCCTGTCTTAGTCTCCTCTTGCCTTTCTTGACTACGTGGTTTGACTCTAAGTTCTCTATTAGCCCTGGAAACATCTTTGTTGGGGACAAGTAGCTCACTTCTCCAAGACTTGCTCTAATACCGTTAGAATGTGCATGACTCATGGGGAAGTCAGGAAAATCACTCCCAAACCTTTTACCACGAATTCTCTCCCAGCCTGCAATTTCCTCCTGCTGTGATCTTTTTGCTTTCTCACTTTAAAAATCCAGACTTCCAAACAGCTCTTGCCCACCTAAATAACTTTCCATGCAAATCGTCAAAATCCACTTCGATTTTGCCAAATGGAGCAAGAAACTTGGATTCGTTCACTGTGGGAAATTGCCTTGATGCCACTAGTTCTCTAATTTTTCCTCCCATCCGTCAGTGAACTTTTTAGCTTACTCAAAGCATTGCTCCAATGCATAGGATTTATGGTTATGAGGATTTCCAAATAATATAAATATTCCACATGAATATTTTAAATTAAGACATGAGACATTTTTCCTAACTGAGCATAGTCATGAACGTCTCACATCTACTCATCTGCATCAGTTTGTAGCACTGAATACAGTAGCTCTCCTAAAAGCCCAGGCAGTGCACAGGTCTTGACATGATGAGGTGACAATGTTGCTATGGTGATTTTGCAGCTGTCCAAATAGTCACTGGTTGATTTTACCCAGCAAGAGTTTTTGCAAAAATTACTTCGATGAGAGTGAAATCAAACTCCTATTTTTTCCTCCCCTGAAAGCTGCAGTTAAGATGGATTAGTAAATACTTTTAAATTAATTAACCCTGAAGAGAAAGTGGGAGAAAAGTGAGGAAGGTTGTTGGCAGAAGTCATTTCGGGAATCCTTCTGAAGGGAGTACTGACATTACTTGCAAAGACAAAAGACTAGAAGACAATAAAGTTAAACTTGGCTTGTCTGTCACATGATAGATGCTGAGAGTACAGGTTCAGGGAAATTTAATCCTGTCATATCTATATTGAATTATGTGGTGGTGGCTTTGTTTGGTTCTAGTCAGCTTTAATCAAATAAGGAAGAGCTTGATAAAGTAAGCGTATAATGCCCAGATCAACCTGAAAACTTGAAAAAGTGTTGGTGCTGTGTTGTTGTTCTAAAGACCACTGTGATATTAAGCAAAACCAGAAGGAAAATTTTACCTATTTTTCTTTCTGCCACTTGGATTGTTTATTCAGGGTCCTCATAGTCATAAATATTAAATAATCAGTGAAAAAAAATAGAATCCAAGCCAGGCCTCTGTGATCATACCTGCAACTGCTATGCTTATTTAGACATAAATGCAGTCTAGCATTACACGTCCTTTAAAAAAAAAATGTTTTCCCAATGATTAGAAGATAAGCTCAAATAAATGAATACACATACATATGCCTAAATTGATGAGTAGGTAAATATTTCAGTATGTAGTTACTAGATTTCTATGTATGAATAAACATATGGGAGAAATTTAAAACACAAAATTAGTCTCAATGAAAGTGTAATATCCCTAGGTATTATTTTAGTTTTTTAAAATGTCTAATGAAGGAAGAAAAAGATGAATGAATGAATGCACTTATTCCTCTTAGAGTACTGGGACATGGTTTTGCTTGAAAACCATACACCTCTAGCTATCTCATTTCTACTTTTAATATCCTTCTTTCCTAACGTCAGTGAGACTTAGAATTTACTCACCTTTTTATTCTTACCTATTCATCATTTCTTCTTATTCCCATTTCTCATATTTTACTATATGTATATTTTACATCTATCTTAAACTTACATGTATAAGACATAAAGTATATTTTATGTCTTACATGTATAATAATCTAAGTGAAACAAAAAGTAACAAAATATTTTTTTCTTCAAATTTTTGAGAAAGATGGATTTTCCAGAAAGATGTGTTCAGTTTTTATCCAGTCGTTTTGTGTACCACCTGGCACACTGGAGTGTTACCCCAATTCAGTGAGTTGTAACTCTAGGTGAACAGTGGAAATACTAGGGTTCCTTTTAAAAATGCTAATGCCTAGTCCTCACTGAAGACAAATTAATCTGAATCTCTGTGGGTAGCATTAATACTTTTATAATCTTCTCAGATGATTCTAATGTGCATCCAGGAATGAAAACCACTTCTGTAGCTGGGTACTTACTTTAGTTTGAGAAACATAGATGAGGTTAAATTAGGCACTAGCTATTATTGTACTTGTCTTCACATCTTATCTCTTTTTGAAATGTCCAAATTATTTCACTGGGACCTTAGAACAGTTGTTAGCACAATGGCAATCTGATTGCAGAGAAATGTAAACTTGGTCCACCCTGAAAGACAAACATGGTGTGTAGCCACATAAGATCCTGAATCAGTAGCTTACAAGCTATTGATTCTAAATTTGAGAAACAAAACTCCTATTTCTTAATATCTTGGACATTATTTTTCCCCCATGGTAACTTCTAACCAAGTTTTCATTTTAAAATAGAAATTGTTGATTTAAGGAAGTATTTAATAATTATAATTTTATCAGTTTGAATTCTAAAACCCTACCAAATTCTTCTACAATATTTTCAGTATTTGCTGAAAGATGACATCCCTCTTGCCTTAATCATGTGCCAGATTACTCGTAAACCTGGACCATATGCCACTGCAATTTGCTGATGGGCCCAAGCTGTTTTGGTAGATAAAAAATCCAAGGGGATTAGAATGGCTCAATCCTCACTGTGAACAGAGCAACTGCATAGGACAGCTGTATGCTCTCTTTTCTCTCCTTGTCCATACAGCACCTCTATTCTCTCAATTTAGGTCATTGATAACCCAGACCTGCCCACCAAAAATGTATTTTGCTCTAAATAAGGCCTTTCTTTAGAAACTTAGGCAGAAACCAAATATCAGAGACACACACAGCACGCAAGAAATGAAATAGATATTTTTGTTTGTGAGAGTTGTAAATGTTTTCCCCAGTTTTGGCTTCAGGATGGTCCTGGGGTGAAAAACACTTTTAAATTGATGAGTGACATAAAGAGTCTTTCTCCCTTACTTGGCTCCTGTTTTCTACTCAGCGTAATTAGTAGTGTTATTCTGTCTCACCAGTGTTTACATGAATACAAAGTTTTTTTGTTGTTGTTTATAATAAAATGAATCCCTGTGACATTTGACTTGAAATCAGAGTCAGATGGTTGATTAAATTATTAAAATTTAAAATAACCTTTGGAAAAATGTAATTTTCGGGAAGACATTTTCCTATACTCTTACTTTTTCTTTCTAGTACAAGGAGACTTATCCCAAATAAGGAAGTCATTGTGATTTATTTCTTGTGTCTCGAGATCCATTTTCCTGATAGCAACCATTCATTTTAAATGTCTGACATGGTTTCTTTAAAAATAAAGCAATAAAACATATTGCTTTGAAGTATTCTAGTTATTCATACTGCTAAGAGTGCTTTATAAAAATATCAAACAGTGGGGAAATGCTAAGTATTCAGAATTCTAGATTACTATTGAATAATTTGCACTTTGCACAGTTATGTGTAGGTCTTGGAGGCTAGAATAATTGAAGTTTAGAGTTGGAACCATTGTAAAAGTTCATCAAACCACATTTGAATCATCTCTGTGTTATCCTCCTGCTCAGTTCAAGAATACTCTCTAAATTTTCCTGAAAAATCTTATTGGAAACTTCTAGTGATGCAGAATGCAAGAGAGGCATTCTTATTGTTGAGTTTAAGCCTCCCTTTCTATAACTTTAATTCAATAGTTCTGCCTTTGAGAGCTCAGCACAATGATATTAATTTTGTTTTACTTCATCATAACCCCTCAAAGACTTCTTTGAGAGGCACACATCTAGACTCAGAAATTTAGCAGCTGCGATGGCCAGTTTTATAAATACACTTGCCACTCACTACATACAGGGAAAATGTTATCACACAAACTGGCCAATATCCATGGATGTGTCCCCAATTGTTCAGTCAGTCATTAATGACAAAGTATCTCCAGCAATCAAAAATACATTGTGTTCTCTTGTGAATCCTCCTTATTCTCTTTTTGTTGAACATAAAGTGTGGCTTATTTAAAAGATGTGGCATCGCATCATTAAAAGGGACTCATATCTTTCCACATTCCCCGTGGTGGAGAGTTCTTTCTTAATCACATATTAATTATTATATTGTCTCTTAGTCAAGTTTCTTTTTGTTGAAGTTGACACAAACATAATTAATAAAGGGATTATTATTATTTTGTATTAACAGGACTCTAGTACAAGACTGACAGGATTTAAGCAATGTAAGCAAGATTTCTCTGGGTCTCTTATCTCTGTTGGTCTCATTACTCCCACTCCAGGTAATGTTTCTTCATGCTGTGAATGATATGATCATAAATAGCCTCCTTGAGTTCATATCATTCCCATTTCAGTGACCTTATGGGAATGGAAAAGTTTCTGTAAGCCCTTGCATAAAAAAATCACACATATATATATACCATGGCCATAGGATGTGATACCATGATTGATGAAGTCAGAATCACATGCCCAAGTTTGTACCCAGGTCCCAGTAACTGGCTTCTTCTCTGGTCTCTCCAGCCCTTTTGTTCTCTTCTGCCCCCATCTAAATGCTGTAATGCTGCCTTGGCTTCTTTTACATTCCAGCAGTTCACTTTTCTTTATCTTTTTCTTGTATTATGATTCTTACCAAAAAATGAGTAATTGTGTCTTAACTTTTCTAAAACTTAGTTCAACAACTATAAAGTGAGATAACAATACTGATACCAAGGAATTACTATAAGAATTAACTAAGTACTGTTTCCTAGTAGATTGTTGAACAAATATAAGTTCTCTCTTTTCATTAGAAAAACCTTATTAAAAAGTTTTAAAGGAGGTAAACATATTGATATGGAAAGTGAGATTGATTAAATTGTGTACATAATTAATATTAATGCTGTGAGCTTAAAATTTGAAACTTCCTAGTGTTTTTTGGAATTTTGCAAGTTGGAGAAATCTATTTTTGAAATTATGATGCTTCTACTGTTGATTTCTGTCCCTAAAATGGCCTAAATGTTGAATACATTTATGAGTATATATATTTAAATTCAGGGATCAATTATATTACACCCACAAAAAATTTCTGTAATGTGGAAAGATTTAAGGCAGAGTTATTTATGACTATTAGAAAACAAAACACAATTTATGATGCATGCTCTGAGTTACACAAATTGTTTTTCAGCTACGAATTTAAAAAAGATTCCAAAGGATCTTTGTGTTAAATAAAAGCTTAGCATTTCCAAGCCGTACAGATATATCTATTTAATTTTGATACTTAAATAAAGTACCATTAAAATTGTTCTTAAATGTTAAAACATCTTAAGCAATTCTTATAAACAGAGTAAATAATGTGGGAAGTGTAAAATCACAAATGTTTTTACTCATTAGAGATGGCCTTATATAGCTTCATTACTTATGAGTTATCAGGCAGCTGTAACTTGTAAAAATGATTTTTATATCATATTCCTAAATATTATGTATTTTCTCTTTATTTTTGAAGACATATAAATAGGCAAATGCACTTTTTGAGAGAGATATTTTTGTTTTTGTTGTTATTTACTTGGTTATACCAAGTTGTTAAAATAGGGTTTTAAAATTCATTTGTTAAGACATTCCAACAAAGGCATAACTGAACATGCTACCAAAATTATTTATGTTCTTGCTTCTTCACAGGAAAGGTCACCTTTCTGAGGCATAACAAACTGGCAGATTGGGGTATAGAGAAACATCAATAATTCTGAGCACTCTTAGGGACCCATTTGGCAGTGGGGCAAATATACTTAAGTTGGGTGCTTTTTTCCAGCCATGTCCAGCTGAGTGTAGATGTAATCAGAGTTGAATGTAATCAGGTTAAGGTTTTGGAGCCTAATATGATAACATGAGAGAGGTACAAGAGAACTGAGTTGTACACAAGAGTGCTTTTCATGATAATAGTGGTTTTATATTAGATAGATACATGTTTTTGTTCAAATGAATTCTCTCATCTGATGTTAAAATTTCCATGAGAAGTATCGCATCTTACTCAACTATGAAATCCCAGAATCCTTTTTGTATATTTTCTTTCTTATTATTCAGATATGCTCAATCACCAAGCAGCATCCATATGTCATTCCCGTCTTCATCAATTTCACTGCCACAGAAGGTAAATATAGGACCTGACAATGCATGGAGGGAACACTGCAGGGTAAGATGAAAAAAGCAGTCTAGGGTCACAATATGAGGGTTCTGGAAATCTGGGTTCAAGAATGGAATTTTTAATTAAATCAGGGAGCCCAGGGACTTCTTACATGGTAACAGTCTTCCCAAAGTGAGCATCGCTAGAAAACCAGGAGGAAGGAACATAGCCTTTTATGATCTAACCAAAGAACTCTGGGTTAGAGTAATATTCTTAATTACACAAGGCAGCATTGATTCTCTTTGATATGGTTTGGCTGTGTCCCCACCTGAATCTTACCTTGAATTGTAACAATCCTCATTTGTCAAGGGTGGGGCCAGGTGGAGATAATTGAATCATGGGGGCAGTTTTCCCCCATACTGTTCTCGTGATAGTGAATAAGTCTCGTGAGGTCTGATGGTTTTTTAAATTGGAGTTCCCCTGCATAAGCTTTCTTGCCTGCCACGATGTAAGATGCGCCTTTGATTCTCCACTGCCTTCCACTGTGATTGAGAGGTCTCCCCAGCCATGTGGAACTGTGAGTCCATTAAACCTCTCTCCTTTATAAATGTCTTTATTAGCAGCATGAAAACTAATACACTCTTTCAATAAAATGAATCTTAGTATCACACATGCTTTAGAAGAATTAATTTTCAAATTAAATGATACTGGGGAGAGATTAGAGGTATGGATAAAATGAGAAGGCTTTTGTATTTGTTCAAGAGAGGAGATAATACTAGCTGGAAATAGCATGAAAATGGAGATGAAAAGATATTCTAGAGAAGTAAGAGTCATGACAGCTGAAGGTGAGTATCAGGGAGAGGGAGGAGGTTAAAACTGTCTCTCTGCATGATTGCTATACTTTGCTCATGAATTCCTGGTCAGGAATTTTGAAAGGGCTTAGCTAGACAGTTGCTTGGAGTCTCTCATCCAACTGCAGTCAGATGAGGACTGGGGCTGCAGTCACCCGAAGACAAAATTAGGATAGACATAAAAGATAGTTCAACCACATGCTAGCTGCTGGCTGCTGGCTGCTGCTGGGACCTCAGGATGGTTGCCTTTACAGGTGGACTTTTTCCATGGCAGCATGCTTCCCCAGAGTGAATGCCCCAAGAGAACCAGGAAGAGGTTTCAAAGCCTTTTCTGACCTAGGCTCAGAAGTCATACAGCCTCATTTCCATCATATTTCATTGGTCAAACCAGTTGTAAGCCCTCCTAGATTCAAGGGGAGGGGATTATAGACCACCATATTCTTGGGAGAAGTATCAAAGAACTTTTGGTCATTAAAAAGAAATATACCTCCTATAGTAAAATGGGAATAGCTTACTATACTTGTCCATTTTGCTATCTTTCCCCCAAGTGACTATTAATTAATTAATTATGCCTAATTAATAATTCCACCATGAAAACCTTAAATCTTGGCTCTGTGAATTACTAGGTGTGTGAATTTGGAATAATTTTACGATATATCTATATCTCAATTTTCTTCTCTGGAAAATTGAAATA
Organism: Saimiri boliviensis; assembly: GCF_048565385.1. Taxonomy (NCBI): domain Eukaryota; kingdom Metazoa; phylum Chordata; class Mammalia; order Primates; family Cebidae; genus Saimiri; species Saimiri boliviensis. The sequence continues at coordinate 73,066,531 of NC_133451.1, read as the reverse complement.
TAGTAGTGCCTACCTCATAATATTGTTGTGAGGATTAAATGAAATAGTCTTTATAAAGTCCTTAATTCTTCTTATGGTAAGCCCTCGTATATATGAGCTGCTAGTTTTTGATGAGCATGGTCAAGCAGATTCAAGTAGAGAGGTTCTAATGGAATGTTATCATCATTATTTATTAAGCACTGAGTAAGGATTCCATGCATGCTAAAACATATTAATCTTCCAAATAATCTTTCAAATTATCCTTCAAAATTATTTCAAATTATCCAGTCTTCCAAATAATCCTTCAGGATTGTGTTTTTGTTGTTGATTTACAAATGAGGAAACTGAGCCTCGAAAGCATTACACAACTCCCTCTATATTACATAACTAGTAAACTTACACAGTGGAAACTTGAAAATTATCAAGGAATCCATTAATGGTTTTGCAAAAAGCTTTACTCTAAAGAGGGATCAGCAAACTCCAGCCTATTGCCTGTTTTTATAAATAATTTTTAACAGCACACAGCCACTCCTATTTGTTTACATATATTCTATGGCTGCTTTTACACTTCAACAGCAGTGTTGAATAATTGCAACAGTAACTTTGTGGCCTACAAAGCCTAAAATATTTACTATCTGGCCTTTTATGATAAAAAGTTTGCTAACTTCTGCTCAAAAACATAAAAGAAAGTGTCCTAAGTGGAAGTTTTTGAACTGACCGTGACCTTTGCTGAGTAACTAAACCACATAAGATGTAATGGAAATCTACAATATTTACAGAGGGATATGTATAAAAGGGCCAAATTGCTCAGTGAAATTAGAGAGGAAGTTCTACTCTTCATTCCCTACCTCCAGAGATATTCCCTAAGACAAGACAAAAACATATGAACTGCACCCAGATTTAAACATTAATTTTGGGATGTTTGCCAGACCAGATGGTTAGAAAAGCTAAGTACCATTGATTTATTTCTTACCCTTTAGAAAGCAACATTAGAGACAAGGGACCTTATCAGAACAAATGAGAATAAACAACAGAATGCAGATCAGAGGAGAATTAAGAACAAATGCTATTGGATTTTATTATGCTATAATTAATTTTGTTTGTAGAAAAAGCACTAATTATTAGCAAATTGTAAACTGCATCATCCAAGCTTTAATGTTGTATATTACATTGTGACTATAATTTGCAGTACCCTGAGAATGTTCTCTTGCAAATGCAATTAATCATCTATCAAATATCTTTTCAGTATTTAGTAAATGTTAGAAGCTTAGAAAACAGAAATTAATAACACTTGATCTCTGCAAACATTATTGCCATGCAGTAATGATTTCCACTGTAAAGGTGTGACAGTGTCCTTTACATTGTCTTGGATCAGAGACCCTACTGAGAATATGATCAACTCTGCCATCCCTATTTCCAGGAAAAAAAAATGTGCACTGGCATTTACCAAGAAAATGTTACATACAATTTCAAGAGGATTTAGATTTCCTGCAGGTCATGCATGGAATCCATACAGGCTTAACCTCATTTTTAGAATCTTTGTGGTATAGCATGGGCACAAATGAAAGATTGAGCCAGTGTATATGTATTTAGGGAGTGTGTGTGTGCATGTGTAAGTTGGGAAGGAAGATAAAGCTTCACACATAAGTTAAGTCTTAGCTTCGTCTTCAGGAGATTAAGATGGAAAAATAGTTTCTAGGCGGAAGAAATGGCTTATGCAAAAGTAATGAGATGTGATTTGGCCAGGGAATTCAGCAAATCAAGGCAGTTTGGTGTGAATGACACAACTTTAGAGTGGAAGAATAAAGCTTTGGAAGAAGAGGCTGGAAGGAGGCTAGAGACTGGATCACAGAAGTTTTTGTATGTTACATCAGAGTGATGGTCTTTTTATTTTTATCTTTAGTTTCCTTTTTTTTTTAATTTTACTTTAGGTTCTGGGGTACATGTGCAGATCATGCAGGGTTGTTGCATAGGTGCATATATAACTAGGTGGTTTGCTGACTCCATTCCCCTTCATCTATAGCCAGCATTTCTCTCCACATGATCCCTCCCCACTCCCCACTGTCCCTCCCCTGGACCCCCAACTAACCCCAGTGTGTGATGCTCCTCTGCCTGAGTCCACGTGTTCTCATTATTTAACACCTGCCTATGAGTGAGAACTTGTGATGTTTGGTTTTCTGTTCTTGTGTCAGTTTGCTGAGAATGATGGTTTCTAGATTCATCCAAATCCCTACAAAGGACACAAACTCATCGTTTTTTATAGCTGCATAGTATTCCATGGTGTATATATGCCGCATTTTCTTTGTCCAGTCTATCATTGATGGGCATTTGGGTTGGTGAATCATACAGCCCTAAAGGGGATGCACACTGTAAAACATGCCATTCCCCAGAGAACATTTAAGGTCATATATTTGTTTCAGTCTTGTTGTTTATTGTTTATTTTCTCTTTTCTGTATTTTTTAAGTATATGCTAATAAAAAAAGATCATTATATATGACATATCATAGAATTTGATTTAATTTTGTAGCAATCCTGATAAGTAGATTTTATTTTGCCTATTTTACCAGCAGGAAAACTGAGACCTATAGAGGTAACTAACAGGATCAAGTCCATATAGCTAAAAGTGGCAGAGCTGAGAAGTAAATATACATTTTTTTCTGACTCTAGGTTCTATCATTTTCCCCTGGGCTAAGATACTGAGCCTAACAATTTTTTTTTCCATAAGAATAATTCATCATCTCTGGCTAATGTAGAACACTACCTTAGAGCCAGTCAGATTATTAATTAAAATCATACTTTAAAAATATCCAAAAATTTTGAAGGGAATAGGATTTATTTCTCTGCTAAGTGATCCCTTCCCCCTTACCTACCCTAACTTAGTTTTTTATTTTGGTAAAGAAAAAGTTGGAGATAAGCTTATAGCTGAGGTTTAACTGAGCAAACTGAATAGACTAGAAAGACTAAGACCTAGATTACAATACGATGCTCTGGGAATTTCTTTCCATCACAAATTCTAAGCTACAGATAAAATTGCTGTATAATAGAGAAAATAACTTATTAAGAATTTCAAAAAATGTTTTTAGGTTTCTCTAACAGGAGTGAAAATATGTAATTACGTAACCGCACTGTGAAGAAGGCATTAGCCAAGGAATACCAGAAACTTGACGTAGTTGCAAATATGATCTCCTCCATTGTCAAGTATGGCTTTGAAGTCTCTCTCTTAGTTTTGCTTATTGGCATAACCAATTATTTCTAGATGGCCTTCCTAACATTTGAATTTAATTAGCTCATCAGTTCTTATTGAAAACTACCTACCAATTAAATACCACAAATTTTGTGATGATAGAACACGGAGGAAGGGGCAATACACTAATGAATTTTGGTTGGGATAAGATTTAGAACACTGTCATGAGGAACATCAGGCTGAAGCATGGCATAAGGCCTGATACTTTAATTATCAGGTGAGTGCCACTTAAGGATATTCAAAATCCAATAGAAAAGAAAAAGTTGATGATTGAAGGTGTCAAAAGGGAAGAGGCTTTAGTAGATGAATCTGGCTTGGTTTGTAATTGTGCTCAGGGCCTGCTCTGATTATAATACAATACGATTCATCACTTGGTAAAATAGTTTATAATGAAGCTCATGGAATCACACCAACAAGAAAGAAGGGAAACATCAAAGGCAGCTCCTCATGTGCCATAAATGACAGGAAGAACATCTGGAACAGAACATTCTGGGTGCTGTGTGTCTGTGTGCCCTCTTCTCTGGAGAATATCTTATCCTGTTAACTTAGAGACAGGCAAATCACAGCTCTGTTTATGTGGAAGTTGCTGTGACCTCCCCGGCATGCTTTCCTGTCAGCTGGATCCCAAGCATAGCCCCATTTCACAGCCTTGCATCATCTTCTCGGAACACAGCCATGTGGAGAGGGAACAGCTGGGAAGGGATGACTGAAAAAATCCCCAAGCATTCTACAGAGGGTCCAGAAAGCCTTTTTATACTAAATAACCTTAAGGATCCTGAGGTTACTTTTACCAAACACAATGGTAGTACAAGGAGAAAGGGGGAAAAAAAAATGCAAGTTTGAGTGGTGTGACCACATTGCAAGGCAAAAGACTTTTGTAAACAAGGTTTAAAGTTTTGTATATTTTTTAGCGTTTGGTAATATGATGACACACATGTTTACTAAAGCCTAAGAACAGATGCTCTTGATACAATAGGGCATAGAGTCCTGCAGAAAATACATAAATTCCTATTGTGTTTTAATAATCAAATTCCATATTTTAAGGGTTCTTGCAGTGGTTCAGTGTCACTCTGCACATTGTGACTCATATTTTAAAAATCTCACTTTTTAAAAAAAGACACTTTAGAACTGTTGATATATCCATAATACAAAAGAAAAATATGTTTTAGTTATTTAATTTTATCTTATTCCTCTACATTGAAAGACACGATTACTAATGCATATCTCAAAGATATATGAAACAATTTTTAACCTCTCTTTTGGTTATTTAAATGAATTTCATTGCTGCTTTATAATTGACAAGCTGGGTATTACTGTGAAAATTTTTAATCTCTGTGCTTGAGTCATTGCACCTACAAAATGGAGATGATATCAGAATCTACTTCATACAATTGTTTAAGAATTAAATAGAATAATATATGTAAAATACTTAGCAAAGTGCTTATGACATAGAAAGTCCTTTGTAAGTACTAGCTATAATAATTGTTCTCATCATCGTAATTCATTCAAATGAATATCATTTAAATAATGATAGCTCTCTTTCAGTGGGTCAAGAATACACTAATTTAAAAATAAGTTTTATGTTTATGATAGCATCTAATTTCTGTTATAAATTTCACAGTTTTCACTACTATCTAATTCAAAAACACAAAAAAAGTCAGCATGCTCCAAATTTAGTTAATAAGTGAATTCTAGATAATGGAGAGTTTTTGGAAAACTTATTTCAAACTCTAAAAATTTTCAGGTTTAACTTTCAGGTATGATACTATTTGAATGCGACAAATCTGAAAATCTCAATAATGAAAGTTTGTCAATAATTATATTTGCAATCACATACTTCACCTAATCTTTAAAAGTAGTATGTCAACATAGTTTTGAGGTTTTAAAATTTGTTTGTTCAAAAAAATCTGGAAATGTGTATGCCAATGTGAAAGGCTCAGAAAAATGTACCGAGCAGAGGAAGTTAAAAACAATGTTTGTGAACTCCAAATTCATCTTGTTTGCTATGTTTTAGGCCACCAGATTCTGAAGCTTTTTGAGAAATGCTCAGAGATGATTGGAAAGTATTTTGAAATCAGAAATGAATGTGTCAGTGTCTATTTGCCATAGCAGGGAGACTTCCCTTTGTGTAAAGGGCAGCCAAGCATTGTCTTTGGTTCTTCATGCGTGCATCCCAATGACATAAATGGGAGGGTCAGGTTGAAATCTTTCCAGACTTGGATACATCATGTGTTGAATTCTTTAGATCTAGATATTGTGATAATTTCCAGGCTTAGAATCAGAGGTAATGAAAAGTAAATACCCTCATAAGTTACTTTGCTAAAAGTTTCAAACATAACTTAATTGAGCCAACTCTTGATGTAATAAACAAGGAAAGTTTCCCGTATCTCTATGTAGAAGTATACTGCATCAACACGATTAATATTTCCATGTCCCAGAAATTCTTTCATTTTGGCTTATGGTGACCTTAGATTCCCTAATCATCACTTGTTTACATATTTTTTTCTATTTTAAATTATTTTATTTTTGTGGGTACATAGTAGGTGCATGTATTTACAGAATAATCATGTGTTTTGATACAGGCATGCAATGTGCAAGAAACGTATCATGAAGAATGAAGAAAGGGTAAACACTTGACATGCCCTCAAGTATTTACCCTTTGTCTTATATCAAGTGAAATAATCCAGGCCTAATAGTCATTTGTTTTAGACATCCTCCAAAAGCAGATTCTAAGACAAAATTCTCCCTCTATTGAGGTGGTTTATTTATGAAGCAATCTTGGAAAGCAAGAAGATTGACTAGAAAAGAGGAAAAGCAAATGCAATCATGCATTATTGAGTTCACCACACCAGCGGTGGCCAGTTTTATGGTTCACTGTGAAGAGCTTTATGGTATGAATTTCAGAATTGATCCAAAAGGAGTAGAGAAGATATCTGTCCTTTAGCTTCTGTATCCATTGGTCAAGGAACACCTCACTAATATTTACTTCCTTGCACTTTACCTCTCAGTTATTCTTATTCCCTCCAATCCATCACAGAATCATTTTCAGGATAGTGGCCAAACTCGCAAAGATTTAATAACTGAGGTTAGTTGAATGAAGTAGAAGTATAGTTCTCACTGCTATAGCTAGTCCTAAAGCCATGTTCAATATTTTCTGTCTTGCGTTATCCATTTTGAATTTTCCTTATATTTGTCCAGTAGCTGATCTAGTTGTATGCCTCATGGAGAGATCCCAGAACTAAGAGTTTGAAGCCCTAGTTTCCTTGCCCTTGTTGGACTGTGGTTGTTGAAGTTGCTGATTCTGTTATCACTGAGTGTAGCAGCTCCAAAAGCCATCCCAGTGAGTCTCCTCCTTTCCAGATACATTCTTGCATGATCTCAACCTGTAACAGCAATTCCAATTCCTCATGAAAATCAAGGTTATTAACCCCAATGTAGTTAACTCTTTGTCTCCTGATCCTCCAGCATCATGAGCTCAACATGACCAATGATAGTAATAGTTTCAAGCATAGTAGAACCCTTAAAGTGATACACTGATGGAATGTTTTATTCCATCGTAGGAAATAGGACTTTAAATACAACCTAGTATGGCAGTGACAGGAAGCATATATTCTAAAAGTGAGTCACTGAGAGTGATGGTGGAAATCACTGACCCTACTTCTACCTTTGGTTTCCAAACCTGTATACTTTTTCTCCTGGGGATACAGGACTGGGAGTGGGATATTGGTTCAAAGTACAAACTACATGCTAGGGGACTGCATCCCAACCTCACAAGATGCTATCCCTGAGCTGGTGCCTTTGCAAAGCCGCTTAATGGGCTATTCTATTGTTTCATCAGATTAACTGCTTTTGGGTGATGAGGTGTCTAATAGGTCCAATGGATTCTGTGGATATGTACACATTCTTACATCTACTTTGCTGTTAGTGTCTATTAGTGTGAGGCAATTTTATATGTGATGCCATTATCAATGATTCAGGTAAATAATAGTACTGTTGGAAAAATGTTCTGTAGGTATGAAATGAAAACCCAGATGTCAGCTGAAATTAGACAGTTGATAGTCTCCTCAGGGATGGTGTCACATTGCTGCTAATGTCAAGGCATTCTGCAGTAGCAGTAACTAGATCATTTTTGGCAAGCGAAAGCCCATGCTACTTAGTCCTCTATCCTCATTTAATCCTCTATCTCATTGTCAGGGTAATCCCCTATCCTTGAGTCAACAGCCATTTCATTCATGGCTCATTGTGTCAGCACCACTGTGGATGAGTAAATAAGACAGTCATCTTGTCCAGTTGGATATTGGTGCCTGTTCTATGATGAATGCTCTTCAATGGCATTAATGTGAGACATGGTATTTGCCTATTTGCAAACTCTGTGCCCACTTCCATTATTTTATCTATTTCCTTCTTTTTCACACTTCTATGCCTCTCATCTTTGATAATTATTTCTTCAGGTGCAGGAGTGAATGCATGAATTGGGACAAGAGGCCCAGACTTTTCTACCCCTTCACGTGCTAGCTTTTGAGTGAGCCATCTTTGACACCAGTCCATTTGGGCTTTCAGATGACTGCAGTCCACAACCATATCACAGCCCCATACAGTGAATGGCCTAGCCAAGCCCTAGCCTAACAAACAAGGAACCATGTAAAGTGTTTGCTTCCATAGGTTGGGGGTAATTTGCTGGGCACCAATAAAAACTAGAATCAGTTACTATGTGCCAAGTACTCTGCTCCATCTCCATGCATCATCTGAGTCAGCATCTTTACTCCTGACAACACTGTAAAGTGTTATTTTCATGTTAGAGATGAAGAAAGTGAGCTTCAAAGAGGTTAACATTCTTCCAATGCCATGTAGCTAAGAAAAGAAAGAGTTGAAATTCAAACCCAGTCTAACTGTAACCTGTGAAATAAGATTAAAAGAAACAAATTTATGGAGTAATTCTCACTATTTAAGTAGAAAAAAATGGCACCATGTATGATATTAATTGATTTAGAAATACCCATATTCAATAAGATAATTACAACATTTTCTAGAGCTCAGCATGTGCAGGCTGGAAATGAAAAATTTGGCTGAGAGGGCCCTAGTGAAAAACAAATTTAACTATTACCATATGAATGTTGTTGCCTGAATAGTGCTGATGCCAAATTGCTGAGCAAAAGGTATTGGAAATAATCTGTAACAATTTTTGTAAAGATGTTTTGGCATGAAAATGAGGAGCAATTTTATTTTGAAATACTGAAAAGCATGAGTGAAAACATAATTAGTATCTATAAAAGTGGATAAGTATAGTGCTTTGCTTTAAGTGACCTTTGATGAATTCTAGTTCTTTATTTGTTTACTTTTTCTGTTTGAGACAGTTTCACTCTGTTGCCCAGGCTGGAGTGCAGTGGTTCACAATCTCAGCTCATTTCAACTTCTGTCTCCTGGGTTCAAGAGATTCTTCTGCCTCAGCCTTCTGAGTAGCTAGGATTACAGGCACATACCACCATGCCTGGATAATTTTTGTATTTTTGGTAGAGATGGAGTTTCACCATATTGGCCAAGCCGGTCTTGAACTTCTGACCTCAAGTGATCCACCTGCCTCAGCCTCCCAAAGTGCTGTGATTATGGGCATGAGCCATTGGGCCCAGCTAAATTCTGGTTCTTTAACATGCCATTACCTATTTAACCTAACTCTCAAAAGGAGAAATCAGTTTCTTTGCTTATCATAGTTTATAGGTCTGCTTTACCATGCTTTATAGGTCTATTGTCAAAACAAATATCAAATTACTTCAGAGGTTCTTTCCTACATCCTTCTATAATATTTGGTATTTAGGGAATAGGTTGGCTATTTAGAATAAATTTATTAGGATTTGTTTTGTTTGATCCATGGTTGTCAAATATGAGAGTGCATAGAGTCATCTAGGAATGCATAATAAAAACTGTAAATTCCTGAGTCACATTGCCAGAGATTCTGATGGAAAGGTTATAGTTTGAGGCCGAGAGATCTACTTGCAAGGAAAACTCTTAGAAATTTCTTTTGTATATGACTTGAGTATCACATTTGGACAAATATTGCCCTAGGTATTATGCCAGTAATTTCATTAACTGACATCAGATTATAGAGTGCCATTCATCATAAACTGCCAAATGTGTAGATGTCAGATATTTAAAGGTATATGCTTTCTCAGAAAAAAAAAAACTACTTTAAAAAATATTCAAGATAAATTAAACCCTTAAAGTATACATAAAATGATTGGTATAATATTTGGAATATTGCCTAAAATACAGTTATATTGAGATTTAAAGGTGTGCAACAACCTTAGCACAAAATGTTTTCTTTATAATATGAATAATATTTAAATATAATTACATATAAATACATTGGATTTATTATAAAAATTATGTTGCATATGACGCATGTCATAATTTTATGTTGTATATCACACATATAACATACATGTATACATATATATATATATATATATATATATATTTTTTTTTTTTTTTTTTGCGATGGAGTTTTGCTCTTGTTACCCAGGCTGGAGTGCAATGGCACGATCTTGGCTCACCGCAACCTCCGCCTCCTGGGTTCAGGCAATTCTCCTGCCTCAGCCTCCTGAGTAGCTGGGATTACAGGCACGTGCCACCATGCCCAGCTCATTTTTTGTATTTTTTTTTAGTAGAGACAGGGTTTCACCATGTTGACCAGGATGGTCTCGATCTCTTGCCCTCGTGATCCACCTGCCTCAGCCTCCCAAAGTGCTGGGATTACAGGCTTGAGCCACCGCGCCTGGCTACATATATATTATATATATGTTGTATATTACATATATTACATATTTCATATAATATGTCATAATTACATAGAAAACATAGCAGCTACATTACTATACATTAAGTAAAATAACGTTTAGTTTAACTTAGCTATTAGCTTAATTAAAATTGTGTGAAAACTTGCAAATATAGGTAATGAGAAATAGCGTTTAAGCAGTTATATAGTAGTTAGAAGATGGCTACTAATTTATGTGTTCACAATTGCCTTGAAGTATCAAAAGTCGATATAAAATCTATAAATGCTTTTATTGCCTTACTTGCTCTTGGACTTGATTTATCTTTACCTATGTATTCTTATCATTTAGAATTACCTCCAGTAATTCTACATAGAATTTCCCCTCATCAGCTATGAAATAGTCATATCTTATCACAAAATGATCACCATCTGAAATGAAAAGGAGAAAAGAGTCATTTAAATTTTTCCTTCAAAAATTCAATTTTGTATTAATTCAACAACTAATCTATTAAGTAATCCTTATTACTAGACATTCCCTCAATACTAAGAATATAAAACAAAATAGAATATTTGCTCTCTAGGATATGTGTTATAATAGTCCTCTGCACCTCAAAATCTTGAGTAAATTGTCTCAATGTTTTTCTGAAGTAATCAATTAAATGAATTAGTAGAATACATTAAGAGAAGGGGCTTTGAAGTCTGCATTTTTAAGAACTCTACTCAAATCATCTCCCAGCAATGACTTGTACTGTAGAATAATAACAACTTTCTCACCTATAAAATAAACAGCTCTCTCATCTATAAAATAAAAACAATAATGTTTAATTCACAAAGATGTTTTTGTCAAAGTAATTCAGATTATGTGTATATATATATATATATATATATATATATATATATATATATATATCTGTTGTTGTTGTTTTTCTAAGAGTCCTGCTTTGTCACCCAGGCTGGAGTATAGTGGTGCTACCTCAGCTCACTGTAACCTCCACCTCCTGGGCTCAATGAAAAACATACAGAAACTAAAGAAATATTAATTCAAAAAAATCTACTAAATCTTGGCAAAAGCAGTAAGAGCTTGTGGTATTTGAACTAAGACCCACACCTTGCTTTGCCTTTCCATATCAGCAATATGCAAAATCCACTCCAGATTTGTATAGCTAAGAACATAGGGTTGCCTCTAGCTCCAAGTCAGAGTGCTATTCTCCTAGGAAGGGCAGGACATTAGCATTTTTCATCCTGACTCCAGCTACTTGTTCCGAAGTTAAATTCTGTGTAAGTAGAATTGAGACATGAGAGCTCCTTCCTTTCCACCCCCACAACCTCAAGCCCCTGATACATAGAACAGAGACTCACTCCTTGGGCATAACTCCATGAGAATATTGGAGCCTGTCTTTTCCTTGGCTTGTGAGGTAGAGATTCCAGGCTGAGAGAGGCAAACTGAGAAGACCAAAAACTATTACCTGTGCCCTTCTATTCACTATTCAGCTTCTAAAGCAGTGTAACGGCTACTCAGGGAGAGAAATGGACATTATCCTTATGCCCAGGTCCAGGACCATGGCTCACAGATTTTTTGCCCAGGGTGGGAGAATCAGGCTATAAAATCAATTTGAATCTCTTTCCAAAGGGACTGACTTCACTTACAACACAATTTGAAAAATTTTAAGCCTAAATGTGCTAAAAAAAAAATGTGGGGATTGTAGTGACAGGCAATTGGGAGGAAACTGGTAGATTGTTTGGGGATATAAACTAAAATGTTGACTGGCTAGTTTGTCAGACAGAGTCACAGAAGAAACAGCATGGGGGAGCCCTTCTTAGGCCTGACCAAATTTCAAACACTACCTCTGAAACTATTCCTTCAAAGAAGTCCATATTTGATTGGACCAGTCTGCTGAGAAATTCATACCTCAGGAAATTGCTGAAAACAATAGAATGATAATCTAGCAATTATTGGAGTTTAACGGCTGGGTGTGGTCAGGGAAAGAGTCAAGGAGATATCTGCCAAAACTACTGTCATTCCAGTGTGATCATAGACTCCCCAAGGCCAAAAAACAGCATTAGAATCTTCCTGAAGCAGGAAGTGTGTGGTAGGTGATGTACTTCACTCAAATAATTTACTCAGTCACTAAACAAATAAATCAATAACAACTACAAGCCCTGGAGAGGAGGAACAAATACCTAGAATTGCTATACTATCGATAATGTAATTTACAACAAAAGTTATGAGACATATAAGAAACAAAAACATATGATTCATATGCTGGAATAATACCTCACATACTCTATACTACGTGTGTAAATGACCAGATACCAGGTTTGACAAAGATTTCTAAATAGCCTTTATAAATATCTTCAAAGAAAACTATGAAAAAATAAGTAAAGGTGTGATGATAATGTTGCAAGAAATAGAGAACATAGGGATAGAAATTATTTTTTTGAAGAAACAAATGGAAATTCTGGATTTGAAAACTTAATAACCAAAATAAAAAATTCACTAGAGAGGCTCAACAATACATTTGAACAAGCAGAAGAAAGAATTAGCAATATCAAAAACAGATTGATAAAAATTATGCAATCTGAAAAACAGAAAGAAAAGAACAATATTATTTATTGGAAACATTAATTTATGTACCTAGAAAGCTCAACAAATTTCAAGTAGGATAAATGCAAAAAGATTTACAGACAAGTCATAGTAAAAATACTGAAAGCCAAAGGCAAGGACAAAAATCTTGAAAGCACCAAGAGCAAAATGACTTATTATTTACAAGGGAACTTCAAGAAGCTTAAACGTAAATTTTCATCAGACACAATGGAAGCCACAGGGTGGGAAGGGAGATAAAAAAGGGATGGACAACATAATCAAAGTTCTCAAAGGAAAAAAAAACCTTTCAACCAAGAATCCTATGTATAGCAAAGCTATATTTCCAAATTGAAAGTAGAAAAATGGCATTAAAAAATAAACAAAAAGTGTGCTAATTTGTTATTCATAACCTACCTTATAAGAAATCCTTAGGAAAGTTTTTAGACTAAAAGCAAGTGACCTCATTTTTTTTTCTTTGATTTTTAATTTTTTTTTACCAGAATATCTCACAAAACAGCCAAATATACCTCTGTAAAGACAGAAGGCAAAAGTAATGCTAGTTATGTGAATTCTCTCTTCTCATATGAATCCATAAGCTGCCACCAATAGAGAGAAAGAAGCTTAATGAGAAGTCTGACCTTATTTTTTGAATCCACATAGATAAACAAAGAGTACCTGTAAAGGTAATTATGTGATCACTAGAGTATAAACACATATTTCTTCTCTTAACTAATTTAAAAGGCAACTGGATGAAACAAAATAAAATGTATACAATAAATATAGAAACGTAATATATTTGCCAATATCAGCACAAAAGAAGTGGGTGGAAACACAGCTCAATTAGGCTAAGAAAGTAACTCCATATGGTGACTCAAATTTACAGAAACTAGTAGATCCAGAAATGATAAATAAAAAGGCGAGTATAACAAAAGTTATAAATATATACTTGCTCTCTTCTTCTTTAATTTCTTCTTCAAAATGCTTAAATTATATTAAGTAATAATTATAATCATGAAATGTTGAGCTGGGGCATTTATAGAATGAAATATGTATAATAATAGTACTACAAAAGAGGAAAGAGAATGGTGCTACAAGAATAACATTTCTCTATCATATTGAAATTTAGTTAGTGTAAATCTAAAGCTAATTCAAGCAAGATATTTGAAAATATTAGAGGCAAAAATATTCTAAAATTCACTGTGGTGATGGTTGCATATATCTTTAAATATACTAGAAACTATTGCATTGTCCACTTTAAATGGATGTATTGTATAGCATATGAATCTCAATAAAGCTGTTTTAAAACAAAGAAAAAAGATAATGTAGGTAAATTTGGTGATTCACTCAGGATGGTGGCAAAAACATTAAAGGAAAAATATTAGAGATAGCTTTAAGGAATAATCACAAATCTTCTTGGAAGACCAAGAGGTTTTTGCATAGTTTCAGTAGAAGTTTCAGCTGAAGGTAGTCTAAATCCTCTTTACCTCTAGTTGATAAGAAAAGCCAATAGCTAGGAAATGTGGGGGAGTTTATGTGAATAACTTGTTTACTCATATGGTCCTATAAACTAACCTTTGATCATTCCATATGGCTCTCTCAGGGGAAGGTCCACCAGGGATATTACCCACTAATGGTGTTTATCCAAAGACATTTGTCCTTTGATATACTGAATAAAAGCCTAGAGTAGGGGTTGCTTGAGGCTGGCAGCTGCTATCTCTTCACAGCACTCTACTCGAGTGTCTGCAAGTGGCCATGGATACCACAGCCTGCTCAAAACACTGAATACTGTGTGTGAGTGAATTTATTCATCTGTCATTAAGTTAGGGTCTACAGGACAGACCCCCACAAGTGGTGACTGGACAGGTAAATTTCTTTAAAAAATAATTTTATTGTATATTTTAGTAATATTTTCTTGCAGCTTTTGGAAGAGGCTCCTGATACGGGTGGTTTATTTGCTGTCATAGAGATGCTATATAGGGACAATACTAGATAGACAAAGTAAAATTTTATTCAATTCCTCTCTTCAAGCTTATTTATCTTTCCTATTTTTTCTTTTTTCCTATTCTGAAAAGAATGCTTGTTTCTTCCTTGCATTTACAGATTAGAAAAATTTGTCAGTGGATGAAATCTCTTGGTGATTTCTATAATCCATCCTTGCCAAAGGGAGTACTGATTTTACATGCTCTGCTTTTCATTTTTTCCTGGCTTACAAACTATTTCCTGCTTCAGTTCACTTTTGTGATGTAGAATTAGGAGGAAAATAACAGTAAAGACAAGAGGCATGAGTCTGCAATCAACAAGGGACCCATTTACCTAGTTTCCCAGGAACATTGAAGCCAGGGCAAGTTAGCAGCTGTAATATGTAAGAAAAGAGTAATTTGAAATGTATGGTGGTAGAATTCCATCATGAAATTCAATCAATTTAAGTAAAAAACTTGATCACTTATCTTGAAGTTAACTTTTAACTGATTGGATCTTTCAACTGATACCTTTCTGAGCCATTCTTTTCAAAGAAAAATGTGTGTCCAATAGACTCTCTACTAGTTTTCCATAAACCTGCTTCAAATCTTTTCCAACTGTTTTTCTTGTACTACATTTTGGACATTTAACCACTTTGTTCAAGTAGTACTTTTTCTTTCTTTTCGGATGAATAATGTTAACTTAATTCTAGCCAAAAAAAAAAAGAAGAGACAGTGTGAAATAGAGTAATTGAGTGAGAAATCTGTGTTTTAATATAGTTTTTACATAAATATCCTGGGTATCTTTGGACTATCTGTTTAAATTCTTTATCAAGTTTCTTACCTATTATATGAGGACAATTTGGTCAGGGTTGCCTGAATAGACATCAGCAGGTATATGAGCAACCAGAAATTTCATGCATAATTGTCTGAGGATATATATTTATTTTTTAAATTAACTAATTTTTAAATTGATGGATAAAAAGTATATATGTTTAACAAGTACAACAGGTTTTGAAATATGAATCCATTGTGAAATGGCTCAGTTGAGCTAGTGTACACATGCATTACCTTACATAGTTATTTTACAAAGAGAAAACTTAAAATCTATATTTTGGCAATTTTCAAGAATACAGTATGTTGTTAAACTATAGTTACCAAGTTGTACAAATGTTGTCTTGAATTTATTTATTCTAACTAAAATTTTGTATCTTTGGACCAACATCTTTTCAACCCAGTCCCCCTACCCAGAATCCCTGATCATCACCATGCTATTCTCTGTTTCTATGTGTTGAACTTTCAAAATCTTATAAAGAATTCAATCTACATGTAAGTGAGATCATGCAGTACTTGTCTTTCTGTGCAATGTTTGCTTGTATTTTTTTTAATCAAGAAAGAAATTGTGTAGCTTTCAAATGATTTTCCAGTAGGAAGATAATTTTCTTAAAAAGGCCAACAACCACAACAACAACAAAAAACAAACAAAAAACAAACTCTGAACTAAGTGTTCTAAGGTCTCTTTTAATTGTAAAATCATAATACCATTTACTATACTATATTTTTTCAGTCTTGAACATTATAAACTTTCTTACCTCTTGCCATATAAACAGGGATTATTTCTCAATTTATGCAATGTTGAGTTGACTATAAAAGAATTGGTTAAAAAATTATGAACTTCTTATTGGAATCTCCTGTGACTTATTTCTGTCTTTACACTCCTTCATTTACAAAGGATTTGTGATTGCTCATGTACGGGTATCACAAAAGAAGTACTACTTAGTTCTGTTTTGCTGTTTGTATATATCTGGTTTTTTTTTTTTTTTTTTCAGTGAAAGCATCTTAATAAAAAATACAATTTAGCTCCAAATGTTGAAGATAAGGAAATGAAACAAAAATGACCATTTCACTGACTTATGTAAGACCACACTTGCAGTCCTGAGTTGTCCTAGAATCAGTACTCATTCCATCAGTCTTTCTGGTCCATCTAGGCCTTGTTTTGCATTCTGCTGAGTTCGATCTTATACTTGGATAGTCATTAACTATATTGTCAGAAAAAGTAGAAGACAGTGGAAAATATGATAATATAATTCACTTTCAGTAGTGGGATGATATGAGAAAAAAAGATTGATTTCAAAAGCATTTCTTTGAAGTTGTTTCATATCTGGTGAAGTGGTAATTTAAATGAATCTTCTCTATTGACTGATACCATATTATACTTGTTAAGCCAGAAAGCATAGACTGATTTTAGTCACAATTAAACTATAATTCTTATCTTTAGTGTCTTGACAAACAGTTTTCCTACAGATATTTGGGATATGACTCAATATACAAAATAAGTAGGGAAAGTAGAAAGATCATTTTATGTGTAATGGTAATACATTGGTGCAAAAGTATTGCAGTTTTTGTCATTGCTTAATGATATACCTTATATTCATTACCTTATAGTCATTGCTATACCTTATATGCCATCACTGAATGGCAAAAACTGCAGTTACTTTTGCACCAACCTAAATAAATGCAGAGAACACACTTTTATTTTCCTTCGTGTCTATGGTTTAATAAAAATGACCTCAAAGTTTGAAGACCTTTATTTTTCCCAGGTAAAATCTAGCCTGGTGAGTTGTGCAGAAAATTAAAATGCATTTCTCCAGTGAGACATTTTAGGAAAATATACTGTTTGAACCTTGTTTATAGGGTACGAGGGAGTGTTTTTCCAGATTGTTGTTTCTGATACAAGCAAGAAGCACTCATAAAAGAACAATCCACATACATAAGTAACTTTTACATGACCAGCTGTGAAAGGATGTAGAAAATTTAAAATACTCCTGGTGGTTTAAAAGAGCATATCAGTCAGTGTTCTGCCAGGAAAACCAAAACAGAACAATTTTATTTTATAAAATAAAATAAATTTTTTAAGTCCCTCAAACAGAAGAATTTCAATACAAGGATTGTTGATACACATCATGGAGGAACTGAGAAGCCTAAGGTTGAGGCAACTCAAAGATTGGCCACAGCAGGAAGCCCTTACCTTCTTAATGGATAGATAAATCACAAGAAGAGATGTTATCACCAGAAGCAAGAAACTGGGACATCTGGTGAGAGGTAGAGCCATGGCACAAACTGCCTGGCAGGAGCTGCCACTGTGGGTGAAATGCAATCGCTGCAGGAATAGCCGCTGCAAGCAGAAACATCCAGCTTCTCTCCTCCTTCTTCCTAATTTTCCATTAATTTCTCCTGTTAATAAACTTATTAGAAAACCAGAAAGTAGAAAGCCTGAGAAATGTAGACTAATATTAAAGAGGGCAGAGCACGGAAAGACTGGTTACTGAGTCTAAGAGTAGATAGGCAGAAAGGAAATACTGGAGGGCCTATCTATGTAGAAACAATGCCGAATGCTAAAACATTTGATGACAACATTAAAAAAATTTAAACCTAATGTCCAAAATTATTCAGATGAAAACTAAAACAGAAGTTAAGACATGAGAAATGTCTCTGGTTGGAAAGGATATGGGTGCAGAAATCAAGAAGGTGGAGATGAGATAGAACTTGTGACTTGATTTGATCAGGAGAGAAAGAAGGGAGATATTAGAGGGGAGAGGCATAGAATAAGAATAGGCAAACCTAAAAATGTCCTAAAGTATGAGATGAGGGTTGAGAAGGAAGGAAGTAGGAGGTGTGGTCAGCAAGAAGAACTGAAAAATAATTCTTTCCTCTTCCCTTCCCTCTTCCATCCTTACTTCCTTTCTCTACTAAATCAACAAATGTTCATAGAACACCTTTTATTTGCCTGGTACCTATTGTAGCCTATAGAAGGTACAAGATGTACAGTGGCAAACAAAAAGGTGTATGTCTTGCCCTTGAAGAGTTTACAGTTTAGATATAGCCAAATAGAAATAGAAAAGAAATAAAAAATTAATCAGTAAACAAATAATGTAATTTCAAATTGTGAAAAGGGTATAGAGAAAATAAACAGGGTGAAGTCAAACAAAATATGTTCAGTAATAAGAAGGAGGCCAGTGCTTTGACCCCTTAGGCATCAAATGTTAATATTTTGATCATATTTCCTAAATTGTCTGAATCATCAGAATTGTCTATTTTGGAAAAATCAGATTCATGATGAATCTTCTGCCAACAACTGTTCAGGAACAATGTTAACATCACACGCCTCCAAAAGAAGTCTTGCAACTCTTAGCTATCCTTCCAGCCCCCCCACCCCCACCCCCTCCCAAGCCCTAAGCAACTACTAATCTACTTTCTGCTTTCTGTCTCTATAGGTTTTCTTGTTCTGACATTTTATATAAACTGAGTCATATAAGTCTTTTCTTTCATGACTGGCTTTTTTGACTTAGCATAATGTTTTTAAGATTCATTCATGTTATGAATCATATATCATTCTTTTACTTAGCATGTTTTTAAGATTCATCCATGTTGTGGCATATATCAGTACTTCGTTATTTTTCATGGCTAAAAAATATTTCACTTTATTCATTGATAGACATTATTTCAACTATATGGCTGCTATAAGTGTTTGGTACAAGTTATGTTTTTATTGTTGGACATATGCTTAGGAGTAGAATAATCAGGTCATATGGTAACCTATGTTTAACACATTTGAGGATCTGTTGGACTGGTATCCAGGGTGTTTGCCCTATTTTATATTCCTATCAGCAGTGTATGAGAGTACAAATTTCTTCATATTTTTATCAGCAATTGAGAATTACTATATTTTGTAAATAGAAATACCACTACTAAAAACACAATCCTATAAATAGAATGATGTCTTTTGTTTGCAAAGTTGATATACTAGAGCAATGTAAAAATAATAATAAAAGCAAAGTATTACATGGCAAAGTTATCTCAGGGTAAATGCTGCAGCCACAGGCACTGTCAGTGAGTACTTTGGGGGCAAATGGGAAAAGGACTGAGAAGAAAAATTTAACAAATTTAACTTGAGAGGCCAGAATAATAGTAATGCCATCAATAAAGGAAAAGAAGCAGATTGACAGGGGGAAAGAATCGGTTTTGAACAGTCTTTAAGATGATATCTGTTGAAGACAACTGGTGATTTAGAAAAGTGATGCAGCCGATTCTGATGTGATGGATCCATTTGCAAAGTTGATAAGAAAAAGCTGGGCATAGTCAGGGTATTCTTACACAATGAAGTTCATAATATGCTTTCAGAGCAATGACAGACAAAATAAAAGATTGGATTGTTCTCATTCAATATGGTAATTTATTATTCTTTAATTTTTCCAATCTTTTCACAATTTCCACTTAAGCTGGAGAAATTTGTTACTAGATTCTCAGATATTATTCCTGGAACCTAGCAATACTCAAACTCTTTACTGATGATTGGGTTATTTGAATTGTGTAGATCTCTGAGAAGGTGAAGATACCTTTCAGAAATATTTGGGCACTGAGTCTTTCTTTCCTTGGATGGTATGTGGCCTTGTACATGCTGAATTTAATAAAATAAATAAAAATGTAATCTGTTAACATTCATTTAAGTAAAAGTGCATAGATTAGGAAACTGTAGCAGACACTGTTAGTACACAATCCATCTCCCATTGGGTTTCTTTGCCATTGTCATACATGTAAGCTCCCAGTCAGCTTTCACTCCTAACAGCCAACAGCTGTGTCTCTTGGTAGGCAGATGCTTTCAGACTTTCAGATTCCACTTTTTTACATGCATGGAGATCTAAAATTGCCTAGGAATTTACTCCTCTACCTCACTATCATGAGTGGTGTATAAGCAATGTCTAGTCAAAGATAAATAACTCAATCCTCTTGCCATTTGACTTAGGAGGACTGACAAATGACCCACATTATCTCCAGAGCTCCCCTATGAGATTAAAAAGGTTTTCTTTAAAATTTTATTGTGATAAGAACCACTTCACATGATATCTACCCTCTTATCAAATATTTTAAGTGTAAAATGTATTATTGATGCTTCATATAGGACAGAATCCAACTTCTCCATGAAACATAGCATGACTTGGCACTCATGCCTGGCCTCTTTTCCTTCCTGATCCCATTTCCCATTTTCCTACTTCTCAGAACAATTTTTCCTGGGAACACTTCCTACTAAAACACTTTAACATGAATCCTCATTTCAGAGCCTAAAACTAACCCAAGTCAGATTTGTTAGTCTTTTTATTTGCTGCTGTAATAGGTAACCACAAACTTCGTGTCTTAAAATAACACAGATTTATTAACTTATAGGTCTGAAGTCCAATATGGGTTAAAACCAATTCACTGGACTAATACCAAGGTGTTTCAGAAGTACATTCCTCTTACAAGACTCTGGTGGGAAAAGTGTTTCATTGCCTTTATGGCATTCCCAAGGCCAAGCATATTTCTTAGTTCATCACCTTTTTCTCTATCTTCAAAACCAGCAAAGGGTGGTAGATTTTATGACACACCACTCTGACTTCCTCTTCTGCATCCCACTTTCAGTTTAAAGCCCCTGTGTGATTACATTGAGCCTACCTGGATAATCTAGGCCAATCTCCTTATCTTCAATCAGCAGATGAGCAACTTTAATTCTGTTACCCTAATGCTCCTTTGCCAGGATACTTAACATAGTCACAGGTTCTGGGGATGAGGACATAGACATATTTAGGGATGAGGACTCCTAATTCTGCCTATAGCAGTCAATAAACCCCAAATATAAAAGACTTGTCATACCACAAATTAGATTATTATCTCGTATCAGACATTATCCTATTCTGGAAAAAGTGTTGGCTTCTGCCTTTTTAGGGAGATATAGGCCTAGGAAAATTCATATCAAGAGAAGTTACATCTGTTTCTAACTTGCTTCAGTTAATTATTTATGTCCTTGACTAATGAAATCAGGAGTTTAATCTGTTTATATCTGGGGAGGGTGGAGAAATCTCTACTTGCCAATCTACAACCAAACACAAAAAACCAAGAAATTCAGCAATAATTTTTCCAACTTGGAAATTAAGGATTAAAAGCATGAGCAATGTTGTTTGCTAATGATTTCCATTTTGATCCTAGTATTCAAGAAGAGACTGGGTGTTACTGCTTAAGGATAATGCAATAAGAATTAAAAGTATGATAGGGATTAGGCTAGAGTATGTCTAAGATAAATTCTGTGATATGTTTTATTATTGCAATTATATCAACACAGGGAAGTCAGCAGAGATTTGGGAACTGTCTTTATATCACAGTATAACTCAGCCAAATCACCATTAGCAGGGCAGTTACCGGAGACTGTATCTGCAGCAGAAGCTGCCCACATTCTGACTAATGAAATAATAAAAACAAATTGGAGAAGGATGGAATTCGGAGTCACCTTACAAAGGAAGCATTGATATGTCCAGTAATGTTTGAAAAACTCTTCTTGGGGGACACAGGTAAGGTGCACAAAGCCATGAATTAAGTGCTCATGTGAAAAATGATTTTAGAAGCCAGAAGAAGATGGATGTTTAAATATGCTTATGCTATTTTATTTGAAGCCAAAAAAGGAGACAGTAGAATTGTTTGTCATATCTGAACTGTTGCTGAGAAACTAAGAAAGGTATTTCCAAAGTAGGATGCCAGCTAACGCTGAAAAACCTTGGAGGCTGCTTGCCAAGACTGTAAACTCCATTTGTCACAGAGCCTGTGTAGTACAGAGTTTCTTCTAAATTTATCTTCTCCATTTGTTTTTGTCATAGAATTATAAACAATGTGAGGTTAGACACATGAAATTGCTATATGTATTGCTTCTTTTAGCTCTGTTAGAAGCAGCTTTGTTTAATATCAACTGCACTGTTAAAATCTAGGAGGACTCAGATTCCATTAGATCCTAAAGTTTTAAGGTTAGGGATGATGTATTTTTCTTTTCTGTATGCTCTAAATTGTCCCACTTATTGGCTATTTCATACTAGATATTAAGTACTAGCTCAGACTTGTGAGCAAATGAATGACTGTGGGTGAAAAAAATAATTTACTGACTAAAGTATCAATATAAACATGTTGCTTCAGTTTTATAAAATAGGATATTGAGAAAATATGGTATAATACAGCCAGATAAAATTGTTGATATTTTAATATTCTTGATCTATAGAAATGATAGATTTTTTTGTGGTTCAAATGAATAGATCCCTAGTTGGTGGGTCAACTGTCATCCCTCCCTCCAAATATTATATTCAAAATAAATGATATTTATTAGGTCCCTGTGAAGGACTAAGTATTCAGATATGCTTTTCTATGTTATCTTATTTAATCTGTAAAACAACCCTATAAGAGACAAAATTCTAAAATGTCCTCCAAGATCGCCACTTTCTGGTGTACATTTTAATACATTATCCCTAGGACTGTGA
The DNA here is from genome assembly GCF_048565385.1 of Saimiri boliviensis. NCBI lineage: Eukaryota > Metazoa > Chordata > Mammalia > Primates > Cebidae > Saimiri > Saimiri boliviensis. The sequence goes on along the minus strand of NC_133451.1, from coordinate 73,043,667 downwards.
ATCTCATAGACTTTTAAAAAATTCTTGTAATTAGTTAAAAAGGGAGATTATCTGGGTGGGCCTGACCTAATCTCATGAACCCTTTAAATCTGGCATTAGAGGTCAGACACAAGAAAGTCAGAGATTTGAAGCATTTGAGAGTTTGATGTGAGACAGACCCTCTGTTGCTAGCTTTGCAGATGGAAGTGCCACGTGGCAAGAAACCATGGGCAGCTTCTGGGTGTTAAGAGTGGTCCTAAGCTAATAGCCAGCAGGAAATCTACAACAACAAAAAAGAATTATTCCAACAGTGCTTTGAAGAGGGCCCTGAGCCACAGATGAGAATCCTAGACCCAGTGGACATCTAGGTTTCAGCCCTGTGAGACTCTAAGCAGAGAAACCAGTCATGATGTTTCCCCCATCTTGTAATCTACAAAAGCTGAGAGATGTTAAATCTGTGTGGTCTTATACCCCTAAGCTTACAATATTGGTTACGCAGGAATAGAAAATAAACATAAACTGCTATTGTTTGAATGTTGTTTCCTCCAAAACTTCTGTGAAGATTTGTCATTATAGCAGTAGTTAAGAGGTGGGACCTTTGAGAGGTGATTAGGCTATGAGGGCTTCATCCTCATGGGTGGGATCCGTGTTGGGATCAAAGGGTAAGTTTGGCCTTCTCTTGCTCTCTGGCTCTCCAGTGTGCTTCCTTGGCCCTTCTTCTTGCTCTTTGCTATAAGATGATGCAGCAATAAGGCCCTTGCAAAATGCTGGAAATTTGATCCTAAACTTCCCAGCCTCCAGAATTGTATTACAAAAAATAAATTTCTATAAGTTATTCTGTCTCAGGTATTCTGTCATGGCAACATAACTTAAGTAGTTATAATCCAAATGTTGGTAGAAATACGGACAATAAAGGCCATTCTGATGAGATCACAGATGAAAATGAGGAACAACATTTTGGAAATTGGAGGAAAGATCATTCTTGTTACAGTGGCAAAGAACTTAGATGAGTTGTTGCAGTCCCTTAGGACTTTTTGGAAGGCAGAATTTAAAAGCAGTGAACTAGGATATCTGGCAGAGGAAATATCGAAGCAGCAAAGCATTTAGAGTGCTGAGTGCATTCTTTTAATCACATATAGGAAAATGAGAGAAGAGAGAAAGTAATTAAAGACAGAGTTTATAGTGATTGGCAGAATTATCAACCTACCCTTGCTGAGTCTGTCCTACGGACTCTGGCCAAGCGACAGATGAAAGAAGTACTCAGATGCAGGTATTCAGTGAAAGAGTGCTAGGTAACTTCCCAGAGAGTGAGCAGTCTTGATAAACTGGTGCTGCTCAGTTTTACTCCATACTCAGGACAGACATAATGCTGAAAGCCTGGAGCCAACACAATCTGTGGGTAATCAACATTGTTGTCCCCCTTTCAGGGAGCAGTCATGCATGTGGATAAGCAAAGGTTGGTTTTAGGATAACATGAGTAAGCAAGCTATTTAGATAAACTCCTCTACATTCCCTTGTAGCTACTCCTTGCCCTTCACCTGAGGGTAAGAACAGTTGCCTTCAGCTCATTCTTCCCTGAAGTTTTGCAAAACCTCTTGGCCTTCCAACTTTCCAAGAAAGTTTGCATCTTTCCTATAATTTCTCCCACCACCCTGACTGATCTCCTACATCTCCCCACCCTTTGTGTGTGTGTGTGTGTGTCACATTTTGTTGATTGAAGGGTACAGATGTGTGCAGCAACAGGTTTGTCAGGTGCACCAATTATAACTCATGCTCCAGCTTTGCATCCTAGAATTAGTAAAGAATATGAGATAAACATGAGTATAATTAGTAATATTTTCCATCAGGGAGTGACATGTAATGTTACTTGTAACCTCATTCCAACATATATCATCAATGAGGGACCCCACTGGGGGTGTGTCGATCCTTCCTAGCTAAGCAGTCATGTTGTTAGAGGCTGGGAAAGGAGTATCTGCCCAGGTTACATGGCAGGAGAAAGGCAGATCCAGAAGATGGGCTCAACAGAGTGTAGCAGGTACAGGTAGCAACCAAAATGAGATAATAAAAAATGAACAAATTATCTGGAGTAAATGGTGTTTATATTTGGAGCAGGATTCTCTCAGCCTCCTTAGTTGTCTTCTTCAGCATCCCCTAGGTGATGTTTGGGGCTTGTGCCATCTGAGGAATTTGCATTGTCTGGGGCTGTGAGTTCTGCAGGTTCATTTCCTTCATTCCTGGTACTGGGTGGGGTCCTAGCCATGCCAGTAAGGTTTGCTGCATTGTACTGGAACTCAAAGAGGGCCTGAAGGGTTTGAACACAAGCATATCCTCTTCCTTGTGTTAGCAAATCATTTGGACCATATCACACATTACTATTTATATCTCTCCATAAAACTGCGGGGTTTATGTCTTGAAAGGTTTTAGTGAAGTACTTTTCTATAACTGATTGAAATTTGTCATTTAAATTTAAGAAATTAATGGTAAATCGGGCTTGTGCTAGTAATGTCGCAGGATCCTTACTCATATTCCCCCCATTTTTTGTTTTCTGAGCATATTTTTATGGGTGGAGTGGGCACATTCTACTATGGCCTGTCCTTGGGGATTATATGGGATACCTGTGGAACATTGGATGTTCCATGTGTGAGAAATTTGTTGAAATTGTGAGCTAGCATATGCCAGACCATTATCAGTTTTAATTTTTATAGGTTACCCTATAAATGAAAAAATTAAAAGAAGAGGTTTAGTAATATGTCAGGTAGACTCTCCAAGAAGAGCATGTGCACTAATTAGGTGAGAACTGGCATCAGTGAATACATGTACATATTTTAGTTTTCCAAATTCAGGGACGTGTGCAACATCTGTTTGTCATAACTGATAGGTTCTAGTCCTCTAGGTTTAACACCCGTACATGGAAGGGACATGCCTGTGAGCTGGCAATCTGGGCATTGCAGGATAATTTGTTTAGCTAGTCTCTGGGTAAGTTGAAATTGTTTAGTTAAGTTTCTCCAATTTTGGTGGAAAAATGGTTGCGATTTGGTGGCTTGATCAAGCAGTGATGTCATAACTAGCAGGTCTGCTTGATCATTGCCATAAGCCAGTGGGACAGGCAGTGAGCTGTTGGCTCAAATATGTGTGATAAAAATAGGATGTGTATGTTGTCTAGCAATTGCTGAAGATGAAGAAAAAGGGCACACAGATTGGGCTCAAGAGTAGACTTAATGAGGCTGTCTCAAGGTTCTGCAACAAATAAACTGAGTAAGCAGAGTCATTAACAATATTGATAGACTGAGCAGAAAAGATTCCAGGGCCAATATTAAGGCTTCAACCTCAGCTCTTTGAGTACTAGTAAATTCAGAATGAGTGATAGACTTATGCAGTCTCTACCAAATATCCACTTTTCCATTTTTACCAGGGCTGTCAGTAAACAATGTTAAAGCATTAGGTATGGGGGAGTGAACTGCTTTTGTAGGCAAAACCACAGGAGTACGAGATAAGAACTGAAGAAGTCAGCAGAAAGGACATATTCTATATGGCCTGCATAATCAGAGTGTTATCTGAAGATCTAGAGACAGGGGCAAGACTGCTTTGAATTGCTTTTTACTCAAGGGAATTCTTTTTTTTTTTTTCTTATTTTATTTTATTTTATTGCATTTTAGGTTTTGGGGTACATGTGATGAACGTGCAAGATTGTTGCATAGGTACACACTTGGCAGTGTGGTTTGCTGCCTTCCGTCCCCTCACCTGTATCTGTCATTTATCCCCATGCGATCTCTTCCCACTTCCCCACCCCCCGCCCCTCCCCCATTTCCCCCCAACGGACCCCAGTGTGTAGTGCTCCCCTCCCGGTGTCCATGTGTTCTCATTGTTCAACACCCACCTATGAGTGAGAATATACGGTGTTTGATTTTCTGCTCTTGTGTCAGTTTGCTGAGAATGATGGTTTACAGGTTCATCCATGTCCCTACAAAGGACGTGAACTCATCGTTTTTGATGGCTGCGTAATATTCCATGGTGTATATGTACCACATTTTCCCTATCCAGTCTATCATCGTTGGGCATTTGGGTTGGTTCCAGGTCTTTGCTATTGTAAACAGTGCTGCAATGAACATTCGTGTGCACGTGTCCTTGTAGTAGAATGATATATAATCCTTTGGATATATACCCAGTAATGGGATAGCTGGGTCAAATGAGATTTCTATTTTTAGGTCCTTGAGGAATCGCCACACTGTCTTCCACAATGGTTGAATTAATTTACATTCCCACCAACAGTGTAAAAGTGTTCCTATTTCTCCACATCCTCTCCAGCATCTGTTGTTTCCTGATTTTTTAATGATCGCCATTCTAATTGGTGTGAGATGGTATCTCAATGTGGTTTTGATTTGCATTTCTCTGATGACCAGTGATGATGAGCATTTTTTCATATGTTTGTTGGCCTCCTGTATGTCTTCTTTTGTAAAGTATCTGTTCATATCCTTCACCCATTTTTGAATAGGCTTGTTTGTTTTTTTCTTGTAGATCTGCTTTAGTTCTTTGTAAATTCTGGATATCAGCCCCTTGCCAGATGGGTAGGCTGCAAAAATTTTTTCCCATTCTGTTGGTTGCCGATTCACTCTACTGACTGTTTCTTTGCCGTGCAGAAGCTGTGGAGTTTGATTAGGTCCCATTTGTCTATTTTGGCTTTTGTTGCCATTGCTTTCGGCGTTTTGGTCATGAAGTCCTTGCCTACACCTATGTCCTGAATGGTTTTGCCTAGATTTTCTTCTAAGATTTTTATGGTAATAGGTCTGATGTTTAAGTCTTTAATCCATCTGGAGTTAATTTTGGTGTAAGGTGTCAGGAAGGCGTCCTGTTTCTGCTTTCTGCACATGGCTAGCCAGTTTTCCCAACACCATTTATTAAACAGGGAGTCCTTTCCCCATTGCTTGTTTTTGTCAGGTTTGTCGAAGATCAGATGGTTGTGGGTATGTTGTATTTCCTCTGAGACCTCTGTTCTGTTCCATTGGTCTATATTTCTGTTTTGGTACCAGTACCATGCTGTTTTGATTACTGTAGCCTTGTAGTATAGTTTGAAGTCCAGTAGTGTGATGCCTCCTGCTTTGTTCTTTTTGCTTAGAATTGACTTGGCTATGCGGGCTCTCTTTTGGTTCCATATGAAGTTTAAGGTGTTTTTTTCCAGTTCTGTGAAGAAGGTCATTGGTAGCTTGATGGGAATAGCGTTGAATCTGTAAATTACTTTGGGCAGTATGGCCATTTTCACGATGTTGATTCTTCCTAACCATGAACATGGAATGTTTCTCCATCTGTTTGTATCCTCTCTTATTTCGTTGAGCAATGGCTTGTAGTTCTCCTTGAAGAGGTCCTTTACGTTCCTTGTTAGTTGTATTCCTAGATACTTTATTCTCTTTGTAGCAATTGTGAATGGCAGTTCGTTCTTGATTTGGCTCTCTTGAAGTCTATTACTGGTGTATAGGAATGCTTGAGATTTTTGCACGTTGATTTTGTATCCTGAGACTTTGCTGAAGTTGTTTATCAGTTTCAGGAGATTTTGGGCTGAGATGATGGGGTCTTCCAGATATACAATCATGTCATCTGCAAATAGAGACAATTTGATTTCCTCCTTTCCAATTTGGATACCCTTTATTTCTTTTTCTTGCCTGATTGCTCTGGCTAGAACTTCCAGTACTATATTGAATAGGAGTGGTGAGAGAGGGCACCCATGTCTAGTGCCAGATTTCAAAGGGAATGCTTCCAGTTTTTGCCCATTCAGTATGATATTGGCTGTTGGTTTGTCGTAAATAGCTTTTATTGTTTTGAGATACGTTCCGTCAATATCTAGTTTATTGAGGGTTTTTAGCATAAAGCGTTGTTGAATTTTGTCAAAAGCCTTCTCTGCATCAATTGAGATAATCATGTGGTTTTTGTCTTTGGTTCTGTTTATGTGGTGAATTACGTTTATGGACTTGCGTATGTTGAACCAGCCTTGCATCCCCAGGATGAATCCTACTTGATCATGGTGGATGAGCTTTTTGATATGCTGTTGCAATCGGTTTGCCAGTATTTTATTGAAGATTTTTGCATCTATGTTCATCATGGATATTGGCCTGAAATTTTCTTTTCTTGTTGAGTCTCTGCCGGGTTTTGGTATCAGGATGATGTTTGTCTCGTAAAATGATTTGGGAAGGATTCCCTCTTTTTGGATTGTCTGGAATAGTTTCAGAAGGAATGGTATCAGCTCCTCTTTGTATGTCTGGTAGAATTCAGCTGTGAACCCATCTGGACCTGGGCTTTTTTTGGGTGGTAGACTCTTTATTGCTGCCTCAACTTCAGACCATGTTATTGGTCTATTCAGGGTTTTGGCTTCTTCCAGGTTTAGGCTTGGGAGGTTGCAGGTGTCCAGGAATTTATCCATTTCTTCCAGGTTTACTAGTTTATGTGCATAGAGTTGTTTGTAATAATCTCTGATGATGGTTTGGATTTCTGTGGAATCTGTGGTGATATCCCCTTTATCATTTTTATTGCATCAATTTGGTTATTCTCTCTTTTCTTTTTTATTAATCTGGCTAGTGGTCTGTCTATTTCGTTGATCTTTTCAAAGAACCAGCTCCTGGATTTATTGATTTTTTGAAGAGTTTTTTGTGTCTCTATTTCCTTCAGTTCTGCTCTGATCTTAGTTATTTCCTGTCTTCTGCTAGGTTTTGAGTTTTTTTGATCTTGCTCCTCTAGCTCTTTCAATTTTGATGATAGGGTGTCAATTTTAGATCTCTCCTTTCTTCTCATGTGGGCACTCATTGCTATATATTTTCCTCTAGAGACTGCTTTAAATGTGTCCCAGAGATTCTGGTATGTTGTGTCTTCGTTCTCATTGGTTTCGAAGAACATCTTTATTTCTGCCTTCATTTCATTGTTTATCCAGTCAACATTCAAGAGCAAGTTGTTCAGTTTCCGTGAAGCTGTGCGGTTCTGAGTTAGTTTCTGCATTCTGAGTTCTAAGTCGATTGCACTGTGGTCTGAGAGACTGTTTGTTATGATTTCTGTTCTTTTGCATTTGCTGAGGAGTGATTTATTGCCAATTATGTGGTCAATTTACTCAAGGGAATTCTTATGACATCAGGGTTATAACCTAGCAACAGAGTGCATCATCTGCAGCCCATATAGATGACTTTATTAACTAGCTGGATATAAGGAGATAGTGTTTTAGTCCTGGTATGTGAGCAAAAAACCCATTCTCAGCATCACAGCCCTGGGACCATCTATCCTATTAATTCTGCTGGGGAATGTTTAGTAGGAAAAACAAACAATTGGACTGAATATTATGGGTCTATGTGATCTAGTTTCCTCAGAGAAATAGCTTGCTGTGTTTCTGCAATTTCCATTTTTGCTGCAGGAGTTAAATACCTAGGAGAGTCTAGGATTAAAAAAAAAAAAAGGGTTTGTAATTTATCAGTAGATATGCCCAAGGTGAGGTGAAGCCAATTAATATTGTTCAGTAATTTTTGATAATCATTTAATGTATGTAAGTTGCTAGTATTTAATTTAACCTTTCAAGGCTTTACTGATCAGGAAGTTAGTATGTATCCATGATATTCCTTTTTCAGGTGCTATGATTAAACCTCTTAACTATGTATTCCTTTGGACAGAGGCATATGAACTTAAAAGTACTGGCTCCTTTGGGGATGCTAGTAAAATATCATCCATAAAATGAATAATCTTGCAATTAGGAAATTCTTTTTAACTAGGGAGAAAAGCCTGATGGACATGATACTGACGTATAATAGGACTATTCAACATTCCTTGAGCAAGTACTTTCTAGAGAAATTGGCAGGCTGACCTTTCATTATTGATAGCTGGTATTGTAAACACAGATTTTTATCTATCCTGTTCTGCAAAGGAAATAGTATAAAAGCAGTCAATAATGACTATAGGCCAATCTCAAGGAATTGCCATGGGGGAAGGAAGCCCTGTTGAAGAGGCCCCATAGCTTGCAGATTAGCATTAATAGCCCATAAGTCATGCAAAAATCTCCATTTTCCAGACCTTTTGGGAATGACAAAAATGGGCAAATTCCAAGGGCTGTTTGATGGTTCTATATGGTCAGCTTTTAATTGTTCCTCAACTAATTCATTGGCTCGTTGTAATTTCTCTCCCTTTAAAGGCTACTGTTTCACCCAAATAGGATTTTGAGAGCGCAACATCAGGGGTAGAGGAGTAATAACAGTGGCCATTATTAGAAAGAGGCTTGCTGTTCACATAATTCTTCAAATTTTGCACTCCAGAGGAAGTACAGACTAGTATCTATAGTTGTCTTAGCCAGTACTGTCCAGTCCCATGGGCTTATATGGAAGTTGTCTGCTATGGCCTCAATTAATTCTTTCATAAATGGGCTAGTAGCTCCATTTTCTCTAATGCTTTTTCTTATCTCTTTATAAGCATCAAAAGCAATGGATTCATACCTGATTGGCTTGTCAATCTTGTATTACTGGGCAGGCCAAGAGCTCCCCTACTAATGCTGCTTGCCTAAGACAGGGTTCCATAGCTTCAGTGTATCTCCTGTCTTTTTTCCAATTTACTGGGGGAGGGAGCTCAGGCAAAACCTCCATTTCTTCTCTGGTATTTTTAGCTGGTAACAGCGGGGCTGGGGGAGAAGGAGGAGGTGGTAAAGTAGGTGACGGTCCCTCTTCCGTTTCCTTTTTAGGCCCTTCTGCATAGAGCAGGTCCAAAGAAGCCCTAACTAAGGCCCATAATGTCAAAGATGTTACTGGGACCCTTTGCCCTTGTGCATGTTATTGTTTAAGATTTCTCCCAACTTGTTCCCAGAACTCTAGGTTGTGCCTTATTCTGGCAACCATGGGTTATGGGAAACAATGGTTTGCATTAGTTCCCTTAATTGAGCCCGAGAAACCAAAGTCCATTAGCTTTAAGCAGTTGTTTCAATACTTTTATATACTATTGCTGTTGAGCTGATAACTGTTGTTTCATGGTGAAACCCTACCTTGAACAATTCCCTTGAACTTGGAAATTCCATGTGGGCACCAATGAGTTAGTGACTGTGCAGTCTCTTCACCCTCATTTTCAAGGGTTCCATCACAATCCATTTCAGTGTTCCTCGCATAGGGGCACCAGTTGCCAGCCAAGTGACAGATGAAAGAAGCACTTAGACACAGGTATGCAGTGAAAGAGCACTAGGAAACTGCCCGGAAAGTGAGCAGTCTTGATAAGCTGGTGCTGCTCACTTTTGCTCAGTACTCAATACAGACATAATGCCAAGAGCCTGGAATCAATACAGTCTGTGGGTAATTAACATTGTTGTTCCCCTTTCAGGGAGCAGTCACGCATGTTGAGGAGCAAAGGTTGGTTTTAGGACAACATGGGTAAACAAGCTATTTAGATAAACTCCTCTACATTCCCTTGTACCTACTCCTTGCCCTTCACCTCAGGGTAAGAACAGCCACCTTCCTATAATTCTTCCCCAAAGCTTTGCAAAACCTCCCAGCCTTCCAAGAAGGTTTGTGTCTTTCCTATAATTTCTCACACCACCCTGACCAATCAAAGATAATTTTCAGGAGAGGAAACTGAGGAAGTGGCCAAGCAACTATTTGGCAAGAAGATTAGCATGGATAGAATGAAGTGAGAGGTTATGGATCAAGACAATGGAATAGTGATCCTAAAGGCATTTATGAGATTTTCTCATCACAGGCCCAACGCTAAGGCATGGGGGAGGGAAATATGCTAAGAGAGAGGCCTAACATACCCTCAGGACCTTGGGGCTCACCGCCCAGGGCTGCCTGAATTCTCAACTACCTGCACTCCATGGCAGCCCTTCACAGCTGTCTCAGCCATGGCTCAAGCAGGCCCTGGTGTGGCTCAGTCCACAGTCCAGAAGTTATAAACCATAAACCTTGAAAGTCTATGTGGTGCTAACTCTGCAAGCATGTATAATGCAAGAGCTGGTGAGGCATGGCTTTCTTCACCCAGATTTCAAAGGATGTCATAGATAAACTGGGAGCCCTAACAGACTTGTCATAGGAGTAGAGCTACTGCAGAGAGTCTCCACTAGGGCAGTTCCTGGTAGAGCCATAGAACAGGGCCATCTTCAAGACCCTAGAACTGTAGAGCTACCAGCATACAACACCAGCCTGGAAGAGCTGCAGGCATGAGACTCCAACCTGTAAGCACTGCTGCATGGGCTAAGCCCCACAAAGCATAGGAACAAGGCTGCCTAAGGCCTTGCAGTTCTAATCCCTGTCCAACTGTGCTAAAAGACAGGAAATGAAGTCAAATATTATGCTCAAGCTTTAGGACTTAGTATTGTTTGCCTGTTGAGTTTTGAACTTGCTTTGGACAGGTTACTGCCTTATTCTTTCCTGTTTCTTCCTTTTGAAATGGCAATTGTCTGTCCTATGCCTGTCCCACCGTTATATTTTGTGGTTTGTAGCAACTTTCAGAGTTCCTGTAATTTTTCCTTATTTATAGTTTCTTTACTGAGTTGACATCATATCAATAACAACTTTTGATAAACCATTTTTTTTGTAAGTCATATTATGCAACTTTGTGAGATGTTGCTGTTTCCTATGGATCTATCTAGAACTAAGAAAAGCAGTATAAACTAAGATAGCTGAATAGACTCTGTATTATTAAACAATGTGTGTGGGTAATATCATTCTGACATCAAAACCTATGCAGTTTGCTTAGATATTTATTATTTTTTAAACCACGTTTTTCTGTTTTATTCCTTTTGGCATGAATTTTCATATTTTATATAAACCATGTAATTAAGTCATAAGAAGATTTTTGAAGTTACTCATAGAAATATTTTATTTACAATTTTCACAATTATAATGATGAAAAAGAATTGTCTGTGGTTTTTTTCTGTTCCTAGCTTTTTTGATTTAGTATAATAATTATCTTGGACTTATAAAACAATGTGTCTTTTTTCTGATTTCTGAAATAATTTGAGTACATTCCTTTTTCTTAAAAATTTGAAATAATTTACTGGAGAACAGTCTGAATTAAGTACTTTCTAAAGAAAACATTTTAAACAATGAATTCAATTTCTTTAATAAATTTAAGGTTATAAATATTATTAATTTCTTTTTGGGTTGAAATTGATCCTTTGCTTTTCTGAGGAATTTGTTTAACTATAATGTCAAACTTGTTGGTATACAGTAGTTTTATTATAGTCTCTTCTTTTTAAGTTATATCTAGGATTTGATTGTTGTATATTCTTTCATTGCTGTTATTGATAATTTGTGTTTTTCCTTTTCTTTTTGGACATTCCTGTTAGCATTTTATCAATTTAATTAAACTTTTAAAAATTATCTACTACATTTGCTGATTTTTGCCTATTACAGTTATTTCCCCTATTTCACTGATTTCTGCTTTTCTGATTTTATTTTCCTTCCTTTTACTTGTTTTTTTTTTCAACATTTGATTTGCTGTCTGTTTTCCAGCTTCTTAAGGTGATATATTAGACATTGACCTTTCTTCTTTTTAAATCTAAGCATTTAAAGTAATATGCTTTCATGACTTTAGCAGCCACCAACAAATTCTGATATTTTTGAAAGAAAATTTTCTTTCTAATTTCTCTGCTATTACTTTTTTGACCTGGGGTAATTTAGAAATGTGTTTTTTCTATCTGCACTTCTCTAGCAATTATCGTTAGCAATCTCTTATTTAATGTTACTGTGTTAATAAGAATTACTCTGAAAGATTTTAGGTTTTTTTGATATTCATTGAATTTTTTCTCTTGAGTTAGCATATGGTCTATCTTAGTGACCATCTCCTGTGCACTAAGAGAAAAAATATACTTCATTTGTTGTGTTAAATGCTTATTAATGTCAAGTAAGGGAAAGTATTTGATAGTAGTATTTAAATATTCTCAAGACTTTTTGAGTTTTTCACTACTTGTTCTATCAATTGCTGAAAGGCTGGTGTTAGAGCTACTATGAAGCTGTGCTCAAGTATTTCTCCCTTTAGTTCTATCAATTTTTCTCCCATGTATTCTGCAATTCTGTTATTAGGTGTGGATATATCTGTGATTTTTATGACCTCTTGGAGATTTGACTCTTCTACCATAAAATATATTCTTTTTATCTGTACTGAAATTCAGTAAGTCAATTTTTATACTAATATAGGCATGTTAATTTTTTAATGCACACTGTCTTCATGGTATACATTTTCATATTTATTTATATTTATGTATCTCTTAAGGTGCATCATTTATAGAAAACATATACATACTTTTTATCCAGTCTGACAATCTCTGATATTTAAATTGGATGTTCAACCATTTTACATACAGTATAATCAGTTCATTTAGTTTAAATTAAGTCTACCATTTTACTATTTTCTTTTTATTTGTTCTTTCAGTTTTTTTTTTCTATGTCTTCTTTGACTTCTTTGAGGGTAACCAAACACTTTTTAATATTGCATTTCAATTTATCTATTGCCTTTTTAGTTAACTTTTGCAGTATGCTTTTAGTAGTTGATATAGGAACTCACACTATAAATCATTAATACAGTTAATGTTTTACCATGCAACATAAAACATGAAACGTTGCAATAATACAGCTCTATTTACCATCCCACCCTTTGTGTTATTGTCAAATATCTTAACATAAATATACATTATAACCCCTGAAATGAAATAATTTTTGCATTCAGTAGTCATATTTTTAAGAATTGATAAAAGAAAAATACATATAATAATTAGTACCAGTGTTTCTTATTTATTTCTGTAATTCTGAGTTTTTATTTGATGTCACACACATTCAGCCAAAAGAACTTTCAGCATGTCTTGCTAAAATTCTCTCAATTTTCATTTTTCTAGAAAGTCTATATTATGCTTTCATTTTTTAGAAAAAAAAAAAGAAGTGAGTATCAAATTATTTCGGTGCTTTAAATATTTTATTTTATTGTCTTCTGGCCTCTGTTATTCTGATAAGTCTGCTAAAATTTCTGTTATTGCTACTTTATAGGCAATTTGTTGTTTTCTTTGGTGACTTTAAGCATTTTTTCTTTTGCTCTTTTTTAAAATATGAGATTGCTTGGTTTCATTCAGCTTTTTACGTCTGTAAGTTTATGTTTTTCACCATATATTTTTGAAAATTGCTAGTATTTAAAAATTATTTTTCCTGATCCACTCTTTCTCATCTTCTGAGTCTATGTTATATTTATAATTGATTTCTTGATATTTTCTTGAAGGTTGTTGAGACTTATGCTTTTCCCAGTCTTTTTGATTTTCAGATTGAATATTTTCTATTGATCTATCATTAATTTTACTGGGAGTAAATTAATCCAAACTGCTCTTAAGCCTAACTATATGAATTTATCATTTCAGATATTTTATTTAGGTTCCAAATTTTAATTTGATTTAAAAAAATACTCTCTATTTCTCTGTTGAGGTACTCTATCCATTAATTTATTGTGACTTTATTTCATTTGGTCTTAGGCAATATTTATAATCATGATTCTGATTTCCTATATACTAGTTCTGACATCTGGGTCATCTAAGGTTTGGTTTCAATTGGCTGATTTTTCTCTTTATTAGGTGACTATTTTTCTGCTTTTTAAAAATGTTTCATAATGTTTTATATTATACTAGACATTTTAAGTAACTTATTGCAGAGACTCTAGATTGCATTTCCACTGGAGTACTGTTTTAGTTCTAGCAGGTAGTTAACTTGGCTTGACTCAAACTTTCAGTTCTGTCTCTCCTTCCCAGAAGCAATTAAATTTCTACCTGATTCTTTAAGCTCTCCAGCAGTGTTTCCTTCTGCTCTCTTTGGAGTCAGTCCACTTATTTGCAACTTTGAGTTAACCAAAGATTTAATCAGAATTTATAGACAAATTTCCTTTTCTGAAATTTTGTGGCAGCCCTAAACTTGGTCCTCTAATTCTTCAAGAGTATGACTTTTTGTTTAAGTTTTAGATTCTTTATGTTGCTGGAACTGGAATATGCCCTCAGTTAAAAAGCTATGTTAAATGTTTATATACCAGAGCAGTTCTTTCTTTCTTTTTTTAAGGTTCTACTTTCTTCCAGCTTCTGCCTATTTCTAGTCACTCCAGTGGCTCAAAATGTTGTTGTTTATAAATATTTTATTATAACTTTTACATGGAAAGAGTTAATTCAGTACAAGGCATTCTGTTATCACCACAAGTGCGATCTCTATAAGATCTCTTTAAATGCCAGGCGTGGTGGCTCACGCCTGTAATCCCAGCACTTTGGGAGGCCGAGGCGGGTGGATCACAAGGTCATCAAGACCATTCTGGTCAATATCATGCATGCCTGTAGTCCCAGCTACTCGGGAGGCTGAGGCAGGAGAATTGCTTGAACCCAGGAGGCGGAGGTTGTAGTGAGCCGAGATCGTGCCATTGCCCTCCAGCCTGGGTAACAGGAGTGAAACTCTGTCTCAAAAAAAAACAAAAAAACAAAAAAACAAACAAACAAAAAAACTCTTTAAGTGTCATTTTATGTGATTGTCTCTATCTTATCTATCACTTCCTGTAGTTATAAGCACACATGGTTGTATTTTATTGTTTTGTTTAATGTATTTGTTTTTCTCCTATAATTTCTCTTAAAGGTTTGCTGTTTCAAACTCATCTCTTGATTTCGTGTAATTTATGGGAAAAAAATGTACTTTTTCATTATTTTTACAAAATACAATGTCTATAAAATTATTTTATAGTTTATTTTTCTATTTCCTTGTGCATTTACTCTTATGTCTTTCATTTGTATTTTTCTCATTTCTGATTCTTCTTTATTTATCTTCTTTTTTTTTTCCAGTCAAATCAAGACAGTGGATAAATTTTTATTGAGCCACTTAGTTTACAATATGAGGTAAAAGAAAACAATTCTCCTTGACCAGTATTTTACATAGCTGTAGGAAGGTGTTTCAGACTTCAGGGATTCGTAAGGGATTACATCTCTCAAAAGTTGGGATCAAGTATACAAATTTTATTAACTCTTTGAATTTTCCAGTTGACTCTTCCCTTAACAATAGTAACAAGTTCTAACTAGTTATGTAAGTCTCTTCAAGGCCAAGTTTTATCATTATTGCTGATATCCTTAGAGCTGAAGCACTGCTATTTCAATCAATGTCCATTAATTCCACTTCAAAAATGAGTTTTGCATTTGGTAGAATTTTGGCATCAGGCTGTCCTTTCTTTCCATAAGCCCATTCTAGTTCAATCTCCAGTCGAGCCTTTTCTCCTTTACTTATAGTCAAGAGAGCTTCATCCCATCCTCTGATAACTGCGTACTCCTACCTTAAAACTTAAAGGCTTAGCATTTTTCTTCTTCTTTGCACTTGTTTGAAATGCTTTAAGAGTTTAATACTAATTCCATTGTTACCATTATTTTCTTTTTCTTTTGAGATGGAGTCTCACTCTGTAACCCAGGCTGGAATGCAATGGCATAATCTTGGCTCACTTCAAACTCCACCTCTCAGGTTCAAGTGATTCTCATGCCTCAGCCTCCTGAGTAGCTGGGACTACAGGTGCATGCCACCATGCCCAGCTAATTTTTTGTATTTTTAGTAGAGATGGGTTTTCACTGTGTTAGCCAAGGTGGTCTTGATCTCCTAACATTTTGATCCACACATGTTGGCCTCCCTATGAGCTAAGATTACAGGTGTGAGCCACTGTACCTGGCCATTGTTATTATTACTTTCAGTGAAGCTATCTGTTGAAGAATCAACTGGGGAGGAATAGAAATAGTAAAATGAACCAGCCAGCATCTTCTTGGAATTGCTGTTGCAAGTACCCTCAATAAATTTATTTTTCTTTGAACTGGGGGCAACTTTCCTGTCCTTGTTATTGTTCTTAGTGTAAGAGGTTTATTGAAGACAGCTTTTTAGGTCACAGCTTTCTGTGTTGCTATCACTTTGTGCTTTCTTCCTTGATCCACTAACACAATGAACATACAAGTATGTTATCAGCACAGTTTTCTTTTCAGCTCCACATTCATTTGTATTTTGTGGTCTCAGACAAGGTTTCTACCAGGGTCTCATCCATTCTCTCATGTGATACAGATATACCCCTAGTTCTTGTTTCTACAATCAAAGGATATTCAGATAGGCCACTTAAGACAATGCTTCTTAATTTTTTTTTTTTTAGGTTTTGTCAACTTTGTAAATGAATGTATATATGTTTGATTTTGTTTTACATAGTATAAGTGATTTTAAATATTTTATTTTGCATCTTCCTTTTTCTTTTCACTAAACAGTATAATGAAAAGTTTTTCATAACATAATCTCCTATCACTTGGTCATATAATAATTTAACAATTTAATAAACAGGGTTTCTTGATACATATGTTTATTGCAGCACTGTTCACAATAGCAACGACTTGGAACTGACCCAAATGCTCATCAATGATGGACCGGATAAAGAAAATGTGGCACATATACACCATGGAGTACTATGCAGAATGAGTTCATGTCCTTTGCAGGGACATGGATGAAGCTGGAAACCATCATTCTCAAAAAACTAACACAGAAACAGAAAACCAAACACCATGTGTTCTCACTTGTAAGTGGGAGTTGAACAATGATAACACATGGACACAGGGAGGGGAACATCACACACTGGGGCTTATCAGGGATGAGGAGCTAAGAGAGGGATATCATTAGGAGATGTATCTAGTGTAGATAATGGGTTGATGGGTGTAGCAAACCACCATGGCATATGTATACTTGTGTAATAAACCTGCATATTCTGCACATGTATCCCAGAACTTAAAGTATATATATATTTAAATGGTTCTTAATTTTAAGAAAAGTCAGAGAAATAAATAGTCCAAATTTCATCTTTGCCTACATTTTGATCCAGATTTTATTGTATTTTGCAGGTTTCAGGTATATATATTTTATATACCTGATATGGACATATATATATAATTATACATATATATTTTTATGAGTTTCAAAGAAAAATAATAAGAAAATAAACCTTTATTCTCCTATATTTAACTAACAGTTCAAACAGTACTTTTTAGAACTTTCAGTTCATACCACTTCTTTTTAGATAAAGGTGATCAAAATACTGTGATGTCAAAGATTCATGCTTCTTCTCTCAGGTGTTTTAGGATTTCTTGAATCCTCCAGTACAAATTTTAGGGTATCTTAAGTAAAACCTTCAGCTCAAACAGTACTTATTCAAGGAGATAGTCTAATATAGAGATTAATACCATGTTTTGAAGTTAGATCTGGGTAAAAATATTATATCTGTCATATACCTGTTGAATTATAATTCAGAAAATTGCTTGAATTCCTTAAATTCTAATTTATATTTCCATATGTTGGTGGTAAAACTACCTACCAAACAAAGATGTGGTAACAATTAAGTGAAATAACAGAGAGTGAACAATTGGTACAGAGTTATTGCTGAATAACAGTAGTAATTATGATTATTAATCTAAAAATATTTAGAGTCAAATTATGATACTGTTATAAAGTTTTATTGAAGAATTCTACCCTCCATAACCTTCTGATAGAATAATATGTGTAACTATTTCCATACAAATAAAATACTTATTGGAGAAATAGAAAAATGTTTAACAATGCTCCTATGTGCTAGGATCTTGGTGTTTGAGAGTTAGGCTTACTGAGAGGTAAGTTTTGTCATGGAAGTTTATGCCAGCTGGTGGCATGTTATCTTTTGTCTTGTCTATACCCTGACCTTTCAGCTTTATAACTTCCAAATGTTTATGTAATGAGAACTGCCCTTTTAAAATTGACACAGTGATTAAAATTGAAAATGAGAGCTGAGAGTGTTCTCTAATAAATAGGCTGGATCTGAGCATACATCTGTCCAGCAAAAATCTTCTAAGCAAGCCAGCACACATTTCTTTGCCTGTATCAAAAAAGTGAAGGTGACATTTATACTGTTTAATAATTTTTCTCTCCATCTGTTTATTCAATGGTGAGATTTAAGTTGGCAAATGCTACACTCACATTGATTCTACTCCTAGCTATCTCTCAAATATTCAGCTAGATGAATATTTAGATGGATGCCCCTACAGCTTTGTTGAGTAGATAGAAATTCCAATTCATAGGAAAAATCCTTTCAAGAAGAGAACTATAATCAAAGCAGAATGTTACCCTACTCGAGCAGTTCATCTTGCCAACAGACTGAACAATTCTATCAAAGTTTCCTAGATCCCATAACAGGCTTTTTTAAAGCTACTTTCTTCACGTTCAGTCATTCATATATATCTATATGAATATATCTGTCTATCTATCTATATCATCTATAACTCATTGTTCTGAGTGACTAATGGGAAAAAAACTGAAAGACTAATAAAATAGTTGTAGTATTTCAGCTTGATATTTTTCAAAGAACATAGAGATTCACAGGAAAGATTTAATAGCAAAAAAATCTTTATATTTAAATATGATTGAAATCAAGTCATAGATATGAACTGAATGGAGAGATTTTCATTTTTCATCTTCCTCAATCTGTTTTCCTCTACCTACATTCCAATCACAGTGGCCTTTTGTTTCTTGGACAGGTTAAGTGAGTTATTTTTTATTAGTTTCAGGACCTTTTTCACTAGCTGATCCCTCTCCTTGGAATACTTAGTCTTGATATTTTTGTATAATTTCCTTCTCAACCCAATTCAACCCTTTAAGGGAGCTCACCTGCCCATTACTCCTTAACCCCCTGCCCCATTTCCTTCAGAACACTTAACTGTATGTAAAATTGTTTTATTTGTCTTTTAAAATATCTTCTTTCTTCAGAATGTAATCTGCATGATAGTAGGGACTTGTGTTTTTCACTATCTTTCTGCATGTAGAAAAGTACCTGGAATATAGTAGGTGTTCCATAAATAGTTTTTGAGTAGAATAATGAAAGAATAAATGAATAATATTTGCCCCTCAGATTTTAGCTTTCTGCTAAACTTTATTGAAGATTTAGCCCAACACCTTTTGTTAAGCTGAGATCTAAAAGTTCATCACCTTAAATCATGACGACCAAACTTGCCTTATCTGTACTTTGGTCTTCTAGTAGATAGAGGGTGCTTCTCTGACGTCAGCAGCTTACATCTCCTACTTATCCTTCCATTAAGTCCTGTATTTAAATTTGAGGGTTGCATATAAGTTTTTTTATTTGCATAGAAAAGAATATTGACATCACTGAATCAAATAGATGTGACTCACAGTTCACTTTTGAATTGTTCCAATTGACTCCCTCCTTTGGGAGATAAAATGATTGTGACATCTGAATATGCCAATTTAAAATATTCAAACATCTAAATATTTGAGGAACCATAAAAATAGTTTTTCTATTATTCAGGCATTTAGAAAAATTCAGAGAAGATGAAAAATTCTCTTTGTTATATAAATGTACATTATTATTGAAGCATGACATCATTTTGTGTACTTTAAGAAAGGACACTACAATCTGTGGGATATTAGGGTAGGGATTCTAAAACCATCCAGTCCAACTACTCTTCCAAATGCTTGTATTCTCTACACAAGATTTCTTCTAAGTGATTGTCTTACGTTGTGAATCTATATCTGAACACCTTCATTAGCTGGTTCTACATGATGAGAGATGATCATTTCTATCTTTGGACAATTTTAAGTGTAAAAAAATGAGTATTCTCACGTTAAGCATCTAAGTATTTTTCTGAAGTATCTTTCAGTTGTTCCATTTATATTTGATGGTACACACTGAGAAATTTTATTTCCAATTACCAAAATAATTTTCCTTTCAATATTTGTATTCTGAAAATAGCACAGGCTCATAATAAAAACATAATGATGAAAAAGTATATAAAATAAAAATATCACTTTTTAACTCCATTCCCTTAGCTGTAATCTCCAGAGGTGGCCACTATCAAAATTTTCTTGGAGAGCCTATGAGAAAATTCTCACCTAAAAACACTTGCATCTGCTGACACAAAGCACAAGTTGGAACATAAAAAACTATTCTGACTTACTTAAAATTTTACAACTGATTTATATTTTTCTACAAAATGTATCTATGTACTTTGTTTTCTTTTGTATTTTTACGGTATTATATTGGAGAAATTATGGTTGATTTAAGTTTATATGCATGCGTGAGAATATGTGTAGGGTAAATGTTTCAAGAAGGAATTATTTGGTCACACTTTTATTTCTGAGCAAACGTTTTGCTTTATTTAAAAAATTCTTTTTTCTAAAAAGATACAACACAATTTTTCTCCCCAGTTTCTCCTCTTTAATAGAAAAAAGGATGAAACACTGGTAGCTCCAGTGGAAAAAAAGAAAAAAAAAAGTAATGAAAAAAGCATGAAATAAATGTGACTGAGATTTAAACTTTCAATTTTAGGAGAACAAGACGAGATTTTCAATACTGTCTCTAATTAGTGCCTTTGAACCCAGCTAAAGTGCATGTGTGCATGTGCGCACACACAGTTTTTTTTACATATAGCAAGTTTTTATAGTAAAAGTGTGAGATTAATTGAAGTGACAATTTTATTCTGTTGAATTTAAAAAGTAAACTTCTAGAAGTACATCTACTTATGTAATTCTTCTATAGTAAGTTTAAAAAACTTTATTTTAAACTAATTTTAGACTTATACAATACTTGCAAATATAGTACAGAGTTGATGCATTAGCTTTACCCAGATTTCCACAATGTTAATAATTTGCAAAATCATACTACAATTATCAAAACCAGGAAACTAACATTAGAATGATACTATTGGCTGAACTGTAAATCTGTTCAAATTTCAGTTTTCCCCTTGCATATATCAATTGATTCTGTAATACAGGTATGATTCTACATTGTATTTAGTTGTTATGTCTCCTTAGTCTTTTCTCATCTGTGACAGTTTTTCAGTCTTTCCTTGTTTTTCACTATAGTGACACTTAATATTAGTACTGGTCACTTATTTTATAAAATGTCTTTCAACTTGGGTTTGTCTGATGTTTTCCTCGATTACAATGAGATAGTATATTTTGGGAAGAAAACTACAGAAGTAATATGTCTTTTTCACTGCATCATAACAAGAGGAAAAAGATTTTCCTGTGTATGTAGTATCACTAGTGGTGTAAACTTCTATTACATGACAAAGGTGATGTTTGCTAGGTTTCTCAAGTGTAAAGTTACTATTTTCCTTTTTTAATAGACAAACATCTTGAGGGAGATATTTTGGGACTCTGTGAATATTCTGTTTTGCCTCCATCTTTCACTCACTGTATTTTTCATCCACTGATGGATCTTGCTTGGAATAATTATTACTGTCCTGTTTGCCTAATGTTGACTTCGTGTTTCCTTCATTCCTTCCCTGGTAAGAAAGGGCTGCTACTTTTCCATTTATTTATTTGCTCATTTATTTATTCATATCTATATAGACCCATGGATATTTATTTTATACTGTGGGTTATAACTAAATGGGAGTTTCTTACTTTGGCTTCTGCATCTTGTTGATATGCCTCCCTCTTTTGTGCAACCTGTCTTGTTTTTTGGTGCTATAAAATGTTCCAGGTTCATCTTACAGTTCTTCTGCCCCAGCCCTGGGATCACTGATTTTTCCAAGAAGCTCTAATTTCCTTTATTAGAGAATTGTGCTTAAAAACCTAGATTGAAGTACTAGCTATATTCATTGTTTTAGAGGTATCATTGCTCCTAGGTTGTTTCAGTGGACAGAAAAAAGAAATAAAAATATACCAACTCACATATTGTGTGTGTGTATGTGTGTGTGTGTGTGTGTGTGTGTGTGTATTTGATTTTCTGTATCTTTCTGAATATACATTAAAAACCATGAATTCACACTGATACTTTCTATCCAATTAAACTCCACAAGGTTCATATTAGACTTCACTTTTTATTTATCTGTGAATTGTTTCTTCAACAGAAAAATCCCTGTCAATATGTGCAATGCATTCACTATTAAATTTACACACACATGCAAACAAGGATTATATAAATACACACACATACACTATTTATACACACACATGATATATATATATATATATATATATATATATATGTAAACACACTACCTCATATATACAGTATGTAAGTCTGTACATACACACACACGCAGACTATATAGAAGTATATGAAATAGTTTGTATTATACAAAATATATTAAGTTATATATAGATATGTGTGAGTGTGTGTGTGTGTGTGTGTGTGAGAGAGAGAGAGAGAGAGAGAGAAATAGTTGCATGATTTTTAAACCTACATCCCTATAGGTTCATTTTTTATTGTTCATATTCTCTTTTGGGTTCAGTTTATAATTTAATTAAAACATTACCAAAGAAGTTTGGACTGACATGCACTCTCACCAACATTAATGAAGATTTTTTTTTCCCACACATCCACAAATCCTGTGCATTAACTGAATTTTTTTGGCAATGTAACATATAAAAATTGGAATCCTATTTTGGTTTATATTGCTTTTATTTATGACTAAGATTAGGCTATATTTCCTGAATTCATCACAAATATATACTTTTCTGTGAACTTATTTCTTATGGCATTGGCTATTTAAAAAAAATGAATTTCAGGCAACAAAATCAATGTGCAAAAATTACAAGCATTCCTATATACTGACAATAGACAAGCAGAGAACCAAATCATGAATGAACTCACATTTACAATTCCTACAAGGAAAATAAAACACTTAGGAATAAAGCTAACAAGGGATGTGAAGCACCTATTCAAGGAGAACTACAAACCACTGTTCAAGGAAATCAGAGAGTACACAAACAAGTAGAAAAACATTCCCTGTTTGTGGATAGAAAAAAAATTAATATTGTAAAAATGGCCATACTGCCCAAAGTAATTTATAGATTCAAGGCTATTCCCATTAAACTACCATTGACATTCTTCACAGAATTAGAAAACCTACTTTAAAATACATATGGAACCAAAAAGTAGCTTATATAGCCAAGACAGTCCTCATGACTTCAAACTGTACTACAAGGATATAGTAAGCAAAACAGCATTGTACTAGTACAAAAACAGACACATAGAATAGAATAGATATTGCAGAAATTAGACTGCACATCTACAACCATTTGATCTTGACCTGAAGAAAAAAAGCAATGAGAAAAGGATTTTCTATCTAATAAGTCATTCTGGGAAAACTGGCTAGCCACATGCAAAAAATTAAAACTTGACCTCTTCCTTATACCATATACAAAAATTAACTCAAGATGGATTAAAGACTTAAATGTAAAACCCAAAACTATAAGACCCTAGAAGAAAATCTAGGCAGTACAACTCAGGACATAAGCATGGGCAAAGGTTTTATGATGAAATCATCAAAAGCAATTGTGACAAAAGGAAAAATTGACAAATGGGATCTAATTAAACAGCTTCTGCACAGCAAAATAAACTATTATCTGATCAAACACACAACCTACAGAGTGGGGGAAAATTTTTGCAATCTATCCATCTGACAAAGGTCTAATATCCAGAATCTACAAGGAACTTAAACAAATTTACAGAGGAAAAAACCAAACAACCCCATTAAAAAGTGGGCAATAGACATGAACAGACACCTCTCAAAAGAAGACATTCATGTGGCCAACAAATACATGAAAAAAAGAGCAATATCACTGATCATTAGTGAAATGCAAATCAAAACCACAATGAGGTAGCATCTCATGCCAGGCAGAATGGCAATTATTTTAAAAATCTAGAAAACAAGAGAGGCTGATAAGGTTGTGGAGAAATATGAACACTTTTACAGTGTTAGTGGGAATGTAAATTTATTCAACCATTATGGAAGATGGTGTGGTGATTCCTCAAAGATCTAGAACTGGAAATACCATTGGCCCAGCAATCCCATTACATACCCAAAAGAGAATAAATTATTCTATTATAAAGAAACATGCATGTAGGTGTTCATTACAGCACTATTCACAATAGCAAAGACATGGAATCAATGGAAATGTCCATCAATGATAGACCAGATAAAGAAAATATGATACATATACACCATGGAATACTACATGGCCATAAAAAAGAACAAGATCTTGTCCTTTGCAGGGATATGGATGGAACTGGAAGCCATTGTCTTCAGCAAACTAATGTAGGAACTGAAAACCCAATGCTGCATGTTCTCACTTATAAGTGGGAGTTGAACAATGAGAGCACAATACAGCGAGGGTAATAACACACACTGGTGGGGCAGGCATGGAAAGGAGAGCATCAAAATAAATAGCTAATGCAGGCAGGGTTGAATATGTAGGTGATACTGAAAACCTAATACTGCATGTTCTCACTTATAAGTGGGAGCAGAACAATGAGAGCAGAACACAGGGAGGGGGGAACATGCGCTGGCACAGTGGGTGTGGGAGAGAGAGCATCAAAATAAATAGCTAATGCATGCAGGTCTGAATATATAGGTGATGGGTTGATAGGCATAGCAAATCACCATGCCACACATTTACCTATGTGACAAACCTGCATGTCCTGCACATGTATCCTGGGACTTAAAATAAAATAATATTAAATTTTAAAAATAGTTGTTAATGCATTTTACCTGCTTTTTTTCCTTACAGTAAATAAGAAAATGAGCCTTCTCTCTCTTGTGTATGTCACAAAAATGTTCTCTACTATTCACTTATTTTTTTGACAATTGAAATTCAGAGTTTTTATTGTACATTTTGATAAATTGGTATGTAAAAAATATATAAAACATTTTAATTGCCCTTTTATTTTTTTATGAAATTTAGAGCTTTATGAAAGCTTTTGATTTACCAATTTATTTTGGTCAGAGAGACTTGGGTTCATGTTGTTTACAAAAAATTTTTCTACCATAGGATTATTTCTAAAACGTCTTTTATGCTTTCTTCCAGAATTTTTATGACTTGCTTTTATATGAAAATTATTGCTTTTTGAAATGTATATCTGTATTGGATAAGGTAAAGATTTTGATGTGTTGAACAAAGTACAAATCTAGCGTTATGCCTTTTTTCTTTCTTCCTCCTTTTACAATGACTACTTAGTTTCCTTAACATTGCTAAGGGAATGGCCCATCTTTTCTCCGCTGATTTGAAATGCCATGTTCATCATATAACAAGACATTTATGTTTGAGTCTAATTCCAAAAGTCTCTTTTGTTTCAGTGATCTGACTATGGCTGAACCAATTCCAAAATAATAGCATTAGAATATATTTTCCCATCTAGTAATTTTAGTTTCTCTTTCTCATACACATTCCTTTAGAATTCTTTGCTTGCTTGTTTGTTTTTCAGAATTTTCCTGGAAAATCTTATAACCTATTTCTTATTAAGAACTTTAAAATAAGTTTGTCAGGTTAAAATTATTCTGTTCATATTTTTATTAGTATAATGTCAACTTTCTAGGTTAATTTAGAGAGAAAATACACTTTTAAATTTCGAGACTTCCTATCCAAGAAAAAGTTGTATATTTCAATTTATCATACTCTTCTTTCATGGACCTCAATAAATTTTTGTCAGCTTTTCTATAATAACAAGTTTGAAACATATACAAAAATACAGCAGTTAATATAATACATTTCTACAAACCCACCACTCACCTCAAGAAATATTAATTTATAGCAAAGCTTCTTTTCATCTGTACACACCTCCCTTCAGATCATAATTAGAACATTGCAGAGATACAGCATTTCAATAGTGAATGATCAGTATGCATGTCTAAAAGATAAGAACTTTAAAAATAATATTATTGTCATTCCTAAAGTTAATGATTCTTTCATTTCATCAATTATTCTTTATTGTTGAGATCTCCCTAATTGTCTCTAGACATTAGGGAAGGCATATATTTTAAAAAGCAATGATTTCTATGTAAAAGTAAATTATAAAAATTCTAGAAGAAAGCATAAGGGAAGATAGAAATAATTCTATAAACAGGACTGAGACCGTAGTCTCTGAAAAATTTTTATTATTATTAATTTTTCAAATCAACATTTAAACAAAGTCTATACATTGCATTTGCTTGATAATGTCTTTTATATCTCTTCTTAAAAATAATTGTAGTGAGATACACTTTATATATTATAAAATTCACCCTTTTACAGTGTATAATTCAGTGTTTCTAAGTATATTCACAGAGTTGTTAAATTATCACTACTAATTTTAGAACATTTTCATCACTATAAAAAGAAACTTCATACTCATTAGCAATCATTTTTGACTCCCTTCTTCCCCATACTCTTGGCAACAACTAATTTACATTTTGCCTTTTAAGACTTTTTAAACTATAAGTTTTTATCTCAATTTTCCTCTTACTATCTAACTCTATAGTAAACTGAGTTATTTACCCTATAGATTTTCCACATTCTTGATGGGGTTATTAACATGCGCCTCTGGCTCTGTTTTCTATCAATTAATAGTTAGATATTTAGAACTAGAGACATAGTTTTAGCTTTTTTTTTTTTTTTTTTTTTTTTGCAAGAATGCTTTATAGGTGATGTTTTGCATTTCCTATTATGTCATATTAGTAGGTCCCAAATATCTCATAATCTCCCACTTTTTATGTTAAAATTAAATGGTGACTTTGGTTATTGTCACCCTGATTTATATTGATACTCATTGCCATTCACATAATGATGACTCTATCCTAGATCAGTTATTTTATTCAGGTTTTTGACATGGTAATACTACATGAGACTGTCATCTTTTCTTAATTTATTAGTTGGAAGTTTTCTACACTGAAATTACCCTCATCAATTTACATGATTAATGAGTACAATTTTTAAAATGTGTGATAAATTCTTAATTCTGCCATTTTTGGGGCCACTTTTCTGAGTAATGACTTGATTTCTTAGCATAATCCAAAAATGAAAAATGGGCATTATATCTTTCTCATTTAAGTATTGTTAGAAACTTTTGAATGTTAATACTGCATATTGATGTATGTTGATCCATTGTAGATAGGATACTCTTTCATGTTCAGTTCAGTCTATCTGAAGACTGTCTTTGAGCAATTGTCTATCTGAGGGAACTCTTTTAAGTTAGATTTTCTTTTTAATCTAACACTAGTAGGTTTCAGTAGCTTCCTTGCTTGCTATAAGGCAATGTGTTTTAGGCTCATTTTGTATATTTCTTGCCACAGAGCTGGAATTAACCATTTCTTCAAAGAGTTCTGGGTTTTTTTTCTTTCTTTCTTTTTTAAAATTCTATTTAGAGACCTTAGGAGGCTTTCTAAGAATGATAACTGCTTTGCGGTTTGTAAGATTTATTGCCGAGGTAAAATGAGGAAACTGAAACAAGTATAAGAAAATGAGAAGCTAATTTATTCAGCCCCCAGGGCGAGGTTCTGTGATCCAGGGAGGGGCCAAAGAAGTCTTGTCCGGCTGTTCAGGTCATGGGGTTTTATGGGGAGGGAAGGTGATTGATTGGCTATTGGGGAAACAAAGCGAAGGCAATTTTATTGGCTATCAGGAAGCAGAAAATACCTGGAACTAGTTGCCATTGGTAGGTGGGCAGGACTTTGGGTAAGTGGGCCTTGATTGGCTATTGGGGAAACAAAGTGAAGGCAATTTTATTGGCTATAAAGAAGCAGGAAATACCTGGAGCTAGTTGTCATGGGTAGGCAGGTGGGACCTTGGGTAAGTGGGCCTTGATTGACTGTTGGGGAAACAAAGTGAAGGCAATCTTATTGGCTATTAAGAAGCAGGAAATACCTGGAGCTAGTTGTCATGGGTAGGCGGGTGGGACCTTGGTAAGTGGGCCTTCCGGAGGCATACAGAGCAGACTGCTACCGTGCAGGGTCTGATGGGGCTTCTTTAAAAATTTTTCTGCAGGGTTTTTCAACAGCGGGCTGGGGGTTGGATGCATAATTTAGTGCTGAAAGTGGGCTTGGGTCTGGCATTTGGAGGCGGATATGGGGAAGCCATGCCGTGAGGCCAGGTAATGAGCTTGGGTGATGACACAGTTATTAGGTGCAGAGAGAAATGGATGTGTCCATTTAACCCTCTGCAAGGCAGCTGGCCTTCCAGGGTTGGTCATTGGTTCTAAGCCTTTTCAGTGGACATAGCTAGAAAATATGCATTTTAAAAACCATTAGTTCATTCTAATAGTTTCTGTAACTTTTTTTTTGTACATCGACCTTGAGAATTTTTGGATTTCTGTGTAGACATGTTGCTTTGAATAGAGAGAATATTATTTCTTTCTACACATTGATTATATGATTTTTCTTACCTTATTACAGTGGCTAGAGTTTTAGGAAAGTACTGAATATGAGTGATAAGAAGGTATTTTTGCCTTCTTCCTAATTTTAGGGAAAAATATTCAAACTTTCACCCTCATATAATGTAATTTTTAGTTTTTATTGTTGATGTTTATTTCAAGTTCAGGAAGTTTTCTTCTAGACTTCATTTGCTAAGTATTTCTTTCATCATCAATGAGCCCAGTTTTTTTTAGACATTTCTCTAATAAATTGAGATTATCATATAGATTTTGGAAAGCTGTTAATATGATTACACTCATAAATTGATATTCAATTATTAATTCCAGTATGATTGTTATACAAACCCCATTTGGTAAAGACATATCATCCTATTAATATATTGCTGGATTTTATAAGTCATAATTTTAGATGAGGAATTTTTATCTGTGTTCATAAGGAGCATTAATCTGCGTTTTCCTTGTAATGTCTTTGTCATATTTTAGTATTAGAGTAATGCTGGCTCTATGAAATGAGTTTAAGAGTGATTTCTTTCCTGAAAGCTTTTGTATAGAATTGATATTATTTATTCTGAAATGTTTGGTAACTGTCAACAATGAAGCCATTTTGATCTAATGCTTGTGTGTGAAAATTTAATCATAAAATGTAATTTCTTTAGTAGGTAGTCTAATCAGGATATTTATTTATTTTTTAAGGGAGTTTTGGGAGTTTTTTTTCCCCAGGGAATTTGGTATAAAGGTAGTACATAATATTCCTTTATCATGCCATTCATAATAGTAAAAATCTGTGGTAATGTTTTCTTTCATTCCCAATATTGGGAATTTCTGTCTTTTCACTATTTTTTGATCAGGAACATGATAATTCTATCATTTTAAATAATCTTTACAAAGAACTAACTTTTAATGTCATTGATTTTCCCTATTGTTTGTCAACTTTCTATTCAAGATTTCTATTCTTATGTTTATTAATTTCTTATTTTACTTTTAATTTATGTTTTCCTCTAGTTTCTTAAGTGAAACTTAGAAATTTGTGTGTGCCTCTACCTGACTTCAAACTATACTACAAGGCTACAGTAATCAAACAGCATGGTACTGGTACCAAAACAGAGATACAGACCAATGGAACACAACAGAGGCATTGGAGGCAATGCAACACATCTACAACCATCTGATCTTTGACAAACCTGACAAAAACAAGCAATGGGGAAAGGATTCCCTGTTTAATAAATGGTGTTGGGAAAAATGCCTGGCAGTGTGCAGAAAGCAGATACTGGACCCCTTCCTGATACCTTAAACTAAAATACTTAAACATAAGACCTAATACCATAAAAACCCTAGAAGAAAACCTAGGCAAAACCATTCAGGACATTGCATAGGCAAGGACTTCATAACTAAAAAACCAAAAGCACTGGCAACAAAAGCCAAAATAGACAAATGGGACCTAATTAAACTCCAGAGCTTCTGTACAGCAAAAGAAACAATCATTAGAGTGAACCAGCAACCAACACAATGGGAAAAAATTTTTGCAATCTACCCATCTGACAAAGGGCTAATATCCAGAATCTACAAAGAACTGAAACAGATTTACAAGAAAAAACAAACAAACCCATTCAAAGTGGGTGAAGGATATGAACAGACATTTTTCAAAAGAAGACATTTATGAGGCCAACAAACGTATGAAAAAATGCTCATAATTACTGGTCTTAGAGAAATGCAAATGAAAACCACATTGAGACACCACCTCATGCCAGTTAGAATGGTGATCATTAAAAAATCTGGAGACAGCAGTTGCTAGAGAGAATGTGGAGAAATAAAGACACTTTTACACTGTTGGTGGGCATAAATAGAAATTCTATTTGACCCAGCAATCCCATTACAGAGTATATATCCAAAGGATTGTAAATTGTTCTATTATAAAGACACATGCACACGCATGTTCATAGCAGCACTATTTACAATAGCAAATACCTGGAACCAACCCAAATGCCCACTGATGATACACTGGACAAGGAAAATGTGGCACATATACACCATGAAATACTATGCAACCATAAAAAATGATGAGTTTGTGTTCTTTGTAGGGACATGGATGAATCTGGAAACCATCATTCTCAGCAAACTGACACAAGAACAGAAAATCAAATACCACATGTTCTCACTCATAGGCAGGTGTTGAAAATGAGAATACATGGACACAGGGAGGACAGCATCACACACTGGGGTCTGTTGGGGTGACTAAGTGAGGGACAGTGGCGGCTGGGGAGGTTGGGGAAGGATAACATGGGGAAATGCCAGATACAGGTGATGGGAGGGCATGGAGGCAGCAAAACACATTGCCATGCATGTACCTATGCAACAATCCTGCATGTTCTGCACATGTACCCCAGAACCTAAAGTGCAGTAAAATATATAAAAAGAAATTTGTGCATGCATGTGTGTGTGAATGTTTCTGGAGACTAACATGAAGGATTTGGTTTCTTTGGGTTTTGCTTTTTTATTTGGTAAGGCAGGAACAGACCTACACTTAGGGCTGATTTTCCTCACTACTGAAACAAATCTTTTGAGTATTTTGTCAGATATCACATAAGTTATGACAATTTTTATTTTGGCTGGTGGGAATGGAACTACTACTGGCCATTTAGATATATGGGCATTGCTCTCCTTAATTCTTTCCAGTGGTTCTTTCCTTAGCTTTGTTTTCTCTCATGTAAGCACTGATCAGTACTTAGCTAAAAACGCAGGAGAGACCCTCTGCAGATATTCAGTTATCTCGCTATGTAGCTCTCTCGTCTCTTACACTCTACTCCAAGGACTCTACCTACCTAGGTTTCTTGGGGCCCTCAGCTCAGTCTTTAACTCAATGAATCTATCATCCTCTAACCATTCTGTGAAAACTTATTTTCCCCATGGACACTCTCTACAAACAGCAAGATGTGGCTATTACATTTATTTGCCTTCTCTAAGAGATCATTGCCATTTATTTTCTGATATTTAATGTCTTGATAACCTTGTGGCATATATTGTATTTAGTTTTTTAGATGTTTTATGAAGGAATATGAAACTATCCCTAGTTACTCCATCTTGACTGTAATAAAAGTCTACCTTTGAGTGCCGGGCATAGTGGCTCACGCCTGTAATCCCAGCACTTTGGGAGGCTGAGGCGGGTGGATCACGAGGTCAAGAGATCGAGACCATCCCGCTCAACATGGTGAAACCCCGTCTCTACTAAAAATTCAAAAAATTAGCTGGGCATGGTGGTGCGTGCCTGTAGTCCCACCTACTTGGGAGGCTGAGGCAGGAGAATTGCCTGAACCCAGGAGGCGGAGGTTGCGGTGAGCCGAGATTGCACCATTGCACTCCAGCCTGGGTAACAAGAGCGAAACTCCTTCTCAAAAAAAAAAAAAAAAAAAAAGTCTACCTTTGTTACATTTTGGTAATAATAATATTCTGGTATTATAAAAAAAACTTATAAGATTATGTTCTCTCTATAATTTGAAACAGTTTCAACAGCATTTGTGTTTTCACTAATGAAAGATTTGATAAGATTTGATAAAATATTCTTCATCATGGCCAGGTGTGGTGGCTCATACCTGTAATTCTAGCATTCTGGGAGGTCAGGGTGGGTGGATTGCTTTAGCTCAGAAATTTGAGACAATCCTGGGCAATATGGTGAAAGCCCATCTCTACTTAAAATACAAAAATACCTATAGTCCAAGCTTGTTGGGAGGCTGAGGCAGGAGAACCATTTGCACATGGAAGGTCGAGGCTGCAGCGATCCCAGATGTCCTGGAGGACAATGTGTGAGATTGTGTCTCAAAAAAAAATTCTTCATCAGTGTCTCTTTGTAATAACTCTGGCTATTCTTTTAGTACCTTCCACAAGTAGGTATTTCTTTCTGGAGCTAATTTTTTAAATTTATGTTTTCCTAGATAATCATCAGTTTCTTTAAGAATTTTAAATTTAATTGCAGAGAATTAAGCAAAGCATTTTATTTATCTTCTTTATATTTTCTCTGCATCTGAATTCATTTCTCTATTGTCATGACTAATTGTATACTTTTATGCTTTCTCATTTTCATATTTTACCTTTTCTAAAAACAAACTCTGATTTCTCAACTCGTTATAACAATATTGTTATTTAAAAAAAGACTTTGGAGTCAAACTGAGTATTTTTAAATCTCAGGTCAATGGTGGTATGACCTTGCATAAGTTGCTTAACACCTACATGATTTCATTTTCTTGCTTATAAAATGAAAATAATAGTTGTCTACTTTATATAGTAATCAATAAAGACATAAAATTTTAATAATTGATTTATGCATTTAAAAGAACACCTGAATAGGCAGTATATGTGTTTGATGTTATTATTGTTCTAGTTCATACTTTTCTGGGTTTTGCTGTTAATGGCTTTTTTTCTGATTTCTTTTTGTTCAGTCCTGTTTTTTTCTTTAACTTCTTCATTCAAATATTCATTTTTTCCTTAAAAGTGTTTTAAAATTTTAAGTAGTTTCTTAGTGTTTTTAAGGTTATAAAATTTCCTGTGGAAATTATATTAGTCGTATACCATAGGTCCTGACATATGTTACACAGTTTTTTGTCATATTATACTTGTTCTTTGACTCAGTTTTAGTTGAAAATAAATTTATTCACCAACTTTTAAAGTTTTGGTTTGTTTTCTATTTTTATTATTGATTTCTTGTCTCATATTATGATCACAACATGCATTATTTGCTATATAAAAATTTGACTCATATCAGTATTTTTATTGGAACTAATATATGTAAATTTTGAAAAGTATTGTTCGCTTAAAGGAAAATTGCATGTCCTTATGGAAATTTATCATCTTTGTTTATGAAAAGTGAGAACAATATTTCTCTTAATTCTCGTTTCTTTAATGTTTTCTGCATAGATTGATGAATTATTCTTCACTTTATTTACTTCAGCAAGATACATTTTGGTGTTAATTATTCTCTATAATTTTTTTTCCTGAAACAGGAATTGCAAATTTTTACTTTGCATTTTCATGTCCTAGATTGTTTTATTCAGTTTTCTTGGTTTCTTTAGAACCACCAATTATAAACACATGTCTTTTCTTTGTATGATTTCTATATCTTTTTTGTTTTACCTCAATCATTTCTAGTCACTTGCTGTGAGTTATTTAATATTGCTGTGTGCTCAGGTATATTTATATTCTGCATATCAGTGATTATTTTTAATGGTATATATTTGTCTTTTTGATATCTATAATTTGGTTTTATTTTCTGTAGTTTTTGCCTTTTTAATTTTTCCTTGCTAATTTATACATTCTATCTGTTTTCCTATTGTAATTTCATTGATTATTTTGTCTTGTATATTGAAAATCTTCCATGTTCAATATTTATAAAAATTTAAAATTCAGATATCCTTTTACCCAGAAATTCTACTGCTAGGAATTTTTCCAATGAGTATTCTTAAAAACAGCTCCCATGATATATGCATGAGAATGCTCATTAAAGTGTTTATAATAGAAAAATTGAAACCACCAAAGTCTTTTAGTAATAGAATCTTTAATTTTTGGAATACATTGTTGTTTAAAAGAATTAGGTAGGCCTATATATGCAAAAAAGAAAAATTTCTAATATATAATAGTGAGAAAAGCAAGACACAAAAATGTGTATAGTAACAACCTTTATGTAATTTTTAATAAAAATGAATAAAGAGATTGGTAGATAGATATATGAATAATTTGTTTTTAAAAGAAATCATGGAAAACTCTTAGGATTAGCTGTGGAAGTAGTGACTGAAGGCAATAGAAAAAGCATTTGTCTTTTTTTAACTTAAATGTTCTAAGTATGATTTTAACTTTTTCAAGAAATTAAGGGGTGAATTTATAGCCACTTTTTGTCTTTATAATTCTTTGAGTTAAGAAAGATCCAATCATTTTATAAGAATGGAAAATTCTTATTGGATGTCTACTTCGATATGAAGCAGATTTCTTTCTGACTGCTGCTTACCTTTGAATTACGGCTATTCTATTTAGTAATATTACGGAAGTTGTAATCAGTACTTGGTTAAAGAGATGCATAAATGGAAAGCTTCAATGTAGTTATGCTGTCTCACAGTGCTTTCACACCCTCTCTCTCCTGTACCTGGTCACCGTTGTCTCTCCTTTTGGAATTAGATACAAGTGGCCTAGAGAAGAGCCCTGCAATGTCATAGGTTTTTGCTTCATTATAATTTAAATTCAGATTTACTGTTTGTATTAGTTTGCTAGGGCTGACATAACAAAATATCACAAACTGGATGGCTTAAACAACAGAAATTAATTTATCGTAGTTTAGGAGACTGAATATCAAGGTGTCAGCAGCTTCGGTTTCTCCCAATGCACATCTCTTTGGCTTTCAGATGGCCACCTTCTTTCTGTGTCCTCACATGGCCTTCCTCCTGTATGTATACATCCTTGATGTCTTTCTTCTTCTAAGAAACCAGTCAGATGGAATTAGAGCCTCCCCTGTGACCTCATTTAACCTCAGTTACATTCCTAAATAGCCTCTTTCCAAATATAGCCACATTGGAGGTTAGAGTTTCAACATATAATTTTGGGCGTGTGGTGGGAGGACACAATTCAGTTCACAACAATGTTTATCTTTGGTTGCACTCATAACGAGTGCTTCCGCTCTGGCACTCTGCCTCTAACACTGTCTTGTCCCCCCAATTTCTCATTCTGCCCTCTTCCTCTGCTTCTCTGCTATAGTGATACTCCCACATTTTCCACTTCTCCTGACATTCTTATTGTAAGAAGAGTCATTAGTTGAGCTCCTTGGGTTTGGCTAATCATAGGGAGACAATGTGATGTGAAAGACTGATAGGTGCTGACAACCTCTCAGAAGGAGAACATTTCTTAATTTGGTATGAATTCCATTGGCTTTGGCAGCTCTCATTCATAGTTTCTGGTTCATAGTTTCTGTGCCTTCTATGTTTTAATGAAGAAGAAATTTTCTCCTTTGTTTTCCATTTTCTTTGGTTTTAGTTGGCTTCAAGAGTGGGGTAAAATACCTTCATTTTTGCCATTACATTCAATTTCAGATAAACTATTCAGGATTATCATTAATATTATGATTGTTCTAAAGAGACAACTGTGGTTAGTGGATATTATATTTTGATAAATCTTTAATCTTTCCTCAAAATATTTGTTTGTATTAAATATAACTATATTAATAGCCACCAACATTTATTGAGATCTTACTGTGTGCCAGATATTGTACTGCCTACAATGTAACCTAATCTGTTCCTTACCACCGCTCTGAAACAGGATGACAGTATTACATTTTACGAATGGGAATGCTCATTTGGGACATGTGCTGGAGCTGGACATAAATGCCTATTCTCAACCACTATTTTGTAGAGATTATCTTTGAATGAAAATAAAGACAATGAAAGAAATAAATACAAAAGAACAACAGCAGCAACAGTAACAAAATGCATCTCAGTATCCTATAATGCTATATTCTTCCTGATTATTGTATTTCTAATAATATCACTGAAATATATGTTAACCCACCTTATAAATGTATCCATAGAATAAAACAAATAAATACATGTATAGTTATTATGAAATAATAGTCATTGGCAGGAGCAATGTATTGCCTCTACTGTGAGTAGCCTATTTGTTTGATAGTTATTTACTTCTTTATACACCAGATCTACTCTACATAGAAAATAAAGCCCTGGCACTGCCCAGTTTACACTAATATAGCCAATACAGACTGATGCAGTTTTCTCTCCATGCTCAAATATCTATTAACATGGAGAAAATCTGGATTATCTCGTACTGAATGTGCAAAAATGACTTTAGCATTCTGCAGTGGATGATTGAATACATCCTTGGATCTGACTATCAAGGTTTAATTGAACTACAAATCCAAGGATAATTGGAATAGAACTCCAGTCCAAAATAGGACAAAAATACTTTAAGCTTTAGTTAATTAACAGAGGCAAATGGTGACTTCTGTTTATGTTTGTTGTATCTTTTGAGGGTATTGGTGATTAGGAACATACATCATTGCAATTAAAATTAAATTTTAAAAAATTAAAATTAACAGTTGTATAGTTGTAACTATGTAGTACTCATTCATCAATAAATAAGCTATAAAAATAAATTATAACAGTAAAATATTTTTAAATAACTTAAGTCTTTATCTGTATTTTAAATTCTTCAAACTTGGATCGGTTGAAATCTCAGCACTTTGTGAAGCCAAGATGGGAGGATCACTTGCGGCCAGGAGGATGAAACTAGACTGAGCAATACAGCAAGACCCATCTTTACAAAAAATAAAATAAAAGTTAGTTGGGCATAGTGGTACATGGCTGTGGTTCCAGTTTCTTGGGAGGCTGAGAAGAGATAACTAGAGCCAGGAGTTTTGAGGTTCATGAACTGATTGTGCCACTACACCCCAGCCTGGGTGACAGAGTAAAACTCCATCTCTCAGAAAAAATAACTAGAAGTAAAAAAAAAAAAAAAAAAAAGTCTAATGTGTACAGAATGTACTGAATTAAACTTTAGTTTAACATTATGCCAAAAAAAAAGCTAGAAGTTTCTTCATACAATATTAACACAGTACTAGGTTTCTAATGGTTACAAATACATGTTTTATTTGCATGTATAATGGTTATTTTTTGGAGGAAATAGATTAATAGATGTGTGAGTTCATTCTGTATTGCTATAAAGAAATACCTGAGACTGGGCAAACTTTTAAAGAAAAGAGGTTTATTTGGCTTATGGTTCTGCAGACTGCATACAAAGCATAGTGCTGGCACCTGCTTCCAGTGAGAGCTTCAAGAGGCTTTCACTGATTGCAAAGAGGAACCAGTGTGTGATACGGTGAAAGTGAGAGTAAGAGAGAGAGAGAGAGAGAGAGAGAGAGAGAGAGAGAGAGAGAGAGAGAGAGAGGAGGTGCCAGACTCTTTTAAACAACCAGATCTGGCAGAAACTCATAGGGTGAGAATATACTCATTACCATAAGGACAGCACCAAGCCATTAATGAGAGATTCTCCCCCATGACCCAGACATCTCCCACAAGGTCCACCTCAAACATAGAAGGTCATATGTCAACATAATATTTGGAGGGGACAAAACATCCAAACCATATCAATAGGTAAGGTATATTAGATTCCATTCATTATAAAGGTCATGTAGCTGATTTTTTTAAAAGAAGTTTTGCTTACTGAAGTAGAGAACATATGCTAGTTAGTACTGCAGTTGCCACTATCAGCATTATATCTGGTATATTGAATGAGCTCAGTAGTTTAGAATTACCAAAATTAAGATACATTCATATTCACTGAACATTGAAACATCTCTAATAAGATTTGAGAGCTGTGAGGTTTATTTCTGAAATATTTATAAAAGTGTCATTAGTTAAAAATTGACATTTTCAAATGCATAAAAACTAAAGAGAAAAATAATTGAGTAAATCAATATGACAAAATTATAGAGATGGAGAAGAGATTTGTGGTTGTTAGGATTTTGAGATGAGAAGAAATTGAGAAGGAATATGGCTATAAACATTAGCATGAATATTTCAGTGGTAATGGGATAGTTCTGTATCTTTATGTTTATTGCACAGATCTACACATATAATAAGATGGCATAGAGCTATATACACACATTTTAACAATATCAATTTTCTGGTTGTGATGTTGTTCTGTAGTTACCTAAGAACTGGAAAGAACTGGGTGAATGATACATAGGACTTCTCTGTACTATTTTTGCAACTTCTTGTCAACATATAATTATTTCAAAGAAAAAGTGTAAAAACTGATAAGAGTTAATTGACCTATAAAATAATTACATTTTTCCTCACAATTTACATTTAAATGTTTCTACAATCCTAGTTTGAATAATGCTATTTACAAGCTGTACATACTCCCGTTTTTGACAAGCAGTTGCAGGTGGCATATCAACTCATCAAATGCACCATGTACTCTTGTTTTTAAGTGGTGAACACATGGCATTCAATCTGATATTTTTCTGTGGAGGGCAGAATTTTTCAAGTGTTTTGGTTGAAACACTGTTATGACACTTACTCATTTCTACCTTTATTGCAAATATGGTCTTATGTGTTTCACCAGTATGATACAAAATGTTAAGTATTGGAGTTGTCTTCATTTTATAGTTTCTCTGTAATGTCAAGTGTTCTTTGAAACAATATATCAGTATTCTGTTACCCACAGATTCTTTCTTGTGTTTATATATATTCCAAAGAGGTGAATGATGTGGGACCTCCTCATGATTTATAAATAATACTGCAAGACACATCACTGGTATCTAAAAGTGCACAAGAAAGATATAAGAATTCTCTTGTCCTGCCTGTTACTGTCAATGCTAGGAAGCCTCAATAGGCAAAAAACAAACAAACAAAAAAACTATCTTTTTTCAATTTGCACTTTGCTGAAAACCAGTTAAACTGAGTATTTTCGTGTTCATTCCCATGCGTGTTTCTTATTTTATAAATTGTCTCTTTGTACTGACTTGCCTATTTTTTCTATGTAGATAATAGTTAATTTCTATTTGATTTTAAGAGCTGTTTCCATCTAATTATACAGAACTTTTCTTGTATATGATGCAAATATTCGTCCTTAAGGTATCTTCAGTGGCAGGAGAGTAGATATAGTGTGTTCAGGGCAAAGAAAGAAAGAAAAAGAAAGAAAGAAAGAGGAGTTAGCAGGAGTGGAAAACTCTCAGAGATATAGAAATATGTGGGCTGAGTAAAGGACTTTAGTTTTTATCCTGACAATAAGAAATCATTGAAATGTTTTAGTTTGAGGTTGTGGGTGGGAAGAAGTGTGGAGATGATAGTAGTGCTGTAATTGAAGTTTATTATAAAATTCAAAATAATCTATCTGAATCTCTTAGCAAAGAAAATGAAAGTAAGTATTCAAAAAATATCTGTCATTTATTGTTAATATATTGATTATTATTAACATTCTTGTCAAAAGGACACTGAAGTCTGGTAAGCCTAAATAGTTATTCCAATGTCACAGCTTTGAGAATCACAGATAGCTATTTCTAGGCAATATCTCATTCTCATTCTCACATCTGGAATGTATGCTTAAAGCAAGCCATTCTTGAGCTTACAACACAAACCCAGCAAGGGGAGTGATCTTGTTACAGACCAAAACATTAAGAATATTAACAACAAAAATTTAATCATGCAATTGGATCACACTCAAGATATTCATACCAAGTACATGTGATTAATTGAAGGCCAAAAGACTAGTTACAATAGCATTTACAATAAGTAGGCTTTGGGAAGCAGTATTATCTTCAGTATAAAGTTAGTCTGCCAGGATTTACAAGTGCCATTTTTTCAAAATTAAATAATCTGCAAGCTTCATGTTCACAAGCATGCATGCACTCTGTGAGTACTCAATAAATAGTAGCTGACTGACAGATAAACACCACTATAAACAGATAAACACTAAGCAAATAGTTGCCATATATTTAAAGAGGCAGTATCAGATCTACATGTATAAAGTTTAAATATATGAGAAACATAGCAAAAATGTAATAGTAAAAATGTTTTTCTAAATTGAATTCTCCAAATAGTAAATAAAGTCCAGTAATTACTAAAGTATTCCAAATAAAAGTTTTATTAAGTAACCTTACCCCACGAAAGGAGTGCTCTTTAAAGACTATAAACAAATCCATTTTTATAATTTCAAATCTTTAACCTGCTCATCAATTCGTTTTTTTCTTTATTTTTTCTAGAAATAAAACCCACACAAGATACGTGTGTAGAACGTGCAGGTATGTTACATAGGTAAATGTGTGTCATGGTGGTTTGCTGCACCTATAGATGCATCCTCTAAGTGCCCTCCCCTCAACTCTACCCCAAAACAGTCCCTGTTGGGTGTTGGTTCCTTTTCTGTTCCCATATGTTCTCAATGCTCAATTCCCACTTACGAGTAAGAATGTATGTTGTGTTTTCTGTTCTTGTGTTAGTTTGCTGTGGATGATGGCTTCCAGCTTCACTCATGTCCCTGAAAAGGACATGATCTCATTCCCTTTTATTGCTGCATAGTATTCCATGGTGTATATGTACCACATTTTCTTTATTCAGTTTATCATTGTTGTGCATTGGGTCGGTTCCATGTCTTTGCTATTGTAAATATTGCTGCAATAAACGTATGTGGGGATGTATCCTTATAGTAGACTGGTTTATATTCCTTTGGGTAGTTACACCATAATGAGATTGCTGGGTTAAATGATATTTTTGGTTCTAGACCCTTGAGGAATCACCATACTGTCTCCAACAATGGTTGAACTAATTTACATTCCCAATAACAGTGTAAAAGCATTCCTATTTCTCCACAAGCATGCCAGCATCTGTTGTTTCCTGACGTTTTAATAATTCTCATTCTTACTGTCATGAGATGGTATCTAACTGTGGTTTTGAATTGATTTCTCCCATGATCAGTGATGAGCTCCTTAAGATGTTTGTTGGCCACCTAAATTCTTCTTTTGAGAAGTGTTTGTTCATTTCCTTTGCCCACTTTTTGATAGGGTTGTTTTTTTCTCGTAAATATGTTTATGTTCCTTGTAAATCCTGGATATTAGACCTTTTTCGATACAGAAATTTTAAAAATATTCTCCCATTCTGTAGGCTGCCTGTTCACTCTGATGACAGTCTCTTTCGCTGTGCAGAAGCTCTTTAGTTTTATTATATCCCATTTGCCAATTTTGGTTTTCGTTGCATTGCTTTTGGCATTTTTGTCATGAAGTCTTTGCTAGTGCCTATGTCCTGAATGGTATTGCCTAGGTTTTCTTCTATGGTTTGTATGGTTTTGGGTTTAACATTTAAATTTTTAATCAATTTTGAGTTAATTTTTGTATAAGTTGTAAGGACGGGGTCAAGTTTCTCTTTCCTGCCTACGGCTAGCTAGTTTTCAGAGCACAATTTACCGAATAGGAGACCCTTTTCTCATTGCTTGTTTTTGTCGGGTTTATCGAAGATCAGATGGTAGTAGATGTGTGGTGTTATTTCTGAGGTCTATGTATTCTATTGGTCTATACATTTGTTTTGGTACCAGTACCATGCTCTTTTGGTTACTGTAGCCTTGTAGTATAGTTTGAAGACAGGTACCATGATGCATCCAGCTTTTTATTTTTCCTTAGGATTGTCTTGGCTATATGAGGCTTCTTTGATTCCACATGAAATTTAAAATAGTTTTTTTTTTTTTTTTCCCGAATTCAGTGACGAATGTCAGTGGTAGTTTGATGGGAATAGTACTGAATCTGTAAATTACTTTCAGCAGTATGGCTATGTTCATGATATTGATTCTTCCTAGACATAATAATGAACTGTTTTCCTTTTGTGTTCTCTACTGTTTCCTTGAGCAGTGGTTTGTAATTCTCTTTGAAGAGGTCCTTCACGTCCTTTGTTAGCCATATTCCTAAGTATTTTGTTTTCTTTGTAGCAATTGTGAATGGGAGTTTATTCTTGATTTGGCTCTCTGCTTGCCTATTGTTGGTATAAGGAATGTTTGAATTTTGCACATTGATTTTTGCATACAGAGACTTTGTTGAAGTTGCTTATCAGTTCAAGAAGTTTTTGGGCTGAGATGATGGGGTTTTCTAAATATAAAATCATGTTGTCTGCAAACAGAGATAACTTGACTTCCTGTCTTCCTATTTCAATACGCTTTATTTCTTTCTCTTGACAAATTGCCCTGGTCAGACTTCTAATACTATGTTTAATAGGAGTGATGAGAGAGGGCATTTATGTCTTGTACTGGTTTTCAAAGGAAATGCTTCCAGCTTTTGTTCATTCAATATGATATTGGCTGTGGGTTTGTCATAAATAGCTCTTTTTATTTTGAGATGTGGTTCATCAATATCTTGTTTATTGAGAGTTTTTAGCATGAAGGGATGTTGAATTTTTTGAAAGGCCTTTACTGCATCTGTTGAGACAATCATGTGGTTTTTGTCTTTGGTTTTGTTTATGTAATGGGTTATGTTTATTGATTCATGTATGTTGAACCAGCCTTGCATCCCAGAGATGAACCAACTTGGTTGTGGTGGACATGTTTTTTGATGTACTGCTATTGTTTGTGAGTATTTTAGTGAGGATTTTTGCATCAATGCTCATCAGTGATATTCATCTAAAGTTTTCTTTTGGTGTTGTGTCTCTTCCCGGTTTTGGTATCAGGACGAATAGCATTATGATGAGAAGATCAAATTCATGTATAACAGTAATAACCTAAAATGTAAATTAGCTATGTGCCCCAGTTAAAGGACTGGGAAATAATGCCCACCAGAGAAGTGAGGAAAGATCTAAAATCTACATCCTATCATCAAAATTGAAAGAGCTAGAGGAGCAAGATCAAAAAAACTCAAAAGCTAGCAGAAGACAAGAAATAACTAAGATCAGAGCAGATCTGAAGGAGAAAGAGACACAAATATTCTTCAAAAAAATCA
Organism: Saimiri boliviensis; assembly: GCF_048565385.1. Classification (NCBI taxonomy): domain Eukaryota; kingdom Metazoa; phylum Chordata; class Mammalia; order Primates; family Cebidae; genus Saimiri; species Saimiri boliviensis. The sequence goes on along the minus strand of NC_133451.1, from coordinate 73,001,111 downwards.
ATAAATACAGGAACTGCTTTGTTGAAAAGATCAACAAAATAGATCACTAGCAAGATTAATAAAAGAAGAGAGAATAATCAAATAGATGCAATAAAAAACGATCAAGGGGATGTCACCACTGACTCCACAGAAATATAATCAGAGATTACTACAAACATCTCTATGCATATAAACCAGTAAAGCTGGAAGAAATGAATAAATTCCTGGACACTTGCACCCTCCCAAACCTAAACCAGGAAGAAGTTGAAACCTTGAACAGACAAACCACTGCTCAAATAAATAAGAGAGGACACAAACAAATGGGGAAGCATTCCATGCTCATGGTTAAGAAGAATCAATATCATGAAAATGACCGTACTGCTCAAAGTAATTTATAGAGTCAACATTATCCCCATCAGGCTACCGATGACCTTCTTCACAGAACTGGAAAAAAACACCTAAAACTTCATATGGAACCCAAAGAGAGCCCACATAGCCAAGACAATCATAAGCAAAAAGAACAAAGCTGGCGGCATCACGCTACCTGATTTCAAACTGTTCTACAAAGCTGCAGTAATCAAAACAGCATAGACCAAAACAGAGACATAGACCAATGGAATAGAACAGAGGCATTGGTGGCAATGCCACACATCTACAACCATCTGATTTTTGACAAACCTGACAAAAACAAGCAATGGGGAAAGGATTCCCTGTTTAATAAATGGTGTTGGGAAAAATGCGTGGCACTGTGCAGAAAGCAGATACTGGACCCCTTCCTGGTACCTTACACTAAAATTAACTCTAGATGAATTAAAGACTTAAACATAAGACCGAATACCATAAAAGCCCTAGAAGAAAACCTAGTCAAAACCATTCAGGACATAGGCATAGGCAAGGACTTCATGACTAAAACTCCAAAAGCATTGGCAACAAAAGCCAAAATAGACAAATGGGACCTAATTAAACTCCAGAGCTTCTGCACAGCAAAATAAACAATCATTAGAGTGAACCAGCAATCAACAGAATGGGAAAAATTTTTTGCAATCTACACATCTGACAAAGGGCTAATATCCAGAATCTACAAAGAACTAAAACAGATTTACAAGAAAGAAAGAAAGAAACCCATCTAAAAGTGGGCAAAGTATATGAATGGACACTTTTTCAAAAGAAGACATATATGAGGCCAACAAACATACAAAAAAAAAATGCTCATCATCACTGGTCATTACAGAAATGCAAATCAAATCAAAACCACATTGAGATACCACCTCACACCAGTTAGAATGACTATCATAAAAAATCAGGAGACACCAGATGCTGGAAAGGACGTAGAGAAATAGTACCACTTTTACACAGTTGGTGGAGTGTAAACTAGTTCAACCATTGTGGAAAACAATGTGGCACTTCCTCAAGGACCTAGAAATAGAAATTCCATTTGACCCAGCAATCCCATTACTGGGTATGTACCCAAAGGATTATAAATCCTTCTATTATGAAAACACATGCACACTATGTTCATAGCGGCACTGTTTACAACAACAAAGACTTGGAACCAACCGAAATGCCCATTTACAATAGACCGGACAAGGAAAATGTGGCACATATACACTGTGGAATACTATGCATCCATAAAAAAACAATGAATTCGTGCCCTTTGTAGGGACATGGATGAATCTGGCAAGCATCATTCTCAGCAAACTGACACAAGAACAGAAAATCAAACACTGCATGTTCTCATTCATAGGTGGGTATTGAGCAATGAGAACACGTGGACACAGGGAGAGAAGAATCACATACTGGGGTCTGTTGCTGGGGGCCAATGGAGGGACAGTGGGGGGGTGGGGAGATCAGGGAGAGATAACATGGGGAGAAATGCCAGAGGTAGGTTACGGGGGAATGGAGGCAGCAAACCACATTACCATGTATGTACCTATGCAACAATGCTGCATGATCTGCATATATACCCCAGAACCTATAGTACAATGAAAAACAAAAATTTAAAAATTTAAAAATAAAAAAATTAAAAAAAAAAAAGATATCTGAGACCCTGCTCCTATGGCTCTCTCATGGAGAATACTTTTTAGTTTGTCTGTGATCAGTGGTAAGTGGGCTCCAGCTGCCTACTTGGCATGTTTTGTGTTATGAGAAAATAATGAACACCTATTTGTTAAAAATAATCCGTTTGTTAATAACGATCACTTGTTCAGAGAGAATAAATGCATGGGTCAGTGTCTACTTGGGGCCCTTCATTCTGGAATGCTGTCAGCCACTGAGGTTCTCAGTTCAGAAGCCTGCTGGCCCCCAGATACACCCACTTTGCTGTTCTTAAAAAAAAAAAAAAAAAAAAAAAAAAAAAAAAAAAAAAAAAATTAGATAAGGAGTCAGGACCCATTGTTGTGCTGTATTCAGGACATCATCGTACATGCAAAATATATGAGCCCACACAGGCTCAAAATTAAGGGATGGAGGAAAATTTATTAAACAAATGGAAAGCAACAAAAGCAGGGTTTCCAATCCCAGTCTCTGACAAAGTAGACTTCAATCTAAAAAGATCAAAAAAGACAAAGACCAGCATTACATAATGGTAAAGAGAACAATTCAACAAAAAGGGCTTGGTATTCTAAATATATATGTGCCCAATACAGGAGCACCTAGATTCATAAAACAAGTTCTTAGAGACCTACAAAGAGACTGAGACTCCCACACAGCAGTAGTGGGAGACTTTATCACCCCACTGTCAGTAACAAAGATATCCAGAACTTGAACTCAGCTCTGGAGTAAGTGGACCTAAGACGTCTGTAGAACTCTCTACTCCAAATCAACATAATATACATTCTGCTCAGTACAACATGGCACTTACTCTAAAATTGACCATACACTCTGAAGTAAAACACTCCTTAGCAAATGCAAAAGAACTGAAATCATAAAAGTCTCTCAGACTACACTGCAATCAAATTAGAACTCAAGATTAAGAAACTCACTCAACACCACACATTTCATGGAAATGGAACAGCCTAAGAAGTTCTTTGAAACCAATAGGAACAAAGAGACAATGTACCAGAATCTCTGGGACTCAGCTAAAGCAGTGTTAAGAGGGAAATTTTTAGCACTATATGCCCACATCAGAAAGAAAGATCTCAAACTGACACCCTAACATCACAAATAAAAGAGCTAGAGAGGCCAGGACAAACTAATCCAAAGGCTAATCAGAAGACAAGAAATAACTAAGATCAGAGAAGAATTAAAGATAGAGACCTGAAAGACTCTTCAAAAAATCAGTGAATCCAGGATCTGTTTGTTTTGAAATAAAACTAACAAAATAAATAGACAGCTAGCTATACTAAAGAAGTAGATAGAGATAAGAATCAAACATACACAATAAAAAATGATAAAAAGGATAGCACCACTGACCCCACAGAAATACAAACTACCACCAGAGAATACTATGAATACCTCTACACAAATAAACTAGAAAATCTAGAAGAAATGAATAAATTCCTGAATGCATACATCGTTGCAAGACTAAACCAGGAAGAAGTGGAATCCCTGAATAAACCAAAAACAAGCTCTGAAATTGAGGCAGTAATTAATAGCCTACCAACCAAAAAAAAAAAAAAACTAACAAACAAAACAAACAAACAAACAAAAACTCTGAACTAGATGAATTCACAGCTGAATTCTATCAGAAATACAAAGAGGAGCTGGTATCATTCCCTCTGAAACTATTCAAATCAAATGAAAAGGAGGGACTCTGTTCTAGCTCATTTTATGAAACCATCAGTTAGTTTTTAAATAATGAAGAAGATGACCTTGCAAATATGTGTGATATTTCTTGAGAGGGAGGAATATAAAGAAACAGCCTAGACTACTAATAGGATGGAAAAAAAAAGGCAAAGCACCTGAGTAGACATTTCTCAAAAGAAGATGTACAAATGGTCACCAAATATATTTTTTAAATGTTCATCATCACCAATCATCAGAGAAATGCAAATCAAAACTATAAGACATCATCTGACTCCATTAAAATGGCAATCACAAAAAAACACACAAAAAATATCCTCCAAGGATTTTGAGAAAAGGGAACTCATATACTGTTGGTAGGAATATAAATTAGTACAGCCATTATGGAAAAGGGTATGGAGGGCATATGTAACATAGAGAAGGAGTTTATGTTCTCCAGCAACACAATTAAAAGCAACCCTCTGAAATGAGCAAAAATACTATATACATTATAGCCTGTAATTTGTGTAATATCATCAAAGTTCCCGTTCTTGGTCTAGAGACAATAAATAAAGTAGGCATTAAGAGGCATTCATGGGATTGGGGCTAATCAGAAGTCAAAATGGTGGATTTGCATTCAAGATGAAGTCACTTTTGTCTCCACTGAGCATATCTCTAATTATTAACTGAAATATAGTACACTTTGATTAAAAATCTTATAGTACTGGCTTTATCACCTTAGGCAAGCTTTAACCTTTCCAATTTTAATGTTTTTATCCCAATAATGGGAATAATTTATTGCTCAATCGCTGTAAACAAAATATTTTAAAAACATGTATTTTTAAAATTATGTATTTACTGATATTATTTACTAATAAATAATAATAATGATAATTTCCCTAGCAATGAAGCTTTATTTAGCATTATCTCTTTTAATAATGGGACATAGGGTGCATTTGTGGTCTCTGGAGTATAGTAAAAGTCTGGCTGAAAAGAGGGTCTTTTCTCTGGGTTGGCACAGGTCACATACCTGAAATGTGTTGATCACTTTAGCCAGATTCAAAGGAAAGAGTAAAGAAGCCTGCTAAATTGCCACTAGCTCATTTTAAGGGGAGTATAAAGGGTTTAATAACTTTAAATAAGAATTAAAAGGAAATTAAACCCCAGAATGAAAACATGATTCAGCCTATAATAGTTAGAGTCAAGGCAGAGAATTTTGTTGCTTTTACTTATCTTATTTTAAGAAGCCCCATTCTTCAAGTTATGTTGAATACAGATTTCAGACATGCCAGAGATCAGCTGAAAAATTTTCAGCTGCCACAATCACTTCAGGTATTATTTTATTTTCTACAGCCAGAATTTCTTTGTACAAAGGACTAAAAAATACAGTGACATATTCTAAAGGTTGATCCAAGTAATAAAATTTATGAATGCCATTGCATTAGTCAGGGCTTTCCAGAGGAACAGAACTAATAGGATAGATGTATATATCAAGGGGAGTTTATTAAGGATTATTGACTCACACAATCACAATGTCCCACAATAGGCTATCTGCAAGCTGAGGGGCAAGGAGGCCAGTCTGAGTCCAAAAGCTGAAGAACTTGAAGTTCAATGTTCGAGGGCAGGAAGCATCCAGCATGGGAGAAAGATGTAGGCTAAGAGGCTAAGCCAGTCTAGTCTTTTTACATTCTTCTGCCTGCTTTTATTCTAGCCCTGGCAGCCAATTAGATTGTGCTCACCCAGATTGAGTATGAGTCTGCATTTCCCAGTTCACTGACTTAATTAATCCCCTGGGGCAATATCTTCATAGACACATCCAGAAACAATACTTTGCATCCTTCAATCCAATCAAATTGACATTCAATATTAGCCATCACAGCCATATTAATGGGGTGTTAATAAATACTGTTAATGGGGGCAGAAGGTGGCTCTTATTTTTCTATAATGATGCTCTTTCTATACTAATTCTCTCTCTCTCCCTAGAAATGGAGTTGGGGTTGTATATGAGGTACAATCCTGCCATGTGGAGGACAGAAGGGAAACAAGTCACTGTTAATAACATCCTTATTAAGTGCTAGGCATTAGATTTGTCTTCAAAATTATTTCAAATATTTCTCTTTTTAAAGTTTATAACAGTACTGGAAGAAGATCTTGTTAGACCAAATTTAATTTATAAAATTGGTGATTACAGAAGAAAATTCACAGGCCTAATATTAAATGTATTAGTCTGTTTTAATGCAGCTGGTAAAGACATATCCAAGACTGAGCAATTTACAAAAGAGAGAGGTTTATTAGACTTAAAGTTCCACATGGCTGGGGAGGCCTCACAATCATGGTGTAAGGCAAGAAGGAGAAAGTCACATATCACAGCTATGGCTGCAGGCAAAGAGAAAGCTTGTGCAGGAAAACACCAATTATTAAAATCATCAGATTTCATGAGACCCATTCACTATAATTACAAGAACAGCACAGGAAAGATCTGCCCCAAATGATTTAATCATCTCCCAGTGGATCCCTTCCACAACACATAGGAATTATAGGAGCTACAAGATGAGATTTGGGTGCTGACACAGAGCCAAACCATATAATTCTGCCCCGGCCACTCCCAAATCTCATATCTTCACATTTCAAAACCAAGCATGCCTCCCCAATAGTCCCCTAAAGTCTCAACTCAATTCAGCATTAATTCAAAAGTCCACAGTCCAAAGTCTTATCTGAGATAGAGCAATTCTCTTCTGCCTATGAGCAAGTAAAATCTAAAGCAAGTTAGTTACTTCCTCGATACAATGGGAATACAGGCATTGGATAAATACGGCCATTCGAAATTGGAGAAATTGGCCAAAACAAAGGGTCTACAGGCCTCACACAACTCTGAAATCAAGCAGGGCAGTCAAATCTTAAAGCTCAAAAATAATCTTTGACTCCACATCTCACATCCAGGTCACACACTACCAAGACTAAGTGGTAGATTCCCATAGTCTTGGGAAGCTCTGTCCCTGTGGCTTTGCAGGGTACAGCCTCCCGCCTGGCTGCTTTCATGGGCTGGCATTGAGTGTGTGCAGTTTTTCCAGGTGTACAGTGCAAGCTGTCAGTGGATCTACCATTCTGGGATTTAGAGGATGGTGGCCTTCTTTTCACAGCTCCATTAGGTGGTTCCTCAGTAGGGACTCTGTGTGGGGACTTCCACTCCACATTTCCCTTCTGCTCTGCGCTATCAGAGGTTCTCCATGACGACCCCACCCTTACAGCAAACTTCTGCCTGGGCATCCAGCGTTTCCATTCATCTTCTGAAAAATAGGCGGAGGTTCCCAAACCTAAATTATTGACTTCTATGCACTCACAGGCTCAACACCATGTGAAAGCTATCAAGGCTTGAAGCTTGTATTCTCTAAAGCCACAGCCTGAGCCCATTTGGAATGGCTGTATTTACATAATGCCTGCACCCCCATTTTATTTAGAAAGTAACTAACTTGCTTTTAATTTTACAGGCTCATAGGCAGAAGGGACTTGGGTTGTCTCAGATGAGATTTTGCACTGGGATGCTACTTGTATAATAATGCCCGTTGTTCATTTAGACATCATTTGAACCTCTGTCAGAAATCATTGTGTAATAAAGTACAACCTGTATTCTCTACAACTTTTCTTTTAGTTTCTCCTCTTAATACAGGATCAGAGAATTTAGTATTCATAATTTGCCCCTCCCTAAAATTTCTCTTTTTTCCTGAAAATTTCTAGGCCTTCTAACCAAAATCCCCATTTGATTAGAACTGCTAATATCAGCCAGAAATTGATTTAAAAAAAATACATACCAGAGTGAGAGGTTCATATTTTCTAAGGTATCTGCATTTGTGCAAATAAAACATACAAATGTTATTGATCTTATTTTATTGATTGGACTGACAAAAGGATTCTACTGATTGGCCATACAAGATTATGGAGAGGGCCACAGTTAAAATTCAGAAAAATATTATCCTCTGAAGAGTTAAATCTGCATTTTCAGGGATCTACCAACATAAAATTCTGAATCTTGTCTCTAAGATGCACAAAAATTATCTGAAAAGTCCCAGACCCAGAGAGATTTGTGTTATTCATTAGATTGACATTAAACTGTGACCCACAGGATAAACTCTATAGCAGGGCTACCTGATATTGCAGATGATAATAAAGTCAGAAGAACAGTAAATAAAAAAGAACTATGTAGTCAGACACAGAAGTTGGATCACTTAAGTACCTGGGCTAAAAGATGGCAAATGACAGAAATCAATGCAGATAAATGTAGAATACTGAATCTTGAGAAAGAAGAAGAGGCAATGTTGGCAAAAATGAAAAAAATATATATATACTGCAGCATATTGCTTGAAGAACAGATTTGGGAGTTATGGAAAAATTCTCTGAAGTGTGCAGTGCATTGTGTATCTCTCCAAAGATGAACGCAAAAAGAACAGTGTCACATGTTTGCCCCTGAAATACAATATAAATCATGGGGAAGAGGAAAGGTTTTCAGACACTCTCCAAGGAAGTAACTGAATCTCTGGAGTACATTGCTAATATTATTAGCCAGGTCTATGCATGGAAAAGCATGGGAAGCAGACAAGACATCATAGACAATTTTAATGGCCCAGAAAATTAGAATTTAACTTTCTTCCATCACTTTTGTCAAAACAGTTTTATGAATTCCTTGTAGGCAGTGAACCAAGTATCATGTTAAATAGCTTGGATATCTGTCAATAACTTTATTGTTAAAAAGAATCAACATTTTAATATAAAACCAATCTTCTTATCCAATACATTCTTCTCAACATAATGAGAAAAGCATTATTTTAAAAATAATTCCCATTGACAAATGCTGATTTTTTTCTCTCATTTATTCCCTCTTTTCTTCTTTCTTTTCTGTCTTTCTAATAGCAGTTAATAGAAAAATGTGTTTTTTCTTTTCCCTAACTCTAGTTCCTAAAAACATACTTCCCTTAATTTTTTTTGTATATTATTAAATTCTTTGGTATCTTTGCCATATTGAACATACAATTAACATTTTGGTGATTGTAAAATAAATTTTACAAGGTCAATAAACAGTAACAGTCGTAAAAATTATGCTGACTGTATGGCAGGCACTATTTTAAATTACTTTAAATTTTTATCAAAATTTCATAAGATAAATCCTATAAATACCACATCTGCAAAGAAGAAAACTGAAAGTAAGTGGTAGAGGCGATATTCCTGAACCGAGAAGTGTCTAAATCTAGAGTACTTCCTATACCCCACCATATCGTTGCTCTGTAGGTCCTGCAGACAACACTGTTGGCTCCTGTGGGAAGTTTCCAAAATGGCTCAAGGCATTTAGAAAAAAAGTGCATTCTTTGGTCGTGGTAAGTGAGGAGCTGCATCAAGTCCTGAGAGAGAGACAGTGTTCCATCGCTCTGCCTTATTCTTCTCATTTCCTTGTATGTACTTGTTTGTAAAATCAAAGGAGAATATATTTCATGAGAAACCTGACTTTATAAGGAATGTGTGCAGCCTGCTGGTTTCATAGATTTCTCAGACTATAATATAATCACTATAACTTGTTTACTTTCTTCTGTTTCTATGAATAAAAGCAACCAAATTGAAGCTCAGTCTTCATCTTTGTCTCCTAGCTGAAACTGGCAAACGCACCTTCAAGTTTTATCTATCAGAAAAGGCACATCTGACTTTGCCTCAAAGGTGACCTGGAAAACTATCAAAGATAAATAACCATTAGGAGGAAAGGTATAAAATGAGTGTAAAATTACTAAAGACATCACATTCGAATTAAAGGAGTTCTGGGTAGAAAGCAAGAGAGGATATAGGCAAAGCCAAAACGACTATGAAATCTTGTTTCCTCATATGTCAATATCCTGAGAGCTGGTCCTTTAATTAGAAATTTTTATTCTATTTAAGTGCAATACAAAAATTCATTGCAGTCATCATACCTAGAAATAGAGTTGGTTAGAACAAAAAGAGCTGTTCTGAAAAAAAGAGAATCAGGTTTTAACAGTCCAGATACATAAATTTGCACATGGACTATCATTTTCTTGTAACAAATGGTAAAAAGATAGGCTGGTGACAGTGAGAGAGTCGTGTGGAGGGCCTGCTTTATCACCTACCACGGACTATGTTTCCCAAGCAGCACTCTCGCCAGTCCTCAGCCCCGGGCCATCATTAGTCCTTGCACATGGAAGCAATGAAGGTGTCTCTTAAAGTAAATCATTTGAGGATTTTTATAATCTCAAATAAAATTTTCTAATATTTTTTCTAAGTTTTCCAGGTTTAAGGTTTTAATCTTTTATTATTTATTGTGCAGCAGTTTTGAGAAGCGTGATGAGAAGCCCTGGATAAATAGTTGGATGGCAAAATCTGTGCCGTTCAATGCTCTATTAAAAACTAATGAGTTCTTTCTTTTTCATGTTATCACTGTTCTAGCCTCTGGTGCTTAAAAATTAATAGCATGTGGGTTTATAAACCTTTGGCTGTCGATCAGTAAAATTGCTGATAAATATCCTTTAGAGATTGCATGGGAAAGAACGTCTATATATAAATTTTTCCTTCCATCATCAGAAAGACCATAGGCATCCATTTCAACTGAACATATTTTCCAGTGTTTCTTTTCTTTTAATTATATCAGATAAATATTACCTATCAAAAACACAAGATAAAAGAAATCTACTTCAAATATCAACTTTGAAAATTAATAAGAAAAGATGTTAATAAGGCAGGTGCTTGGATTAAAGGTAAAAATATCTTTCTTGGTTACTAATAAATGTTTGATAAAGTAAATCACTGGCACGTTTTTGGGGGGATTAATCATAATAAAGTTAAGGGGAAAGTACATTGTTACATTGTTCTAACTTTTTTTTCTGAAAGTCTTCAGTCTCTATTTATTTCTGTATTTGAGTGGAATTGATTTGCATCTGCCTATTAAGACTTAGATATGGACATAGAAGATTATGAAAACTGAAAGAGTCTGACCTTTATTTAATGAAGGAAAACTAGAAAGCAGACACAGCAAGGATCAGTGCAAATGTGAAGTCATGATGACATTGACTACTGAATTATTATTATTGTATATTCATGCGTTCAGAAGTCCAACACAGATAGGAACGCAGACAGAAGTCAGGAAGAAGAAAAGGAGGCAAGAATGAAAGAAGCAAAGTAGAAAGGAAAGGAAGGAATTGAAAAGAGAGGGAGGCAAAAAAGGAGGAAGGTCAATTACTACTGCTCAGTGTGTGAAGAGAACTGAATTAAATGTAAAATGTCTTTAAGAGGCTTTTTAAACAGAATTCTGGCTATATTTTTTCAGAGAATAGAACAAAATATCGTATCTATTCTTTGAAAACAGGTATTATTCCTGCCTCTTTTAGGCTGTAATTGATAGTAAAAATAATATTCTAATTTTGGATTATGTATGCCATTTGGACCTTCAATTTATTTGTGGCAGCAAGCACTCTGATAAGTGTACTGTTTGTCCTGTAACTACTATCTTCCAGTGAGCATTTTGTTCTACTATGATCTCCTAGAACATTTTATTTTTGAAAAGATGTGGCACAGACTGATTTTTCGTTTTAAGAATTTCCCTTCAACTTCTCCAGGTTTAAAATTTTAAAATTACTTTTTGGATAATGAAAAGTAATTTTAAAAATTATGGAAAAAAATGATCAGAACTGGGACATACGCAGTCCTGTAGATTTTTAAAGACTACCAGTTAAAGGGTTGTTGTTGTTGTTGTTTTTTTAATGATAAGTGAAGAATAATGACTTTAAGAGTGTTATGTTGTTGACCCCAAAACCATCTTTGTGATTTTTAAAAATAATAGGAGAGTTATTAGGAGAATGTGTACCTTATTTTAAATATATTTAAGTCATATTAATTTTTATTAACATTGGCCACAGGGCCATGTGAAAATATCTTATAAGAAATTACTATAGAAATAAGTGTTTACAATGCACATACTCTTCTAAAAATATGTTCTGAGGTGAGTGGACACAAGAGTTGCAGGCAATTTATAAATTAAATAGAGAGGTCAAAGTACATATTGTTCAACAAAATATGGTTGTTGAAAAAATTGTAACAGGAACATATGACAGGACACTGCAATTTACATTTAAAATGTACTCCTATTTTGACCTGACAATCAGGAATCTAGGCTTCCTAATTGTCAGGTCAAAATAGGAGTACATTTCTCACTATATGACAAAAGAAAACATCCAATCTTCTGAAAAGAAAAGGTAGAGTATTGCTGTGCAAATAATATGGTAAATAGTTCTACTTGGAAGAAAACAGTTTTGAAAACACAATATAAAGATAAGAATTTCCTAGATGTTTTTGGGAGGAGGAGGGGACATGATTGCTTCCCATTCCTATTAATTTTTATATCTATTTATGTACCTATTACATATCAAAGTTGTATATAAGGAGGGTTAGCACTTCCACTTCTGTACCTGAAATGCTCTCCGTTTTGGACTCTACTGTATTTAGGCAACTTTTACTCATTCTTGAAGCCTCATAGCAAACTTTATCTCTTATTGGGTTTCCCTAAGTATCCCTAAGCTTTCTCATAACACTCAAGAGTACAGCACTTCTTATTCTGTCTTGTTATAATTCATTTATTTCTCCCTGATAGATTATTGCCTTTCTGAAGGCAAGAAATATCTTTATTGATATTTTATTTCCGTTATCTAACATGGTCTTTGATACCTAGTAAATGCTCAATAAATCTTTGGTAGGTAAATGGATGGATGAATGGGTGAATTGAGGGTTTCACTAGGGAGTCTTGTCGCCACTGGGATTGAGGTAAAATGGTAAGTAAGAAGTAAATGACAGGAGGCCGGGCGCGGTGGCTCAAGCCTGTAATCCCAGCGCTTTGGGAGGCCGAGGCTGGTGGATCACGAGGTCGAGAGATCAAGACCATCCTGGTCAACATGGTGAAACCCCGTCTCTACTAAAAATACAAAAAATTAGCTGGGCATGGTGGCACGTGCCTGTAATCCCAGCTACTCAGGAGGCTGAGGCAGGAGAATTGCCTGAGCCCAGGAGGCGGAGGTTGCGGTGAGCCGAGATCGTGCCATTGCCCTCCAGCCTGGGTAACAAGAGCGAAACTCCGTCTTAAAAAAAAAAAAAAAAAAAAAAAAAAAAAAGAAGAAGAAGAAGAAGTAAATGACAGGAAAAAGACAGCATTATATATGGAGGGGGTGGGTATGTTCTTTGCTTTAGAGCTCATATTTTATCTGTTTCTTTGGGGAGCTGTTGAAAGTCAGTGTGAGTATGCATCTTCATGAGTGCAACTTGGTGAAGGATAAGAAAGGGTTTTTTTTCTAAAGCTTAAGCTACTGTGTACAGAGAAAATCTTGATCCAGCTCTAGTCTATAAAACGGATTTTCTCATGCATTCATTCTTAATGGTGTCTTAATGATAGTTGTCTTTGAAGAAGGCAATTTATATTTAGCAAGAACTGCTATTAATTAGTATTCATGGGCATAGCATTTCTTACTGTTTGTTATAATGTTCCAAAATTGCAAGGAAAAAAATTCCTGCCATTTAATTATATTAAATCAGTTATGTGAACAACAAAATTCTGGCGTCAAGGACTGTATAAGCAAATTGTGCCAATTAGAAACACACAGCAAGTACCATGCACTTTCCGTTTGCATTAGTGGCTTTTAAATCATATTATAGTGGCATAGTAACAAATACAGCTAGCATGGTATGACTGTCACATTTTCTACACATTCATTTTTAGCTACTTTGCCTTTTAAAGAAAACATACAGTATGCTGTAGGCCTACACATAAAATGCTTCCCAAAATATAAGAGATAATTATATGCTTAAGGAGTAATATGCAAACACTCTCCTTCAGATAATTAAGAACACTTATTTCTCTACATGGAAAGCTAGCCAAGAAATAAAGATAATCCAGACTTTGGGAAGTCATCTATTTTTAGTACATGAGGCAGTGCCCCATCAGATACTGTGAAAAGGAAGTTATTCGATTTTTTTTGTGATCAAATGAAAGGCAAAAGAAAAGGAAATTCTAAAATGACAACATCAATCACAGTGTCCCATTAAAAATCCTATAGGAAAAAAAAAATCTGCTATAAGTGTTGGCAGTCTTAAAAAATTCAATGTTTTTAGATTCTAAAGGTATTTGTATATGACTTTCTTCAAAAATATTTTTAAAAGCAATGAAAATTGAAAAATGTAAATTTTGGGGAGCTATACTGTATCTTTATTTACAATCAAGTAAATTTGATTAATTATGGTAGTTGTAGCATTGAGTGAAGAACCTACACAATTGAAATATAGATGACACTAAGTCATACTTTTGCCCATTGTTTTTAAGCATTCTAAAATATAAAATATTACCAGATCTCCCTTAAGATTTTAAATGGTCTAATTTGAGTATCAAGAAATTTTATATTGAAATTTATTCTTGGGAAATTTTGTTAATTTAAAGATAAAATAAATTGATTAATTTTTAGTTTCTTTTAAAGTATTTTTGTATATATCATCAAGAATTTATTCTCTTATTCAAAAATGTTCACTAACAGTGCAATATTGTCCTCTAAGTTTTTAAAAATCTTTTAGTAATTTTGATAAAATTTACATACATAGAGTTAAATTCACAGATTTTTTTTTTCTTTTTTTTGAGGTGGAGTCTCACTTTCCTTGCTCAGGTTGGAGTGCAACAGCACAATCTCAGCTCACTGTAACCTCCGCTTCCTGGGTTCAAGTGATTTGCCTACCTCAGCCTCCTGAGTAGCTGAGGTTACAGGTGCCTGCCACCATGCCTGGCTAATTTTTGTACTTTTAGTAGAAACGGGGTTTTGCCATGTTGGCCAGGCTGATCTCAAACTCCTGACCTCAGGTGATCCAACCGCCTCAGCCTCCCAAAGTGCTGGAATTACAGGCATGAGCCACCGTACCCAGCCAATTCACAGGTTTTTAAGTGTGTACTTTGATAAACTTTGACAAATTCACACAAATATGTAACTAACATCCCAACCAAGAAGCACACTGCCATAACCTACCAACTTCCCTCATTCTCCCTTGCAAGCAATCCCTACAATCTATAGACAAACATTGTTCTGATTTCCATCACTATAAAATAGTTTGGTACATTATTGAATTTCAAGTAAATGAAATTATCCAGTATTCATTTATTTATGCCAGGAATTTGGGTGATTTTTGTGATTTACTGATACATGCAACTAGCTAGATAAATCTCAAAAATATCCCAAACTCCTGACATAAATGAATCTAGATAGATTTATCTAGATTTAGATAATCTAGATAGATAAATCCATGTGGATATGGATCTTCATGAATGCATACCCACACTGATTATTTATCACTTAGTAGCATTACACTGTATGTATATGTGATAATTTGTCCACCCTCTTTTTGGTATACATTTGGATTATTTCCAGTTGGAACTATTACTGAGTGCAACGAAAATACTTTTACAAGTTTTATACAGACATTTAAAAATTTCCTTTGGGTAAATACTATGAGTTGAAATCTTAGGTCACAGGGACAGTCACTGTATGTTTAAGGAAATGCCAAACCATTCTTCAGTTTGGGTCAGTTTACACTCTCACCATCAGTATAAGAGGAGTCTAATTGCTCTGTACTCTTTGTGTTATCAGTGTTTTTAGAAGTGTGTTGTTTACTTTCTAAATATCAGAGGTTGTTCTAGATATTTTTCTGTTGTTGATTTACAGTTTTACTTCATTGTGGACTTAGAACATCCTTGTGTTATTTCTGTCCTGTCTGTAGTAAGGCTTGTTTCATAGCACACAACATTACCTATTTGTTGAAGATTGAAAAGAATATATATTCTGCTGTTGTGGGGTGCACCTTATGTCAATTAGGTCAAGTTAGTTGATAGTGTTGCTCAGTTCATCTATATTCTTACTAATATACTGCCTGCTTTTTCTACCAATTATTAAAAGAGAAGTGTTGAAATCACCAACTATAAATGTTGATTTGCCTATTTTTCTTATCCTATCTATCAGTTTTGTCTCATGCATTTTGAAGCTCTCTGGTTAGCTGAATATACATTTAGTCTTCTTGGGAAACTGTCCTCTTTATTATTTTGTAAGTTTGTATTTTATCCCTGATAATATTATTGTTGTGAAGACTACTTTGTCTGAAATTGATACAACTATTTAAGTTTCCTCATGATTAGTGTTTGCATGGTATATTGCTCCATCCTTTTAATTTTAACCTCTTTAAAGCTTTATATTAAACATGAGATTCTTGTGGAAACCATACAGCTGAGTCACACTTTTTCCCCCTTCACTCCCCAAAAATTTAGTGCATTTCCTACGAATAGGATCCTCAGATCCAGGATTATACAAGCTCTTAGTTGTTAGCCTTTTTAGTTTCCTTTGACTTGTATTAGCAACTCAGTTTTTTATTTTATTTTCTTTTCCTTTTCCTTTTCTTTTCTTTTCCTTTCTTTGCTTTTTCCTCCCTCTGACGCCCCCACTCCCCCTCCGTCTCCCCTCTCTCCTTCCCTCTCTTCTTCCCCCACCTTCCCTCCCTCCCTCCCTTCCTTCCTTCTCTTCCTTTCTCTTTCTCTTGCTTTTCAGGTGGCTTCTCCAGTTTTATTTCATATTTATTGACGGATAATTGACAAAAATGTTATGCATTTAAGGTGTATAAATTTGTTTGACATACATAAACATTGCAAAATAATCATGACAAACTAATTAAAAATTCAACACTTCACATAGTTACCATTTATTTATTTTATTATTATTATTATTATTTTTTTTTTTGAGATGGAGTCTTGCTCTGTCGCCCGGCTGAAGTACAGTGGTGTGATCTTGGCTCCCTGCAACCTCCGCCTTCCAGGCATCTGGGACTACAGGCACGTGCCAACCACTCCCGGCTACTTTTTTTTTTTTTTTTTGCATTTTAATAGAGACAGGTTTTCATCATATTGGCCAGGATGGTCTCTATCTCCTGACCTCATGATCCACCCACCTTGGCCTCCCAAAGTTCTGTGATTACAGGCATGAGTGACTGTGCCCGGCCTTTTCTTTGTTTTTTATAATGAGAACACTTAAGATCTACCTTCTTAGCAAATTTCTAGTTTACAATAAAGTATTGTTATCTATATTCACATTATTGTATGACAGGACTTCAGAACTTATTCATTTCATATAATGGAATCTTTGTATTGTTTGACCAACAAGTTTCCATTTCCACCACCTCTAAACCTTGCAACCGCAATTTCAACCTATATATCTATGAGTCTGAGTATTGTACATTTCACTCATAAGTGAGATTGTATGTGAAATATACAATCAGTGTGTACGTATCTATCAGAAATGTACATTACTGTGTCTACGTAATTCACTTAACACAATGTCTTTTAGTTACACCTATGTTGATGAAAACATCAAGATTTCATTCTTTCTAAGGCTGAATAATGTTTGACTATGTATACCACATATTTACTCCATTCATCCATTGGTAGACATTTAGGATATTTCAATATCATGGCTATTGCGAATAATGCAATGTACCTGAGAGTGCAGACATTTCTTCAAGATAGTGACTTCATTTTGTATGGATATACATGTGTATACACGAACACACACACACGTGTGTGTGTGTGAGTGTGTGTGTGTGTATGTGTGTGTGTATCGCCATATGGAATTGCTGGGTCATATGGTATTTTGGTTTTCAATTTTTTGAGGAATCTTCATACAGTTTTCCAAAATGATTTTTTTCACCAAAAGTGCAGAAGTGGTCCCTTTTCTCTATGTCCTTGCTAACACTTGTTATCTTTTTTTGTTTTTGGTAATAGCCATCCTAACAAGTATGAGGTGATATCTCATTATGTTTTTGATTTGCATTTCTCTGATGATTAGTGATGTGTAACACCTCTTATGTATTATTGGATGTTTGTGTGTTTTCTTCTCATAAACATCTGTTCAGATCCTTTGCCTATTTTTTAATAGGGCTTTTATTTTACTATTGAGTTGTATGAATTTCTTACATATTGTAGATATTAATCTCTTGCCTTATATAGATTTTTACAATATATCTATATAATCCCTTGTCTTATATAGAGTTTGTCAATATATCCTCCTAGTGTATATGTTGCCTTTTCACTTTGTTGATTGTGTCCTTTGTTCTGCAGAGGTTTTTTGTTTGATGTAATTTCATTTGTCTATTTTTGCCTTTTTTGCCTGTGTTTTTGGAGTCATATCTAAAAATCATTTTCCAGACCAATGTAAAAAACCTTTTCCTGGCCAGATACAGTAGTTCATGCTTGTAATCCCAGCACTTTGGAAGGCCAAGGCAGACCGGATCACTTGAGGTCAGGAGTTCAAAACCTGCCTGGCCAACATGGCAAAACCCTGTCTCTACTAAAAATACAAAAATTAGCCAGGTGTGGTGGTGAGTGCCTGCAATCCCAGCTACTCTACTTGGAAGGTTGAGGTAGAAGAATTGCTTGAACCTGGGAGGTGGAGGTTGCAGTGAGCCAAGGTTGTGCCACTGCACTCCAACCTGGGCAAAAAGAATAAGACTCCATCAAAAAAGAAAAGAAAAAAAAAATATCCTTTACCTGTAAGTTTTTTTTCTTACAGTTTTGTAGTTTCAGGTCTTATATTTAAGTCTTAATTCATTTTGAATTATTTTTGTATCTTTATGTAAGATAGTTTCAATTTCAATTTCAATTTCAATAGTTTCAAAACTCTACATGTGCATATCCAGTTTTTCCATCGCCATTTATTGGAAACACTATTCTTTCTCTACTGTATGTTCTTGGCACCATTTCTGGAGACCTGTTGATACATGGATTCATTCTGTAATTTCTATGCTGTTCCATTGGTCTACATGTCTGTTTTTATTTCAGTACCATACTGTACTGCTTCCTATAACATTGTAATATGTTTTGAAGTCAGGAAGTATAATGCCTCTAGCTTTGTTATTCTTGCTTGAGGTTGCTTTAGCTATTCAGGGTCTTTTGTGGTTTTATTTGAATTTTGGAGTTATTTTTCTATTTTTATAATGAATGCTATCAAAATTTTGATAGGGAATTGCATTGAATATGTAAATTGCTTTTGGCAGCATAGACATTTAAAAAACGTTAATTATTTCTACCCATGAACACAGACAGGTCTTTTTATTTATCTATGTCTTTAATTTTGTTCATTAATACTTTATAATTTGTAGTGTATAACCCTTTTACCTCTTTGATTAAAGTTATTGCTAAGTATTATATTTTTGGTTGATATAACAAAAGATATTGTTTTCTTTTTTTTTTTAATTTCAATAGGTTTTGGGGTAACTGGAGGTGTTTGGTTACATGGATAAGGTCTTTAGTGGTGATTTCTGAGATTTTGGTGCACCCATCACCTGAGCAGTGCACACTGTACTTAATGTGCAGTCTTTTATCCCTTATCCCCTTCCTGTCCTTTCCCCGAAGTCCTCAAAGTCCGTTGTACCATTCTTATGTCTTTGTGTCTTTCTAGCTTAGCTCCCACTTAAAAGTGAGAACGTATGTTTGGTTTCCCAGGTCTGAGTTACTCCATGTAGGGTAGTGGTTGCCAACTCCATCCAGGTGGCGTAGATGCCATTATTTCGTTTCTTTATATGACTGAGTGGTTTTCCCTGGTATATGTATACCACATTTTCTTTATCTACTTGCTGATTGATGGACATTTGGACTGGTTCCATATTTTTCCAATTGTGAGTTGTGCTGCTATAAACATGTGTGTACAAGTGCCTTTTTCATATAATGACTTCTTTCCCTCTGGGTAGATTTCCAGTAATGAGATTGTTAGGGAAAATGGCAGATCTACTTTTAGTTCTTTAAGGAATCTCCAAACTGTTTTCCATAGTGGTTGTACTAGTTTACATTCCCACCAGCAGTGTAAAAGTGTTCTCTTTTCACCACATTCATGCTGACATCTATTATTTTTTGAGTTTTTGAATATGGTCATTCTTGCAGGAGTAAGGTGGTATATTGTGCTTTTGATTTGTATTCCGCTGATCATTAGTGATATTGAGCTTTTTTATTTTGTATGTTTGTTGGCCATATGTATATCTTCTTCTGAGAATTGTGTATTCATGTTTTTAGCCCAGTTTTTGATTGAATTGTTGTTTTATGTCTTTCTGAATTCAGTTCCTTGCAGATTCTGGATAAGTCTTTTGTCACATGAATAGTTTGGAAAGATTTTCACTCATACTGTGGTTTGTCTGTTTACCCTGCTGATTATTTCTTTTGCTGTGCAGCTTTTTAGTTTAATTAAGTCCCATCTACTTTTATTTCTTTTTGTTGCACTTGCTTTCAGGTTCTTGGTCATGAACATTTTGTGTAAGCAAGTGCCTAATTAGGGTTTTTCCAATGTTATCTTCCAAAATTTTTATGGTTTCAGGTCTTAGATTTAAGTCTTTGACAGATCTTGAGTTGATTTTTGTATAAGGTGGGAGAAGAGGACCCAGTTTTATTCTCCTACATGTGACTTGCCAATTATTATAACACCATTTGTTGAATAGTATGTTGTTTCCCACTTCATGTTTTTGTTTGTGTTGTTGAAGATCAGTTGGCTGTAAGTATTTGGCTTTATTTCTGGGTTCTCTATCCTGTTCCATTGGTCTATTTATGTATTTTTATATCAGTACCATGCTGTTTTGGTAACTATAGCCTTGTAGTATAGTTTGAAGTGGAGTAATGTGATGCCTCCAAATTGTTCTTTTTGCTTAGTCTTTTATTTGGGCTATGCAGGCTCTTTTTTGGTTCCAAATGAATTTTAGGATAGTTTTTTCTAGTTCTGTGAAGAATGATGGTGGTATTTTGATAGAAATTTCATTGAATTTATAGATTGCTTTTGGCAGAAAGGTCGTTTTCACAACATTGATTCTACCCATCCATGAGCAAAAGATGTGTTTTCATTTGTTTGTGTCGTTTGTGATTTCTTTCAGCAGTGTTTTGTAGTTTTCCTCATAAAGTTCTTTCACCACACCTTGGTTAGGTATGTTAATTTTTGTTTTATTTTATTTTTTGCAGCTATTGTGAAATGGCTTGAGTTCTTGATTTGATTCTCGACTTGGTAACTACTGGTGTATAGCAGTGCCATAGATTTGGGTATATTGATTTTATATCTTGAAACTTTACTGAATTCATTTATCAGATCTAAGAGCTTTTTGAATGAGTGAACAGTAACAGTTTGGCTTCCTTTTTTTTTTTTTAATCAATTTTTATGCCCTTTACTTCTTTCTCTTGTCTGATTGCTTTGGCTAGGCCCTCCAGTCCTATATTGAATAGAAGTAGTGACAGTGGGCATTCTTGTTTGTTCCAGTTCTTAATGCCTTCAACTTTTCCCCATTCAGCATAATATTGGCTGTGGGTTTGTCATAGATGGCTTTTATTATCCTAAGTTATGCCTCTTTTATGCCAGTTTTGCTGAAGGTTTTAATCATAAAAGGATACTGGATTTTGTCAAGTGTTTTTTATGTATCTATTGAGATGATCATGCCATTTTTGTTTTTAATTCTGTTTATGTGGTGTATCACATTTATTGACTTGTGTATGTTAAAGCATCCCTGCATCCCTGATGAAACCCACTTGATATTGGTTTATTATTATATTTTATGCTGTTGGATTCAGTTACCTATTACTTTGTTTAAGAATTTTGCATCTGTTTGTCAGCAATATTGGTCTGCAGTTATTTTGTTGTTGTTCTTATGTCTTTTCCTGATTTTGGTATTAGAGAGATACCAGCTCCATAGAATGATTTAGGGAGGATTCCCACTCTCTCTGTTCTTAGAATAGTGTCAATAGGATTAGTATCAATCCTTTGAATGTCTGATAGAATTTAGCTGTGAATCTGTCCGGTCCTAGACTGTTTTTTGTTGGCTTTTTTTTTTTTTTTTTTTTTTTTACATTTCAATCTTCTTGCTTGTTATTAGTCTGCTCAGACTTTCTATTTCTTCCTGGTTTAATATAGGAGGGTATCATATTTTCAGGAATTCATTAATCGCCTCTAGGTTTTCTAGTTTGTGCACTTAGAGGTGACTATGGTAGTCTTGAATGATCTTTTTTCTTTCTGTGGTATCAGTTGTAATATCTCTCAATTTGTTTCTAATTGAGCTTATTCATTTATCTTTTGCAGTTTTTTTTTTTCAATTTTATTTAGTTCTGCTCTGATCTTTGTTATTTCTTTTCTTCTGCTGGGTTTGGGTTTGATTTGTTCTTATTTCTATAGTTCCTTAAAGTTTCACCTTAGATTGTCTGTTTGTGCTCTTTTAGACTTTTTATTTAGTCATTTATTGCTATGAACTTTCCTCTTAGCACTGTTTTTACTGTATTCCAGAGGTTTTAATAGGTTTATTGTTAGTTCAAAGAATTTTTAAAATTTCACCTTCATGACATTATTAACCCAATGGTCATTCAGGAGCAGATTATTTAATTTCCATGTATCAGTATAGTTTATAGGGTTTCTTTTCGAGTTAACTTTCAGTTTTATTCCACTATTGTCTAAGAGAGAACTTGATATAATTTCAATTTTCTTAAATTTATTGAGACTTGTTTTGTGGCTTATCATATGGTCTATCTTGGAGAATGTTGTATGTACTGATGAGTAGAATGTATTTTCTGCAGTTGTTGGGTAGAATGTTCTGTAAATATCAGTGAAGTCTATTTGTTTTAGGGTATTGCTTAAGTCCAGTGTTTCTTTGTTGACTTTCTGTCTTGATGATCTGTCTAGTGCTGTCAATAGAGTATTGAATTCTCCCACTACTATTGTGTTGCTGTCTTTCTCATTTCTTATGTCTACTTATAATTGTTTTATACATTTGGGACCTCCAGTGTTAGGTGCATATATATTTAAGATGTAATATTTTCCTGTTGGACTAGCCCTTTTATCATTATATAATGTTCTTCTTTGTATTTGTAAACTGTTTTTCCTTTAAAGTCTTCTTGTTTGATATAAGGATAGCTATTCTTGCTTGCTTTTGGTGTCCATTTGCATGGAATACCTTTTTTCACTCCTTTACCTTAAGTTTATATGAGTCCTTGTGTGTTAGGTGGGTCTGTTGAAGACAGCAGATACTTGGTTGTATCACTCCGTCATTCTGTATCTTTTAAGTGGAGCATTTTGGCCATTGACAGTCAATTTTAGTATTGAGATATGAAGTACTATTCTATTCATCATACTAGTTGTTGCCTGATTATCTTGTTTTGTTTTCTTTTTCATTGTGTTATTATTTTATAGTTCCTGTGAGATTTATGCTTTAAGGAGGTCCTATTTTGGTGTATTTTGAGGTTCTGTTTCAAGATTGAGAATTCCTTTTAGCAGTTCTTGTATCTCTGACTTGGTAGTGGCAAATTCTCTCAGCATTTGTTTGAAAGAGACTGTATCTTTTCTTCATTTATAAAGCTAAATTTTGCTAAATACAAAATTCCAGGCTGCTAATTGCTTTATTTAAGAGGCTAATGATAGGACCTGAATCCATTCTCACTTGTAGGTTTTCTGCTGAGAAATCTGCTGTTGATCTGATAGGTTTTCCTTTATAGATTACCTGATGCTTTTGTTTCACAGCTCTTAATATTCTTTTCTTTGTCTTGATTTTAGATAACCTGATGACTATGTGCCTAGGTGATGATCCTTTTGCAATTAATTTCCCAGGTGTTCTTTGAGCTTCTTGTATTTGGATGTTCAGATCTCTAGCAAGTCCAGGGAAGTTTTCCTCAATTATTCCAAAATAAGTTTTCTAAAGTTTTAGATATTTATTCTTCTTAGGGAACAACATTATTCTTAGGTTTGGATATTTAACATGATCCCAAATTTATTTTAGGCTTTGTTCAATTTTTTGATTTTTTTCTTTGTCTTTGTCAGATTGGGTTAATTCAAAAGTCTTGTCTTGGAGCTCTAATGTTCTTTCTTCTCCTTATTTAATTCTACTGTTGAAACTTTCCAGTGTATTTTGCATTTCTCTAATTATGTCTTTCATTTCTAGGAATTGTGATTGTTTTTCATTTATGCTGTGTATTTCTCTGGAGATTTGCATATATATCCTGTATTATTTTTTAAATTTCTTTAAGTTATTTTTCATGTTTTTCTGATGCCTTCTTGAGTAACCTAATAACAGACCTTCCTAATTCTTTTTCTGGTGATTCAGATATTTATTCTTGTTTTGAATTCATTGTGGGTGAGTTAGTATGATCTTTTGGGGGAGTTAAAGAAACTTGCTTTGTGATATTACCAAAATTCTTTTTCTTGTTACTTCTTATTTGAGTAGTCTATGTTAGAGGAAAGATTAAGGCTCAAGGGCTGCTGTTCAGATTCTTTTGTCTCATGGAGAGATCCCTTGATGTGGTGCCCTCCTCCGCTGCCTAGAGATGGGGCTTCTGAGAGCCAGACTGTAGTGATTGTTATTGCTCTTTTGGGTCTAGTCAAGTATTGAAGCTACTGGGCTCTTAGATGATACTAGGTGGTGTCTGCAAAGAGTCCTGTGATATAATCCATCTTCAGTTCTGTCCACCATGAGTACTAGCAGCTGATAAGGTGCAGGTAGCAGAGGAGTCAAGTAGACTGCAAAGGTTTTTGGTTGTAGTTTTGTTTTGTGCACTGGTTTTCTCAAATGCTGGTTGTGCTAGCAATGAAGTTGTCATGTGGACAGACTTAGGACCTCTGGTTATCCAGGATGCTATAGTCAGAGGAATTAGATATTATTTTCTCTTTTCTTGGAGCAGGGTTATTCTTTTATGAGTTCCTGTAATGGCTTGTGTTGGTTGGCTTCCAGCCAGGAGGTTGTGCTTTCAAGAGAGCCTTAGCTATGGTAGTATAGGGGGAGTCAAGCCTGCCCTAATGTGACCTGTATAAATATTTGGGTTTCTCAAGCAATGGGTGGGGTTATAGAGCTCTGAAGAATTTATGTCTTTTGTCATCATCTACCAGGTTAGGTAGAAAAAGACCATCAAGTTGGAGGAGAGATAGGTTGTCTGAGCTCAGACTATCCTTGGGTGGGGCTTGCTACAGCTGAGTTTTTCAGCTTTCTCATGGAGTTTGCAGTGGCAATGACTTCTGTCATAGGGTCTGTGTATTATTTTAGTTTTTTTGTTATGTTTCTTCAGTAATTTTTGGATCAAAATTTCACCATGTGAGTCCCCACACACTGTTCTGTCTGCCTAAGTGAGAGCTGCAATTTAGTCCTGCTTCTTATTTAACATTTTCTATATCCCCCAAAATATATTGTTTCCTTAATTTCCTTTTCAGAAAATCCTACACAATATCCTCTGCGTATAGGATAAATACTACCGATTTTTGTTTTTTGTTTTTGCATCCTGCAGCTTTCTAAATTTGTTTTTAGTTCTAAATATTTTCTTGTTATTGTTGATGTTGTTGATTCTTCAGGGTTTTCTATATAAAGGATCATTTCATCAGCAAACAGATAATCTTACTTCGTTCTTTCTGATTTAGATGTCTTTTTTTTTTTTTCTTGTCCAATTGCTCTGCCAAGGACTGCCAGTATTATGTTGAAAAGAAGTTGAAAGAGTGGTCATCCTTGCAATGTACTGGATCTTAGTGTGAAAGTTTTTGGTTTATCTTCTTTAATTATAATGTTATCTATGGGCTTTTCATACATAGCATATAATGTGTTAAGGTAATTTCTTCTACATCTATTTTTTTGAGAATTTTAACAATCATGAATTAGTGTTAAACTCTGTGAAATATTTTTCTACACCTACTAAGATGATAATGTGATTTTTTCCTTTTCATTATGTTAAGGTGATGTATCAGAATTATCAGTCTGCATATATTGATTCATTCTTGCTTTTCAAGGATAAATCCCACTTGGTTGTGGAATCCAATTTTTTATAATGCTGTTGAACTTAGTTTGCTAGTATTTCATTGTGAATTTTGCATATATGTTCATCAGGAATGTTAGCCTGTAGTTTTATTTTCTTACGGTGACTTTTTCTGGTTTTGGTGCTAGGATAATACTGGTCTCATAACATGAGTTTGGTGGTGTTTCTTGTTCCAGTTTTTGAAAGAGTATAAAATAATTGTTACTAGTTTTTCTGAGTGTTTGGTAGAATTCACTTATGAAATCATCTGGTCTTGGGCTTTTCTTTCTAGGGATGTTTTTGATCACTGATTCAAATTTCCCTAAATCTGGAAACTTTCCATACAACATTTTTAAATATAAGCTTTCTGTCTGTCTATACCTCTCCTCTACCTCTTGAATTCTTAGAATGCATATTTTAGTTCAGTTAATAATTTTCCATAAATCCCATAGGATTTATTCACTCTTTTAAATTCTTTTTTTTTTTCATCTCTGACTGGATAATTTCAAATTACATCTTCTAATTTGAAGATTATTTTTCTGCTTGATTGATTGTTCTTGAGGTGCTCTACTGCATTTTTCATTTCATTCGTTGTGTTTTACTGCTCCAGAATATCTGTCCTTTTTAAATAATTTCTAATTTTTCATTAAATTTTTAATTTTATGTGTGTACGTTTTCCTGATTGTATTGATTTGTCTATCTCTGTTTTCTTGTAGCTACCTGAACTTCTCTAAAAAACTCTTTTGGAAATTTTGAACTCTTTGAAAATTTATACATCTTAATTTCTTTGGGGTTAGTTACTGGAAATTCATTGTGGTTTTTGTTTTCTGGTACTATCGTATTTTCTTGATTTTCATGTAGATTTGTGTTGATTTATGCACATATGTAGAAGCAGTCACCTCTTTCAGATTTATGAATTGGCTTCAGTGGGGAAAGGTCATTTCCTACAGATAGGTATGAAGGCACTGGGGCTAAAAGGAGTGTGGAAGCTATGGGGTAGCAGAGGGAATGCAGTGACTCTGGCCCTTGGGGGGTGCAGCGGAGTGGCAAAGTCTTCTGGGGACCTTTTGCTCTTTCTTTCATTCATATTGGGAGATCGTGGCCAACAGGATTAATCTATGTGACAAATTGTGCTGGGCTAAGGAAGGGCTTACGCAGATAAAATGTTTCCTATTCTTCTCTATGAAGCCATTCTTAGTTTTTGTGCTCCTCTGGGTGCTGCAGTTTCTTTATTGTAATCCAGCATTCTACCAGACCTATTTTTGTTGGTTGGTAGTTATTAAATTGTTTTGTGTAAGGGACATAAACGGGAACTTCCTATTCTGCCATCTTACTGTGGTCATTCCCCCAGGTCATGCTTTTCTAATCAATCTGAAAATCTTTCTCTTTTAAATTGTGTTTATAGTAGTATTCAT
Organism: Saimiri boliviensis; assembly: GCF_048565385.1. Lineage (NCBI taxonomy): Eukaryota > Metazoa > Chordata > Mammalia > Primates > Cebidae > Saimiri > Saimiri boliviensis. Next base: position 72,974,171 of record NC_133451.1, on the reverse strand, counting down.
ATTTACAGTGATCACTGATAAGTTTTCATCAAAACATATCATCTTGCTAGCTATTTGTTATTAGTTCCATTTGTTCTTTATTTTTAATGCTTTTTATTTTTTGCCTTTTCTGGGCTTATACTTATTAAAAAATAATTTAATTTTATCTTCTCTACTGAGCTATCACTTATATTTTCCTAAAAAACAGCAGTTGTCCTTGGAGTTTGTGTTCAAATAACATTATACCAGATTCATATGCTAATAGCATGGGATATACTATTATATTCCTAATTCTTTCCTTTCATTCTTTATGGTACTAGTATCATATAGTTTTACTTTTACATATACTATAAATACACAATACATAGTTATAATTTTTGCTGCAAACAAATACAATCAGAGTAATTAAAATCAAGAACCTCATATATTAATTTACCTTAATTGATTATATTTCCAGTACTTTCTTAGGTAAATCCAAATTTATTATATTACATTCCTCTGCCTAAATGTTTTAAGAGCCCCCTGCTAAATTCAAGTTCCAGTATCAGAATGACTAGCAACCCTGCTTTAACAGAAGGATTGTTGGATGTGAGTGTTCATGATGTGCCTTTCATTGGATACTTTTGTTTTTAGCCTGGTAGATAACCTAATAACACCTACTTGTCCAACTTTTGATGGGGGTTTCTTTCACACAGGAAACTGATGTTTACCCTTGTGGCTTTTGTCTGACAAGCGTCTAGTTTATTCCTGCCTGACTATCATTCTGGCAGTGAGTCCAGCCTTGTGTTCTCTCAGACTGGGGAAAACCTTAGTTCTTTAGATGGAAGGTGCAAATTCAATGTAACACCAAAAAAGGAAACAAGTACAAAAATCTTTATGTTTAGATTCTGGGCAAGTGTGGTGTGATGAGTCAGGAGGTCAGTTCTCTGTCTCCAGGTTGTGCAAGGCAGAAATGAAGAGTTAGACATACAGAGAGAGAGAAAATGAAAGAGAGAGCTAGAGAGATAAAGAGAGAACTTGGCAACTAGTAATGTATGTGAGGGAGAAGGTGTAGGCTACTTCAAGTTTGTGAACAAATGCTTGAACAGTTCATTTAAAGGAGTTAGTGGGAAAGCAGGGAGCCCATTCTGCTAGATGGTGGAAACACTTCTAAGTTCTTATCTGTGGCCAATGGTTTGAACTATTTGGATGTGGTATAGAACTGTGTGCTTCTGATATGAGAACATTAAACTTGTATTCAGAATAGATGCTAGGCAACAGAAAATTTTAAGAATTTACTACATTGAAGTACATTCTCTAACATTTCTACATTTTTTTCAAAAATATCTTCTAACAATAAATCCCTCATTTTTTGTTTGCCTAAAAAAGTCTTTATTTTTTCTCAAATTTTGAATAATATTTTACTAGGTATCGAATTCTAGGATGACAATGTTTCCCTAACAGTGCTTGAAAGACACCACTCCATTATACTTTCTTGAATGCTTTCTAATTAAAGATCTACTGTAATTCTCATCATTGTTTCTTTGTAGGTAAAATGTCTTGTTCCTCTGGTTGCAGGATTTTCCCTTTGTCTTTATTTTTTTAGCAATTATTTGTTTGGATTGCTTTTGTATTTATCAATTACATATTTTGCATTCAAGTTCTTTGTCATATAGATGCATTGCAAATATTTTCTCTATGGTTATAGCTTGCCTTTTCATTTTTTAATGGTTTCTTTTGATGAGATGAAACTTTAAGCCTTATAACTTATAAACATGATGTGTATGTTTATAATTTTTACGATTTTTTTGTCCCTGAAAAAGTCTTTTATTCCAATAACAAAAAACATTCTCTTATTTTTTGTAAGCACTTTGTAGTTCTAGATTTTATATTTAAGTGTATTATCCATTTCAAATTAATTTTTGTGTATGATATAATGTAGGAGTCAAGATTAAATTGCTTCCTCTAAACATACGTGTAGCTGCTTCCAGCACTATGGGTTGAAAAGTTGATTCTTTCTCCTGGCAAATTATGTAGATACCTTTGTTGAAAATCAGTCAGCCACATGTTGCCTATTGCTGGACTTCATGTTATTTTCATTGATGTATTTACCCTTAGGGCAACATCACACAGACTTAATTACTATAGGTGGAAGGTGTGTCTTTGTTTTTTTATGATATATTAAAGTTGGACCTTTTCTTATTTTGTGGTGAGAGGAGACTGCTGGATTAATTAAATACAGCTAGTACTCATAACGGAAAGGTCGTAACACGATTTGGTCATAAGTTGAGTAGGCTATATGTACAGTTGAAATGGTGCACGTGGAGATGGTAGTGCTGCCGGAAGCTGGTCCGCACTGTCATACGCCCAGCTGGGCAATGTTTGCACTGCCAGATGTGGAGCAGTTGTGGCTAGCGATTGTGGTTGTAAAGTCAAATGGTCGTAAGTTGCATAGGTCGTAAGTCAATCAATACCTGTACGGAGTTCTGAGTTTGTTTGAACTATGCAACCCAAGAAATGAAACCAAGACCTAAATCTTCTAAGACCTTCTATCATATCTTCCTCTCTCTTTCCTGTATTGTCTTCTCCCTTTCCTTGTTTTACAAATTAAAAATATAATATATGCCTTGCCTACACATGATACAAGAATGCTTCGAAACAGCAATGTGCTACATAAAATTATAGAGAGTTTTGTATTTATCTGATGTGAAAAGACAATTCTTATACTTCTAAATGCTTACACATGTACATTCAAGCTCTGAATTTCAGAAAACTCTTTAGAAGCTTTGGATTTTTGTTTTTAATTTTGAGTTAAAGACAAGGAGAATGGGGAAGACAAAGTCATAGAAGAATGACTATTGTATTTCAGCTAAAATAGAACCTCTTTCTTTCTCATCACCCAACACCTCCATCTATAGTTGGCAAAACCCAATTAGTTATTAATTGATGTGCATTAAAATTCATTAACTTTGCATGTGAAGCCTAGGCTATAATTAACTGTCTTTCTTACCTTTTGTTCTGAAATCTCTAGGTAAAAGATCCCATTGCTAATAAGGAAAGAAATAATTTTGCTATGTGTAGTTAGTTAGACACAGGTCTCCAGAAGGCTGGTGACTGAGTGCCCCAAATGTTCAATCATAGCCAAGTAGCATTGTCAAAACCCTGAAGTTGTTTTCCTGAGTTAAATTTATTTTTGACATACTTGAAAAGGGAAAAGAAGTAGTAATAGTTGCAATAGTTTTTGTTACAATGCTCTGGGTCCATTGAAAATACTTGCACATTTAATTACACTTTGTGTATGTCCTCAATCAAACTGGAATTTAGATTTAAACATTAGATCTAAAAATATACTTTCTGAATGTGCAAATTTAAGTAAATAGTTCTGAAAGTAGATCAATTTTAATCTAATAGTATTGAAATCACTATATATTTTTTAAAGTCAACTTACAAATGAGTGATAGACAAAATAAATTTTTACCTCAGACTCAATGAAAGTTATAATTTTCCTAAATAGCTTACATCTGGTTTCCAAACATGATATCTAAATAGATTTACAGTAAGAGTTATTTTAGAACTTGAGTATATGGGATCTACATAAATACAAAAAACATAAAATCCTATGATCTCAAGTCCCTTAAAAGTTGGGAATGAGATGAATTATGTACAAACTTGATTTAAGTGAAGATTTTTAACCCATTTTGCAGTACATTCCATTCATTAGTAGATACAAAAGAAAGAAAATAATGTCTAATAAGAAATAAAGAAAACTTTTTAAATTCACTATTTTCTTATTTAAAATTATTATTTTTAATTTTTTTTAAATTTACTTTATGTTCTGGGACACATGTGCAGAATGTGTACTTTTTTTTCATAGGTATACATGTGCCATGGTGGTTTGCTGCACTTAAAATTCATAAAACTTACAGAACACCATTAAGAAATCGTAATCTCTATACTCTCCACTCTGCAAGTTAGACTACTGGAACCTTGTGATTTAAATGACTTTTCTAAAGTCATGATTCTGGTAAGTGCCAGAATTGTAGTACAAAGCTGTTTTCTACCTAGTTCATAACTATTTCTTTCCAGTACGTAATGAGCTGAACATTCAATTCATGCTTGAATCTAGAAAATTATCCTATATTTTTACATTAATCTGGATAGGTAGGTGTTTTAATATTTATTTTAGTGCTATTATATTATAGATACTGTTCTAAGTATTTCACATCTATCAAATAATTTAATTCTTAGATTAGTCCTATGAGATCAGTTCTATCATCATTATCTTCATTTAACAGATGAAAACATGGAGGCTCAGAGAGGCTATAACTTGCCCAGCATCTCTGCTTCAAAGTGAAAGTCAGTGCTTTAAAAGCCTATGCTCCTAACCTATGCATACTAATGTTTACATGTAACAATGGCCCATTATGCCTGGAGTAATACATAAATCCAATTCTACAGTAATCAGCAATATTACAGAATTTTTCCAACCTTTAAAAAATGCTTTCAAATAGTTGCCTATTGAATTACAAATTGGACAATTTCCTCTTCGGTCTTCCTGTTTTGTATACTGACCAGTGCTGAAGTGAGATATGACTAAAGAATAAATTCTGTTTCATTATCTGTATATTTTAAATGTTAAAACATCATTGAATAATGTGTATCCTGATTCCTCTTAGTTTCTGCTGGCTCCTCATCCTGTGAGTAACTGGGACAATGTCAGTTGTCCCAAATCCAGACTCTTGGCTGCTCTTCTTCTTTTACCATCTCTCATAGATATTTTCATTCATTTATTGAATTTTCAACCCATGTATGGGCCCATGAAAACTAAATTTCTGTCTCTAGCCATAGACACTGAGTTCCAAATTTAAATATCTTTTTATTTGTCTTTTGGCATATCCACTTGAATTTCCAATAAACGGCTCAAATTTAACACAGTTAAAACAGAACCCTGTAATCCCTTCTGCCCTCAAACACAGAGCAGGCAACAAAAACAAAAATAAAACCTGCTCTTAGCTAACCAGTTAATACCACCTCTGTCTACCTAGTTGTTCTCCCCCAAATTAGAAGTCATTCTTAACCACTTGCTTCCCTTATACTCTGTATTTAGTCCTTTAGCACATCCTCTCAACTGTACTTTCAAACCATTCTCTCTTATCGACCACCTTCCCTTCTTCTCTGCTGCCATCATTCTAAGCCAAACCACATAGACCTCTTGTCTGAATTACTTGGTAGCCTGTTATTTGGTCTCCTTCCTTCTGCACTCTCCCCTTTAAAGATAACTTTTCTATATACAGCTACAGATATATCTTTAAAAGCTAAATCTCAGTGTGTTGCTCACATCCCTTTCCTGCTTAAAGACCTCCAATGGCTGTCCATTGCATTTAGAATAAAACTCAGGTCCTCAGCATAAACTCAATGCTTTACGTGATCTCAGCCTTGCTTGCCTGTCTGATTTCACTGTTTGTCACTCTCCCCTCACCAATTACATTCCAGCCATAAAACTTCGGCTTCATTTCCTTAAATAAGCCAAGCATGCTTACCTCAAGAATCATTATTAAATATTGGGAGTTTAAAGATAATTAGAAAAAAAATGCTGCTGTGTTGTATATTGCTTCTACCACTTCCTGAAAAAATAATCCTGAAGATGATTCAGAGATTATTAGGACCACCAGTTTGGTTTCTAAAGGCTGAGTGACCTCTGTTCAAAGACCTGGGGATGCAACTACCCTGTAGAACTTTGGGCAGTGGGATCACTGCCTAGAGCCATTGGGTAATGCTGCCACCCCAGTGGGCCGCAAAGGTAAGACATGGAACCAAAGAGGATTATTTTTGAAACTTAAGGTCTGACAGAATTTGCCTCACTAGGTTGTGGACTTGCTTAAGACCTGCCCCCTTTTTCTTCTTTTCTATATTTTTCTTTTATAATGAGAATGCCCATCCTATGGCTCTCTCATCATTATATTTTGGAGACAGATAACTTTTCAGATTTCACAGGCTTACAGCTGAAGGGGAATTTGCCTCAGGATTAATTGTACTTTGAGTCCTACGTATATGACTTCTATGATATTTATCTAAAACTTCGGACTGTAGGTTTTAGAGTTGATGCCAGAATGAGTTAAGTAAGACTCATAAGGATTTCGGTATAAAATGAATGTATTTTACATGCAAGAAGGACATGAATTTGCAGGGATTGGGAACAGAATGTTACAGACCGTTTTCCCCAAAATGCATATGTTGAAATCCTATCCATCAATATGATGGTATTTGGAAATGGGATCTTTGGGATACAATTAGGTTTAGATAATGATGAGTGATCATAATGGAATTACTGCTCATATGAAAAGAGATACTACAGAGTTCTCTTGCTCTCTCTCTGCCATGTGAGAACACAGCAAGAAGGCAATCATCTACAAGCCAACAAGAGGACCCTTACCAGAAATTAACCAAATTGGCACCTTAATCTTGGATTTATAGCCTCAGAAATGTGAGAAAATAAGTTTTTAAGGCATAAAGTCTATGATATTTTTGTACAGCAGGCAGAGCTAACAAATGTTGTCCAATTTACTAACAAAAAGTTTCCACAAGAGGAAAAAAACATTTATTTACACTTACCACATGTTTTAAAACTAGAAAGCTATATGCAGCTAACCCCACCTAGTCACACCTCCCTTCCTTGGCTCCCTTTTTCACTAATCCCACCTCCATTCCCTGGCTAATCTGAGCCCAAAACAGCAACTAGGGTGGGGAAGAAGATTGAGGAAGAGAGAATGCAAGGAAGAGAAAGGATCTGAATAAACTCTCCCTCTGTCCTCAGGTTTCTGAGGCTGAGTTATGCCCAAATTAGAGAAGAGAAGCTTTAAATTGAATAACAGTTTAAAGGGTTTTTGTTCTTGTTGTTTTTTGTTTTGTTTTGTTGTTTTTTTGGCACTGGGCTTTTTCATACATGAAAAAGCTATTTTTAATTTAATTATAAAAATTTGTCCAAAAGTTATTGGGGTACAGGTGGTATTGGGTTACATGAGTAACTTCTTTAGTGGTGATTTGTGAGATCCTGCTGCCCTCGTCACCCCAGCAGCATGTACTGTACCATATATGTTGTCTTTGATCCCTCACCCCACTCGCACTCTTCCCCGCACGTCCCCACGGTCCATTGTATCATTCTCATGCTCCACTTAAAAGATACAGAACGGCAGAATGGATATGAGGAAAAAGAATTTTTTTAATGGTGAGATGCTCTCAAGATTTAATTAATTGTCAAGAAAGAATTATTTGACGAAGTTAGTTCAAAGGGTTAGTGGTAAAATGGAATAAAATTGATTTCTGTTTCTTCTCCACAAAATACAGATTAATTAATTGACCATATACAGAACTAAAATAATATAATATCTATCATAGGAAAGCATAAAAATTTCCTAGAGGAACTCATGGAAATCTTGGTAGAAGGCAGGGAGCAATTCATTTTGTGTCAGTAAGGCTAGAAAGAGAAAAGAGACTAAAAAAGCATAGATGAATACGATATTCTAAGACATAGGTTAGAGGAAAGTGGGATATTCTTTGCTTTTAAAAATGAATACAACATTCTAAGGCATAGGGTAGAGGAGAGTGGGATATTCCGAAAGGAGTAAATAACATGGGCAAAAGAAGGGAAACTTGAAAGTCCTTGAGAGCTCAGAGAATGGCACTTAGTTAAGCAAGGCTATATAATAGGGTGTTTGTGGAGAGAAAAAAGGCAATGATTCTAGAAAGGTAGGTTTGTACCTCATGCACCTTGGTAAGTAATTAAAATTACCACCAAAGGATTTTTAAATAAAGAAATGCCTGAAAATTATCTGCATGTAATCAAAGAGATTACTAATGGGACATGTAAAGAGGGACTATAATGGAGAACTTAGAATAGAAGCTGAAGAAAAGACTCATGTTAAGGAGTGAACAGAGGAAGAAGATCCAATGAAAAGTCAAGAAGGAACGGGCAATGAGAAGCAGGTGTTAAGAAGGGAGTAGCCAATTATTGTTTGGCAGAGAGATCAATAGGAATAAGGACCACAGGTTTTAAAGTTGTGTTTTAATTTCCCTATTTATAAAGTAAAGGTGGTCCTTTGGATACTTGAAATGTTGAAAAACAAGCAACATATAACCACAACACGAAACACAAGGTATTGCAACTAGCAAATCCAGATTTTAATGGGATGAATAATAAAAACAGATTATTTTTCCCTCGTAGAGCATTTTATCAGGTATAAGTCTCCTAGTATGCTGTGATATTCAGGAATATTTTTACCTTGTTTTAAAGAGTTATCACCAGAATTTGGTAACTGACAATATAATGATATTTAAAAAAAAATTATGTAAAAGTGTACCATTTAACCAAAAGTTATATTAAAATAGTAAAAACAAAGGCTTTTCTTTTTATGCAAACAGATTGCAACATTAAAGCTGGGGGACATTGGGTATTATCTAGCATATTCCCCACTGCCTCCATTTTGCAGATGAGGAAACTGAAGTTCAGAGAGATCAAATGACTCCCTCCACGGTACTTAAATGCAGAAACGGGAATCAAAATCAAGCCTCACAACACCTCTTTAAGGGTATATTTGCACTAGATCACACTGGTGCTTCTTTAAAATTAGTGACTGGAAAGCAGAAAATGATCATTAGCAACTGGATGAAGCCCAAGCAAATGCTCTAGTGAGGTAAAGCTTATGGCATGGAGCAGAGACACCATTAACAAATACTGCTGGATTTGCCATGAAGGAAGTGAGTTTTATGACTCAAAACAAAGTCCCACAAAGGAGAATTCTGGCAGTCTCGGGTCAATTTTCAGCAGCCCTTGCTTGAGACTCAGCTTGCTTAATAGGCTGAGCTACTCTAGGACCTCCTGGGGATCATTATACAAAGGCTATGGTCTTCAGATCTTGAGATTTGGAGCTTAAGCTGCTTGTCTTGTCAGAAACAGACTAGCAATGACTGTTAATATTAAAGATCAATAAATCATTAAGATTTGATTTCGGGAAAACAATTCAAGTTCTCTTTGGAGGACATAGAGATATCATGCAAAAAAGCATAGAATGAAAACTATGTTGTCAACTATGTTTTTATCACAGAGTGCTGAATAAGCAAAGTCATGTATGAGCTATATCTTCTCATGGTTTTGCCTCTTAATTCTGGATCACATGAGTAAAGTTATCGCTTTCTACCTATTGCCAAGAGATAAAGTCACAATGAAATAAAACATACAGTAGCAATAGACAGTTCTTTGTTCTTCTGGGTGGTACAAATAATCAAACCAAAGCAAAATCTAGCTCCCAATCAACAGGGCAGAACAAACCCCACATAATTAATTCAGGCAGTCCTTCTAATAGTTACTACTAATTTAACATTCAAACAACAGTTCCTTAAATGTATGGATTTCTAATCAAGACTTCTATAACTTGTGGAAAATTAAATTATAACATTAAAAAAAATTTTTAATGTGTTCTTTAAAACACATGAATATGTGAATCAATGAATGCATCTTTCCCCAACCTCATAGCAACTGGTGGCAATGAAATATTCTGACCTTATCAAGGAGAAAGAGTAACATGGGGCTTGCTATCATCTGTGTGGATGCCCTTTCCTTTTATCCAGTTGAAAGACATTTTGATGAACAACTTCACTGTCAATGATACTTTTGAGACTGGCTGTATGTATCTGATTGTGTTTTCTTTTGTTCCTCAAAGGATTTCTCCTTACAGAGGCTGCATTAGCTTGTTAGAAAACATTGTAAAAATGGTTCTAATTCAGATGAGGGTGCATTTTTTGAAAAGGCCTATGAGAAACTTGGGTTGTTTACTTTTCAATTTGAAACTGAAGACGAGAATAAGTGTAAATGAGAAGATGGGGCTGAACCTTGCTGAGCTTATGGTGAAGGGGACTGGAAAGGGTGTCCTAAATATGTTGACTATTGATGTACTTCATTCTGTAAATCTTTCATCCAATGGACAGCTTTTATTCTGTTGGGAAATTTTCACATTGGACTGGGATCAATATTTTGTCCTGCCAGGAATAATCACTATAGACAGTGGTGCATACAGACCTACAATCTCCCTCCACTCAAGATTGTATTTAAAAATTCTTTTTATATTTTCTACTAAATAATCTATCTTGTATTCACAGTCTTAAAGGGTAAAAAAGGTACTATTGTAGGAAAAATTGTGAAAAAGTACAGCTCAATAAAAGCCTTCATTTTATATATATATATATATGTGTGTGTGTATATATATATATGAATATACGTGTGTATATACATACACACACATATATACTTATCTATGTACATGTAAAAAAGCACACATATGTGTATTTGTGTGTGTATCTCATATACATATATAAGTATATATATATATACACACACACACACACACACACACACACACATATATAGTTATCCTTATTTTCCTAGTCATGAGCTTTCTAGCACTGCCTGTAATTTCTTCTAATTTCTTTCTAGCACTGCCTGTAATAAAGGCACCTTATGAAGACAAAGGTGTCCTTTATTAAGCAGAAAGGAGCAAGTTAAAGTTAGAATAGTAATCAGAAAAGTGATGAAGTCCACAGTTTCTCATAAGTCACTAGAAAATATGCTCAACTCTTTTTATCTCTCCACCACTTTTAAAGCTGGAAGTTTCAGGACAAAGGAGAGACCATATGAATTTGATGGCTGGGAGGAAAGAATAGGACAGCAACAGATATGAGTTTTCCATGGATGACCCAGCAGAGAGCTCTGGAACAATGGCTTCTGTCCCATGTTCTGTTGCTGGTCAGCGTTATGTTCTTAACTTCTATTCCCCAGTTAGTTTTGCTGCCTATAAAAAAGTGATGAATTATTGACTCATGTTAATTGCTCTTCATTTACTTTGAAACACGTTTTACTAAGCACAATTTCCAAACTGGTAAATTATATTCCAGCAGAGGTAATTCTAGAGAGTCACTCCATTTGGAAGATGTCATGAGTATAGAATAAAAGGGAGAAAGGGAAAGTTACAGTGCATTACTCCATGATACTTTGAGAAATAAAATTGCTGCCAACATATGTCACTGTGAAAAATTCCTAAGCACATTTTACAGCTTCTTAGAGATATTTAAGAGTCTGCATTAGTCAGCAGCTGTGAAGATCACCAATAAGCAGCTGGATGATTCTCTGCTTAAGTTGGTATAAACCCAGTTAACAGAAAAATGCAGAATGGAAACAATAGGCATTGTGGTTTATTGTTTTTTTTAATGCCCATGATACTTTATGAGTTATTAAGGCACCTTATGAAGACAAAGGTGTATAGAGAACCATACTCTTGTCATTACTACCTCTAATGATGAGCAGCCCTAAATGAAAGTACGCACCTATTTCTTGCACCTTTCTGATGCAAGAAAAAAACTTAGGAAGTGGGTTTTCAGACTACTGAAGCATTGTCATTGCCCAGTATTTAAAAAAGAGACAACCGTAAGTAGTAAGTATTGGTTATTCCAAGTTTGAAGAATGCAGAGGCTATACATTACTGACTTGAGAGCAGAAAAGTTTTCTTTTTTTATGAAATCAATGACCCCAAACTCTGTCATTAGTAACAATAATTAAAAGGTGCTCTAAGAGGAAATGGATGGATGATTGTCACTAAGAGGCACATTCTTATTAATTTATTACCAATTTTTAACTTGCTTCATTAGGACATGTCTATTGAAGGCCATTTAGGACTCAGGGGATATGCCTGCACTTCACATTGGCTCCATATTGGTTCCAGCAGGGAGGATCATTTCAGTTTGTTGTCCTCCATGGACCTATACATGCAGAGAGGTGGAGGGAAATCTATTGCCTTATAAAATTTTCAATTAGGGAAGTGGTCAACTTCTTTAGGATGTTCTTGGAACTGACTGGGTGGGGTTTTAAGAATCAGTTCTGGAAAATGATTGTTAGTTAGGCAAGTTGTAAAGCAGTTTGCATCTTATTTATGCTTCTACCTTTGTGAGAAATATGAATAAAACTCGTCTCTGCCTTAGACAGATAAATTAGAAACGTGATCTGAGGATCCTGAAAGCCCCCAAAGCTTAAGTTCCCTCAGTGTATTTTGCTCTCTGTGTTTCATTTGTCACATACTTCATGAAGATTGCCTTACAGGGAGAGGATGAGCTCTCCAAGATGTCTGATCTTAGTGCATTCAGCAGGTACGACTAGACTTGATAGAGTTCAGCCTAGAAATGTTTTCTGAATGAGCACACTTGGCGGGAGAGTTTTTCTTCTTTTTTAAAAAATACTTCCGGTGAAATGCATTATTCCTACTATCTGTCTGTCTTAGGGATAAACATACAGATCTTTGTCTCTTAATTTCCTCATGGATATCTCTTATGATGGAGCTGTAAAGACATAAATTGATCTGTTCCAGAGTTGGGCAATCACCAAGGACAATGGAATTAGGCATTTGTTGACTTTTTGTAGCGTAATTTACTGGGGCTTGTCTTTGTCTCCTATAGAAAAGCAAATGCCATGCCAAATGCCCTTGAACTTTATTTGAAAGTGTTAACTGTTTAGGAGTCTCTAGGGTGAAATTTTCCCCATCATTACCATTGCTTTCATCTCCACAAAGCCTAACACAAAACCTGGTATAAAGTAGAACCTAAGTAAATTAATAATGGAATAAAATGTTAATTCGTGTCATGAATGCAATGGCCTTTTATATTATTTTCCTCCATAGTGCTAAGTATAGAGAATACGACCTAAGATCACTTGAAATAAACTCTTAAATAAAAACTGGAAATTGTATCTGCTTTAGCTATACAACTAAAGAAAAGTATTATTTTATTTAATTTGACTGAAAGTTTGAAAATCTGAATTATGCTTTCAGGAATATTTTTAAAAATCTAATAAAGACAAAAGAACCCCCAAATTGCCTTGGTAAAAATAAATGCATAAAATGAATCTGTTATCCAACATTCATAGAGCACTGTTTACCAATAATTAACAAATCCAGTGGTTATTAAGAACTTAGCCCATTTAATGGAGCAGACCATAGGGAAATATCAAAGAAGTGCTAACAGCTGGCTTGTTAATATTCTCAGTCATTTTTCTTTTACAAGAAAAAAACAAATGGGAAAGCACAAAAGCAATTATACAGTAGTGCTGTTTAAGATATGCCAGAAGTAAAGTACTAAATGAATTGATAGCATAACCATATCACAGATCATAAATACTAATACTGAATCACAGATATATAAAATGTTATGAGCTTAAGAAATGCTGATATGTAAGAAATTGATTTTATTCTTTGGTAAATACTTTTCCTGAGAGAAAGACTCACTCAGCCACAAATCCTAACTTGGGGAGGAACATTTATCTCATTAAGTCACTACTACATACCATCTGTTTCAAGTCAAACCCACAGGAATGAGCCCTTTAAATAGCAAGAAGACCATAAAGAATGCCAGCTTTCACCTTGCCCTCATGTTTTCTTTTTTATATCTTTATTTGTAATCATTGTGAATGTATCAGAACAAGTGAAAACAAAGGCTAAATACAGAGTTAGTCTTTTCAAGAGAAAAGAGATATTCTACCTTTCGGATTCCCTCTGCCCTTCCGCAATGCCTCCCAGCCACTCAGATAAGGTCTTTGCTAAAGAATCACTTGGTCAGAGTTATCTTTCCTGACTCATATGTGGAAAGCTCTCTGGCTGTATGTATTGCATATTGTCTGGATCTTAACACCCAGGATGCTAAAGCAACATTTATTTCTGGCACAGCTCTATTTTTTTCAGTACTCAGTAGAGTACTTGAAACATGGTAAACAATCAATATTTGTTAAATAAATGAACAAATAAATAAATAAAAGCCTTAAATGATAAAGGTAGATTGTTCCAGCATCACCCCAAATTAAGTGGAAATTTTTAGATGATATTTTATGAGTGTCAACTTGGAAAGTACATTTGGACATTTAGAAACATTTTGTAATCTGCAGAACTCTATGCTTTTAAGACTGGCATAGGTATCCTATATTAGATAATGAGCCCAAAGACATGGCTATCTCAGTAGTGCCCAACTTGTCTCTCTCTCTCTCTCTCTCTCTGTGTGTGTGTGTGTGTGTGTGTGTGTGTGTGTGTGTTCATGTTGTGGTTGAAGGTTGAAGATGTCAGGTGAAATCTCTCTACAGTTTCTTGCCTTAAAAGATTCTAAATTCCTAAAGGTTTATTTATAGAAGATATGTTTTTGAACTGCTGTAGCTTCCAGTTCTGAGAAACTGCTTGGATCTGAAATTATAGGTTTAGACTTAGATCTAAAGAGAAACCAACTAATGATTTTTAATCTGAAACCCATCTTTTGGGCCACTTCATTCCAGCTGCTTATAGTAATAGTTTTTCTATTACTATAGTCATACTAGACTACCTCGCTTCACCCAACAACTTACACTAGGACTCGGGACCGAGGCTGAAAAATTCTGTTTCATTTATGTGCACATTTGAAGTTACTAAAGTCCAGCAAATAAAACTTAAGGCTAAAGATTGGTAAAGTCAAGTTGTATTAAAAGAAGAAGCAATATGATATATTATCTTATACTTCGTGTGGTAATCAAACTATTTCAGTTTAAGTATGTCTGAGGTAAGTATATAAAAACCAAAATTAATGTTCACACACCTTCGTGAATACTAACTACTAAATGGCTAAGACAGTAAAATAATATAAGGAAGAAGAAAAAGAAGGTTTAAAATATCATTAACCTTTACTTCAATTTCACTACTTGAAGGCAAGGGGATGCTTGGTGTAGTTTCTAGCTTTTAGTTGTTTTTGTTTGTGAGCACTGATAGCATAATGAATTAAGCTGCTGTAAAACATCTTGCTAGACTTGTTTTGAAATAAGCATAAATTTATATTTAATTTCACAAGATTGAACGTCAAAATATTTTAGTGTTTTAAAATTGCTCCTCAACTTAACAATAATTCCAAGAAAATAATATAAACTTTAAATTTGACAACATTGTATTTATGTATATGCATAATAATTTCTCCCTTGTTTCATCTTAATTTTTGCACTTATGTACTAATATATGTCATCCAACAACTTATGGGTGATAATTGCTATTTCTATATTTATTTATTTTCTAATGGGCAGATAAAATTGAATGTATTTACTGTGTACACCATGATGTTTTGAAGTAATTTACATGTGGAATGAATTAATATAGCTGATTAATGTATACATTACCTCACATAGTTACTATATTTGTGATGATATCCATTTTCTTAGCATTTTTCAAGAATATAATATATTTTTATTGGTTGTAATTACTATACTTTGCAATAGATCTCCTGAACTTATTCCTCCTATTTAACTGAAATGTTCAGCCTTTGATAAACACCAAGCCTCCTCCTTCATCAAATAGCCTCAAGCCCTGATAACCACCATTCTATTCTCTAATTCTCTTGAGATCCACTTTGTAAGATTCCATATGTCAGTGAATTCATGTAATATTTATTTTTCTGTGTCTGCCTTATTTCACATAACATAATGTCCTCCAGGTTCATCAGTGTTGTCACAAATAGCATGATTTCCTTATTTTGTATGGCTGAATAGTATTTCATTGTGTACATATATACCACATTTTCTTCTTCCATTAGTTTGTTGGTGGACACTTAGGTTGAATCTGTATCTTAGCTTTCCATTAGTTTGTTGATGGACACTTAGGTTGAATCTATGTTCTATATCTTAAGAGTAATGCTACAATAAACATGGCAGCACAGAATTTCTTTGAGATATTGATTTAATTTCCTATGGATATATACCCAGAAGTGGGATTGCAGAATTATAAGGCTGAATTTTAAATTATTTGAGGAAACTGCATACTGCTTTCTATAATGTTTGTACTAATTTGCATTCTTATCAACAGTGTTCAAGGAATCCTTTTTCTCCATGTACTCTCTAATAATTGTTATCTTTTGTCTTTTTGATAATACCAAATTTTAAGTAATATGAGGTGATATTTTGTTCTGGTTCTAATTTGCATTTTTCTGGTGATTAGCAATGTTGAGCACTTTTTCAAACACCTATTGATAATTTTTATGTCTTCCTTGAGGAATGTCTATTCAAGTTCTTTGCTCATTTTTCAATTGCGTTATTCATTTTCTTGCTTCTTGATTCTCTGTTCTAGTCTATGGTCTATGTGTCTGTCTCTTTCTATGCTAATATCATGCTGTTTTGTCTACTATGGCTTTGTAGTACAGTTTAAAGTCAGGTAGTATAATGACTAAAGCTTTATTCTGTTCTATCAATTTGGGGGGGGGGGGGAGCTGTTTGAAGTTTTTTATTGTTCCATACAAATTTTAGGATTTTGTTCAATTTCTGTGAAGAATATTGTTGTTATTTTGATAATGATTACATTAAATCTCTAGATTTCTCTGGGTAGTGGGGGCATTTAAAAAATATTAATTTTTTGTTATTGTTGTTGTTGTTGTTTGAAGATTCTATCGCACTCTATCACCCAGGCTGGAGTACAGTGGCACCATCTCAGCTCACTGTAATTTCTGCCTCCCAGGTTCAAGCAATTCTTGTGCTTCAGCCTCCCAAGTTCAAGCAATTCTTGTGCTTCAGCCTCCCAAGTAGCTGGGATTATAAGCATGCACCAACATGCCTGCCTAATTTTTGTATTTTTAGTAAAGATGAGTTTTTGCCATGTTTTCCAGGCTGTTTTCCAACTTCTGGCCTCAAGTAATTCACCCACTTTGGCCTCTCAAAGTTCTGGGATTACAGGCTTGAGCCACTGCACCCAGCAATGATATTAATTATTTCAATCTATGAACATGGGATGTCTTCCCCTTTGTGTCTTCTTCAATTTCTTTCATCAAGGTTTTATAGTTTTTAGTGTAAGGAACTTTTGACTCATTAGTTAAATTAATTCCTCAGTATTTAAAAAATGTTGGTAGCTGTTTTAAATTTGTTTTCTTTTTTCTTGATTTCTTCTACAGGTAGTTTGTTGTTAGTGTACAGAAACATTACTAACTTTCTTCTCTTGATTTTGTAACCTGCAGCTTTACCCAATTCATTTATTATTCCTAACAGTTATTTGGTAGTGTGTTTAGGGTTTTCTAGATATAAAATCAAGTCATCTTCAAACGGGCAATTTAACATCTTTCTAATTTGTAGGCCTTTCATTTCTTTCTTTTTCCTAATTGCTCTGGCTAAGTCTTCCAGTGCTATTTTAAATCAAAATGATGAGAGTGGGCCTCTTTACCTTCCTCCAAATATTACAGAAAAAGCTTCCAGTTTTTCCTTGTTGAGTATGGTAGTGCTGAGTTTGTAATATATGGCCTTTATTGTGTTGAGGTACATACTGTCTATACCTAACTTATTGATGGTTTTTATTATGAAAGAATGTGGAAATTTGTCAAATGCTTTTTCTAAATCTATTGAAATGATCATATTAGTTTTTCCTTCATTGTGCTAATGTATATATTATATTTATTGATTTATGTATGATGAATCCCCCTTGATGTAGAATCATCTTTTTAATGTGCCACTGGATTTGGTTTGCTAAAACTTCATTCAGAATTTTTGCATCTATGTTCATCAGGAATATTGGCCAATAGTTTTCTTTTTTTGTAGTGTCCTTGTTTGGCTTTGGTATCAGAGTGATGCTGGTCTCAGAGAATGAGTTTGGAGGTGTTCTGTCCTCTTAAACTTTTTGGACTTGTTTTAGTACAATTAGTATCAGTTCTTCTTTAACTGTTTGGTAGAACTCAGCAGTAAAACTACTAGGTCTGAGGCTTTTCTTTGATGGAAAACTTTATTACTGAGTCAATCTTCTTACTATTGGTCTGTTTCAGTTGTTTATTTCTTTATAATTTAATCTTGACAGGTTTTATGTTTCAAGGAATTTATCCATTTCTTCCAGGTTATCTAATTTATTGGCATATAATTGTTCATAATAGTCTCTTACGATCTTTTTTATTTGTGTTGTATACATTGTAACATCTCCTTTTCTATTTCTGATTTTGAGTCTTTTTTCTTAGTTAACATAGCTAATGATTCATCAGTTTTATTTTTTAAAAATCCAGCTCCTCATTTTGCTAACTTTTTTGTTTTCTAATCTGTGTTTCATTTATTTCTGCTCTGATTTTTAGTTTTATTTTATTTCTACTATCATCAGGCTTAATTTATTCTCATTTTTATAGTTCCTTGGAGTCAATGTTAGCTTGTTGACCTGAGATTCTTCTTCCTTTCTTTCTCTCTTTCTTTCTTTTTCTTTTTTTCTCTCTCTATCCCTCCCTCCATCCTTCCTTCCTTCCTTTTTTTTCTGATACTGGCATTTATTGTTATAAAAGTGTTTCTTATAACTTCTTTTACTGTAACCCATAAGTTTTGCTATATTGTGTTTTCATTTTTGTTTGTCTCTGGATATTTTTAAATTTCCCTTTTAATTTCTTCATTGATCATTTGGTTGTTCAAAAGCATGGTTATTTAACTTCCTTGTATTTGTGAACTTCCTGAAGTTTTTTGTGTTACTTATTTTCAGCTTCATATCATTGTGGTCAGAAAAGATACTTGATATTATTTTAATCTTCTTAAGTTTGTTAAGACTTTTTCTGTGTTCTAACATATGATCTATTGTGAATAATGTTCCATGTGCGGTTGAGAAGAATATGCATTCTTCAGCCGTTGGTTGGAATGTTCTGTATATATTTGTTAGGTTCATTTGATCTGCAGTGTAGTTTGAGATCTATGTTTCTTTATACATTTTCTGATGAAAGTAGAGTATTTAAATACCCTATGCTTATTTTATTGCAGTCTTTTCTTTCAGATCTATGAATATTTACTTTATAAATTTAGATACTCTAATATTGAGTGCATATATATTTACAATGTTTAGATCCTCTTGCTGAATTGACCCTGTTATTATTTTACAGTAACATTCTTTACCTCTTTTTTACAGATTTTAACCTAAGGTCTACTTTATATGATATAAATATAGTTACTTCTGCTTTCTTTTGGTTTCCATTTGCGTGGAATATCTTTCTCCATCCCTTCACTGTCAGTCCATGTGTGTTCTTGCAGGTGATTCTAGTCTCTTATAGGTAGCATAGAGTTGAGTCCTTTAAAAAGGCCATTTACCACTCTGTATCTTTTGATTTGGGTTATTTAATCAATTTACATTCAACGTAATTATTGATAGGTAAGGACTTATTGCTACCATTGTGTTAATTGACTTCTAGTTGTTTTGTAGATCTTTTTTTCTTTTCTTTCTTTCTTGTTATCTTCCTTTGTAGCTAAGCAATTTCCTCTAGTTTTAATGTTTGATTTTTTTGGTTTTTGTGTATATACTGTACATTTTTTGTTTTGTGGTTATCATGAGGCTTACAAAAACGTCTTACAGTCATAACAGGTTATTTTAAACTCATAACAACTTGAATTAGATCTCAACAACAAAAAAAAAACCTCTACAATTTTACTCCACTCCTTCCCAACATTTTACATTTTTTATGCACAATTTACATCTTTTTATATTATAGAGTCCTTACAAAGTATTGTAGCAATTATTGTTAGTAGTTTTGTCTTTTAAGCTTCATGCTAAAGATATAGTGATTTAAACACCAACATTACAGTATTAAGAGCATTATAAATGTGACTGTGTATTTACTTTTACCAGAGATTTATATCTTTTCAGATTTTTATTTTTTTATCTGAAAAGATAAAACTAAGTTTTCCTGTTACTTATTGGTGTCTATTTCTTTAAACTTAAGCTCTCTTTTAGCATTTCTTGTAAGACAGGTTTGGTGGTGATAAACTCTCTTGGCTTCTGTTTGAGAAACTCTCTCATTCACTTTTGAAGGCCAGTGCAGTGGTGGTGTAGGCCCAAAGCCTTGGGCTGCTGTGGCCATCATGGTATTGGGTTACTCCCAAAGCTGGAGTCCACTGTGGCCAGCATGCATGTCAGTGGGGTAAGCTGTAAGCTCAAGGCCACTGAGGCCTGCCAGGCACTGAGGGCTGTCCACTTCCGGTCACCATTGAGGGCATACTGAAGATTGAGTCTACCTCACAGGCCTGAAGCCTGGGGCTGGAGGGGTCCTACCTAGTCCCAGGGCAGGTCTGAAGGCTCAGCCTGTGGGTACTGGCATGCATTGGGGTGCTGTGTTGCCTACTAGTTGTTGGCTTTTGCTGTGACCATCCTAGTGTTAGCGCTCAGGCAAGATCCTGTGCTCACTTTCCTCTCTTTGCTGACATGGATAGTATTTGTTTCTGAACTTTGCTGCCTAGAATTGGGGTATGTGGGTAATGCAAGACTATCCCTCCTACTCTCTTCAATGTTTATTTTCTTTTTTTCTTTTTTCTTTTTTTTTTTTTTTGAGACGGGGTTTCACTCTTGTTACCCAGGCTGGAGTGCAATGGCGCGATCTCGGCTCACCGCAACCTCTGCCTCCTGGGTTCAAGCAATTCTCCTGCCTCAGCCTCTCTAGCAGCTGGGACTACAGGCGTGCGCCACCATGCCCAGCTAATTTTTGTATTTTTAGTAGAGACGGGGTTTCAACATGTTAACCAGGATGGTCTCGATCTCTTGACCTCGTGATGCACCCACCTCGGCCTCCCAAAGTGCTGGGATTACAGATATGAGCCACCGCGCCCGGCCCAATGTTACTTTTCTTAATTGTGCTGCAAATAGTTACTATAATCTTTCACCTGATTTTCTTTGCTCTTGCCAAAAAGTATTTTAGTGTATGGATAGTTTTTCTAATAGATGTCTCTGTGGAGAGTCCCATTCTACCATTTTGCTCTGTCCCTCTGATATTTGCCTTCTTCTTTCATCTTCATTTCTTCTGCCTCATTTATTCTTTTAGACTACAAAATAAGTAAATGTAATCAAATATTCTTGAAAATAGGGGTCAAGTTCAAGCCTAATTTTAAAGCAATATTCTTAATTATATTTTCCCATGTGTATTTTTAATATATAATACTGAACATAGATTTGGCATTTTTAAATCAGTTTTCAATTTATATTATGATATAAGAAATTAGTAAGTATATATACTCATGCTTCTATTCTGCTCAATCTAATATTTTTTATATTAAACATCTGATGACTTCTAAAGAAAATGGCAATGTATCACAGCATCTTTGCACTTCAAATGCTATTCATTGGGACTATGTAGTAGCAATGTATAACGTAGTGAATTTCAATAAGATTTATATTTTTTTCTGTCATTATTAGTGAAAGTTTTGCTCTCCTAATACACATAATATCATGATAATCTCTCAGCTAAATTCTGGAAGGATGAAAGTGAGAGGCGTTTGCATTGACATGAGTTGAAATCTTTCAGGGTTTGTGCAGCAGAATGCAAAGTGGGTGAGGTTATTGAGAGTATCTATAAATATTGAGGAAAGATTGAAATGTATGGGTGACAAGGGAAGAAAGTAAATTCAGGAAGAGTCAATGGATTAGGAAAGTAAATTCAGGAAGAGTCAATGGATTAGGAAAGTGAATTCAGGAAGAGTCAATGGATTAGGAAAGGTCTCCATTAAGTCTAAGGCTTAACATAGTAGGATTAAGAGAGTGAAAACTGAATAAACAACAGCATTTTTAAAGTGGCTAGTGAAGCTTTCAGGGTGGGGCAATTCCTAGTAATGATTAGATACGAGTGAAATCACAAGGAAGTGCTGTAGAAATGGAGAAGTGATCATGAAATTCAAATCTACTTAATTGACAAACTTGTAACTAAGATTGCAGCAAAAATTGAGTCTCAAGTAAACTTGTGACCTGAATGCCACAGTTATCAGTTAATTAGTTAAGTCCATTGAATGTAGGTAAAACTGCAAGGGGATAGAAGGCAATAATCAAATAGTGAGAGCTCCAAGAAGAGAGGCAATAATCAAATAGAGCTCAAAGAAGACAGACTTCACCTCTAGACACCTCTAGTTTGAGCAATAAACTTGTAATCTGGAAGCCATGGATCTTACCACAGTGAAGACTTGTAGAGAGCCATTTTTGTCACAGAGACAAATTAGGCTCCATTGAAGAGAAATGTGCTTTCTTTGGAGATGGGCCAAGTTTCCAAAATGGAAAGGAAGTGGAAGGAGTTTCTTATGAAGAAAATGAGGAAATAGAAGACCCTAACAGACACTGTTTGTACTCCACTCAGATCCCACTCAACCTCTCTTACCATTTTCATGAGCCTCCATTGCCCATGTCATCATGCCCACATCGTCACCTTCATAGCTCTAAGTGTGAAAGTCAGCAACCCTTAGGGTTTCCAGTTTTACAAATAAAGACACAGGATGGCAAGTTAAATTTGAATTTCAGGTAAACGGCAAATACTTTTTTTAGTGAAAGTTTGTTCCATGCAGTACTTGAAACACACTTTTACTTCGAAGCATTCATGGTTCATCTGAAATTCAAATTTAATTGGATGTCTTATATTTCATTTGGCAACCTTATCGTGGGGACAAACTTACACGTGTAATTTATGCTTGCAAACTCTGTGACAACAATTGAGGCCAAACTATTGCTTAAAAGTGGACCCTTGGTCGCCTTCTTCTCTATCCTTGCCTGTTTCCCACATCCCCTGGCAAGTCTATCCTCAGTTTTTCCCTAGTGAGTCACTTGTACAGGAATCTTTGTCTCAGGGTTTTCTTTGCTGAATCTGAATTATAATGGGGAGTATATTTAAAGAGAGACTAAGTATATCATTGAATTTCATGAAAGATTAGCAATGGGACCATGAGGTCAGGAATAAGACAAAAAGAAGGAAACTATTCCCAGTTTTATAAATAAGAAAAATTGTCATTTGGTAAAGGTTAACTTGCCAGGATAATACTATTGGAAAGTGGCAGGGCTGAGTGCCAAAGTCTGTGTGTGTCTCAATACAACATTCCTTCCCTAAAACAAAAGAACAACACCTATGTAAGGAATGGATTGAGTGCAGGGTATTTTCAATAAACTACTTAGCTCCATCCACAGTGCATCAATATGCTGATGTTATAGGAAAGGGCCCAACTTGTATTTTGCATGGTATCTTAATAGAAACAGAGATCAGAGCAATGGATAAAATCAAATTACTTCAAGACCTGAGGCCTGAAATGACCATGTTGGTAAGTTGGGAGAGTCCAGAGCTAAGAGGCTGTTAGGTGTTTTCCGGATGTTGAAACCACTGGTAGCACCTTCCAGCGGTGCATGTAGGACCAAAACTGGAGGGAAATCAGCTTTCCAAATGCCCTTAATGTAGAACATACACATACTTTCAGAAGACTTTCCAATACGGATCACTTCAATGTATATATGCACATTTTTGTCCCTTACTATTTACATTTTAAGTATGAAACATATTCAGGATTAAAAATCACAAACATTTCTGGGTGAAAACATGAGGACATTATTTTAAAAGAAAAATGTAGTTGCTTAAAGACACCTTAGTGATTGATGTACCATTTTCATTGTGATTTCTTTTACTATGACCTATTTTTGCTTTTATTCCCATTAATGCACATTCCCTAAATATGAAATATTAGTGATGTTTAATAAATAATAATAGTTTGAGTTTTCAATTGGGGGAGATTAAAAGTTTGGTGTATGTGTAGCTGGGAGTTGTAAAATATATCTTTGGCATTTGGACAGCTGTGGCTCCAAAATTTGGAATTAAGAGGCAAGCAAAGAGTGTTTTATTGCCAGTATCTAAAACAAATTTTATTGGAAACTTTTATGTTTGTAGGTTTCAGTAGTTTTTATAGTGAAGAGTTCTGAGAACTGCCATAAAATTTTGCTTTGGGGGTTATGATTACATTTGTATCTTTCCCAAACTTATATAAATAAAAAAGACAGTTTTTACTGTGAAAGCTTAAAAGGTTAGAGAGGTATTTGGTCTGTGATGAACCTTTTATAGGTTTGATGTTATCAGAATTTATTTTAAAAATACCAGTAAAAATACAACTTTAGAGATCTTGATAAAGAAATTACTGAAAAATTTCAAGTTTTCTTTTAAATGGACTCACTAAAGATAATTAATTTATTGTGCTTTGCAAACTGTCTTTAATATTAGCTGATGCTACAATTTTACATAGTCTGATACATAATTTATAATACTTTTTGATGGCTAGCTAGTATTAGGGTTAGTATTTTCCTTGCGAGAGCTGTTTAAACATAAGCTGGACAATCACTGTGCTAACAAACTATAGAGGATTTTGAAACATCATAGAAGAGACTAGATGAACCCTAGGATCCCTTTCCAAACCAGACAGTGTGATTTTTAAACTGTACAAGGAGATTTTTTAAAATTAAGATGTGGATATGTCCCTCTTCTTCTTCCTTTACATCAGAGGTTTTGTCTTGCAAAAACAGGTTGTAAATCATAGAGAAAGAGGAGAAGGAAATAGGAAAAAAGAAAAGCAAGTAGGGGAAGAAAGGAGGGAGGAAATTTTCTAATGAAAACATGTATCATGCATGATCTCAATAACTGTGACAAGAAGAAAACATTTCTTTGATTTCTAAATGATATAACTGAGTCAATGCAGAGCTAGAATTCAAACCTGAGTCTTTCTGATACCCAGGCTTGTACATTTCCCCATTATATCATTAAATATATCTTATTAGTGTGAAAGGTAGTGTGAGAAGTGAGAAAACGACATGTTATTGAGCAGCTTGCCAATTTGTTATGACTCTCAAATAACATGGATTTGGGCTTCAAAAGTAGTTGTCTGTATATTTCTGGGTCAGTCTCCTGAAAATGCCTCTTGATCACCTCTTATGTTTGAGACACTTCTAGGCACTGTAGATGCAGCAGTAAGCAAAGTAAAAGGAGTTCTTTCCCTTAGAAAGCTTACCTTCTATTGTAAACAGTGCTGCAATGAACATTCGTGTGCACATGTCCTTGTAGTAGAATGATTTATAATCCTTTGGATATATACCCAGTAATGGGATTGCTGGGTCAAATGGGATTTCTATTTTTAGGTCCTTGAGGAATCAACCATCATTCTCAGCAAACTGACACAAGAGCAGAAAATCAAACACCGTATATTTTCACTCATAGGCGGGTGTTGAACAATGAGAACACATGGACACAGGGAGGGGAGCACTACACACTGGGGTCCGTTGGGGGGAAATGGGGGGAGGGATGGGGGGGTGGGGAGGTGGGAAGAGATAGCATGGGGAGAAATGACAGATACAGGTGAGGGGATGGAAGACAGCAAACCACACTGCCATGTGTGTACCTATGCAACAATCTTGCATGTTCTTCACATGTACCCCAAAACCTAAAATGCAATAAAAAAAGAAAGAAAACCAAAAAAAAAAAAAAAAAGAAAGCTTACCTTCTAAGTTTTATGGGAAAAGGAAAGAGGCGACCAACAATGAACATAAATAAGACAATTCCAGACCTCAATAAGTGTTTAAAAGAAAAAAGAGAGATGGTGGACAGAGAAGTAACATCATAAAAAACTATCTTTTGTTTTGGAGGAAAAAAAAAAACGAGGTCATGCCATGAAGGCAGCTTTAGATGTGGTGATCAGGGAAAGGCTCTCTAAGAAATGTCCTGTAAATTAAGATCTGTATTTACATGAGAAGATCTGAAATCAAGTCATTCCCAATTGGGGGAACAGCAACTGCAAAAACAGAACTGTTTTGGTAAAGTTAAGATTCAGACAAAGACATTTTGACTGTTAAGCAAAAAGATAAACTTGGTTTGGCTATGAATGGAAGGGGCCATGGATGGTACAAAAGGTTGAGTGTAATTTGTTCAGGTTGTTAGAATCCATGCTAAAAAATTAGAAACCAGGCTTTATCTTGTGAGAAATGGGGGCTACCATAAGAATTTATTTCAAGAAAATTACATGATCAAATTTGTATTTTAGATAGTTACTTCTGACAATGTGAAGACTGGAATGGAGGAAGAAAGAAAAATTAAGAGGCTTTTATGGTAATTCAGGAAATAATGATCAAATTACCAGGGCAATAAGAATGGAGAAGGCCAATAAAGAATAGATTTATAAACACTTCATGACACATAAGAACAGGTATTAGTGAATGGATGTAGGGGTGAGGAAAATTATGAGCTTCACAGAGGCTGAGTTTGCAAGTATCAGGTAAAAAGATAGCTGTCCTTGGCTGGGCACAGTGCCTCACACCTGTAATTCCAGCACTTTGTGGGGGGCCAAGGCAGGTGGATAACCTGAGGTAAGGAGTTCAAGACCAGTCCGGCCAGCATGGCAAAACCGTGTCTCTACTACTAAAAATACAAAAAAAAAAAAAAAAAAAAAAAAAAAACTGGATGTATTGGCAGGTGTCTATAATCCCAGCTGCTTGGGAGGCTGAGGCAGGAGAATTGCTTGAACCCAAGGCGAAGGTTTCAGTGAAGCAATATCATGCCATTGCACTCCAGCCTGGGTGATGGAGTGAGACTCTGCCTCAGAAAGAAAGAAAGAAAGAGAGAGAGAGAGAGAGAGAGAGAGAGAAAGAAAGAAAGAAAGAAAGAAAGAAAGAAAGAAAGAAAGAAAGAAGAAAGAAAGAAAGAAAGAAAGAAAAGAAAGAAAACTGTCCTTGTCTAAGAAAGGCAAAAGATATAGAGGAGGCAGGAAGAAGAATAAGACATTTCCTCAGACATCATAAATCTGATTTTGGACTTGCTGAATTTAAGAACTTGTGGCATTGTCCACGTTATTTTTTTTTTCAATAGGCAGCTGGAGATATAGTATTCTTAGAGAAATTGGGTCTAGAGATGAAAATGATGGAGTTAGCAAGGTAATATTTTTACAGACTGAAATAACCAAAGCTACTTGCAAAATACAGCAAAAAAAAAGGAAATTTCCATGGTGTGAGCCCACATCTTTTGTTGCCTTATTACCACTTTTTCCCTCCTCTCATTCTCTTATTTTACCTTTTACCATTCAATTTATTCAAATGAACTTTCCCACTTTCCTCTTTTCTTCAATATCATTCTCTCCCTCCTCCACAAGTATGCTACTTCGTACTTGAATCCAAAACATTTTATAAGTAATTAGCCTTTTCATGTTTTTTGTAGTAAAAAATAACTCTTAATCTAAGAAAATTAAGATTATAGGAAGAAGAATATCCTATACAGTATTGACCTTGCACAGAGGAATAGGCAAGTTAACATTGTCTTAGAAAAGTGAAGCATTATAGAAGCGGGCAGGAAGAGGAGGAAGACATTTTCTCGGAGTGATTTTGGACTTGCTGAATTTAAAGAACTTGTGGCATTGTCCAAGTTGATATTTTTTAAACTTGACCTAGGTCATTTATGTTAAGCCTTTTGAATTTCTTTGATACATAATGTTTATATGAGAGTTTGTCTGTCTGGTGTTGGGAAAACTGGATATCCACAAGCAAAATCATGAAATTAGATTCATACCATAAAATCACAAAAATTAACTTAAAACAGGTCAAAGATCTCACCTAAGACCTGAAGCTGGAAAACTCCTTGCTTGAAGAAAACAAATGAATAAATCTCTTTACAAGAACACACACCTCACAGGCTTGCAACAAATATTAAATGGAATTATATAAGTGAATGTGTTATGTAGATAGCTGTATAGATTTTAGATTTTTATTTACTGTCATATTTAATAAATATTTTTTGAATGAAAGATCACCTCTATTAAGGATTCCTGGATATGCTCCTATAGATCTGTCAGACTATAAAATTGTTTCTTTAAGCATTTGTAGCTGCAGGATTTCTGGCCTTAGATATGCCTTTAATACTCTTCTGTATTTTTGGTTCTATTGGTTTATCCTAAATAACAAATGTATTAAATTATTATATGAGGCCGGGCGCGGTGGCTCAAGCCTGTAATCCCAGCACTTTGGGAGGCCGAGGTGGGTGGATCACGAGGTCAAGAGATCAAGACCATCCTGGTCAACATGGTGAAACCCCGTCTCTACTAAAAATACAAAAAATTAGCTGGGCATTGTGGCACGTGCCTGTAATCCCAGCTACTCAGGAGGCTGAGGCAGGAGAATTGCCTGAACCCAGGAGGCGGAGATTGTGGTGAGCCGAGATCGTGCCATTGCACTCCAGCCTGGGTAACAAGAGCGAAACTCTGTCTCAAAAAAAAAAAAAAAAAAAAAAAAAATTATTATATGAAATGTATACAAGATAGTAATTAGTAAATTATGCTAACAATAATATTCACTTTCTTATTGATTCTACCTTTTCAATAATCTTGATTTCCCATTTTCTGTAAATCTTTTTCATTCAATTCTCAACTATATATAAAGGACATAAAAATATTTAAAATACTCTATAAGACTAAACATAAATATATAGGAACCAGAGAAAGCTATCATTTAGTTAAGTCCCCATCCAGCCATGATTTTTATATGTCCTACTAAATTGTGTTTACCTTCTTACATTTTTCCTTACTGTAAAATATTCAAAATTGACTTAGAGGCTTGTCTTAAAAACTTTAAACTTAAAAACAATGATTATTTCTTAGGTTTTCTTATAGACCTCTAGATAATCCTAAGACCTCAAAAAGAACATTGCACTACAAAATCTGTAGCTTCTTTTCTTTTTTATCAAATACAGTAAAGCCCCATTCCAAGCTCTTCTATTAGATTTGGATAGATTGTAGTCAAAATGTAGCATAAATAAGCTATAAAGATTAATAATGATGACAATGTAATTGTAGACTATAGGCTTTATTATAGAAAAGGCAATTTCTTGTATTTTAAACATACTTCCAAGACCTAGCACAAAAATTACCTATAAAAGCCTAGGTTAAGCTAATGTATTTTGCGTGCAACTACTTGTAGACAATGATTTCATAAATATTGTTTCATGTAATTAAACATTTATTTCTTATTAATTTAGAAAGCACACTTACTGGCTTCTTGCTATTCCTTTAATATGCCAAGTTTGTTCTACTTCAGGATCTTTACCCTGAATATTTTTTTCTGCATGGAATGCTCTTCTTCTGTGGACCTTTATACAGTTTGTTCATTTACTCAGTTCAGATCTCTCCTCAAATGTCCTTCAAAGGATCAGCCCTTAAACACATTATCTAAGTAGTGTCTCCCTATCTTGGCCTTTGCTATCAATATCTGTGTACTTTTCCTAACATACTTTTATTTATAACATTTATCACTATCAGAAATTAAACATTTCATTGTACATTTGTATGTTGTCTCTTACTCCTGCTAGAATGGGAGGTCTGTCTGTAGGGAAAGGGATCTTGTCTGCATGGATCACTGCTATATTCCCTAAGCTTTGAAGAGTACCTGTAAAACACTGGGTACTCAATAAAAATTTGAATTCACTGATGCATTCCTGATATTTTCACTTGACTTATTTCCCAGAAAACCCAGAAGATCTTTGAAAGTAGAAATTTAATACTGTATCTTACTAGGGTAAAAGTAATGGAGTAAATATTTACATTTTCCAGGGCCTTGTTCCGATCCAGCCTCTTGCGTTTTCTCATTTAGTCCTCCTAAAACCTTTCCGAGGTGGTTATTATTATCTCCATTTCAATAATAAGGAAAAAGATTCGAGGAAGTTAAGTAATTTCCTCAGAATTATTCAGTTAATAAGTGGCAAAGCTGACATTCAAACTGTTTATTTTGACTCAAAATCCTATGCTTTCTATCACTCACCTGTGTTCTATTTAATATGGAAGCCATTAGAACACTCCTGAATGGAAGCATATTGCATTTTGTTTCTATTTTACAATCCAGTAGCAAAACTTTCTGTAGTTTACTTAATGCTAAACTTGCAATTCCGTGATGCACTCAACCGTGCTGTCTTACTGGGAGCATCCTTTCTAACTGCTGAAAGTCTCCACCTCCGTAACAGCCTCTTCAAACTTAATGGCTCCCAAATTTTCTTCTACTATAATTTGTTCATTCAGAGAACATTTTACTCCAAATCTTAATACCTGAGTGAATCTCGTCTGTCTGATATTGCATTACTTAGGATCATATAAACACACTGCATTTTGTTAGATTTGTGTTACTAATATACTAAGTATAAAATAATTTGATGTACAGCAGAGGTTGTTAGTCTATTACCAACAAAAATAAACAGTAAATATTTAAATAAAAAAATTGGACCCCAGGATATGAAATCAAAGAAAGAATTGTCAAAAATTAATTGCATGAGATAAGCAAAACAAAGGAAGACTTTATTCAAGACTACTTTAATAAGGAGAGACTGAACTCAATTCTACTGTCACAAAAGATGAGAGAGTGTTAAGTGCTGTGATGAGTTAAAAAAGAAGTCCTGGAGGACCTTAGGGGAAGCTTGGTCAATGTGATTAGGCATCTGTGCTTGCTTATAGGTACTTATTGAAGTTAGGCTGCTACCCTCCCTTAGTGAGGGAGAGATAGGAGCCCTATATATATTTTTTTTTCCAGAAAAAGAAAATGCTTTATTAACATTACCCAAACATGCAGGCATTATATTCAGACATTATTTATATAGAAAGATGAACATGTTTGTAAGATATAGTTAATTAACCTTACAAGGAAAAGTCAATATTTTTTGTTTTTAACATCAGTAAATAGAGTGCACTAAATGCATTTTTAAGATTAGGCAAAATATACTTTCTTATCCTAGAGTACAGTCCTGTGTCTTGGAGTACTTTTATTTCTTCTGGAGATTATGATACATGAATTATTATTCTCCTGTGTGGATTGGTTGTGGTAGGGGGAGGTCTCTATGAATACATCATGATTGAAATTCATGGAGCCCTATATTTCTTGATAATTTCATTTCAAAGGAATAGCCCTCAGGACACTGAGAAAAACATTCCTGTATTGCAGAACTGGCAAAAGGTTGAGATATTTACACGTCATAAGAACAGAGAAAGAATTTACAAGTTTTCTGAAGTAAATATTCTAGGAAAAGGGAGGTTAAAAGCCTATAGTCAGGAAGAAGACTATCCAAAATGTAGCCAAGCTCTGGGGAATGTTAAGGCCATTTGGATCAACAAAAATATGTAGTCATCAATATATACGAAGTATTTATAATAATTGTATCTTCAGCTAATATCGATACATAGCTTTAAGTTTTTCTTTGAGTATGCCTTACAATGTGATAATTCTTATAGCTTATCAGATGAAATAATCTCTTGCAGCATTATGAAGTTCCCTTACCTTCATTCCAGAGATTAATATCCAGTGAGAACTCTTTGTTAGACAATAACCTCATCTTCTTAACTAGCCTAAAGGGCCAACTTTGGAGTGGGAACTTCAAATCTTCTTTCTGACACATCTGTAAATGGAAAGAATGGAAAGGATATTTCAGAAACCAAAAAATGTAAACATTTCATAAACAGCATTTGTTATTGTATTCAATAGCTGTGTTCCTGTAAATTTTGAATATAGAAATTCTGACAATTTAATCATTTTAAATCTCCTATGGAATCTGCCACCATGATCCAGCCACCTTGTAACAGGCCCCTCCTCTAACATTGCGGTTTACAATTCCACATGAAATTTGGGTGAGGACACAGAGCCAAACCATGTCAAATTTCATCTCATTTACATGTGAAATCTATTTTTTTTAAAAAAGTTGACCACATAGAAACAGAATAAATTACTATTAGTGAGGTGGGGAAATAAGGAGACATAGTCAAAGGGCATAGGTTGCAAATATGTAGGATGAATAAGTCTAGAGTTCTAATGTACAACATGAGGACTATGATTATAATATTATATTAAATACTGAAAGTTTGCTAAACTAATAGATTTTAGGTACTCATCATACAAAATTGATAACTATGAAAGGTAATGGAGGTGTTAATTTGCTTGACTATAGTGGCTACTTCACAGTGTATATCAAAACATCATGTTGTATACCTTGAATATATATATAAAATAGAATGCTAATAAAAAGAAAGGCTTAAAAGAAAAAATGAGAGCTCACTAGTGATGTCAGGGTTTTGATTAAAGTGGGAAGTTAACTCTAAATCAGACAAAATCAATCACTCTAATAATAATAATAATAAGCAATCTGCTTATAGAAAAAACAAATTTTAGCAAAGTCTTCTACTTTTTAACTAATCAGTTTGTCATGCTATCATCAGCCAGACAGACTTTGGTACCTATGAAAATTATATGTACCTGAGTTTCCCAGAAAAGGCTCAAGAATAAATTTTTTAAATAACTTTATGCTGTTATCCCAGAAACAATGCAAAGCTACTGGTCTATAGCAGAGGCATCATTGTTATCCAGATATTTGGATAGAAATGCTCAGTACTTGCTGATGCCCACCTTATCCACACTTTTTGACTTCATACTATGAAGCCTAATTCTGAATTCATATCTATTATGTATTTTTGTTGTAATGAAGGAACATTCTTCTGATGTTCAAGCAAGTTAATTCCAGAGCCTCTTGTAAAATCAGATGGATGTATTTATATGAATCTAAACGGATCTAGCAACATCCATTTCTGTATTTTGATGACACCACTGCAAAAGACATCATTTTATAGTAGATGTGTGCAAAGGAATGGAAGTGAAGATTATCCTCTTGCACTTTGTTGGTTTTAATTCTCTTAGAAACCAAAAAAGAAACAGAAACAATTGTCATATTGTTCCAATAATTTGTTGTCACTATCTCAAGGAAGCTATTTTAGCCAAAAAATATATAAAATCATAAGAAATGTCCTCACTCAGTTAATGTCAAATATTCTGCTGTGTCCACTGTTTGGCTCAAAAATATCTCATTATGTAAAGAGAAAATTGAAAGTTTTCAGTTCCAGCTTTATCAATTTCAAGTGTAGACCTTTTTATCCTTCAGCTCTGATTTATTTCCTATGGAAAATAAAATACCTCTGCTTAAGATACTTAAGAATATGACTTTTGTAATACCCTAAAGTAAGACTTTGATAGTGAAATAATATGATATTTAAAAGTTCAATATTTTTGTTTTATGACTTCATCATTCTATATACAGAAATTTGTTGTTTTAATATTTGAATCCCTTAACTCTCTAGAATGGTGGTCTTTAATCTTCAGTATACATATGAATCACCTGAAGAACATGTTTAAATGTAGCTTAGTGCTGCCTAGCCCCCATACCAAGAAATGATAAGACTGAGGAAGAACCCAGGGTCCTATGTTTTTAACAAGATCTCTTTTGATTCTAATGTAGTTCCACACACTAAGAACAATAGTTTAAAAAGATAAAGTATGTATATTTTATGTGTATTATAGAAGCATAATACACATAAAATAAAATGTATGTTTTAATTATACAGCCCAATAAGTTATGAAAAATGTGTAAACTCATGTAATACACCATCTGATATGGTTTGGCTCTGTGTCTCCACCCAGATCTCATCTCAAATTGTAATCCCTATGTGTCAACAGAGGGACCTTGTGGAATATGAATGGTTCATGGGGGTGGTTTTCCCCATGCTGTTCTCATGATAGTAAGGGAACTCTCATGAGATCTGAGGATTTGAATGTGGCGGTTTCCCCTAACTCTCTTTCTTTCCTGATGCCTTGTGAAGAAAGTGTCTGCTTCCCCTTAACCTTCCACTATGACTGTAAGTTTCCTGGGGCCTCCCCAGCCATGCAGAACTGAGTTAATTAAACCCTCTTTGTTCATAAATTACCCAGTTTCAGGTATTTCTTTATGGGAGTTTGAAAATGGACTAATACACCATCATAATCAAAATATAGATTATTTTATCACCCTATAAAATTACTTTGCACTCCCTCCCTGGCAACCAAAGATCTGATTTCAATCACTATAAATTAATTTTGCCTTTTTTCTATAACATCACATGAATTGAATCATACAGAATGTACTCTTGTGTCTACTTTCTTGTTCAGCATAATTTTGAAGTTCATCCAAAACTTCCCACCACCTATATCTGGCATTTCTCCTCATGCTATCTCTCCCCAACTCCCCAACCCCTGCTGTCCCTCCCCTATTTCCCCTCAACAGACCCCAGTGTGTAGTGCTCCCCTCCCTGTGTCCATGTGTTCTCATTGTTCAACACCTGCCTATGAGTGAGAACATGCGGTGTTTGATTTTCTGTTCCTGTGTCAGTTTGCTGAGAATGATGGTTTCCAGATTCATCCATGTCCCTACAAAGGACACAAACTCATCATTCTTTTGTAGTTAGATTTTTAAAAATGCTTTGTTAAGGATGATTTGTAAAAATTCCAAGGAAATACCAAGCCCTTATAACTTGGCATGCCAATTTTTAACTCTGCCTTCATTGCAAATATTGTCAAGCCTGGTTTTAGAATTTGTTATAGTGGGTCTGGAGTAGTCCTTACTCTGGGAGTACGTGAATCTAAATCTTGGCTTTTCTAGCATCTTAACTAGCTCATTGAAATTTTAAGTCTTTCCCCTGTGGGGAGACAAGGACTTTAAAAATCTAGCATTGTTTTATCTTGGCATCCCCACACTGTATTCAACCTAATAGCGGCTGCTCGCTAGTAAACCTTGTGTAATCTTGTCTTGTTCATATCAAGTCTAACAAGAGTTAGACTGTAAGAAGTCTCAAACTTCTGCTTCTGACTGTGAGGACTATGAGAAGTCTCAAACAGACTTCTGGCCCCCCTCCACCCTTGTGCTGCCACCTTTCCACCGGGTGTTCTGCTTTGCTGAATCTAGGTATTTTATCAGCTCCAAGGTGTGATTTCTGTCTCTTTAATCTGTCAGGACATGAGTTCCATAGTCCTATGCCATGATGCAGAGAGCAGAGGAAATATGGGGCTCAGAGATTGTAGTCCTGTACAGTCTATTGTTAAATAAATTTAAGAAATACATTGATTTGGTTTAGAAAGGTGGGACAACTCAAAGCAGAGGCTTCCAGGCTACAGGTAAATTTAAACATTTTTTGGTTGACAATTGGTTGAGTTTATCTGGAGACCTGAGATCAAAGGAAATGTTCAGGTTAAGATAAAGGATTGTGGAGACCAAGTTTTATTGTGCAGAGGAAGCTCTCAAATAGCAGATGTCAGGGAGAGCAGGTTGTAAAATATTTCTTATAAGACATAAAAGGATCCCTGGCTCGTAGTTGAAGTAAAACAAAGTGGACAGGGGATTCTCTACAGAATGTGGATTTTTCCCACAAGAGATTTTGCAGGGTAATTTCAAGATATGGAAGAGAAACAGGTTTTGGGGTACAACATTTTTATCTTCCCTCTCATTATTCCAGAGTCAGATTGGAAAGTAAGTCACAATATACAGGGTTAAATAAAACCCATCTCATTAGAATGTGTGGTTTGTAAGACATGACTCCCCAAACCACTTAGATAGGAATTTGGACAAGATTAAAAAAAAAAAAATCGGAGCTTAGTCCTCATTACTGTTAGTGCAGTGACAGAGACAAGAAGGAAGATGAAATGAGAGAGCAGCTCAACAGTTGAGGCAGGTTTATTGCGTAAACCTGAGAAGGACTTCTGGCTGGCAGGGTCAGAAGCAAACTTCTCTTACAGTCTGAGTCTTTTTAAAAAGAGTCCAGCTGCTCTAAAAGAGGTCCCTATTGGGGAGGGGTTGGGAAAGTGCTGGCTGGATTTCAATAAGCTTTGTTGTGATTAGGGTCATTATGTTCTGTTGAAGATATGGGTGGGGCTGAAATTTGCAGTTTGGTCAGATAGCAATGGTCAGTTGTGAAAAATAAGTCTGATACTTTAAGATGGTGGACTCTTGTTAAGATGGCTGTCTCTTGTCCTATCAATTACCATGGATCATTCTGAGTTTTCTTTTAGGTAAGTCTGTAGTATATCACTATAATGAGACTTTCTTATATTTCTTGTATCCAATTCAATGTGAGTTTATTACATTTAGATCAGTCTTTGAAACAACATTTTCATTTCACTTCTGCTATCCTATATTTTATTTTTGCATGTAAAAAGGTTTATTTCTTAAATTATTATCTATGCTTAGTTATTATGAGTAATTAGGAAAAGGTATAGTTCTGTTTTTAATTCTAATTTTAGTAGTGTTATTATTATAAACTTAATAATGTTAAACCTTATTATTTCTTAGTCTGTCACCCCCAGAATTGAGGTAATATCTAATGAATACCGACTATGAAATATGAACAAATTTGTAAACTTACAGCCACCATTATATCCTCCCTCTTTCTTCTTTGTTTCCCAAGTTGTATTAATTTGCTCTGAGATTTTTCTTCCCAATCCATTTTAACCAACATATTACAATTGATTACATGGTTGCTTCAGTGAGAGCCTTAGGTCCATGTTTAAAGAGATTTGATGAGTCCTGATACTCTTTCATACCATACCACATGGTTGGTTGATTTACACCCCCAAGGTAAATTGACAAGTTAGTCTATTCTGGGCAGTGTGCCAGGAACTAGGGATCAGCAGCAATAGGTAGGGTAGCAACTAAGTACTCTGACAGACTCTCAGTGTAGTAACTGGAACTTTCAAATTAGGAAAGAAAAGTTACTTTTCTTTTCTTATAGTTTCAATAATATTCATTAAAAATCTCATTCTTTTACTTTTTGTTGAGATCTCATTTGATAGTAAGAAACTGTTATTTTATAATAGTCTCATTATTTTATTTATGTTTCTAGGCATGCATGCTTGATGTTTTAAATTTCTATTCTATTTATTTATCATTGCTTCACAAGCATTATCTTCAGTTTACCTCCGAATAAACAATTACCCTGTCTTTTCTGTTTCATTCACCCTCACATATTTGTTTTGAACATTTGGATTTGTGCTTGTTCAATGGTGTGTAAGTTTGAAATGTCAAGGGAAATAATTGGACAATGCAATCCACTCAAAGTTTAAAAGCTTAATTATGTGTCTAATGTTATTTCAGTTGTCAGAAGCCCATTTTGTTGAATCCCAGAAAATTATCAGGAAGTTCCTGTTTCTTGAAGAGTATCCTGGGAATAAATTCTTAAAGTATTGTCTCAATTCATTTCCTTACAGTTCCCTTTCCATTCACAAATCATTACCACTGCCTTTCCAAGCTATTTTGTGAGAAGGGATTTTCTGAAATGTGGATTTATTTTTCAAATGGATATCTACATTGCAAAATGAGAATAAAAGGGAAGTTCTAAATGGTAGGAAACTGTTTAACTTCTTGATTAAGAGTCCCTGCCTTTCAATGGAGACCTATGAAATTATTTTACTGTTTTATATCTTGGTGAAAAGAAAGGTAGATTGAAAGGTTACAGCAGTTGTCTTCAAATCACCCTCCTGATATTTCATGGGGCTGTCAAGATTTGAGCAAACTCACTTGCAAAGACATCTTGAAGGAAGTGTCATCTACACTGGCTTCAGTAAACTACATATATACTGCATATATATATATATATATATATATATATATATATATATCTTGATAAAAAAAATTTATTTGCATTTCTGAAAGCTTCACATTAATATATAATTTGTTTTACTACATCATGTGAAATACAATACAAGTAGTTTTATCGAGCTTATCTTTTTCCAAACTTAGTTGACTTCATTTCTCCACAAATACCCAGCAACATTTTGTTGTTTTCTAGAAAACACAGTTTAGAGAACCTTGCCTTAGGGAAATGCTTTCCATGAAATCTATGACTTTGAGATTTGAGTTAATAGTTTAAAAAGGAATGAAGCGGGTGGCAGGAGACCCCTTTTATTTTACACTATATTCTTGACCAACTGACAGACACAAACACAAAGAAATTCATCTAGAAATAATGTTCCATTTAAAAATTATGTTTCAAAATTTAACAGCTTGCCCACTGTCATGCAGCCAATGTACAGCAAAGACAGTAGCCAAACCCAGGTAGTCGGGCTCCAGAATCCATGTTCTTAGCCATTAAGCTATCCCACCACTCTATAATGACTAGGCATAGAATTTTTACCAAAGCATTTGGGAGGCCGAGGCAGGCAGATCGCTTGAGGTCAGGAGTTCGAGACCAGCCTGGCTAATGTGGCCAAACCCCATCTCTATTAAAAATACAAAAATTAGCTGGGTGTTGTGCCCCACATCTGTAATCCCATATCTGTAATACTTGGGAGGCTGAGGCAGGAGAATCACTTGAACCCGGGAGGCGGAGTTTGCAGTGAGCCAAAATTGCACCACTGCACTCCAGCCTGGATGACAGAGCAAGACTCAGTCTCAAAAAAAGAAAAAAAAAAAAAGAATTTTTACCAAAACAGTAGTCATTTTCTTAAAAAAAAAAAAAAAAAAAAAAAAAAGTAACCAATGAAAATAAATGAATACATAAAAATTCTGTTTCTATTCTTAGGCTCAACTCTAGAAGCAAGATGTATGTGGCTTCTTATCCCCAAAATATTAACCATACTATCTTATCATTTCCAAATTGTAGTACCATCCCATATTTTAATGCTTAAAAAAGTAACTCCATTTATAATATTTAAACTAAAATATTATTGGATGTAAGTTTATTGCAAAGGAGTGATTGTTTAAAAAAAATCTTATTTTTAAAAGGACTACTTAAATTAATTAAGAGGTAGAATTGAACACATGGTGAGATCATGAGAAACATGA
The DNA here is from genome assembly GCF_048565385.1 of Saimiri boliviensis. Lineage (NCBI taxonomy): Eukaryota > Metazoa > Chordata > Mammalia > Primates > Cebidae > Saimiri > Saimiri boliviensis. The sequence continues at coordinate 72,935,774 of NC_133451.1, read as the reverse complement.
GCAACTCTGCTGGGGTTTGAAAGTGGAAATTCAAAATTGCCTCAAAACTGTGATTTAAGGATTGCTACAAAGATAAACCTTCCTAATGGCACAATTGCCCAATTCTACTGAAATAGAATAGGTCTGTTACCTACTATAGCTACACTATGCAAAATTGGACCTAAATGAATATTTTAAAAGGGATATCCAAAAATAATGTACCAATTATTATTAACAGTATAGTGCACTAGACATATCTCATTGTACCCCTGCCAACATAAAATATTCGTTTTTTTAATCTTTGCTGGTTTTATGTGGGAAAATATTTTATTATTTTTCATTAAAAGTTCTTTATTATAAGATTAAATATATTTAATTTTCTGTTAATTATCTCTTTATATATTATCATGAAATATACTGACAGGAATAGGAGGCAGATAAATTCTAGGCAGAAAAGGGCGGGTTCCCTGATGAAGCCCCACCCTCAAGCTAAAAAGCCTGAGACCCTGGCATTAAGTGAGAACTTATATCCCTCTTTTTCCACTTGAATGTTGCTCTTTCCTAAACCACCATAGCTCTACTCCAACCTATCCTATAACTATAAAGTCCCCAGACTCAGCCAGCAGAGGGGAGAAGCAGTTGGACATCAGAGACTGTTGTGGCTAGACATCAGAAAGAAGCACTTGACAGCATAACTTCAGAGAAGAATGTGGCCGGAGACAGCCAGACTTCAGGGGAAGATTACTTTCCCGCCCTGTCCTTTATTCAGCCCCTTTCTGCTGAGAGCCACTTTCACTGGCAATAATATCCCCTATGCTTACCATCCTTCCATTCGTTCATGTGACTTCACTTTTCCTGGACCCTGGATAAGAGCTTGGGAGCCATGAATGTGGATACAAAAAGGCTCACTGAGCTGTTAACACTTAAGCCATTCGCCAATGTCAGATGTAAAGGAGGCTGTAGCATGCCCTCTGGGGCTTCAGGGGTGGCGGGTACCCTCCCAGATGGTGCTGTGGGGCCTGCATGAAGTCTACTCCTGCTAGCGTGGAAATTGCTAGCTGCTTCCAGAGCTCATGCACTCCAGTTTCCATCTCATTTGCTAGTCTGCTTTCCTGTGAAAAGTTGAGAGCAGCAGGCTGAGTAAATGAGGAACCCCTTTAGCGAGTCCTGCAAAGGCATCAGGGAAATATCCTACTTCAATATGATGACTATTTGAGGCTAATGATTCAACCTATAATAATTCTGGCTTTAGTCTCATTTCCTTTCAGCTATTTGCTTTATGAACAGATTCAGTGAGGTTGACTTATAAATGAAACAAATTTATTGTCTCAGTAACCATAGAGTGTGATTTGATGATAAAGTTCCTCAAAACAGGGATGAGACTACAGCATGAGATTGTTTATATATTTTATTTACCTTGTTGTTTTTAAGATGATTAAATATTATGAGTGTCAGAAAGAAAAGATGTCTGCAATTACCTTTATTTGTTCAGACTGTTTTAAAAGATCTAGTTATTGTAATATAAAAATAAAAGAAAATTATATAATTATTAGAAACAAACAATATCATTTAAAAATGTAGACATCTCTGGAGTCCCAGTGTCTTGGGCCACCGGAAGGTGGGTGACGTGCGGATATTCTTTTTTTTGTGCCTGTGGACACCTTTCAACACTGCCTTCTTGGCTTTTAAAGCCTTCGCTTTGGCTTCGGCTTCAGGGAGGGGCAGGAGCTTCCTTCTTCCCTTTCGGCACCATCTTGTGAAAAGGATCTGGAGGCAGCCCAAATATCCTCGGAAGAGCACCCCCAGGAGAAACAAACTGAACCACTATGCTATCATCAAGTTTCCACTGACCACTGGGTCTGCCGTGAAGAAGATAGAAGACAACAACACACTTGTGTTCATTGTGGGTGTTAAAGCCAACAAGCACCAGATCAAACAGGCTGTGAAGAAGCTCTGTGACATTGATGTGGCCAAGGTCAACACCCTGATTCAGCCTGATGGAGAGAAGAAGGCATATGTTTGACTGGCTCCTCATTACGATGCTTTGGATGTTGCCAACAAAATTGGGATCATCTAAACGGAGTCCAGCTGGCTAATTCTAAATATATGTATATCTTTTCACCATATACATGCCTCTCTGTCAATTTCTGGTTGGGTGGGAGGCCATAGACAGGAACTGTTGTTGTAACTTGCCCACTGCTTGGGCAAGACTCCTGTTCTGCTTATCCTTTTGAAACTCACCCTGCCACTCACTCCTCCATCCTTGATCACTCCGGAGATCTTTGTGACTAGCATTAGTCCTAGGAAAACCAGAACTCAGAGCTTGCCTCCATAGTTGAGGGTAACAAAAGCTTTACAAGAACCCATTTCATTCCTGGAAGAGGCTGTCTGTGAAACCAGTGCCCAGAATTTGAAGCACGTTAGCATCCATTTCAGGGGAGTGTGAGTTCACTGGCTTTCGAGTAGCATTTTGTCCTCACACACCCATCTGCTATGTCCAACCAGTCTGTCTGCTTTCCTCACCCCTTGCCCAATAAAGGACAAGGACTTACAAAAAAAAAAATGTAGACATCTGTGTTAAATTATGAACATCAATGGAAAATATTAGAAATAATAAGAATTATGTAAGATGACCAGTAGAAAAACAGAGAAAAATCAATTCCTCTTTATGTATCTGTGATACTGAACTTGAATATAAGATTAGGAAAAATCTTACAGTAGCTAGAAAAATTATTGAGCAAGATTAATAGTATAATGGAACAGTAAAGAAAAGTCTATAACTTTGCTAGTAGACATGAATAAAGTTTTGAATTGAGGAGAACAATTATTTTGTACAAGATATTTAAATATATACTGAAATTATGCTGTGCAAGATATTGAACTATAAAACCAGAATGACTAAAGTTATATGGTAAAATAAAATAGAGAAAACTGACCATACATATCTATTTATCATCTGTTTATGATATAGATGAGCAGATATCATAGAAGAAAAGGTCAGTTATTCCACAATTAGTATTGGTATTAAAATAGAAATGTCTGCACATCAAAAAATACCTTAATCAAGATGAAAAGACAAGTTGCAGACTGGGAAAAAATATCTGTAATTGCTAAAACTAATCAAAATTTAGTATGACATTTTTAATACAAACAACCCATAAATTAGAAATAAAGTGACAAAGGAATGAAAATGGGAAAGGATATACATTTTTTAGAAGTAGAAGGCTGAATGGCTAATACATTTGTAAAAAGATGCTCAACATCATTTGTAGTCATGTAACTAAAAATTAAAATATCACATTGCAAAAAAATAAAAATGTTTGTCAATGCCAAGATTAGAAAGCCTTGAGGCCAGGCATGGTGGCTCATGCCTATTATCCCAGCACTTTGGGAGGCCAAGGCTGGTGGATCATGAGGTCAAGATTGAGGCCATCCTGGCCAACATGGTGAAACCCCATCTCTATTAAAAATACAAAAAATAGCTGGGCATGGTGATGTTTGGCTGTAGTTCCAGCTACTCAGGAGGCTGAGACAGGAGAATTGTTTGAACCTAGGAGGTGGAGGTTGCAGTGAGCCGAAACTGTGCCACTGCACTCCAGCCTGGCAACAGAGTGAGACTCAGTCTCAAAAAAGAAAGAAAGAAAGGAAAGAAAAGAAAAAGAAAAGAAAAGAAAGAAAAGAATAGAAAGCCTTGAGAGCCCAGGGACTCTCATTGGGGAAAACTTTGTCAATATTCAGAAAAGTTAAAGAGGTACATATAGACTTTATGACCGATAAAACATATATGTGTGTGTTTATACATAAAATATACATATATCTTATAGAAGCTGTGTGGTAATATATGACTTAGATTTAAGAGTATCACCTTTTGACCAAGGAGGAGAAGATGGCCAAATAGGAATAGCTCTGGAGTGCAGTTCCCAGCAGGAGCACTACAGAGGCCACTGCAGGTGATCTCCAGGCAAGCAGGGTCTGGAGTGGACCTCCAGCAGTCCTACAGCAGAGGGGCCTGACTATTAGAAGGAAAACTAAAAAACAGAAAGAAATAACTACATCATCAACAAAAAGGACATCCACTCAGAGATCCCATCCGAAAGTCACCAACTACAAAGATGACAGGTAGATAAATCCACAAAGATGGGAAGAAACCAGTGCAAAAAAGATGAAAACACCCAAAACCAGAACACCTCTCCTCCTCCAAGTGATCACAACTCCTTACCAGCAAAGGAACAAAGCTGGATGGATAATGAGTCTGAGGGATTGACAAAAACAGGCTTCAGAAGGTGGGTAATAACAAACTTGTCTGAGCTAAAAGAACATATGCTAACCCAATGCGAAGAAACTAGGAACCATGAAAAAAGATTTGGTGACATGCTAATGAGAATAAACAGCTTAGAGAAGAATATAAATGACTTCATGGAACTGAAATACACAAAATGAGAACTTCACAAAGCATACACAAGTTTCAAGAGCCAAATCAACCAAGCAGAAGAAAGGATATCAGAGATTGAAGATCAACTCAATGAAAGAAAATGAGAAGGCAAGATTAGAGAAAAAAGAGTAAAAATAAATAACAAAGCCTCCAAGAAATATGGGATTATGTGAAAAGACCTGATCTATGTTTGATGGGTGTACCTGAATGTGATGAAGAGAATGAATCCAAGCTGGAAAACATTCTTCAACATATTATCCAGGAGAACTTCCCCAACCTATCAAGGCGGGCCAATATTTAAGTCCAGGAAATACAGAGAATACCAAAAAGATATTCCTTGAGAAGAGCAACCCCAAGGCACATAATTGTCAGATTCACCAGGATTGAAATGAAGGAAAAAATGCTAAGGGCAGCCAGAGAGAAAGCTTGGGTTACCCACAAAGGGAAGCCCATGAGACTCACAGCAGATCTCTCAACAGAAACCCTGTAAGCCAGAAGAGAGTGGAGGCCAAGATTCAACATCCTTAAAGAAATGAACTTTCAACCTAGAATTTCATGTCCAGCCAAACTAAGCTTCATAAGTGAAGGAGAAATAAAATCCTTTACAAATAAGCAATTTCTGGGGGATATAATCACCATTAGGCCTACCTTACAAGAGCTCCTGAAAGAAGCACTAAACATAGAAAGGAAAACTAGTACCAGGCACTCCAAAAATGCACCAAATGTAAAAAAAATCCAAAAAAGGAAGAAATTGTGTAACTAATGGGCAAAACAACCAGCTAGCATAAAAACGTCAGGATGAAATTCACATATAACAATATTAACTTTAAATGTAATGGGCTCAATGCTCCAATCAAAAGACACAGACTGGCAAATTGGATAAAAAGTCAAAACCCATTGGGGAGCCATATCCAGGAAACCCATCTCATATGCAAGGACACACATAGGCTCAAAATAAAGGGATGGAGAAAGATTTACCAAGCAAATGGAGAGCAAAAAAAAGTAAGAGTTGCAATCCTAAAATAGACTTTAAACCAACAAAGATCAAAAGAGACAAAAAAGGGCATTACATATGGTAAAAGAATCAATGCAATGAGAAGAGCTAATGATTCTAAATATATACCCACCCAGTACAGGAGTACCCAGGTACATAAAGCAAGTTCTTAATGACCTACAAAGAGACTTAGACTCCCACAGAATAATACTGAGAGACTTTAACACCCCACTGTCAATATTAGACAGATCAATGAGAAGGAAAAATAACAAGGATATCCAGTACTTGAACTCAGATCTGGACCAAGCAAACCTAATAAACAGTTACAGAACTCTCCACCCCAAGTCCACAGAATATACATTCTTCTCAGCACCACATTACCCCTACTCTAAAATCGACCACATAATTGGAAGTAAATCACTCCACAGCAAATGCAAAAGAATGGAAATCATAACAAACAGTCTCTCAGACCACAGTGCAATCATGTTAGAACTCAGGATTAAGAAACTCACTGAGAACTGCACAACTTCATGGAAACTGAACAACTGTCTCTTGAATGTTCACTGGATAAACAATGAAATGAAGACAGAAATAAAGATGTTCTTCCAAACCAATGAGAATGAAGACACAACATACCAGAATCTCTGAGACACATTTAAAGCAGTGTTTAGAGGAAATTTTATAGCAATAAGTGCACACATGAGAAGCAAGGAAAGATCTAAAATCAACACCCTGTCATCAAAATTGAAAGAGCTAGAGGGGCAAAATCAAAAAAACTCAAAAGCTAGCAGAAGACAAGAAATAACTAAGGTCAGAGCAGAACTGAAGGAGATAGAGACACAGAAATCCCTTCAAAAAATCAATAAATCTAGGAGCTGGTTTTTCGAAAAGATCAACAAAATAGACAGACCACTAGCCAGATTAATAAAAAAGAAAAGATAGAAGAATCATATAGATGCAATAAAAAATGAAAAAGGGGATATCACCACAGACTCCACAGAAATACAAACTACCATCAGAGATAACTACACACAACTCTATGCACATAAACCAGTAAATCTGGAGGAAATTGATAAATTCCTGGACATTTGCACCCTTCCAAGCCTAATCCAGGAAGAATCTGAAATCCGGAATAGATCAATAACAAGGGATGAAGTTGAGACAGCAATTAATAGCCTACCAACCCAAAAAAGCCCAGGTCCACATGGGTTCATAACCGAATTCTACCAGACATACAAAGAGGAGCTAGTACCACTCCTTCTGAAATTATTCCAAACAATTCAAAAAGAGGGAATTCTTTCCAAATCATTTTATGAAACCAACATCATCCTGATACCAAAACCCAGCAGAGACTCAACAAGAAAAGAAAACTTCAGGCCAATATCCATGATGAACATAGATGTGAAAATCTTCAACAAAATACTGACAAACAGATGGCAACAGCACATCAAAAAGCTTATCCATTATCATCAAGTAGGCTTTATCCCAGGGATGCAAGCCTGGTTCAACATATGCAAATCTATAAGTGTAATCTACCACATAAACAGAACCAAAGACAAAAACCACATGATTATCTCAATAGATGCAGAGGCCTTCGACAAAATTCAACAACCCTTTATGGTAAAAACTCTCAATAAGCTAGGTATCAATAGAATGTATCTCAAAATAATGAAAGCTATTTATGAAAACCCAAGGCAATATCATACTGAATGGGCAAAAACTGGAAGCATTCCCTTTGAAATCTGGCACAAGACAAGGATGCCCACACCCACCACTCTTATTCAGTATAATATTGGAAGTTCTAGCCAGAGTAATCAAACAAGAAAAAGAAATAAAAGGTATTCAATTGGAGGGAGTCAAATTGTCTCTATTTGCAGATGACATAATTATATATTTACAAGACCCCATTGTCTCAGCCCAAAATCTCCTGAAGCTGATAAGGCACTTCAGCAAAGTCTCAGGATACAAAATCAATGTGCAGAAATCACAAGCATTCATATACACCAATAACAGACTTAAAGAGAGCCAAATCAAGAACAAACTGCCATTCACAATTGCTACAAAGAGAATAAAATACCTACGAATACAACTAACAAAGGATGTAAAGGACCTTTTCAAGGAGAACTACGAACCACTTCTCAAAGAAATAAGAGGACACAAACAGATGGAAAAACATTCCATAATCATGGTTAGAAAAAAATGAATATTGTGAAAATGGCCATACTGCCCAAAGTTATTTATAGATTGAATACTATCCCCATCAAGCTACCTATGACCCTCTTCACAGAACTGGAAAAAAGCATTTGAAACTTCATATGGAACCACAAGAGAGCCTGCATAGCCAAGACAATCCTAAGCAAAAAAAAAAAAAAAAAAAAAAAAAAAAAAGCCAGAGGCATCACACTGCCAGACTTCAAACTATTCTGCAAGGCCACAGTAATCAAAACAGCATGGTACTGGTACCAAATTAGAGATATAGACCAAAGGAACAGAACAGATGCCTCAGTGGCAACGCCACACATCTACAGCCATCTGATCTTTGACAAACCTGACAAAAACAAGCAGTGGGGAAAGGATTCCCTGTTTAATAAACGGTGTTGGGAAAACTGGCTAACAATGTGCAAAAAGCAGAAACGACCCCTTTCTGACACCTTACACTAAAATTAACCCCAGATGGATTAAAGACTTAAACATAAGGCCTAACACCATAAAAACCCTAGAAGAAAGCCAAGGCAAAATCATTCAGGATATAGACATAGGCAAGGACTTCATGACTAAACCATCAAAAGCATTGGCAACAAAAGCCAAAACAGACAAGTGGGATCTAAGTAAACCCCAGAGCTTCTGTACAACAAAAGAAACAATCATTAGAGTGTACCGGGAACCAACAGAATGGGAAAATTTTTTTGCCATCTACCCATCTGACAAAGGGCTAATATCCAGAATCTTCAAAGAACTAAAACAGATTTACAAGAAAAATACAAACCCATTCAAAAGTGGGTAAAGGATATGAACAGACACTTTACAAAAGAAGACATTTATGAGGCCAACAAACATACAAAAAATGCTCATAATCACTGGTCATTAGAGAAATGCAAATCAAAACCACATTGAGAAACAATCTCATGCCAGTTAGAATAGCAATCATTAAAAAATCTGGAGACAACAGATGCTGGAGAGGATGTGGAGAAATAGGAACACTTTTACACTGTTGATGGGAGTATAAATTAGTTCAACCATTGTGGAAGACAGTGTGGTGATTCCTCAATGACCTAGAAATAGAAATTCCATTTGGCCCAGCAATCCCATTGCTGGGTAATATCCAAAGGATTATAAATCATTCTATTATAAAGACACGTGCACATGTATGTTTATTGCAGCACTGTTTACAATAGCGAATACCTGGAACCAACCCAAATGTCTATTGATGTTAGACTGGACAAGGAAAATGTGGCCCATATACACCATGGAATACTATGCAGCCATAAAACATGATGAGTTTGTGTCCTTTTCAGGGACATGGATGAACCTGGAAACCATCATTCTTAGCAAACTGACACAAGAACAGAAAATTAAACACTGCATGTTCTCACTCATAGGCGGGTGTTGAACAATGAAAACACAAAGACACAAGGACAAGAGCATCACACACTGGGATCTTGGTGGGGAATAGGTGAGAAACAGTTGGGGTAGGGAGGTTGGGGAGGGATAACATGGGGAGAAATGCCAGATAATGGTGATAGGGGGATGGAGGCAGCAAACCACATTGCCATGTATGCACCTATGCTACAATCCTGCATCTTCTGCACATGTACCCCAGAACCTAAAGTGCAATAAAATATTTAAAATTAAAAAAAAAGTATCACCTTTTATGGCCTTTTATGACTGCTATATTTAGCCTATAGGAAGGGAAAGACTGTATCCTGGGGTACTCCAATATTGGGAAAGAGGTTAATGATTATATCTAGGTGACAGGATATCATGACTATTATTTTCTTGTTTGTTTATTTTCTACATTAAAAACAATTTGTAATAAAGCACATAAACTACATAAGTTATAGGCAATGGAGAAAATAAAACAATGTCTTTGGCCATCAATAAAACTTAAAAATAGAACATGATTGAACTTAAAACTATCTCTTTCCCCGGAGAAATAATTCTCAAATATTCTGATATAAATTATTCAGATAATATATATAATTATTTTAAAACATCTTCAAATAATGTTTAAAATTAATATGACTCTAGCTCCATAAATAGTAAGATATTCGTTTGTCAAGCCTTTGGCTAACACATTCATTCAAGCTGACTAAGAACACTTAAATGCATTAATTTAGGCCCTGTAAAACTCAGTAATTATTTGATCATAAATTTGAGTCTAATATAGCCATGAAATCTCTATATTAATTTCTTTTTCTAGGAGGAAATAGACTTTAAATACAAATTAATAATATGTGTGTGGCTACTTTTCAGACTTTCCTGAATAGTCAAAATATTCCATACTAGTGATATGGAAAAGCATGGGGAAGAAGAAGAAGAAAATTAGGACTGTTGTAATTGTTAAAGGAATTTCTGAGATATGAAAAGGAGAAGTATATAAATATTTAGTGATATTAATGGTTAAAATCTTCTACTTAGATTGGGCATAGTGGCTCCTACCTGTAATCCCAGCACTTTGGGAGGTTGAGGCAGATGGGTCACTTGAGGTCAGGAGTTCAAGACCAGCCTGGCCAACATGGTGAAAACCTGCCTCTACTAAAACAAACAAAAAATATCTTGGCATGGTGATACATGCCTGTAATCTTAGCTTCTCAGGAGGCTGAGACATGAGAATCGCTTGAACCTAGGAGGCAGAAGTTGCAGTGAGCCCAAATGGTGCCACTGCACTGCACTCCAGGGTGATAGAGTGAGATTCCATCTAAAAAATAAATTATTTAGTATTTGCCAGGTATTTTACTAAATGCTTAACATAAAATATAAGTTTTAGACTTCACAACATATTTATGAAGGAGCAGATATTTCTATTCCCAATCACATGAATAAGAATATCCACAGAGAAGCTTAGTGAAGTGAAATGTCTTTTCCAAGATCAAGGAGCTTAACAAAAGATATGCAACTGGAGCACAACTTATATGATTTTGAAAATTGGAAGTTTCTCTTTTTAATTAAGGTTGTATACATATGTAAATTAATTTATATACAAATTTAAAACTCAAATAGTTTAACAAGGCATAAAACAAACAAAAAATGCCATTACCCACCCTAAATCTGAAATCTTGCTCCCAAACTGCAACTCCTCAATTCTTTTATCTGTATTCTTTGGTCATTTACCTCAGTATTTCCAAATAACAGAGGTTATATCACTATTTTTAATAAAACAAATTCACTGATCTATAATGTATCATATCACACAAGATGTGCCATTTAATGAGCTTAGATATGTGTATACAGCCCCCCATTCAAGAGATAAAACACTGTGATTACCCTGGGAAGTTCCCTTCTGCTCCTTTCCAGTCAATTCTTCTACCCACCCTGACCAAGGCACTATATAATTTTAATCAGCATAGAATTACATATTAGTCATACTTGTTTTATATCTTTATATATAGTATGTCTTCTCTCATCTCCCACTTCTTTTGCTCAGCAAAATAATTATGAGATTCATTCATGCTGCTGCATATAACAGCCCTTTTTTTCTTTGTATTGAAGTGTCATATTCAGCTGTGTGAATATGCCACAAGTTTTCAAATCTATTTTTCTTTGGTGGATATTTGAGTTATTTCTGGTGTTTGACTAGTAGGACTAAACTTGCTATGAATATTTGTGCACAAGTCTTGTGTGAGCATATGTTTTCATTTATCTTTGTAATGAAATGATTGGTCATGCAGTAGATATATGTTAAACTTGGCGATAAACTGCCAAAACACTTTTAAATTTGCCCTATTTAAACTGTCGCTATTAGTATATGAGAATTTTCTGAAGTAGGTTCACTAATTACCAATCTCAAGGGTGCATCAAGAATAGCAACATCATCATTATGCCAACAACCAAGAGCAGAAGTTCAAATACTGTGCCTATTGCATCTTGGGTTACCATTTAGGTCTACCATGGACTGGCTTCCAATTTGTCTAAGTCCTATGAGACAGAGCACATTCACACATAACGAGGTGTATGAGGTAGGCTTATTACAAGTAGGCAAGGGACAAAAGAAGTCTCAGATCCATTGGGAGCCAGTCCCAAAGGCTCAAGAAAGCTACCTAGGGCAGGTAGAGTGGTGACTTTGTGGGCCCTGCTTGCATATAGGCTGAGGTATACTGAAAAACAACCTGTCTTGGGTTGGATACCTCTGGTGCAACAGGAATCACTTGGCAACACTTTGAAGAACATCCTGCCAAGTGAACATTTCAGGGGAGGAAGCACAAAGCCTTAGCTGTCTTGGGCAGTTTCTCCCTCTCTCAAAATTTCTCAGCATGGTCAGGAACAAGGACTGGGCTGTTTCAAGCAGTTTCTTCCAAACTTAGGATACTGCATTCCCAGCACATTCTACAGTTACTCTAGAGAACCACAAGCAGGAAAGCAGGGAAAACTGGGTTGGTACAAGGACACGGAAGAACTGTCCTGCAAGTTCCAGTTCTATATTATTACTGACACTTGTTTATGCAGTTTTTTCAATTTCAGCCATTATCAAAAATGTATAGTTGTATCTCATGGTTTTAATTTATGTTTGTTTTTTTTTTTTAATTTACATTTTCTTAAAAAGTAATGATTTTGAACGTCTATTCATCTACTTATTGGCTATTCATATATTTTCTTTTGAGGAACAAAACTTACCAATTTTGTTAAAACCCAATTTATCACTTTAATTATTTTCTGAATGCTTTTTATTCTCTGAGAAATCTTTGCCTACCCTGAGTTACAAAGATTCTCTACTGTTTTTTCTTTTAGAAGTTTTATAGTTTAGGTTTCTCATTTAGAAATGTGAGTCATTTCAAATTAATTTTTCTGCGTAGTGTGAGGTATGATCAAGTGTTGTTTTTCTGTACTGATATTAAATTAACCCAGCACAACTTATTTTTTTTAAGTCATTCTTTCCATTAAATCGTTTTGGCACCTTTGTTAAAAATCAATTGACCATGTATATGTGGGTCTTTCTATGAAGTCTCTTTTTTGATTCATGAATCTGTTTAAACATTTTTGTGTGTATAGCACACTCTCCTAATTACTATATCTTTAAATGAATCTTAAACAGGTAGTATAAGCTCTCCAAGCTTGTTTATCTTTTCAAAATTATTTTAACTATTCTAGATCCCTTTGCCACTATTTTTGATATTTCAGTTTTAGACATGATGTATTGACTACTTAATTATCAAAATAAAAATTTGATAATTTCTTTTCCCCAATGTATTTAGTTCATCAAAATTTTTTGTTAAATTAGTATTTAATTTATTGTTTAGTTATTATAAGTGTGCCATATTATTTACAGATGATTTATATAGTGTACAAAAATTTACATTCTTTTTCTTTCAAATAAAAGTTTTACAAGGAACTTTTGTTATCCCTGGAGTTTTTATTTGCCTTATATTTCCATTTGCTTAATCTGAGAGGTAGCTATCTATAATTTTTTCCTAATCCTATGCCAGAAATTTAAAACTTTGTGCAATATGTTTAAATATAGCTATGGTACTCCATCACCTTCCTGCTCTAATTTTTAATAAATTTTCCCCAAGCTTGATATACAGTTGTTGTCCCAGAATTTTTGATCCCCATAAACTCTGGAAATCTTGACTTGCCTCTCAGTTTTCAGTCTCCTGTATCTTAAATCTTTTTTTTTTTTAACTTAATAGAGACCATATCCTCCAGTGGCTAAGTGAAAAATGTTATATAAAATATAAATTTTTTGAGAAATTGTGTGCTTGAAAATATGTCCTCGTTTTTCTCCTGAATGACAATGTGAGTGGATATAACATCATAGGATGATTTTCTCCCATAGGATTGCTTAGGTATTTGCTTAATTTTCTTCTAGCTCTGCATGTTTCTACTGAGATCTGAATTTATCCTGAGTCCAGATCATTTTCTAGTTGTGTGTGCACACACATACATTTGAATGTTTTAAAGATTATTTCATTTCCATTTATCTGAAATTGTTTGATGTAATTTCTCATTGTTTCTCTATTTTATCAATAGTGGTAAGTACTTTTAGTGCACATTTACTCACATTTGCATGCCCTTCAATTTTGGGATATTTTCTGGTATTCTTAATATAATTATCTGATTTTGGTTTCTTTGTTTCTTTTTTTTTCTGTTGGAATTCTACTACACAGGTATTGGATTACTTGGACAGATTTTCTAATTTTCTCATCTTTCCTATATTTTATATCTTGATGATTTTATTTTAATTTCTCAATGTTTCCTCAAATTTATTCTCCAATTTTTCTTTTGTATATTTGCTTTATCCAGAGCTCTTTTTTTTTCCTTAAAATTTCCTCTTGAATACATGCTGGGTTTATTTTTGTTTAATGTATTAAATATTCTGATGATAGTAATTTCCTTTTCACTGTGGTTTGAAGTTTTCTTGCCTGATGATGCTTGGTTATCTGTCTATATTTATAAAGTAGGTAGTAAAAAGTTATTTGGAGATTGTGTGTAAATGGAGTTTCTTGCACAGCAGCTACACTGTAGGGGGATTTGCTGGGAATATAACTTTTTATTGGTGGTACACTCAAATGTTAGTACTTAACTACTTTTTTAGGCCTTCTAGGTGATGTCAGACTGGTTGTCAACAATCATTCAGCTGAGTGTGACAGTTTGAGCTATGTGGTTGGAGTGTTTCATTTTTATATGTAGCCATTTACATAAACCCTAAGTTTTCATTATATTCTCTGTACCCTCTTCTGAGCTGGGTGGTCCTATGCCCAGGGTCCCCTTAGTTTCACAGACAGTAAATCCTCTGTTTTATGCTGTGATGAAAATAAGGGTGGGGATGGGTAATAGTTGCTTTGCTATAAGTTGGATGGGCAGGATCAAGGTCTCCAATAATGTTCTTTATTGCCTATAAATACTGAATGATATGGTTTGGATGCATCTTGCTTTCAAATCTCATGTTGAAATATGATTCTCAATGTTGTTCGTAGGGCCTGGAAAGAAGTGATTTTATCATGAAGGTGAATCTCTCATGAATGGCTGAGCACCATCCCCTTGGTGATGTGTGAGTTCTTGTTCTGAATTCACTTGAGATTTGGTTTTTTTTAAAAAAGCCAGACACCTTCTCATCCTCTACCTCTTGCTACCACTCTCACCATGTGACCAGCTGAAACCCCTTTTCTTTCCACCATGATTGTAAGCCTCCTGAGGCCCTCGCCAGAAGCAGATGCCAGTACCATGCTTCCTGTGCAGCCTGCAGAACTTTGAGGCCATTAAATCTCTTTTAAACCCAGCCTCAAGTATATCTTTATGTCAATGCAAGAATGGCCTAATGTGCTCAGTAAACACTCATTGGACTGATTGATCTTGTCTTTCAACATTAGTGGGCTGATTGCCATACCAAGGAACATAAAATTTGGGCCAGAAAAGTACAAGAAAAATTTAAGCAAAAATTGATACTGTTGAAAATGACAGTTACCAAAATTGTTAAATCTCTGAAATTTCTAACTGAAACTTATTAGTGATTGTGAATAAAATAATTTTTCAAAAAAACCCTTTTTTAAAGAAAAAAGAAAAAACATTAGAGAATACATATCTATAATATTTAAAACTCTGTTGCCATATACAGAAAAATTAGAATCTTAACTGGAGAATTTGGGAGGTGAAACTATTTAGTTTTTGCAAGTAGAACTCTAAATCTGTAGGAAAACAACTTAATTTCCCTGACTAGCTTATCATTTTTCTTCTGGGGTTTTTCACATAGGCTATTTAGGTGAATATTAAAAGTGTGAATAAAAATATTTTGTACCCATGATGCTACAGATTGGCATTTTCAAAAGATAAGAGATATTGCCAAGTCTATTGCTAATCAAGTTTCATAATTTACAACCTGTGCTAACTGTGGGCTGAGAATCACAGCAGTTGTGCTGAGCATTTCTGGGATGTTACTATCATCTCAGCACCAATTATTAAAACCTCTCACACACATTAAAGCTATAAAGATTAAAAATATAGCACACTTGTCATTAAATATGGATAACTTCATGTAATATGCATTATATACAAAAACAATGTACTGCCACTTGAGCTTTGTCATCACCCTACGGAAAATCCACAAACCCAGAGTCCCACATCAAAGCTCATTTTGGCAAAGCCAAGAAATAACTTCCTCATGCAAAATAAACACAGATGTTCCACACTCAGGCAACTGGCTAAGAAATCGTGCATAGAGGGATGCACAGCTCTGTAAAAGATAATGCCTCCTTGCATACTCTGTATTCTGTTCTGTAGAGGCTGTAGACATTGTTTAAAAGGACCAATTTTGTTGTTTCAAAAATTGTATTTCCTCATTGTAGAAGTGTGAACACACTGAATTAGTTCAGTGTGTACGTAGAGGTATGTGAATCCTGAAGATGTCAGTTTGGATGTCTTTGAACTTTCATGAAGAACTAAGTTTCACATGCATCTTAAGCAGTACCTTTTTGTCAGTGATTTATTGATTTCTGCCTGTGAAGTATAATATTAATAGCCATATTAATTATAAGAAGGTCTGAGAAAGCAAAAGTTTCTAGCCTCTTCCATTAACTGACAGTTAATGCTGTAAGGTTCCAAATGACCAGACAGCTGTAATTGACTTCCCTTTGTTTCTTTCATTCTCAGCTAATTGCAATAGAATATCTTTGCTAAATAAATATTCCTGGGGCTCAGATACATTTTTTCTAAAAATTAAAACAGAGTTGCAAAAGATGAACAACACATGTTTAGAATTTATGTATGTGTCCTTGAATTGTGTCAATATTCAATTACAGCATATTTAAAACATCTATTCAAAATAGGATTTCCCCTCTTTTTTCATACTGTCATATAATTGCCAAGGTTAGGATAGGGTAGGATCAAAAAGCAAAAAACAGGATTTATATTTTTTTTTCTGAAAGCCTCTGCCTTAAAATAGCTTGAATATAAAATACATCTGAATCCCACGGAGATGAGTAGTTATTAAAAGGCCAACACAGTCTTATATTTTTCTAGCAATGTTGTCTTGATTCTCTTGAGCAATGGGTCCTGTAAGTCATATTTTAATTAGTAAAAACAAATCTATAAAAAGTGTCTTAAGAAATAAGTAAGCTCTTGAGAAGACAAAGTCTTGTTTATCATTTTCTATCATCTCATATTTTAAGTATTGTGTTTTAGATGTGATGAGCAGAATATTTTAGACTCTACCCTGTTTCCCTGTCATGCTACAAGTATTTGTGTTTACTTCTGCTCTCTTTATTGCAATGTCCTTTACATTTTTCTAACAGTGCACTTTTATTATTTTAAGCATACATGTCAAACCTGCATTTATTTTTTGTTTTATGAATTATATATTAGTATTATTAGACTAATACATACATTTTATTTTTCAGTATTTTTCAGTATAAAAATTAAAATAAAAATAAAAGACAGATGAGGCAAAGATAAAAAGTTAAAGACATATTTTAATTTTCTCATTACGATTTCAAAAAGTTTTTTGAATTATCAATTTATTTTGGACTCCAAAATAAAGGACTGAGAGCAATGCAATGAATGTAACTAAATGTACTTTTCAAATTGGTTTAAACCTTATAATACAAAAGTTCACAGTTTTGGTTAAGTACTATTTATTTCCATACATGGTTATAATAACTGCTATGGTTGAAAAAGAGACTTTATAGAAATATGTTGAGCTAAATAAGAGGAGATATTTTTGGTTGTGGTTACTAAAACATCATGTAATTTTTAAATTCCATCCCCCATTAAAACTATTTTTATTGAAACTTGACTAATAAATTTTCATCTTCCCTGATGCCAATTACTTTTCCTTGCAAAGTAATCAGAATATACTACATTAATCTTAACAAAATTGCTTCAAAGACCACGCAATTTTTTTCCAAATTTAAAGCATACCCAGATTTGAAAATTTTATATATCAGGCCAATATCCCAGATGAACATCAATGCAAAATCCTCAATAAAATAATGGCAAACCAAATCCAGCAGCATATCAAAAAGCTCATCCACCACAGTCAAGTCAGCTTTATCCCTGGGATACAAGGCTGGTTCAACACACAAAAATCAATAAGCATAATCCATCACATAAACAGAACCAATGACAAAAACCACATGTTCATCTCAATAGATGCAGAAAAGGCCTTTAATAAAATTCAACATCCCTTCATGTTAAAAACTCTCAATAAACTGGATATTGATAGAAAATATCTCAACATAAGAGCCATTTATAACAAACCTACAGCCAATATCATACTGAATGGGCAAAGCTGGATGCATACCCTTTGAAAACCGGCACAAGACAAAGATGTCTTCTCTCACCATTCCTATCCAACATAGTATTAGAAGTTCTGACCAGGGAAATCAGGAAAAAGAAAGAAATAAAGGGTATTCGAATAGGAAGACAGGATGTAAAGTTGTCTCTATTTGCAGATGATATGATTTTATATTTAGAAAATCCCATCATTTCAGCTGAAAAACTTCTTGAACTGATAAACAACTTGAGCAAAGTCTCAGGATACAAAGTCATTGTTCAAAAATCACAAGCATTTCTTTAAACCTGCAACAGAGAGAGAGAGCCAAATCATGAATCAACTCCCATTCACAATTGCTACAAAGAGAATTAAATATATAGGAATACAGTAAACAAGGGATGTGAAAGACCTCTTCAAGGAGAACTACAAAGCACTGCTCAAGAAAATCAGAGAGGACACAAACAAATAGAAATCTTTCCAGCCTTATCGATAGGAATAATCAATATTGTGAAAATGGCCATATTGCCCCAAGCAATTTGTATGTTAAATGCTATTCCCATCTAACTACCACTGGCATTCTTCTTGACAGAATTAGAAAAAAATATTTTAAATTTCATATGGAATCAAAGAAAACTCTGTATAGCCAAGACAATCCTAAGCAAAAACACAAAGCTGGAGGCACCATGGTACCTAACTTCAAACTATACAACAAGGCTACAGTAACGAAAACAGTATGGTACTAGTACCAAAACAGACATATAGACCCATGGAGGAGAACAGAGACCTCAGAGATAATACTACACATATGCAAACATAAGATGTGATCTTTGACAAACCTGACAAAAGCAAGCAATGAGGAAAAGATCTAGTCAGTGTTCTGGGAAAACTGGCTACCCATATGCAGAAAACTGAAACTGGACCCCTTTCTTGCACCTTACACAAAAATTAACTTTAGATTAACTAAGTCTTTAAGATTAACTAAAGACTTAAGTGTAAAACCCCAAACCATAAAAACCCTAGAAAAAAACCTAGGCAATACCATTCAAAACACAGGTATAGGCAGACTTCATGACAAAAACACCAAAAGCAATTGCAACAAAAGCCAGAATGGGATGACAAATGGGATCCAATTAAACTAAAGAGCTTCTACACAGAAAAAGAAACTATCATCAGAGTGAACAGGCAACCTACAGAGTGGAGAAAATTTTTGCAGTCTACCTATCAGACAAATGTCTAATATCCAGAATTTACAAGGAAGTTAAAAAAAAATGGCTGATTGCTAGCAAGATGACCAAATAGGAACAGCTCCAGCGTGCAGCTTTCAGTGAGATCAACACAGAAGGTGGGTGATCTCTGCATTTCCAGCTGAGATACCTGTTCATCTCATTGAGACTGGTTGGACAGTGGGTGCAGTCCAAGGAGAGCGAACTGAAGCAAGGTGGGGTGTCATCTCACAATGAAAGTGCAAGGGGACAGGGAACTCCCTCACCTAGCCAAGGGAAGCTATTAGGGACTTTCCCCTGCACTCTGGCCCAGTTACTGTGCCTTTCCAATGGTCTTCACAAACCACAGATGAGAAGATTTCCTCCAGTGTCTACAACACTAGAATCCTGGGTTTCTGGCACAAAACTGGGCAGCTGTTTGGGAGACACTGAAATTGCCACAGTAGTTTTTTTGTTTTGTTTTGTTTTGTTTTGTTTTGTTTTGTTTTGTTTTTCCATACCCCAATGGTGCCTAGAATGCCAGTGAGACAAAACTATTCACTCCCTTAGAAAGGGGGCTGAAGCCAAGGAGCCAAGTGATCTGGCTCAGCAGGTCCCATCCCAGTGAAGACCAGCAAGCTAAGATCCACTGGCTTGACATTCTCACTGCAAGCACAGCAGTCTGAGCTCAACCTGAGACATTCAAGCTCAGTGGAGGGAGGAGCAGACACCATTGCTGAGACTCAAGTAGGTGCTTTTAACATCATTGTGTAAACAAAGACACAATAAATTGGGCAGAGACCACAGCAGCTCAGCACTAGACTGTGTCACTAGATTCCCTCCTTACTGGGCAGGGCATCTCAGAAAAAAGACAGCAGCCCATTGGGGATATATAAATAAAGCCCCCACCTTCCTGGGACAAAGCACCTGGGAAAGGGGGTGGTTGTGGGTACAGCTTCGGCAGACTTAAAGGTCCTTGCCTGGCAGCTCTGAAGAGAGCAGTGGATCTCCCAGCTCAGTGTTCAAGCTCTGACAAGGGACAGACTGTCTCCTCAAGTGGCTCCCTGACTCTCATATATGCTGACTGGGATACACCTCCCAGTAGGAGCCAACATACATCTCATACAAGAGAACTCTGTCTGGCATCTGGTGGGAACCCTTCTGGGACACAGCTATCAAAGGAAGGAACAGGCAGCAATCTTTGCTGTTCTTCAGCCCCTGCTGATGATTCCCAGGCAAGCAAGTTATGGTGTGGATCTCCAGCAAATTCTAGCAGATCTGCAGCAGAGGGGCCTGACTGTTAGAAGAAAAACTAACAAACAGAAATACATAGTTTCAACGTCAACAGACAACAGAAAGGACATCCACTCAGATACCCCATCCAAAGATCACCAACTTCAAAGATCAAAGGTAGATAAGTCCACGAAGATGGGTGGAAAACAGCACAAAAAGGCTGAAAACTCCAAAAACCAGAATACCTCTTCTCCTCCAAAGGATCCCAACTCCATGCCAGCAAAAGAACAAAACTGGATGGAGAATAAGTTTGATGCATTCACAGAAGTAGGCTTCAGAAGGTGGGTAATATCAAACTTCTCTGAACTAAAGGAGCATGTTCTAACCCAATGCAAGGAAGCTAAGAACTTTGAAAAAAGGGTTAGATGAAATGCTAACTAGAATAACCAGTTTAGAGAAGAACATAAATGATCTCATGGAGCTGAAAGATACAGCACAAGAACTTTGTGAAGCATACACAAGTTTGAATAGCCAAATCGATCAAACAGAAGAAAGGATATCAGAGATTGAAAATCAACTCAATGAAGTAAAGTGAGAAGACAAGATTAGAGAGAAAATAGTGAAAGGAAATCAACAAAGCCTCCAAGAAATATGGGATTACATGAAAAGACCAAATTATATTTGATTGATGTACCTGAAAGTGACAGGGAAAATGAAAACAAGTTGGAAAACACTCTTCAGGACATTATCCAGGAGAACTTCCCCAACATACCAAGGTAGGCCAACATTCAAATTCAAGAAATACAGAGAACACCACAAAGATACTCCTTGAGAAGAGCAACCCCAAGACACGTAATTGTCACATTCACCAGGGTTGAAATGAAGGAAAAAATGCTAAGGGCAGCCAGAGAGAAAGGTAGGGTTACCCACAAAGGGAGGCCCATCAGACTCACAGTGAACATCTTGGCAGAAACCCTATAAGCCAGAAGAGAATGGCAGCCCATATTCAACATTCTTAAATATAACCAAAATTTCATATCCAACCAAACTAGGCTTCATAAGAGAAGAAATAAAATCCTTTATGAACAAGCAAATGAGAGATTTTGTCACCACCAACCCTGCCTTATTAGAGCTCCTGAAGGAAGTGCTAAACATGGCAAGGTACAACTGTTAACACCCACTGCAAAAACATACCAAATTATAAAGACCATTGATTGATGCTATGAAAAAACTTCATCAACTAATGGGCAAAATAACCAGCTGGCATTATAATGACAGGATCAGCTTCACACATAACAATATTAACCTTAAATGTAAATGGGCTAAATGCCCCAATTAAAAAACACAGACTGGCAAATTGGATAAAGAGTCAAGACCCATCGGTGTGCTGTATTCAGGAGACCCATCTCACATGCAAATACATACATAAGCTAAAAAAAAAAAGGATGGAGGACAATTTACCAAGCAAATGGAGAGAAAAAGAAAGGAAAAATTGCAATCCTAGTCTCTGTTAAAACAGACTTTAAACCAACATGATCAAAAGAGACAAAGAGGACATTACCTAATGGTAAAGGAATCAATGCAACAAGAAGAGCTAACTATCTTAAATATATATGGTCCCAATAAAGGAGCACCCAAATTCATAAAGCACGGCTTTTAGACTCCCACGCAATAATAGTGGGAGACTTTAATACCCCATTGTCAATATTAGACAGATCAATAAGAAGGAAAATTTACAAGGATATTCAGGACTTGAACTCAGATCTGGACCAAGAGGACCTAATAGACATCTACAGAACTCTCTACTCCAAATCAGCAGAATATACATTCTTTTCAGCACCACATTGTACTTATTCTAAAATTGACCACATAATTGGAAGTAAAACACTCCTCAGCAAATGCAAAAGAACACAAATCATAACAAACAGTCTCTCAGACCACGGTGCAATCAAATTAGAACTCAGAATTAAGAAACTCACTCACAACTGCACAACTGTGTGGAAACTAAACAGTCTGCTCCTGAATGGCAACTGGATAAATAATGAAATAAAGGCAGAAGTAAAGATGTTCTTTGAATCCAGAGAGAATGAAGACACAACATACCAGAATCTCTGGGACCCATTTGAAATAGTGTGTAGAGGTAAATTAATAGTACCAAATGCCCACAAGAGAAAAGAGGAATGATCTAAAATTGTCACCCTAACACTACAATTAAAAGAACTTGAGGAGCAATAACAAACAAATTCAAAAACTAGCAGGAGATACAAAATACCTAAGATCAGAGAAGAACTGAAGGGGCTAGAGACACAAAAAAACACTTCAAAAAATCAATGAATCCAGGAGGTGGTTTTTTGAAAGGAAGGCATGGATAAATTCTGGGACATTTACATATTCCCAAAACTAAGCAAGAAAGAAGTCAAATCCCTGAATAGACCAATAACAAGGTCTGAAACTGAGGCAGCAATTAACAGCCTACCAACTAAAAAAAGTCCAGGACCAGATGGGTTCACAACCAAATTCTACCAGAGGTACAAAGAGGAGCTGGTACCATCATTTCTTCTGAAATTATTCCAAACAATACAAAAAGAGGGAATTCTCCCTAATTTTATGAGGCCAACATCATCCTGACACCAAAACAACTATAAAAAAATTTCAGGCCAATATCCCTGATGAACATTGATGCAAAAATCCTCAATAATATACAGGCAAACCAAATCCAACAGCACATCAAAAAGAACCCCAAAACCTAAAATGCAATTAAAAAAAAACAAGTAAATAAATACATAAATAAGTAAACTTTATTATTATTAAATTTTTTTTAAAAAAAGCTTATCCATCATGATCAAGTCAGCTTAATCCCTGGGATGCAAGGATGGTTCAAAATACACAAATCAATAAACATAATCCATCACATAAACTGAACCGAAGACAAACGAAATGATTATCTCAATAGATGAAGAGATCTTCAACAAAATTCAACAGCTTTTATGCTAAAGACTCTCAATAAACTATGTATTGATGGAACTTACCTCAAAATAATAAGAGCTATTTATGACAAATTCACAGCCAATATCATACTGAATGGGCAAAAGCTGGAAGCATTCTCCTTGAAATCTGGCACAAGACAAGGATGGCCTCTTTCATCACTCCTATTCAATATAGTATTGAAAGTTCTGGTCAGGGCAATCAGGCAAGTGAAAGAAATAAAGGGTATTTGAATAGAAAAAGAGGAAATCAAATTGTCTCTGTTTGCAGATGATTTGATTGTATATTTAGAAGACCCCATTATCTCAGCCCAAAATCTCCATAAGCTGATAAGCAACTTCAGCAAAGTCTCAGGAAACAAAATCAATGTGTAAAAACCACCAGCATTCCTATACACAAATAACAGATAACAGAGAGCCAAATCATGAGTGAAATCCCATTCACAATTACTACAAAGAGAATAAAATACCTAGGAATATAATTAACAAGGGATGTGAAGGACCTCTTCAAAAAGAACTACAAACCACTGCTCAAGAAAATAAAAGAGGAAACAAGTAGAAAAATATTCCATGCTCATGGATAGGAAGAATCAGTATCATGAAAATGGCCATACTGCCCAAAGTAATTTATAGATTCAGTGCTATCCCCATCAAGCTACCATTGACTTTCTTCATAGAACTGGGAAAAAAACAAAACAAAAAAAAAAAAAACTTAAATTTCATATGGAACCAAAAAAGGTCCCACATAGCCAAGACAATCCTAAGCAAAAAAAAAAAAAAAGAAAAAAAAAAGAAAAAAGAAAAGAAAGAAAGAAGAAAAACAAACAAAAAAACAAAGCTGGAGCTATCATACTACCTGACTTCAAAATATACACAAGGCTGTAGCAATCAAAATAGCATGGTACTGGTACCAGAACAGAGATATAGAACAATGAAACAGAACAGAGGCCTCAGAAATAACACCACACATCTACAACCATCTGATCTTTGACAAACTGGATAAAAACAAGCAATTGGGAAAAGATTCCCTATTTAATAAATGGTGTTGTGAAAACTGGTAGCCATATGCAGAAAGCTGAAACTGGACCCCTTCCCGACACCTTACACAAAAATTAACTCAAGATGGATTAAAGATTTGAACCTAAGACCTAAAACCATAAAAATCTTAGAAGAAAACCTAGGCAATACCATTCATGATATAGGCATGGGAAATGACTTCATGACTAAAACACCAAAAGCAGTGGCAGCAAAAGACAAAACAAACAAATGGGATCTAATTAAACTAAAGAGCTTCTGCACAGCAAAAGAAACTATCATTAGAGTGAACAGGCAACCTACAGAATGGGAGAAAATTTTGCAATCTATCTTTCCAACAAAGGACTAATATCCAGAATATACAAAGAACTTAAACAAATGTATAAGAAAAACAAACAACCAACCCCATCAAAAGTGGGCAAAGGATGTGAATAGGCACTTTTCAAAAGAAGATATTTATGTGGCCAACAACCAACCACATGAAAAAAAGCTCATCATCACTGGTCATTAGAGAAAAGCAAATCAAAACCACAATGAGATACCATCTCACCTCAGTTAGAATGGCAATCATTAAAAAGTCAGGAGGAGGCCAGGCTCATGCCTGTAATCCCAGCACTTTGGGAGTCTGAGGCAGTCAGATCACCAGTGGTTGGGAGTTCAAGATCAGCCTGGCTAACATGGTAAAACCCTGTCTCTACTAAATAAACAAAAGTAGCTGGAGGTGGTGGTGTGCGCCTGTAATCCCAGTTACTCAGGAGGCTAAGGGAGGAAAATCGCTTGAACCCAGGAGGCAGAGGTTGCAGAGACTCAGAATTGTACCTCTGCACTCCAGCCTGAGTGACAGAGTGAGACTTGGTCTCCAAAAAAGAAAAACCATCAGGAAACAACAGATGCTGGAGAGGATGAGAGGATGTAGAGATGTAGAGAAACAGATGTTTTTACATTGTTGGTAGGAGTGTAAGTTAGTTCAACCATTG
Source organism: Saimiri boliviensis (assembly GCF_048565385.1). NCBI lineage: Eukaryota > Metazoa > Chordata > Mammalia > Primates > Cebidae > Saimiri > Saimiri boliviensis. Next base: position 72,910,517 of record NC_133451.1, on the reverse strand, counting down.
TGGAAGATAGTGTGTCATTTCTTTAAGGAGCTAGAACCAGAAATATCATTTGAACCAGCAATCCCATGACTGGGTATATACCCAAAGGATTATAATCATTCTACTAGGAAGACACATGCACACATATGTTTACTGTGGCACTGTTCACAAGTGTAAAGACTTGGAACCAGCCCACATGCCAATTAATGATAGAGTGGATAAAGAAAATGTGGCAGATATATACCACGGAATACTATGCGGCCATAACAAGAGATGAGTTCCTGTCCTTTGCAAGGACATGGATGAAACTGGAAACTATCATTCTCAGCAAACTAACACAAGAACAGAAAACCGGACACCACATGTTCTCACTCATAAGTGGCAGTTGAACAATGAGAACACATGGACACAAGAAGGGGAACATCACGCACCAGGACCTGTTGGGGAGTTGGGGGCTACAGGAGGGATAGAATTAGGAGAAATACCTAATGTAGATGACAGGTTGCAGCAAACTATCATGGCACATGTATGTCTATGTAACAAACCTGCACATTCTGGACATGTATCTCAGAACTTAAAGTATAATAAAAATAAAATTATATTAAAAACAAATATATTTTCAAGAAAAAAACAGCTCCATTAAAAAGTGGACAAAGGATATAAACAGACAATTCTCAACAGAAGATAACTGTGCGGTCAAGAAACATAAAGAAATTCTTGACATCACTGATCATCAGAGGAACAAAAATCAAAACTAGAAAGATATAATCTCACATCAGTCAGGATGGCAATTATTAAAAAGTCAGAAAACAATAGATGCTGGTGAGGCTGTGAAGAAATATTAATGCTTTTACACTGTTGGTGGGAATGTAAATTAGTTCAACAATTTTGGAAGACGACATGGCAATTCTTCAAGGACTTAGAACCAGAAATACCATTTAACCCAGCAATCCCATTACTAGGTATAATCCCAAAGGAATATGTCATTCTACTATAAAGACACAGGCACACTTATGTTTATTGCAGCACTATTTATAATAGCAAAGACCTGGAACCAACCCAAATGCCCATCAATCACAGACTGGATAAAGAAAATGTGGTACATATACCCCATGGAATACTATGCAGTCGTAAAAAGGAATGTGATCATGTCTTTTGCAGGGACATGGTTGAAGCTGGAAACCAACGTTCTCAGCAAACTAACAGAAGAACAGAAAACCAAACACTGCATGTTCTCATTCATAAGTGGGAACTGAACATTGAGAAGACAGGGACACAGAGAGGGGAACAACACACACCAGGGCCTGTTACGGGGTGTAGGTTGAGGAGAGGGAACTTAGATGATGGGTCAATAGGTTCAGCAAACCACCATGACACACATATACCTATGTAACAAAGCTGGACATTCCGTACATGTAACCCATGTTTGTTTGATTGTTTCTTTTTAAAGTAGGAATAAAGAAAAACACAAAGAAAAAAAAAAAGAATGGGATCATGTCCTTTGTGAGAACGTAACTGAAACTGGAGGCCATTATCCTTAGAAAACAAATGCAGGACCAGAAAACCAAATACCACGTTTCCACTTATAATTAGGAGCTAAACAACGAGAATACATGGGCACATAGAGGGGAACAACGTACACTGGAACCTATTACAAGGTGGAGGCTGGGAGGCACAAGAGGATCAGGAAAAACTAAAGGGTACTAGACTTACTATCTGTACAACAAACCCCATGAAACAAATTTACCTATGTAACAAACCTGCATACGTACCCCGATCTTAAAATAAAGGTTAATTTTTATAAAAAGAGTATGCATTTCTTAATAGAGGTAGAGTACACTAAAAAATGTACAGAACCCATTTTTTAAATTTTTAAATAAAATTCATGAAAGTGAGTAAGTGAATAAAAAATTAAAACTTGGAAAATTTGTAAAATTAAAAAAAGTTTTTGATTTTTTTTATTGCATTTTAGGTTTTGGGGTACATGTGAAGAACATGCAAGATTGTTGCATAGGTACACACATGGCAGTGTGGTTTGCTGCCTTCCGTCCCCTCGCCTGTATCTGTCATTTCTCCCCATGCTATCTCTTCCCACCTCCCCACCCCCTGTCCCTCCCCCATTTCCCCCCAATGGACCCCAGTGTGTATGCTCCCCTCCCTGTGTCCATGTGTTCTCATTGATCAACACCCACCTATGAGTGAGAACATGCGGTGTTTGATTTTCTGCTCTTGTGCCAGTTTGTTGAGAATGATGGTTTCCAGGTTCATCCATGTTCCTACAAAGGACACAAACTCATCATTTTTGATGGCTGTGTAATATTCCATGGTGTATATGTACCACATTTTCCCTATCCAGTCTATCATCGTTGGGCATTTGGCTTGGTTCCAGGTCTTTGCTATTGTGAGCAGTGCTGCAATGAACATTCGTGTACATGTGTCCTTATAGTAGAATGATTTATAATCCTTTGGATATATACCCAGTAATGGGATTGCTGGGTCAAATGGGATTTCTATTTTTAGGTCATTGAGGAATCACCACACTGTCTTCCACAATGGTTGAATTAATTTACATTCCCACCAACGGTGTAAAAGTGTTCCTATTTCTCCACATCCTCTCCAGCATCTGTTGTTTCCCGATTTTTTAATGATCGCCATTCTAACTGGTGTGAGATGGTATCTCAATGTGGTTTTGATTTGCATTTCTCTAATGACCAATGATGATGAGCATTTTTTCATATGTTTGTTGGCCTCCTGTATGTCTTCTTTTGTAAAGTATCTGTTCATATCCTTTGCCCATTTTTGAATGGGCTTGTTTTTTTTTTCTTTTTTCTTGTAGATCTGTTTTAGTTCTTTGTAAATTCTGGATATCAGCCCCTTGTCAGATGAGTGGACTGCAAAAATTGTTTCCCATTCTGTTGGTTGCCGATTCACTCTACTGACTGTTTCTTTTGCTGTGCAGAAGCTGTGGAGTTTGATTAGGTCCCATTTGTCTATTTTGGCTTTTGTTGCCATTGCTTTTGGCGTTTGGGTCATGAAGTCCTTGCCTACGCCTATGTCCTGAATGGTTTTGCCTAGATTTTCTTCTAGGGTTTTTATGGTGTTAGGTCTGATGTTTAAGTCTTTAATCCATCTGGAGTGAATTTTGGTGTAAGGTGTCAGGAAGGGGTCCAGTTTCTGCTTTCTGCACATGGCTAGCCAGTTTTCCCAACACCATTTATTAAACAGGGAATCCTTTCCCCATTGCTTGTTTTTGTCAGGTTTGTCGAAGATCAGATGGTTGTGGGTATGTTGTATTTCCTCTGAGGCCTCTGTTCTGTTCCATTGGTCTATGTCTCTGCTTTGGTACCAGTACCATGCTGTTTTGGTTACCGTAGCCTTGTAGTATAGTTTGAAGTCCGGTAGTATGATGCCTCCTGCTTTGTTCTTTTTGCTTAGAATTGACTTGGCTATGCGGGCTCTCTTTTGTTTCCATATGAAGTTTAAGGTGTTTTTTTCCAGTTCTGTGAAGAAGGTCATTGGTAGCTTGATGGGAATAGCGTTGAATTTGTAAATTACTTTGGGCAGTATGGCCATTTTCACAATGTTGATTCTTCCTAACCATGAGCATGGGATGCTTCTCCATCTGTTTGTGTCCTCTCTTATTTCGTTGAGCAGTGGCTTGTAGTTCTCCTTGAAGAGGTCCTTTATGTTCCTTGTTAGTTGTATTCCTAGGTATTTTATTCTCTTTGTAGCAATTGTGAATGGCAATTCGTTCTTGATTTGGCTCTCTTTAAGTCTGTTACTGGTATATAGGAATGCTTGTGATTTTTGCACGTTGATTTTGTATCCTGAGACTTTGCTGAAGTTGTTTATCAGTTTCAGGAGATTTTGGGCTGAGATGATGGGATATTCTAGATATACAATCATGTCATCTGCAAATAGAGACAACTTGATTTCCTCCTTTCCAATTTGAATACCCTTTATTTCTTTTTCTTGCCTGATTGCTCTGGCTAGAACTTCCAGTACTATATTGAATAGGAGTGGTGAGACAGGGCATCCTTGTCTAGTGCCCGATTTCAAAGGGAATGCTTCCAGTTTTTGCCCATTCAGTATGATATTGGCTGTTGGTTTGTCGTAAATAGCTTTTATTGTTTTGAGATACGTTCCGTCAATACCTAGTTTATTGAGGGTTTTTAGCATAAAGGGCTGTTGAATTTTGTCAAAGGCCTTCTCTGCATCAATTGAGGTAATCATGTGGTTTTTGTCTTTGGTTCTGTTTATGTGGTGAATTGCGTTTATGGACTTGCGTATGTTGAACCAGCCTTGCATTCCCGGGATGAATCCTACTTGATCATGGTGGATGAGCTTTTTGATATACTGTTGCAATCGGTTTGCCAGTATTTTATTGAAGATTTTTGCATCTATGTTCATCATGGATATGATATTTTTTATATATTATTTTTGGTCAGATCTTCCCAGATTATCATTGATTTTCCTTCATAATGTAGTCATAAAGTAATCGCACTAAAAGTAAAAGTTTCCCATACTTGTATTCTAGAATTCTTTTTTCAGGCTCTCCTAGTCATACTCCAACTAAACGTTTGCCCCCCCACATCATTGAAACTCCACTTGTCAAGATCACCATAACTTTCTGCATTATCTAATCCTACTCCACCTGCTGTTGTTCTCATTTCCATCCTTCTGTTTGCTCAGATAAATATCACTGGCAGTCCCTTCAACTCCTGTCTTTCTCTAGCATTACATGTCCAATTTGTCAGAAAATCCTGTTGTCACCCTACTTCCAAACATCCTACTTTCAGAAACAATATCCACTGCTACCACCCTGGTTCAAGACATCATCATCTCTGTTCTATGTTATTTTTGATTTCCTTATTTCTACTCTTATCCCTTCATGGTCTGTTTTCAATATTCCATCCAGAGGGATTTTTTTAAGTTATAAAAGTGTAACTCAAATCACATGATTCTTTTTCTCAAAACCTTTAATGGTTTAGTCTTCTGAGAATGATAATTTGTATGTTCATCTTTGATTAGTCTCTATTAGAAACTACATCAACTCTGTCATGTATTTATACATTGTATACTATATACATTCTATAGGTACAGTCACTAAACAATGCAGCACAATTGTATGAAAATTATCTTCAATTAATGCATCTTACCTTGGAAGGAAATTTATGGATTACAACAAAGCTTGCAGTGTGTATGCTAAAATTAATTATGATAATATAGGAAAAGTATATTATAAACTACTGTATCTTAAGCAAATATACCAATTCATTAATTTGGTCCAAATTATGGAGTACCTTTTAAGAACCAGATGCTGTTCCAGATGCTGGAGAAAAAACAACACAAGATAAAGTCCCTGTGTTTATTATTTAGTTCAATCCTCTCATTTTACAAAAACGGCAAGTTTGTCTAGCACAAAGTAGAAAGCTACTAAAATAAAGAATGTTAGAACTATAATTTCAGGACGTTTTATGCATGTAGAAACACATATATAGCACAGTGTCTGTCTCATAGCAAGCATTTAATATGGTAGCTATTGTGCTGCATATTTTCTCACTTAGTTATTATAACAGACCTATGCAATGAGTTCTATTATTTTCTTCATTTTTCACTCAGAAAATGAGGCCTGGAGAGGTCAAATCATTTGGCCAAGTTCATAAAGCTAGCAGGCAGAAAATTCGATTTTCAAATTTAGATTTTCTGACTCCAAAATTGATGTTTTTAACTATCCTGAATGGCAAACTAAAGCGACTTTAACAACAATCAGTGTGACTTTGGGTCTTTAAGAGCTGCATAGAGGAATCAGACATTTTTAAGTCCAGCACAAAGGATGTACTAATAATAATTAAAATTAGTTGAACTTTCTCGCAAAAGCTTTACTTATGATTTTTCTTTTGCTAGAAAATAAAAATGTAAATATAAGTATAGCGAACTTCCATTTATAGAAATGTATACAAGACTGTTTTCTGTATTCTTCCTCTACAGGTAGAAACACAAAACAGTATGTAAATTGGCTATCAGAAGACTCTGAAAAGTAGAGAGAAGAAACAGGACTTGCCTTAGGACCTGAAGAAAGACATGGTGAGTTCCCAGAATTACGTTTTTATTCAAATATCACAGACTTGAAGCTGAAAAAGCCAGCAACCCAGAAATGAATAGACAAAAATAGACTTTCAAAAAGCCTGCTCCCTCTAGTTGAAAGACCAAAAAAAGGAATGCCTAGTAATACAGAAAACATTTGGGCAATAATTTTTCTACTCCAGTGGAACACCATAAAAGAAACAGACAAAAAACCAGAGTGGCCTTACCTCTGGCCATATCAGCAAGGGCCTAGTTGGTACCTAGACTTTCACACTCTTTAGGCTGTAATGAGACATTCAACACCCTTGCCAGGGTAGTATAAGATTAGACAATGTAGGAAGCTAAAACTTCTAGCTGCACCAGTTGGTAATGAGTGACTCTCCCAAATCTCCCTCACATAGCAGAAATGTCAGTAGAGAACATACAGGGAGTCTAGTCCTCCATTTCCACCTGACAGTAATGAAGTACTTCTTCCTCGCCTTCCCTAGGGTGGTGTCAGAGGAAGTCTAGTGGAGAATCATGACATTGGGTATTGATTCTCAAATGGAGAGACTAGCTGGGAAGCCAGAACACCCATCTTATCCAGAAGTAAGGAGGAACTCCCCAACTCAGGTGCCAGTGGAGGCCAAGTCAGGAAGCTGAGTATCTTCACCCACCTAGCAGTAATACCACAGTATGCCCAAAACCCTTTTCCCTGAAAGAATGGTGTAAGGGAAAACCAGGATTTTACAAAATGCTTTAAATAAGATACAGACTGTCATCATAACATAGTATAAAATGTCCAGATTTCAATAAAAAATAAAGAACCAGAAAGATCTCCACTTGAATAAATAAATAAATAAATAACAACACTGAGTTGACAGAGATGTTAGAATTGTCAAAGATTTTAAAGAACCCATGACTTTTAAAAAATGACTCAGTGAATAATTATAAACATGCCAGAAAAAAAATAAAATTATAGCAAAGAAATGTCAAGTCTCAGAAAATAAACAGAATAAAGAAAATCAAACGAAAATTTTTAAACTTAAAAATACAATATCCAACAGAAGAATGATGCAGACAGAAAAATGTATCAGTGACCCAGAAGATAAAAAAATAGAATAACAGAAAATAGACTGAAAAAATGAACAGTACCTTATAGATTTTGGAACTATAACAAAAGATCTAACATTCATGTGATCAGAGTTATGAAATGTGGGGAAAGTATGTAGAAACAATGGCTAAAAACTTCCCAAATTGGTGAGACACATAAATCTACAGGTTCAAGAGACTAAAGGGATCACAAATAAAATAAATCCAAAGAAACACATACAAAAACACATAATAAAAATTCTTAAAATTAAGGAGAAAGAAAAAAATCTTGAAGGCTATGAGAAAGAAATGCCACCTTAACTTTAGCATAAAAACAATTGGAATAATGGAACAATTGGAATAATAATTTATCTCAGAGAAATGAGGACTTATGTTTACACAAAACCAAATGTTTATAACGACTTACAACAGGCAAATAATGGAAGCAGCTCAGACTTTCCTCAACAGATGAATAGTTCAACAAACTGTGGTACATTCATGCTCTAGAATACTATTTGGCAATAAAAATAAACAGGCGAGGCATGGTGGCTCATGCCTGTAATATCAGCACTTTGGGAGGCTGAGGCAGGAATTAGCTTCAGTTCGGGAGTTCGAGACCAGCTTAGGAAACATACAGATTCTGTCTCTACAAAACAAAATTTGAAACAACACAACAAAACCCCCTAACCAGGTGTGATGACATGTGCCTGTGGTCCCAGTTAGGAGGCTGAGATAGGAGGATTGCTTGGGCCCAGGAGGTCAAGGCTACTGTGATCTGTGATGGTGCCACTGCACTCCAACCTAGATAATACAGTAAGACCCTGTCTCCAACAGAAAAGAATCAAATTATAAATATAAGCAATAATATGAGTGAATCTCTAGACAATTATGCTGAGTGAAAAAAGTCAATCTCAAATGTTTCCATTTATATAACATTTTCAAATGATAAAAGTATAGAAATGGATAAAGATTAGTAGATTCCAGGATTTAAAGAGAGTAGAGTGGGAAGAAGCTGGTGTGGTCAGGGAAGGTAAAAAAGAGGGATCCTCACAGTGATGAGAATATTCTGGCTCTTAGCAATATCAGTATCCTGGCTGTGATATTATACTGTAGTGTTGCAATATGTTATCATTGTTTAAGTCAGGGATGTGGACAAATAGACAAAAACTATGTCAAGCAAAGGAGAAGGGTATGTGTACAAAGAAATTAAGAATGTTACGGGAGTGCCAGAAATACTCATTGGGATTTTAGGGATTAGAGAAATTTCTGCAAGAAGTGACAATATGAATATTTAAGTTGTTATTTTTCACTCTGTTTTTACTAAGTACATGGATAATAGTGTTTAATATAACAATGAAAATACAGTTACTATGAAGAAATATATTATTAGCCACAATTATATTTACTATTAATGATGGGCAATATTTTTTCCTAATTATTTTTTCTAATATTTTTTCCTAATTTCCTAATTATTTAAGGCTTGATAGTTGAGGAATTGATGTGGATCAATCTTATTTAATCCTCAAACTAATTTTATTAAGCTAGAATTATTATCCCTATTTGTAGATGAGAAAACTGAGTTTCAGATGAAGTAATTCACCAATTAAATGAGAGATTTAGGTTCAAATTCTAGTTTTCTGATGCCAAGGCAGATGTTTATGTGACTGTCTATTGGAAATTCATATTCTATAGAAAATTCTTCAAATGAATTTTATAAAAACAGTATAACACTCTGTGTACATTATTTTCTGGTACTTGCTTTTTTGTTCAATATTATGTTTTAAAATTTATGCATATTATTGTGAATAGCCATGGTTCATATCATTTCACTCCTATTTGATCTTATATTGTGGAATATAAAAATATTTATTTATTCATTCTACCATATATGAATACTTACTTTTCTCTTAGCTGTTTGTCTTTCATAAAAAATATTATTATAAACACCATGTGCATTTTTGATCCTTTTTTTTTTTTTTTTTTTTTTTTGAGACGGAGTTTCACTCTTGTTACCCAGGCTGGAGTGCAATGGCATGATCTCGGCTCACTGCAGCCTCTGCCTCCTGGGTTCAAGCAATGCTCCTGCCTCAGCCTCCCAAGTAGCTGGGACTATAGGCACGCGCCACCATGCCCAGCTAATTTTTGTATTTTTAGTAGAGATGGGGTTTCACTTTGTTGACCAGGATGGTCTTGATCTCTTGACCTTGTGATCTACCCACCTTGGCCTCCCAAAGTGCTGGGATTATAGGCTTGAGCCACCACACCCCCGCCTCTTGATCCTTTTTTATCTGCAGGTACAGAAGTTTCTTTGGGATATATATCCAGGAATTAATAGAATTGCAAGATTCTGGGATTCTAGTATAAATACATGTTTGATTTTACAAATAATGACAATGTCTTTCCCAAATGTTTATAATTATTTAGAATCTCACAACAATGTTTATTTTTATTTTTATTTTTTAAATTGTACTTTAGGTTCTGGGGTACACGTGCAGATCATGCACGATTGTTGAATAGGTACATATGTGGCAAGGTGGTTTGCTGCCTTCATCCCCCCATCACTTATATCTGGTATTTCTCCCCTCCTTATCTCTCCCCACCCTTCCCACCCCCTGCTGTCTCTCACCTACCCCCACAACTGATCCGAGTACGTGATGCTCCCCTCCCTGTGTCCACACGTTCTGATTGTTCAACACTCACCTTTGAGTGATAACAAGTGGTGCTCGGTTTTCTGTTCTTTTGTCAGTTTGCTGAGAATGATGGTTTTCAGATTCTTTCATGCCCCTATGAAAGACACGAACTCATCGTTTTTTATGGCTGCATAGTATTCCATGGTGTAGATGCGACACATTTTCTTTATCCAGTCTATCCTTGATGGACATTTGGGTTGGTTCCAGTCTTTGCTATTATAAACAGTGCCGCAATGAACATACGTGTGCATGTGTCTTTATAATAGAACAATTTATAATTCTTTGGATATATACCCAGTAATGGGATTGCTGAGTCAAATGATATTGCTATTTCTAGGTCCTTGAGGAATCGCTGTACTGTCTTCCACAATGATTGCACTAATTTGCACTCCCACCAACAATGTAAAAGTGTTCCTATTTCTCCACATCCTCTCCAGCATCTTGTCTCCAGATTTTTTAATGATCGCCATTCTAACTGGTGTGAGATGGTGTTTTAATGTGATTTTGATTTGCATTTCTCTAATGACCAGTGATTATGAGCATTTTTTCATATGTTTGTTGGCCTCATAAATGTCTTATTTTGTAAAGTGTCTGTTCATATCCTTTACCTACTTTTGAATGGCTTTGTTTGTTTGTTTGTTGTTGTTGTTGTTGTTGTTGTAAATCTGTTTTAGTTCTTTGTAGATTCTGGATATTAGCCCTTTGTCAGATGGGTAGATTGCAAAAAATTTTTCCCATTCTGTTGGTTGCCAATTCACTCTAATGATTGTTTCCTCTGCTGTACAGAAGCTCTGGAGCTTAATTAGATCCCATTCCTCTATTTTAGTTTTTGTTGCCATTGCTTTTGTTGTTTTAGCCATGAGGTCCTTGCCTATGCCTATGTTCTGAATGGTTTTGTCTAGGTTTTCTTCTAGGGTTTTTATAGTGTTAGGTCTTATGTTTAGATCTTTAATTTATCTGGAGTTAATTCTAATGTAAGGTGTCAGGAAGGGGTCCAGTTTCTGCTTTCTGCACATGGCTAGCCAGTTTTCTCAGCACCATTTATTAAACAGGGAATCCTTTCCCCATTGCTTGTTTTTGTCAGGTTTGTCAAAGATCAGATGATTGTAGATGTGTGGTGTTGCTTCTGAGGCCTCTGTTCTGTTCCATTGGTTTATATCTGTTTTGGTACCAGTACCATGCTGTTTGGATAACTGTGGCCTTGTAGTATATTTGAAGTCAGGCAACATGATGCCTCCAGTTTTGTTCTTTTTGCTTAGAATTGTTTTGGCTATGCAATCTCTTCTGGTGCCATGTGAAGTTTGAAGTGGTTTTTTCCAGTTCTGTGAAGAAGGTCATTGGTAGCTTGATGGGGATAGTGTTGAATCTATAAATTGCTTTGGGCAGTATGGCCATTTTCCTGATGTTGATTCTTCCCAACCATGAGCATGGCATGTTTTTCCATCTTTTGTGTCCTCTTATTTCATTGATCAGTGTTTTGTACTTCTTCCTGAAGAGGTTCTTTACATCCTTTGTTAGTTGTATTTCTAGGTATTTTATTCTCCTTGTATCAATTGTGATGGGAGTTCACTTTTAATTTGGCTCTCTGTCTGTTATTGGTGTATAGAAATGCTTGTGATTTCTGCACATTGATTTTGTATCCTGAGACTTTGCTGAAGTTGCTTATCAGTTTCAGGAGATTTTGGGCTGAGACAACGGGGTCTTCTAAATATACAATCATGTCATCTACAAATAGAGACAATTTGACTTCCTCTTTTCCTAATCGAATAACCTTTATTTCTTTTTCTTGACTGATTTCTCTGGCTAGGACTTCCAATACTATGTTGAATAGGAGTGGTGAGAGAGGACATCCTTGTCTTGTGCCAGATTTCAAAGGGAATGTTTCCAGTTTTTGCCCATTTAGTATGATACTGGCTGTGGGTTTGTCATAAATAGCTTTTATTATTTTGTGATACATTCCATAGATACCTAGTTTATTGAGGGTTTTTAGCATAAAGGGCTGTTGAATTTTGTCAAAGGTCTTCTCTGAATCTGTTGTGATAATCATGTGGTTTATGTCTTTGGTTCTGTTTATGTGATGGATTACATTTATAGACTTGTGTGTGTTGAAACAGGCTTGCATCCCCAGGATGAAGCCTGCTTGATAGTGATGGATAACTTTTTGATGTGCTGTTGCAATCAGTTTGCCAGTATTTTATTGAAGATTTTTGCATCTATGTCCATCATGGATATTGAGCTGATGTTTTCTTTTCTTGTTGAGTCCCTGCCCAGTTTTGGTATTAGGAGGATGTCAGTCTCCTAAAATGAGTTGGGGAGGATACTCTCTTTTTGGATTGTTTGGAATAGTTTCAGAAGGAATGGTACCAGCTCGTTGTTTTATGTCTGGTAGAATTCAGCTGTAAACCCGTCTGGACCTGGACTTTTTTATTTGGTAGGCTATTAATTGCTGCCTCAACTTTAGCCCTTGTTATTGGTCTATTCGCGGTTTCAACTTCTTCCTGGTTTAGGCTTGGGAGAGTACAAGTGTCTAGGAATTTATCCATTTCTTCCAGATTTACTGGTCTGTGTGCATAGAGTTGTTAGTAGTAATCTCTGAGGGTAGTTTGTATTTCTGTGGAATCCGTGGTATTGCCTTTATCATTTTTTATTGCATCAATTTGATTTTTTTTTTTTTTTTTTTTTTTTTTTGAGACGGAGTTTCACTCTTGTTACCCAGGCTGGAGTGCAATGGCGTGATCTCGGCTCACCGCAACCTCCGCCTCCTGGGTTCAAGCAACTCTCCTGCCTCAGCCTCCTGAATAGCTGGGATTACAGGCACGTACCACCATGCCCAGCTAATTTTTTTTTTTTTTTTGTATTTTTAGTAGAGACGGGGTTTCACCATGTTGACCAGGATGGTCTCGATCTCTTGACCTCGTGATCCACCCACCTCGGCCTCCCAAAGTGCTGGGATTACAGGCTTGAGCCACCGCGCCCGGCTCTATTTGATTATTCTATCTTTTCTTTTTTATTAGTCTGGCTAGTGGCCTATCTATTTTGTTGATCTTTTCAAAAAGCCAGCTCCTGGATTTGTTGATTTTTTTGAAGCGCTTTTTCTGTCTCTATCTCCTTCAGTTCTAATCTGATCTTAGTTATTTCTTGTCCTCTGTTAGCTTTTAAGTTTTGTTTTATCTTGTTCCTCTAACTCTTTCAATTTTGATAATACATTGTCGATTTTAGATCTTTCCTTGCTCCTCATGTGGGCATTTATTGCTATGAATTTCCCTCTAGACACTACTTTAAATGTGTCCCAGAGATTCTGATATGTTGTGTCTTCATTCTCATTGGTTTCCAAGAACATCTTTATTTCTGCTTTCATTTCATTGTTTATCCAGTGAACATTCAGGATCCAGTTGTTCATTTTCCATGAGGCTGTGTGGTTTTGAGTTAGTTTCTTAATCCTGAGTTCTAAATTGATTGCACTGTGGTCTGAGAGACTGTTTGTTATGATTTCCTTTTTATTTTTGCATTTGCTGAGGAGTGATTTACTTCCAATTATGTGGTCAATTTTAGAGTAGGTAGGATGTGGTGCTGAGAAGAATATATATTCTGTGTATTTGGGGTTAAGAGTTCTGTAAATGTCTATTACATTCACTTGGTCCAGATCTACATTCAAGTCCTGGATTTCCTTGTTGATTTTTCTGTCCCCTAGATCTGTCTAATATTGACAATGGAGTGTTAAAGTCTCCCACTATTATTGTGTGAGAGTTTAAGTTTCTTTGTAGGTCATTAAGAACTTACTGTGTGTATCTGGGTGCTCCTGTATTGGGTGCATATATATTTAGAATAGTTAGCTCTTCTTGTTGTTTTGATCCTTCTACCATTATGTAATGCCCTTCTTTGTCTTTTGTTGATTTAAAGTTAGTTTTATTAGAGACTAGAATTACCATGCCTGCTTTTTTTTTCTTTTTACTCTCCATTAGCTCGGTTAATCTTCTTCTATTCCTTTATTTTGAGTCTATGTGTGTCTTTGCACATGAGACATATCTCTTGAATACAGCACACCAGTGGTTTTGGCTTTTTATCCAATTTGCCAGTCTGTGTCTTTTGATTGGGGCATTTAGTCCATTTACATTTAATGTTAATATTTTTATGTGTAAATCTGATCCTGCCATTTTATTACTGGTTGGTTGTTTAGCCCTTTGGTTGAGGTAATTTCTTCATTTTGTCATTGGTCTTTACCATTTGGTTCTTTTTTGCAATGGCTGGTAATTGTTTTTCCTTTCTGTGTTTAGTGCTTCCTTCAGGAGCTCTTGTAGGGCAGATCTGGTAGTGACAAAATCTCTCAGCAATTGCTTGTCCATAAAGGATTTTATTTCTCCATCACTTATAAAACTTAGTTTGACTGAATATGAAATTCTGGGTTGAAAGCTCTTTTCTTTAAGGATGTTGAATATTGGTCTCCACTCTCTTCTGGCTTGTGGAGTTTATTCCAAGAGATCCACTGTGAGTCTGATGTGCTTCCCTTTTTGGGTGACCCAACCTTTCTCTCTGGCTGCCCTTAGTATTTTTTCCTTTGTTTCAACCCTGGTGAATCTGACGATTATGTGCCTTGAGATTGCTCTTCTAGAGGATTATCATTGTGGTGTTCTCTGTATTTCCTGTATTTGAATGTTAGCCTGCCTTGTGATGTTGGGGAAGTTCTCCTAGATAATAACCTGAAGAGTGTTTTCCAGCTTGGAATCATTCTCTTCATCACATTCAGGTACACCCATCAAACATAGATTAGGTCTTTTCACATAATCCCATACTTCTTGAAGGCTTTGTTCATTTCTTTTCACTCTTGTTCTCTTTACTTGCCTTCTCATTTTATTTCATTGAGTTGATCTTCAATCTCTGATATCCTTTCTTCTGTTTGATCTGTTCTGTTACTGAAACTTGTGTATGCTTCTTGAAGCTTTTGTGCTGTTTTTCAACTCCATCAAGTTGTTTATGTTCTTCTCTAAGCTGGTTATTCTAGTTAGCATTTCTTCTCATCTTTTTTCAAGGTTTTTAGTTTCTTTGCCTTGGGATAGAATATGTTCTTTTAACTCAGAGAAGTTTGTTATTACCCACCTTCTGAAGCCTGCTTCTGTCAATTAGTCAAATTCATTCTCTGTCCAGCTTTGTTCTCTTTCTTGTAAGGAGTTGTGATCTTGTGGTGAGAGAGAGGCATTCTGGTTTTTGATGGTTTAATTCTTCTTGCACTGGTTTCTTCCCATCTCCTTGGATTTATATAGTTTTGATCTCAGGAAGCTGCTTGGGGAGGCAGTCTTTTCTTTGTCTGCCTGCAGTGGTGCTGCTCAGCTGCCACGGATTCAGTGGAGCTGCTGAGTCTTTCATTTACTCAGGAAAATTAGTCCAGCTTCTGCAATGGTGGCTTTCCTTCCATGCTCTGAGCTCAATCATACCTGGTTGCTCTCTATCTGATGTTCTGGGTGCAAAACTCTGGAATGAGAGTTTTTAGCCTGTTCGACTTTATACGGGGGGGGGGCCTGTCCTGCCGTATGGGCTGTTTCCCTGTTTTTGGTTCCCCTTTTTTCTGGGGGTGTGGGTGGCTCCATCCAGCCAGCTTTCTGCCTTTTGCATCAGTCAGTGCCTCCACCTAGATCTATGCTGACAGCCCTGGTGCCAACTGAAGTTGCTGTTCTGCCCTGTTCAGGCAGCTCACTGAGGCTTTCCAGCCTGGTGAAGATCTCCTGTTCTGTGGGTTGTAGAGGACTTGGGTGGAGTACTGTATCTGAACCAAAGTTCCAGAGAGAAAGATCCCCTGATCCTCTGTTCAGTTGTATGCACCTCCTGGGTTGGGCAGTGCCCCACCTTGCCTCAACTTGCCCTATTTGGTTTATACCCACTATCCAACCAGACCCACAAAATGAACCTGGTACCTCATTTAGAATTGTGGAGACCACTCAGCTTCTGTGTCCCTCTCATTGGGAGCTGCTTTCTGGAGCTGCCTTTCATTCAGCCATCTTGGGATCCCTCCTGTAAGTATCCTCACAACAATGTTTAAATGTTCCTGTTAGTCTATATCCTCTCTAGTATTGGTTCTATCAGGGTTCTCAATTTTTGTCAATCTAGTAAGTATAAGATGGTATCTAATTGTAGCCTTATGTTTGCATTTTCTGAATTACTGGTGAGTTACATTTGTTTACTCATGTGAAAAGATGGTCAATAATTTCTCTTTGGTGATATACCTATTCATGTCTTTTGTAATTTTCCTGTAATGTTATTTGTCTTTGACCTTATAATTTTGAGTAGCTATTATGAGTTTTACATAGCACATATAAGGATTGGAATATACCAATATTTTGTCCATTATATATCATGTAAATATATTTTTCAGCTTTGCATCTTGTTTTTTGAAATTTAATATAGTCAATTTAAAATTATCATTTTATGGATAGCACTTTTTAAATTTAAAAAATCCTTCTTTAGTCTAATCTCAGAATGATATGCATTTTTAAAATTTTTAAATTTTGCTTTTCACATTTAAGTGTTCAATTCACCTATAATTGTACAGTATGAAGTAGAGATATAACTATATTTTTTACATATAATCCTTGCTTGTTCTAACACCATTCACTGAATAGTCTCTCCTGTATACACAGATCTGCAATGCTTCTTATCAATACCAGCTAGAGATTTGTATCTTTATGGCTTTTTTAAAGGCTTTCTAACTTTTTTTTCATTTCTTATTTTTTCTTATTTCCATTGATTAAACTGTCTTAATTATTTGCAAGTTTCGACATCTTGTGTAGTAACCTCCCATTCTGAGTTTTCTTTTCAGGAATATTCTGGCTAGACTTAGCCAATTGTTCTCCTTTTAGCTTGTCAAATTTCATGAAAAACTCTTTGAAATCTTCATTTTGATTATATTAAATCTATTCATTCACTTAATACAAAACAGCATCTTTGTAATTTTTAGTTTTTTAAAACAATTTGGGTTATTTCTTTATTTTTTAAATATTTTAATGTCCTTCACAAAAGTTTTTATAATATTCTGGATACAAGTTTCATGCATTTTAAAGATCTTTTTCCTTTAAGATTCTTAAGCGTTTTATTGACAAATACTTTCCTTCTTATTGCATTTTCTATTTGTTGTTATTATATATGTCATTTACCTTAATAACATTTTATTTCTAAAAGTTTGTGTATAGATTATTTGGATTTTTAGTGTCCTATCGTCTAAGAAAAAAACATAAATGTCTTCCTAACCAATAATTAAATCTAAAATTTATTTTTTCTTGTCTTACTGTATTAATTAAAGGCACAGAAGAATTATCAAATACAACTGGTGATCATAGTCATTCTTATCATTCCCTTATTTTGAAAGAATGCATCTAATGTTTTCTCATTATTGATAGTTACTCTAGGCTTTTGTGTGTGTGTATGCAGTGGGTGGTGGTAGAGAATTGAAAGCTGTAACTTTGAAGCTTAAATATGTGGTGACATCATTAATTACTATCAGAAATATAGGAGAATGCAAAATATGAGTAGGGAGTAGAGGGCAGAAGTTCCACTGGCAACAACAACATGCAAGTCCAGAATTGCACGCTTTACTTCTCTCCACTCAGTGCTCAGATACGTTCATCCTTCAAATCCATTGTGCAGCATTCTTGGATTATCTCAGAAAATCTTAGACTCATCATTTTCTACATGTCCATTGAACTCTTCATACATTACCTTTGTAGCAATTATAGCACTGTGCAGAAATAATGTGTTTACATGCCTATTTGCAGACCAAAATTATGTCAGCTTATCTTTTCATTTTCTCAACCTCACATCCAAACTCTTAATTAAAAGCCCTGTCAATTTATCTATAAAGGAATCTATCAATTCATCCTCACAGTCAACTGCTATATTGCCCATATGTTGAAAAGATTGCTAAATTGACTACCTTCTTTAGTCTAAGTCTCCATCATCTCTCTCCTGAACTGGTATCATAGCCTGCTGTATCCCTGCCTTCACTCTCATACCACCAGTCTGTGCTCCAAAGAGAGCCTTGTTGATCAATTAAAATACAAATAACTTATGCCACCCCTTAGCCCATGGCTTCCTATATACTTGGAAGAAAATTCAAACTTCTTACCTTGTCTTAACAATACCTACATTATTTGTCATCTTTTTACTGAATGCCAGTACTGGCCTTCTTTCAGGTGTGTAGGCAAATCCTGCTTCTCTAACCTTGAGGCCTTGGTAAGTAATATTGTTTCCTACCAGAATCTTCTCAGTAATCTTCTATGGCAGACACTCTTCTGTCACTCAAATCTCAACCCATCAACACCGGAGAGGCCTTCCCTCTTTATTCAGTATAAAGCAGATAATTGTGTTTTATCAAACTATATAATTTTCTATTTTAGTTTTCTGCATAGCACTTATCACTATCTAATCGATTTAATGTTACTATATATTTTGCTGTATTTTCCTTTCATTAGAATATAAAATCAATGACAGCACAAACATCCTATTTTTCTTCAGCGTTGAATCTCTTATGCCTAGAACTACCCCTGGTAAATGAAAAAGACTACATAAACTTTTGAATTGGTCTGATGCATAAATATATCTTACTCCTCTCTGAACTGTGAGAATTCATGAGGGTGGAGATTATTTGCTAATTTGTAGGCAAAAAAAAAAACACTTGATAAAATATCTAGAAAAATTTCAAGCCCCATAATGTACACTATAATATTCTTCTCTCACAATTATACCTACAAAAATTCTGCTTGTTCTATAAAACTTTTGAAGGTTCCTCATCTTTCTCTTAGTAATTCTTCTTACTTCTGCGGTCTCCCATATCTTTTAGCCTTTGCTAAAAAGCTAAAGGCTCTGCTCTCAGCACTAATAGTCCACTTCATAACAAAACAAGCCAATGAAAACCAAAGCAAGACAAAGTAAAGAAAAAGTACTGGTGATAAAATAGTTTAAATCCTAGTACCTAAATTCTCTTTGTATGATCTAATGATTTAAAAATATTTTTGGTCAGTGCCTCCTTAACAAAGCAAACGTGTTCACACACACACACACACACACACACACACACACACACACCTCTCTAACTCGACTTTTTGTCTACCAAGATAGTAAAATGATGAATTACAGTTGAGTAATAGAAAGTTTACTGTTTATAAATCTAATTTTCCAGCATATATTATATATTTAATGAAAAGAATCTTTGTTTTAATAATAAGAATATTGTCCTGAGCATCTTTCACTTTCTCCTTTAGGTCCACTTTTTACCAGTTTTTCACTCTCCTATCTTCTCTGAGAGCCTGACCCTACAGATTTGGAGAGGTTCTCATGTCTTCTAACATCCTCTAGGTTCAGAGATGGGGAGGCCCAGAAATTTAGAGAGGAGTTGCAGAATAAGGTCTGGACATTACTTGCCTAACCCTCTCCCTGTAAGGTAAGCTGACCTTTGTCCAGGTCACTGTTCTATATTCCTTGTTAACTAATCTCTTCTCTCTCCTCTACTAAATCTTAAATTGCTACATTACCTCTCGCAATTCCCCTATACTTAACACCTCTGTAACTAGGTCCTTTGTAGACGCACCCTCCTCCAGGTGCCTTATTTGGAGTGTGCCATCTGTTTTGTGTTGGCCTGTTGACTGATATAGGTGTTGGAGGACTGTCAAAGTGGTATCCAAAGCATATTTTTGTTAATGATATGAGGACAGATTCCACATCCTAAGCCAAATTTTATTTTTAAAAACTTTCATTTTTAGAGCTTCAGATCTCTCCTTTATATACTCAGATAAGTATTCAAAATATTCTTGAAAGGCTTTGTGGCAACTTTGTGTGTATGTGTATGTGTATGCAGGGGTGAAGATGAGAGGCTAAAGAAAGAACAAGGGGTTTAGGAGGAAAATGGCAGATAGGAGACAGGACTAATGTGCAACTCCTACTTGGACAGGCATAATAGTGTGTAGAGACTCACACCATGGACTTTTGCTACAAGAACCACCACAGGAGTGTACCAAGAAAACTGAAAGAATTCACAGACTCTCTGCAAATTCCATGAGACAGAAGAAAACTCTGAGTTACCAAAGGGTGAGAGTGGAAAACCTGCCTCCAAACACAGATTCCCACATGAAGAACCTGAAAAATCCAGACTATAGGATAAGGATTTGACTTTACCTAGAACTGAAACAGATTTAGCATGAAATATGAAAGTAGAAGCAGTAGCAAGAGGAGCCTTGTAGGCACTCCTATTCTCCAGCTTGAACTCAGAGAAGCCATCCCTGACTATATCTCACAGGGGTCCTTGGGGAAGGTAGCCAGCAGAATTTGGGAGAGATTACAGGGTGAAAGAAGCTTCCAAATGAACTTTGTAATGATTTCAACTGATGCAAACTCTTTTGAGCAGAATTGGCTATTGAATGGAAACTGCTGTAGAAGGAGTCCAGGGAGCTGCAGCCCACGGTACAGGCAGTGGGGGGAGAGGAGAGGCCTGAGTACAGTGTTTGCTTTCTCGGAGGGGAAGCTTATAGCCTGGGGCAAGATCTGAGTCCCATGGACAAGCTGTCTGGTGATAAACATGGCACTGTTAGCAGGACACCTTGAAAAGGAGACCAGCCTCACCAATTGTGTAGGAGCTAGATGAGGCCTATTGCTAACTGCTTTCCCCTACTTACCTGGCTACAAACCCCACTGACCCAAGAACCACCCTGCCATCCCCCATAGTAGCCATAGCAAACCCCACCCAAAGAGATCCTGTGTTTAGATCTGCCTAAACCTGTCCCTACCTGATGGTATTTCTCTACCTGCCTTGGTAGTCAATCACAAGAACATAAATTATTGGTAAGTTTTTATCCCCTTTCTACTATCAAAACTAGTTTTCTCTTGAAGGCACCACCTCCTGCTGGAGGCTAATCAACTCAGGACATCATAGCAACTCATGACAGAATAATCCTGCCTTAAGAAAGGAGAAAATAAGAGCTAATTCCACTGCCTGCAACATCCTGCCTAACCAGAGGTCCTGAGTCTGTCCCCATGACAACCTTATTTACAACATTCAAAAAAGCCAGCATTCTAAACATATCTACAACCAAGGACTCTCATGGAACCTACTTTACTCCCCTGCCACCTCCACCAGAGCAGGTACTGGTATGCACAGCTGGGAAACCTAAAGTGTATCACATCACAGAAATCATTACAGACATTCCCAGCACCAATCTGGAGCCTGGTAGCTCCACCCACTGAGTGACTAGACCGAAAAGAGCAATAATAATCACTGCAGTACAGCTCTCAGGAAACCCCATCCCTAGGGGAAAGGGAAGAGCACCACATCAAGTGATCACACTGTGAGATTTTTTAAAAATCTGAATAGCAGCTTTTGAGTTCCAGATTTTTCCACTGAAATAGTCTACCCAAATAAGCAGCAATCAGGAAAGTAATTCTTGAAATATGAAAAAGCAAGGTCTATAACACCCCTAAAAGCCCACACTAGCTCCCCAACAATGTATCCATACCAAAAAGAAATCTCTGAATTGCCAGATAAAGCATTCAGAAGGTTGATTATTAAGTTACTCAAGGAGATGCCAGAGGGAGGTGAAAACCAACATAAAAGAATTAAAAAACAATACAAGGTATGGATGAAAACTTCCCCAGAGAAATGGCTATTATAAAGAAAAAACAATTACAACTTCTGGAAATGAAAGACACACTTATAGAAATACAAAAGGCATTGGAAAGTGTCATCAATAGGCCAGAAAAAGTAGAAATAAGACCCTCAGAGCTTGAAGGCTAGGCTTTTGAATTAACCCAATCCAACAAGACAAAGAAACAAGAATTTAAAAAAAATAAAAGCTCCAAAAAATTTGGGATTATGTTAAATGGCCAAACAGAATATTTGTGTTCCTGAGGAAAAAGAGAAATCTTAACGTTTGAAAAACATATTTGAGGGAATAATCAAGAAAAACTGCCCGAGGGTGGCTAAAGATCTAAACATCAAAATACAAGACACTCAAAGAACACCAGGAAAATTCATTATAAAGGGTCATCACATAGGCACATAGTCATCAGATTATCTAAAGTCAAGATGAAGAAAGGAATCTTAAGAGCTGTGAGACAAAAGCATCAGGTAACATATAGAGGAAAACCTATCATATTAACAGCAGATTTCTCAGCAGAAATCCTACAAGCTAAAGGGACTGGCATCGCATCTTTAGCTTCCACAAACAGAATAATTGTCAGTCAAGACTTTTATATCCAGCAAAACTAAGGTTCATAAATGAAGAAGAGAGAAAATCTTTTTCAGACAAACAAATGCTGAGAGAAGTCACCACTACAAACTCAGTACTGCAAGAAATACCAAGAGAAATTCTAAATCTTGAAACAAACACTCAAAATACAACAAAATAGAACCTCCTTAAAGTATAAATCTCACAGGGCCTATAAAACAATAATACAAAAAAAAAAAAAAAAAAAAAAAAAAAACAGGGTATTCAGGCAACAAGTAGCAAAATAAATAAAACAATATCTCACATCTCAATACTAACATTGAATGTAAATGGCCTAAATGCTCCACTTAAAAGATACAAAATGGCAGAATGGATAAAAACCTACCAACCGAGTATCTGCTGTCTTCAAGAGACTCACCTAACACATTAAGACTCACATAAACTTAAGGTAAAAGGTTGAAAAAAGATATTCCATGCAAATGGAAACCAAAATTGAGCAGAAATGGCTATTCCAATACCAGACAAAACAGACTTTAAAACAACAACAGTTCTAAAAAGACAAAGAAAAATATTATTTAAAGATTAAGGATCATTCCAACAGGAAAATATCACAATCCTAAATATATGTGATTGCACCTAACATTGGATAAGTTTATAAAATAGTTATTGCTAGACCTAAGAAATGAGATAAATGGCAACACAATAATAGTAGGGGATCTTAATACTCCACCAACAGCTCTAGACAGGTCATCAAGAAAGAAAGTGAACAACAATATAATGGACTTTAACAATACTCTACAGCAAATGGATTTAACAGATATTTGCAGAACATTCTACCCAACAACTGTAGAATATAATTGATTCTATTCATCAACATATAGAACATTTTCCAAGATAGATCATATATTATAGGTTACAAAACTCATTTCAATAAACTTAGGAAAATCAAACTTATATCAAGTATCCTCTCAGACCAGAATGGAATAAAACTGGAAATTAACTCCAAAAGGAACCCTCAAAACTATACTAATACATGGAAATTAAATAATCTTCTCCTGAATAAACAATAAACCTTCTCCTGGGTAAACAATAAAGTCAAGATGGAAATTAAAAATTATTTGAGCTCAATAATAATGACACAACTTATCAAAACCTCTGAGATAACAGCAAAAGCAGTGCCAAGAGGAAAGTTCGTACTATCAAATGCCTACATCAAAAAGTCTGAAAGAGTATACACAGACAATCTAAGGTCATGCCTCAAGAAAGTAGAGAAACATAAACAAACAAAACTCAAACCCAACATAAAAAAAGAAATAACAAAGATCAGAGCAAAACTATATGAAATGGAAACAAATTTTAAAAAGGGTAAATGAAACAAAAAGCTGGTTCTTAGAAAAAATAAAATAGAAAGACTAAACAAGAAAAGAAGAAAGAAGGTCCAAATAAGTTCAATTACAAATGAAATGAGAGATATTATAACCAATATCACAGAAATACAAAAGATCATTCAAGGTCACAATTGAGACCTTTATATGCACAAACTAGAAAACGTATAGGAGATGGATAAATTACTGGAAATATACAATCCTGCTAGGTTAAACCAGGAAGATATAGAATCTCTGAAAAGACCAATAACAAGCAATGATATTGAAATGGTAATTTTTAAATTGCCAACAAAAAAGGTCCAGGACCATACAGATTTCCAGCTGAATTCTACCACACCTTCAAAAAAGAATTCATACCAATCTTACTGAAACTATTCCAAAAGACAAAGGAAAAGGGAATCCTCCCTAAATCATTTTATGAAGTCAGTATCACCCTAATACCAAAACCAGGAAAGTATATAACAAAAAAAGTAAGCTGCAGAACAATATTCCTGATGAACATAGATGCAAATATCCTCAACAAAATATCAGCCAACCAAACCCAACAAAAAGATAATACACCATGATCAAGTGGGTTTCATATAAAGAATGCAGGGATAATTTAACATACACAAGTCAATAAATGTGATACATCACACAAAGAGATATTAAAACAAAAATCATATAATCATCTCAATAGATGCAGAAAAAGCATTTGACAAAATCTAGCATCATTTTATGATTAAAACCCTTAGCAAAAATTGGCTTAGAAGGGAGAAACCTTAAGATAATAAAAGCCATCTATGACAAACCATAGCCAACATTCTACTGAATGGGGAAAAGTTGAAAGCATTCCCCTGAGACCCAAAATAAGGCAAGGATGAACACTTTCACTGCTATTCAACGTTGTACTGGAAGTCCTAGCAAGAACAATCACACAAGAGAAAGAATTAAAGGGCATTCAAATCGGTAAAGAGGAAGTCAAACTCTTGCTGTTTACCAATTGTATGATCTTATACTAAGAAAACCCCAGAGATTCAACCAAAAAGCCCCTAGATCTGATAAATGAATTCAGTAAAGTTTCAGGATACAAAATCAATGTATACAAATCAGTAGCACTGCTATACACCAACAACAACCAAGCTAAAAATCAAATCAAGAATGCAATCCCTTTCACAACAGCTCCAAAAAAACTAAAATAAAATACTTCAGAATATACCTAACCAAGAAGGTGAAAGATCTCTACAAGGAAAACTACAAAACACTGCTGAAAGAAATCATACATGACACAAACAAATGGAAACTTATCTCATGTTTATGGATGGGTGGAATCAATGTTGTAAAAATGACCATACTGCCAAAAACTATCTACAAATTCAATGCAATTTCTTTCAAAATACCATCATAATTTTTCACAGACCTTGGAAAACCTATTTTTGTTTCATATAAGCAAAAGCTATTTTGGTTTCACACAACCAAAAAAGAACCTGCATAGCCCAAGCAAGACAAAGCAATATGTATATAAATATATATATATATATATGGAAGCATCACATTACCTGACTTCAGACTATACTACAAGGTTATAGTTATGAAAAAAGCATGGTACTGGTATACAGATAAACAAAGGAACAAATCTAGAGGCATCACATTTTCCAACATTAAACGATACTCCAAGGCTATAGTTACCAAAACAGCCATGCACTGGTATGAAAATAGATATGTAGACCAACGGAAGAGAATATAGAAGCCAGAAATCAAGCCAAACAAAAACATAAAAGCAGGGAAGGGATATTGTACCCCAAAACCTAAAATGCAAAAAAAAAAAAAAAAAAACAAATGGTACTCAGATAATTGGCAAGTCACATGTCACATGTAGAAGAAAGAAACTGGAACCTCATCTCTCACCTTATAGAAAAATCAACTCAAGATGGATCAAAGACTTAAAGCTAACACCTGAAACCATAACATCCAAAAAAACTCTTCTAGACATTGGCTTAGGCAAAGAGTTCATGAGCAAGAACCTAAAAGCAAATACAACAAACACAAAGACAAATTGATAGAACTTAATTAAACTGAAAAGCTTCTGCACAGCAAAAGAAATAATTGGCCGAGTCAACAGGCAA